>NC_072785.1:23251605-23851605 GCF_022539595.1 Amphiprion ocellaris | reverse complement strand
GAGCTACCTGAAAGTCTAAACTCAGGACCATAAAACCGTAAAGTTGACCTTCACGTGCATGTTCCTCAGATTCATGCTTTTTATCTTGTGTTATTTTACACGTTTGCAGGATCTAATTAACAATTTTGCGATCAAAAGCCACTATTTTTTCAAATAGTTTAAAGTCTTTTATAATGTATTTATTCTGAGGGACATTAGTAGTATTAAAATATACAGTAAACAAAGTATTAATGGCAGGGGTATGTGTGCAGGAAAAATGACTCTCTTTCCCCTTATTGAGATGTTTCCTTGCAGCTGTTAGTTGAAGACATCCCAGAATGTCATGCAGGTTGCATCTGTCAGCTGCAGTCACCTTGAATCAAGCTGTAGAACCTACAGGTCACCTCAGATTATCTTACGGGTTATCACCTGTTCCTATTGCTTCCCCCAAAACTGAGGCTGTGAGCACATTCAGGCCCTCTCTGTCCCTGATATGACTCTGAGAAAGGCAGATGCTGCACAGACAACTGCTGTAAGAAAAACATGACTTGGTTAAGATTATTGTCTAGTTGACGTTCCTGAGCAATCAAGTTGTCTCCATATTGGGTTGTAATCTAAATATGGCATTCCTCCCAACTCCTTATATACCCAAAGTCAAAGTGAATCCTCACAGTTGATGCTGCTCGTTGTATCACTTCTCCTGATATCAGTAAACCTTATTCTGAACATAAGCCAATCCTCAACCCTCAGTCCTCTCTCAACAATGCAGAAATTCCCTAACAGTGTGTACACTAAAATATTTCTTTTAAAAAGGCAGCAATTGAGAAATTAATACATAATTCTGATTAAAATTGTATCGATCCACAATAAAAGTGTTGAAAATAAAATTAGTTTTAATTGTCTTGTTGATCTTTAGATTTCTTTCTCAAAAAAGTACAAAATCTGATTTGGAGATGGCTCATCTCTTATTATGGTTGTGAAACTGTACAACAACAACAAAAACAAGCAAAACTTTAAAAACATATCAAAATATCTGTATTCCAGAACTGAATTGTTTTTCCATATATACTGTTCAACATGTACCCAAAAGTTTATATCACTCATGTCTGTTTTTTTTCTGGAAATACTGAATGCAAAAATTTAAAGGGAACATCCTTAAGTTAATTGCTCTGACACAAATGGATGAAGTCTGTGCTACAGCGCCCCCTCTGGGTAAACCTTGTAGATCCTGTGTTTGGTGTTGCCAGGAAACTTCTTAAAAACAGAACCAACTATCTCCAGTGTGTTCACTTCTCCTGCAACACTTCTAATTATGGAAAACTCTGATGAGGTATGATTTACAATTAATTAAAGCATCTATTGAATTCAATCATTATGTCCTAGAACTACTATGTTCCTTAAGTTGGCATTTTTGGTATTCAAATAGCTTAAACACAAATGGAAAAATGGAAAAAAACTTTCTTTTGAATTATTAATATCATTGTGTGGCGTCATAACTGTCAGTCTAATGAGAAGGAGCGGCTGAGGATGAGGATCGCTGTTCTGGAGGAAAGTGTGAAGTCCTGTGAGGTGGAGTGTAAAGCCAGCAGAGAGACGGTGCTGAGGCTGGTGGCTGAACTCGACCAGGAGAGGAGGAAGACGGCCAGTAGTGCAGCTGCTCTGGATTCACTCAAAGTGGTACTTATACAACATAAAACTGTCCTTAATTGTGTTTACAAGGCTGTTAGTTTACAGCACAAGTCTCCAAATGCTGAATGTTGAAGGTCTAAAGGGGCAAACAGCCTTCCTCACACAGATAGTAATAAAACTGTGGTGGGTAAATAGTGTTCCTGCATTTATTCATGAATTCATTTAGTGCTTTAAAGGTAGTTAGCCAATCAAATACCCATTTGGGACACAACTTCCTTTTCTTAAATGAGTAATGCTCTGAAATTACCTTCAGATTTGCCAGCATTGTGGTGTTTTTGTATCTTCTAGGAGCTGGATGGCCTCTCAGTGGGACGGAGGAGTGTTGAGATGGAGAAGCAGAGTCTGACTGAGAGGCTTGAAGCCAGCAGGAGAGTGATCGAGGCGGCCAGGAGAGAGTCACAGTGTTTGGAGAAACAGGTGGAGGAGCTTGAAAGAAAGACTCAGGCAGCTGAAGGGAAAGTGCAGATGTTTCTGGAGAAGCTGGCCGAGGTCCTGCAGGGGAAGTGTGAGGACGTCATCCTGCCCACAGAGAGAGAGATTCTGCAGAACCTGGACAAGCTCTGCAATAAGGTGAGGAACCAGAGGGACATTTCTGATACAACTTCAGCAACTTACAAGGTGAATATAGCCTTTGAAAATAAAAAATCCACCATTTGCTTCATTGTGATCACAAGAAAACATACTTACTTTGCACTGTATTGGACTTTTGGCCATATATTGTAAGATAAAAAAGTCAACAATGTTACCTATCTTAGTGTTTTTTGTTTTACTTTTTTGCATATCAACTCAATACTTTAAAAGTGTCATGTTTCTATGACAAACTACTTACTAGTATTTAAAAACCATTATGTATTTCAGTTAATATTATTTGAAAAAGCATAAAATTGTCATACAATAAGATCAAATACTCCAATAAAATTAGCAATACAACAATTAACAAAGCATTATAAGCAAAAGACAGCAGTATTGAGTATACAAGTACTTGTTTTGGAGCCATAAAGAGCTCTGCCAATGATACATTATTATACGTTATACCATTTGATCAATGTCTCTGTTGCATTCACATGTAAGCAGGATACTAATTTTGCAGCCACTTGCAGAAGAACAAACTTGTTTAAAATATTCAGCTACAAAATAACTACATCTATCAGATAAGAGACAGTAAAAACTGCAAAGCAGCTTAGAATTAAGTTAATCAAGTTGTAACTACATTTAATCAAATACTGTACTGCTGTGTAATTTTGAGATACTTGTACTTTAATTTACTATTTACATTTTATGCAGTTTTTACTTTCACTCCTCATTTCCAAAGGAAATATTGTCCTTTCATCTCCACTACAGTTATGCAACGACTTTGATTACTTTTAAGATAAAGATTTTACACAATAGACAGCACACTGTGAAGGATTAAACTAGTAGTTTCCAGACATTTTCTTCTTCTTATGCACTCAGAGCAGTGTGTAGCCAGTGTCACATTTTAGATGTCTGAGTTGTTTTCAGCTGCATAAAACAAGTGTTTTTTTTCTCTCTAAAACTTATCACATTGTTTTATTTCGGCAAAGATTCAAATGATCCAATAGCTTATGTAAAATCAAAGACTAGAGAACAGAAACAACTGTTTCACTTATTTTTACTCTCAGAAATTAGCTGATTAATATACAAAACTGCATGTAAACTAGCTCCACCCTGAACGCTGATGCTTCAGCTTTAATAATATGATGATTTAATACATTATAATATCAGTCAGAAGGGGGCAAGCCTTTTCTTTTGATCCTTTAACTACGTTTTGCTGCTAACTCTTTTTTCAAGTGGTTTTAATTAAGTGTTTTTCTCCAAGCAGGAATTTTGCTTGTAACGGAGTATGTTTACATTACTGTATCTGGACTTTTACTGAAGTAAAAGATCTGAATACTTCTTTCATCCTCCTGTATCTATACATTAACATTTAGGTTTGTAACTACCCAGTTCTACTGCTCTGGCTCTGCAGACAGTTTCAGACATGGAGGCGAGGCTGAGTCGTGTCTCTGAGCAGCTGAGTGAGCAGACGGAGCTCCGGCAAAGCACACAACAGAGATCTGAACTCGCAGAGCAGCAAGTCCAGGACCTGAGGGAGAGACTGCAGAGTCTGGAGGCTGAACTAACGACAGCTGACATGCACCGAGACGGACTGAGACACAGCAAACAGCAGGTGAACGAAGCAGCAGGGGTGGAAATAAGTCACACGCCAATCCACAATAAAAGCATCTATATAAGGTTAAAGTATTGATTATTTCTTTAACAGTACGAGGAGTTTCTGGAGCAGCTGTCAGAGATGATGAAGGTTGACAGTATTGCTGTGGATCTCGGCTTTGACATGAGGCTGAAACTCATCCTGTCACGAGCAGAACAACTTGTCAAACATGAGGGAAAGGCTTTGGTGGAGACTAAAAGTCTGACCTACAGCTTACAACGAAAGGTAGCCAACACACTCTTTGAACCCGTGACACTGCTGACATCTGGAACGCAATTATCTTCAGACATCTTTGGCATTTCATGACACGTGATGCACCTCTAATCACAATATTCCCGCTCCTGATAGTTAAAGTCACAGAAGGACCAGCTAGAGAGCAAAGGACTCCACATCCAGCTCCTGAGGAAGAAGCTTTCAGAGCTGGAGGACGAGAAGAGGAGTCGATCTGCGCTGGCTGTGGAACGAGACGATGCACATCTGGAGGTCAGGAGGCTGCAGAAGAAAGTGGAGCGTCTGCAAGGAGAACTGAAGGCCACCAAGCTGTCCAACACTGAGCTCAAGGCCCAGCTGTCCCACACCAATGAGCTGAAGGTAGAGGGGAAACGGGTTTGGACACCGTTTCACTCCAGAGGCATTTTCACCTCATAATGTTTGGTGTATTTGTGTTAAAAATACTGTAATTCTGAATCATGTACATAAAGCAACTTGGTTCTGAAGCCAAACGTGCACATTTTTTGCTAAATATCAGAATATCTGAAAACCAGTATATGTAAATAAAGCCACTGTTGATTCACTTAATAAACGTCAACACCCGATTGGGTCTCTGCTGTGTCAAGTTGAAAGTCGTGGAACAGAGTCAGACCATGCAGGAGCAGAAAAAGAAGTTGGATCAGCTGGTGGATGTGAAGACGAAGGTGGAGAAGAAGCTGAGCACAGTGAGTTCAGACCTGCAGAGCCAAGAGAAGAAGACCAGAGAAGACCAGCAGCAGCTCAGCAGCCTCAGACAGAGTTTGGCTCAGCTGTCCGAGACCCAGAGAGAGGTGAGGGTTCAACAGTAAACATGGAAGGCCTGCAACATCTTGTTTTTCTGAAAATCAAAAGAACATTTTCATCAATTTTTTTGTCCTCCATTGTTCAGTTGGTAGATTTCCGGATGGTGGTTTCCCAGATGTTGGGCCTGGACGCTACATCTTCAACTCTTTCAAATTATGAAATCATCACACTGCTGGAGAACCTTCTTCATGCTCATCATCACCATCATCATCATCTTAACCCACCCTGCCGTTGTTCTACTCACCAGTGGCCTCATCATCTGCTGCAAATCCTTCCTGATTCCTCCACTGTGGATGTTTCTACCTGCAGGTCTTCTTCAGGTGATGCAGTTCGCCTTCATGAAACCTAAATTTATTCATCATATTCAAACCAAATATCACTTGAAATAAAGAGAAATGTTGGGGTATTATCTAAAAAGCATGTTAAAATACACATTCAGAGAGCAGACTGTAAAAAAATCTAATAAAAAGACAAATGTCAGAATGAGGATTTGGCATTCATTGTTTCTAATGGTCGCATATACATACATTTCTCATATTAACTTTTTTGCATTATATACACGTGTTAAATAATCTCAGACTGTTATACATTTGATACCGAACCGACAGTCATACAAAATATACAATAGTTTTCTATATGTCATAATTCTCAATCTTAAAGACAGATTTGATACTTTTAAAAAATAAAACAGCAGAATGTATAAAGACCATGGATGGATGATTTTAAACTCTTGAACTGTGTCCGATGATATTAAAACACTAGACTTGGCTTAAATGACATGAATCAATGTAATTCAAGTTAAAAATGGATCGTTTACAACAGACACAGTGAAGGATGTCAGTAAATAAAAGCAAAAAGGATTAAAACTGCATGCCAAAATACAGGTAAAAAAATAATTGCAATGTAAGATATATTAAATGTTTTGTTTTTTTTGTCCTCGTTTACAAATTTTTCAGTTACAAGCAGATTCACAGGCTATAATTCAGCATTTTTACTTTGGTGTTTTCCACTGACAGTTGTCTTCAACACGTACACACCACTGAGTGAACAGTTCATTCATCCAGCAGATGTCCACAGTCTCTCCAGGTTTGTAACAACACCCAAAAAAATGCTCCTTAACTGACACAGCATTACACAGAGTAACATAGTGAGATGCTTGATCCTATGTGCTACACACAAAGATATTAATTGGAGATGGCAGCTGTTTTTTTTCTGTAGTACAAATGGATGATGAAGGTTAGTTTTTGCTCCCAACACGACTTCAAAGATACCGTGATTCCCGTTCGGGTGACGCAAGAAGTCAAACGTGGTCTCGGCAGCCCACCTACACTGGAGGAGGTCCGTTGGTGTAGCTGAGCATCGGGTAGAAGGAATGAGCAAAGTTGTTGGACTGAGTGCAGTAGTCCTCCTCGGACATTGGCAGCAGGAAGGCGAAGACCACGAGCAGGAGCAGGAAGAGCTGGAGAGGCAGCGCGACCCAGAGGACGCGCCACAGAAACGAGGACCTACGAGCCGACGGCGTCTCCGAGTCAGAAGGGGAGGAAGCGGATCCAACGTCGCTGCGAGACCTGATCACACACAAGCATCCACAAGGCAGCAAACACTCGGGTTTAGTTAAACACATCGACCAACACAGACATAGAAAATCCCTCTCTCGCCTGAACTCTCACTGCGGTATAATCACATTAAAACATTATTAAATGTGTCGGTCTGTTTTTCTACACAAATGGACTCAGTAAAAATAACCAAGAAATGAAATTAGTCTAATCTAATAACCAAACTTCAGTTGGACCACATCCTAATTTGATATCCGCTCCACAGGCTTCCTTGTTCAAGTGTCTGTTCTCAATCCAAATAAGATCTCAGTTCATGACAGGAGAACTGCATGGCTTTGCTTTAACACAAGCAACCATGCTGTGTTTGAATGACATTGCCAACGTAGGTGAAAGCAATGCTAGGACAGTGTTTAACATCATGATCTACATGCTGACTGAGACTGGGTGGATAAACACAGTTACAAAGACAGTCACAAAACAGTCCTCAAGGCAGACATACTGCAATCCTGCACCACACGAGTACATTTAATATGTGAGCTTGCATTCCTTTGCAGAAGGTGTTAGGATAAAAGACAAAAGGCATGCTGCAAGTATCAGCTGAGTATTAACGCATTCTTGTTTTTAACAACGGACTCTGAAAGTTTGTGTCCTGTTGAAAAATGCAAAGCATGCCGAGGCAAGGAGAGCATAGCAATTAGAAACAGCTTCTCGGATAAGGTAGTTTTGCTCTGTGCTTTTAAGTAGTAGTTTGGGAAAAATTCAATTTCTTGATTAGAGTTAGATGAGAAGTTTGATACCACTTTATAACGTGTGATGTTAAATACGAAGCTTTCGCTAAGGACACTGCCTAAAGACTGGGAGGAGGAGGAAACAGCTAGTCTGACTGTTTCTAACCACCTCCAGTTCTAACTAAGGAAGCTCTTAGCAAGAAAATAAATAAGCTTTTATCACAAAATGTTATTATATTAATGTTACTCTCTCATTTAACCCTCTGAACCACAAAATCTGCAATTCTGCTGGGAAAAATAACAAAAATCTGCTGAAAGTTATGATATTTTATCAAAGTCACGCTAAAATAAACATTTTACAGTAAACACATCCTGTAAGAAAACTAAAAGTTCTGCATATCTCTGCACAGCTAATAAACTATGACTCCGGTGCGACCAAAACTCGCACAACAAAAATTGTGGGACTTTTTAGTTGAACTGCAGGCTGTGTTTACACAGACAAGAGAGGAAACATGTATGGAAATTAATTAAAGAAATTGAGAGGAAAATAAAATGCACTTGATCAATAAAATTAATATTGCATGGCACCGAAACAGTACATAGAGGAGCAAGTTGTGAGCAAGAAATTAAATATCTTTCCAGAGCTGATGTGCAGAGTAGCAGGAAAAATACCTAGTAATTTTTTTTTCATTTAGTTATGATTCATGGCATTAGGAATCTGTCACAAGAGAGATTTGAGTCCTCTCTACATTTAGCCATGATTGCGCTGTTTCCAAAGAGGTGCAGGACTTTATACTTCAGTGAAAAAAGAGCCCACCGTGAGTAAAAATGTAGGACAAGAAGAAGCTGCTTGGGGTTCAGAGGGTAAAAGTCACCATCATTAAGAACATTTTTTAAAGTCAGTCACTCCAGGAATGCATGAGCAAAATGACGTATGATTCACACTCAGGCTGTGCTTTGTTGCTACCAAAAGTGCCCCTTTACCACTTGACAAATGGAGACCTGAGAGGTGAGACTCACAGATGATAGACTGAGGGGGAGAGATGGTGGATAGTCAGTGAGATAGCAGCAGCAGAAGAAGAAGAAATGTCACATACAAAAGAGAGAAACACAGATAGAGATAGCGCGAGAGAGAGAAAGAGAAACTGCAGCCTTTGCATTGTTCATTGCAGACATTTACTGGCTCGGCAATTTAAGGGAAAAAAAAGGTGTGTGTGTGTGTGTGTGTGTGCTAGCAAGGGAGAGTTAGACGTAGAGAAGTATTCGTGTTAAGAAACGCCGTCCGGTTAGCGATATTAAGCAGCCAAAGACTGGCGGAGAAGAGGCCTTGCACCATTCCTTGTGAAACTCTTTTATCAAGGATGCGTGGGGCTGCCACTCACCTCACCGCCTAACCTACACAGAGCATCTAGACTGACAGAAGATGATGGAATTCACTATCATGAGCTGCTAAACTGGCACAAGCGTTAATAAAGAGAAATTGGGAATTTTTTTTTTCTCCGTGCTTTAAATGTTGCATTAGAAAGCATGAACCGGTCTCCAAGCGCATCATGGGCTGATGAGTTCCATTATCTTCTGGTTGTGCTAGAAACCAACAGAAAGGTACCTGTGGTGTGGACTGCTCACAGAGGGTCCAGGCTGTGACACACTACTTTTGCCCCGTTTCTGTTTGCAATGAACAGGGGGAGGGGGAGGTAAAAGAAAGAAAGTATGTTTCAGTCCAGGCAAATCAAGACAAAGCTATCGATGAAAAGAAAAAACCCAAAATGAGAGAAGAGCAGCAACAAAATCATACGTGAAAGGTGACAGATTTTCGTAATTACAAGGAATCTGGCTTTTCATCGTCGTGCATGATTACTTTGTATTGCTTCACTTTGTGAGTGCAATAAAGGGCAAATAGGAAGCTACAAATTATTCAATGTGATGCGTGAATCTCTCTGGTAACAGTGACATTTAGTAACATACACATAATATAAGCAATGACATGCTTATTTGGACTGATTTTCAGATAAAAAACGAGAAAATACCGCTTTCTCATTCTTGCTGCCGACAATATACAACAAATATGAAGTCATGCTTGCTACATCACAAAACCAACGACATGATCTGCGCTTATTTTATCATACTAGCAGTCATTATAGCCAGTATTACTAAAAATACCACTACAGGGAAACTAGAGTGAGAAGAACTTAGAGGAAAGTGTCAGTTAGAGGAAAGGTTTCAGTCTGGAAGAAAGAGACAACTGGGGCAGAACTCAAAAGGCTGCCAAGAAAAGGAAGGAAGAAATAATAAAAGTTAGAAAGAAAGGATTCCCAAGATTGTCTTGGAATAGAAATCGTGCGAGAAGAGTAAAAGGTTGGGAAAAAGGTCAGAATCCAGAGGGAGGTAGTGTAAAGCAGGTTGTGGAGGTGTAGAAAGGGTGTGAGGAAAGATCTTGGGATGACAGGGATGAATCTGGTCTTCAACGGGGCATTCGGGGCACAAGTTACTGTCCTAGTAGGGGGGGTTTACCAAACGCCTGGTTCTCATAGAGCAGCATTACAGGGAGGGTTAAACGTTACCGATCGTCGCCGACTTGGTGTACTCCTTCCTGATACAGGACTGAGGGAACCAGATGTGTCTAACTCATCAGCAGATGACCAAGAGGACAGATCCTGATGATTCACAAACATTCACAAAGACAGAGACGGAAAGAGAGAAACATATGAGATATCTGACAGTAGTAGGTAAACTGTTATGCCTGTGTTCCTAATGTGGTTCTCCAATTTAAAAAATGGCCTCCTGATTAGTTAAAGCTGAGGTAAGCTGTGATATTTTGGTGTCATTGGGCAAAAATTCTGCACCAATCTTTCAGCAGATTTTAATTCAAGTGGTCTGAGAGCAAACTAGACTTCTACACCTCCTTCTAGCTCACTTTTTAGGTTTTAGAGGATGCAGGCAGGTCTGTCTGACAGGAGACTTTGGCCAACCACTTTTAAGATCAGATCAGTGGATATACTATAAAAAGCAACAAAGATTGCCAGGAGGGTTGTATCTTCAACATCTAGCATTTGCTTTTACTTTATCCAGATTTCTAACTACTGCGGCTTTAACACAATTTCCCAAAATCTAATTTAGAAAACAGAGAACAAGCCAGACTCATGTAAATCCCAGGAAATTACCCAATACTACCTAGAAAGTACCGTTGGCAGTTAACAATCCAGTTTTGTCTGGTAACTCTGCACTTATTTACCAATGAGAAAATTGACAGATGAAAACCTAAAACTTGACAAAGAAATAAAGAAGCATACTGGGGAAAAAAATAATTTTATAGTTCTTTGTTTCTATAGATGTCTGTAAAACTTTGGCTTCCTAATGAAGAATCCTGAAAAGTTAGCCTATAAATGTTGGCCCCTAATCCAAGCAAGGCTTCAAAGAAAACACAAACCAGATGATGAACAAAGTATAAAATCTGGAGCTTTTGATCAAGAAACAGACTAAAGGAATAAAAGTAAACAGCTAATCAACAGCACTATGCTAAAATTCCTTGTAAACCTAAAATATATGATAAATATAAAAGGCAATTTGTAAAATACCAAGCTGCAGATTCAGGGCTCTACCTGTTGACTGCTTGTGATGTCCAGGATCTTGGCCAGCTCTCGCAGGTCTCGGGTCACTTCCTTCAGCAGCAGTTTAAGGCGGTTCCCGATGACGTGAACCTTCTCTTTGGCCTCCAGGCAGTCGCTGCCCTGAGAGTTGACCAGCAACTGGAGGGACATGTCTTGTAGGGAGGCGACTTTAAGCTGAGAGTCCAGCAGCTCCTGGCGGATTTGCTGTGGGGATTTTAGATTTCAGAAGTAAATTCAAAAACAATAGTACAAACATTTACGTGGTCCTCTTGAATTGGATTTGACGTAAGGTTCTTGAGCGTTGTCATTTCACTTAAATAAAGCACAAATATAAGAAAACAAGCTGCAGTTTATAGACTGAAGGATTAGTAATGCCTATAGATTGTGCATAATAGATGGATGCAGCCTCCAGGTCTGAAACGTGAAGGCAATGCAGAAGTGCTTTAAATCTGCACTCTTTCGAACAACCAGAAGTCTATGAGATAATGACCCCACATCTCCCTCAAATTATTATCTTGGTAAACATTTTCCTAATGAGTTTGTGGTCTCGATCTCTAGTTTCAAGTCTCCTTCAATAGAGTAAGATGTTAATTTTTTAATTTGGTGCCATTTAGGGAAAAAAAAAATAAAAGAGGGTATGATCCAGTCTTGGTGGCCAAATGCCAAACTTGAGGCTTCAAAACGGCACTCCACAAACCAATGGGTGATGTCATAGAGGCTACATCCATCTTTAATATACAGTCCATGGTAATAATGATATGTTTCGTACCGTAAGTGTTTTATGATGCTCATGTAGAGTGTCGCTGTCTTGGATCGGGTCAATGGGAACCACCTCATTCCTCCTGCGATCGATGTTTTCCAGCCAGAGCAGCAGACCGTGGCTCATCTCATGGAAATCCTGTTGATCAAGATGTAGCTCAGACTCAACAGTCATACGTGTATGAGAAAATCCATGCATGAAATTAAACGATTGATGAAGGTGAATGTCCTGAATGGCACTCACTTGACATTGCATTAGAGCTTCCTGTAATGAAGACCTCCACTCCTCCAGTGAGCTGCCTAGTTTGTCCCAGTGGTTGTTCATGTCTTTCAGTTTGGCTTGTAGCTCTCTCGACTCCTCAGTGTCTGACTGCAGGAACTCAGCACTGCACAGGTTGATGGAAAGCACGATGGCCTTGCGCTTGTCATACGCCTTTTGCAGTTCCTGTAGACAAACATATTATAGTTAAGGACTGTGGGCAGCCATGGAAACTTACAAATTATGTAACAAACACAAAAAAATGGCGAGAATACCAAGAACAAAATAAAGATGCCAAGTGGACAAAGTAATAGGGGTTGAGAAAAGTCATCAGGGTGATTTTGACACACTAGATTCTGAACTAATCCTTGTGCTCAACCTTTGAAAATGGTCAAATTCATCTACTGTAACAGAAGAAGGGGTAATTAAGCCATATAAAAAAGACAAAAAGTAACACTAATATATAAATTTAAAAGAGGAAAAAGCAAGTTAACAATTAAAATATTAAACACGCAGTGCAAAGGTGCAATTAAAAAGGAAACATTAAGACCTTGAGCTTTTTGATGCGTAGTTCAATCGTCTGGATGTCCGTGCTCAGGTCGAGCCTTCGCTGCTGCTCCAGCTCTTCCTCCGTTTCTCCCAGCCAAGTCCAAATGTTGTTCAGGTCAGAGTTCAGCTGCTGCCACTGCTGCTGGTTCTGCTTCGTGCGCATCTCTTTACTGAGGTCCTGAGCCTGCAGGAGCTCCCAGCGCTCAATAACGCCTAGAAAGCAGGGAGTAAAATACAAAAAAATAAGAAAAAGGTAAGACAGTAAAGAGTGTGTGAGCTGAATTTACCAGAGTGCATCTCACTGGATATAAGATTTACAACGTATACGCATTTAAAATCTTTCTTTTCAGAAACATAACCTTTTTGAACCTTCGGCTACTGTCAAAGTAATTTTACTGCCTGAACTTTTGAGCTCTTAACATGGTCACAATAAGAACTCATATATGTTATATCATTTATATGTATATATGTTATATTTATTTCAGAACAGTCCAGGTTATCCAGATCTTCCATTATTTAACGTGATAATATGTGCATTTTTTAGATTAGGCTCTAAGTGTTCATTTAAATATATGGTAATGTAGGATATATGGATGCAGGAAATGTTTCGGTGAAACACTACCTGATGTCTGGGACTCTGAGCTACTGGGATCTGCCAGTCCAGACACTGTATCCTCTTCCTCCTTCAGCTCGAAGCCCATCCTCTTCACTGTGTCGATGCTGCCACGACACTCACCCAGCAGTCGCATCTACAGAGCAGATGGACGTCGGATTACTACAAGCAGCGTAGTACTCAATAATCAAGTAAACACTCCAGTAAAAGTAATATTTGCGGTCTCACAAAATATGAAATTATTAAAAAATAAAGAGTTTGTCGGGTCTTATATCAAGTCGTTGGTTGTTAAACTGTATATAAGATGGTAAAGAAGAACTAATTATACTTTAATGTACAGTTCAGTGCAAAAAAAGACTTGGCAGACTATTTGTTTTGATCTGCAGTTTGAGTAACACGTACGTATCCCATATATGAGGCGTCCAGGTCTGTGCTTGTGGGAGTTCTGCTGCGGCTGCTGTCCATTTGTTGCAGGTGGAAACGGGTGACATCGAGAGGGTGAATTTGAGAGTCTCCAGATGCGACCTCCCCTGTTGACACATCATCAACTGGTCAGCCTTGCAGCATACAAATAAATATTCAGCCATAGTGATTATTTGAAATATGCTTAACTACCCAAGAAAAGGCCCAGTTCAGACAGAGAAACACAACAGCAAAAAAATGAGAAGAAGTAGACAGGACTGCAGATTGGTTTTCCTGACCACTCGTCACTCATGGTGCAGTTTAACAAGTCAGTCAGTTCTCCTCTGTCCGACTTGCATCAGGAGCTGCATCCCTCATTTCTAATAATTGAGAGATCTTTTTTCTG
This sequence comes from Amphiprion ocellaris, assembly GCF_022539595.1. Taxonomy (NCBI): domain Eukaryota; kingdom Metazoa; phylum Chordata; class Actinopteri; family Pomacentridae; genus Amphiprion; species Amphiprion ocellaris. The sequence goes on along the minus strand of NC_072785.1, from coordinate 23,837,774 downwards.
TGTGAACTGAGTCTATGAAAACTTCAAACAAATCTGCAATCCCTTCTATTAGATTCTACTAGTTCAGACTTGCTCGCTGCGACAAAAAACAACATGCTTTTCTGAAACACAAAATGCACATGAAACAAACCCAAACAGGTTAGCTACACAGCACACTGCAAGTCAAACAAAAGTAATAAAAGCCAGTTAGAAAGAAGGGTTAGGCTGAATTCCATTTCCGTTCTGCTGAATTAGAGCCCAACGCAGAACCAGCGAATTGAAGAGATAAAAATGGAATTGACCCTATCCCCTGGTGTTAGGAAGTGGTGCCATTGTGCCCAAAGTGTGTATAAGAGAGGAAACCAACACAAATCAACAAAGCTGGTGAATACGCTATTAAGTGTGGTGTCACTCAGAGTGAGGCTGTTATTTCTGGCCCCAAACACAAGTGGCATGCTGGGGTCTGCTGTTGCCTACCAGTGGAGGACCTCAGTGTTTGTTCTGTTAGTTTAACATAGGCCTCAGGGCTCTCTGGGATCACTACATCTGGAAGAAACATTATACAGTACACACATTCAGCAGAGGGCTTTACAATATTTGACTGATAAACTATCTGCTGTCTTCAACCTTGTTGATGCACCGACATGTGGATGGAACTCGCTGCACAGTCACAGGGAAAACACTCACTTTCTGTCCTAATCTTTCAGTCCCTACAGAGCCCCAATGCATTATTGTTTTGTCCATGTAGGTAAATTATCCTTTTTAATTGGTTTCTCAAAGGGTCAGAGGTCAAAACATTTTGCAAGTTGGCAGTAAACATCACGCTCATGAATAAATTCAGACTAAAGACATCTCTTTCTTCCAACTGATTTACCCTGGTTACAAGCAAATGTTTATTAAAAGCCGGAGAAATGTCTTTTACTTTGCAAAACAGTGAGTGTATAAGGAAACTGACCAGACAAGCCTGAGGCAGGACGCTGGAGGAAGTCTCCCTCCTCACTCTGCTGCTCTCTAAGGGCTCTGCTGGCGCTCTCCAGCCCTCGGCTCAGGTCGTAATCATGGTCCCACTCCAGGGGAATGGAGTCCACGCTCGCCGGGGTGTCTCTGCCCGAGCGCTCGGTCCGGAGCTGAGCTGCCAGGGAGGCTGAGCGACCGGAGGAGGGCAGAGGTGACAGGAAGCCATCCCCCAGACGTTCACTCCATGGCAGGCTGGACAAATCACAGTGTTCGTCCAGCTCCAGCTCACGATCCGAGAATGACACCTCAGTATCATCGTCTGCAAGCTAAAGATAAAGGAAAGGTCAAGAAATGAACACTTTATGCACAACATTTAAGCACTTACAATAGAAAATAACTGCTCAGATTAATTAAAAATGTAATTCTATAGTTGGTTTAAATCTGAAATCTTACAGGAAGACGAATGAGTTTCTTGTAGTAGCGCTCCACTCGACCAAAAACCTCCTGGCAGTAGCGTTGCAGCTCTTCCAGCTCTTCCTCGATGACAGCAGCATCCAGAGGTTCGCTCTTCTCTATCAGTGCCTCCCCCTGGTGGAAGATGTGTTCGATCTTGGCTGTTGTCAGAGAAATCTCCTGCTGGAACGACTGTGGGACCAGAGGAGGATGAATGTTTAATTCTAAATGCAGAGTTCTCAAAAAAACACATTTTCACATTTCACATTCACCTTTGCTCACCAGATCTGAATAATTTTAATGTTCAATATGACTTGTGTGATAATTATCTTGCAATATCATCTATGCAATGTCAGTCTAACTACTCTTCATATTGGTAAATATCAAAATATATGACAAGTTTCTGAAGCGTTAGAAAATCTGTAGAAAAATAAAGGACAAAAAGTTTTTATATAAATTTTCTAATTCATCAAGAGCTGGAAATCCTGATTTTTTTTAAAGTACATATGTAGGCCTTCTATACTACAACCTAAATTATGAAAGAAATTATCGCTTTTTAAATTGAATAAAACTGTACATTTACGTCATCATTTAAGAAAAAAAACTAAATTTTGCGTGCCAGTGTGTAAAACACTCCTCAATTTTTTTTTATAAAATCCAAAGCTAGAATAGATTTTAAAATAAACAAACCTATCTGTTTTTTTCCTACAGTTTTTCAAACATATCAACAACTGGAAATCCTGATTTCTTTCTCAATACATATTTAGACCTTCCACACTATAGACTTAAACTATAAAAGAAACGATCACTTTTAAGTTGATCCAAAGGTGAACATTCACTCCATCTGCTACAGTAACGACAAAATTTTGTGTGCAAATGTGCAAGACCTTCCTCAAACTCTAATAAAATCCAAAACTAAAACAGATCTAAAAATATATATACATATAATGTGGGCAATAAAAAGTAAAGAAACCTCAAAGTCTTTAAAGACTACATGTACCTGAAATATTACAACAAACTTACCCTGAGTTGTTTGATCTTGGCTTGAATGTCACACTCAGAGAAGTGCTCAATGTTGGTCAGCTGCAGGTCCATCTCTGTCAGCCAAACCAAAATGCCATCTCTGGCGGTCTCGAACTCCTCTCTCTGAGTGATAAAGTGCTGCAAATTCGAAAAATAGATGCTGCCGTTAGGATCATGTAAACACTGTGGATAAACAGTCAAAACACACATCTGACATAAAAGTGTGGAGAGAAAAAACAGAAATGCACTTGAAGATGTAAACTTAAATCAAATCAAAATGAATGAAAATGTGAATGTAATAATACAAAAAGTAATAGTAGAAATATTGTACCTTGAGCCTGCGAAGGATGGATGCCACCCTCTTCTGCAGGTTGTCCCATCGCTGATTGGCATCATGAGCCATCTCCCTCAGACGACAGGAAGAGTCAGTGCGGTTCTCTCTGGCCAGGCGGCGGTATTGCTTGTTGATTAACTCCAGTTGGGTCAGGCTTTCATGAACTTGTCTCTGGAAGGCCTGCAGGAACCCAAGTATACATGTTTGTCAGGAAAAAAACTGGCTTAAAATACACTTTAATATCTTCGTAATTTCTCTGTAGAGAGTGTGACGGGAAATGACAGATATTTAGTGAAAATACTGCTAGTGGCATGTAAAAAAGCTGTAACGAGAAACTGGGGGAAAACAGAACCACCAACAAAGGAACAATAGTTGAAAATTATTGAGGAAATCGATATAATGTAAAAACTAACTCACAAACTGAGACTACAGCAAGCACAAAAGGACAAAAAATGGACCAAGTGGACAGAATACAGGACTTGAAATGGCAGCGTTGAGGGGAACAAAGGGAAAATTATGATTTACAGGACTGAAGGATGATGTAGATGCTCTGTTACTACCCAGGCATTCTTCAGTTTGTTTGTTTTTCTTTCTTGGTTTGTGTAATTGTATAAAAATAAATAAAAACCTGAGTGAAAAAAAATACTCTTTAGAGTTGTAACAATCAGCACTATCTTTCTGGGTCAAGAGAAGGTCGAGTTGTCCTTCATTCTGTGACGGTTTTAACTGGTCACACAGAACAATTAAGAAATACCTCAAATTTCTTCAGTTCTTCCTTGGCTACAGTGTACAGCACACCAGAGGAGTTGGGCAGAGCTGCGGTTTTCTCTGAAGTGGCCAGCCACTCCTCGAAACGTGCAAAGTCATCTAGGAATTTCTGCCATAAACGCCACGTCTCCTCAATCCTAACAGAAGGAAATATTAGTAGAATGTCGCATTTATATACACCCATATTATCCACGCTTAGCATTATCATCTTACTTTAGTCTCCTCTCCATAGACAAGGCACAGATGCTCCTCCAGCGGCGATCAAGGCTACGAGTTGCCTGCTGGATGGAGTCGCATTCTGCATCGGTGGCGCAGGCGTCACAGTCGTGCAGAAGCACCTCGCACAGATTCAGTACAGACGCCACTCCTGTACTGTGCTTCTCTATATCACGCTGAAGCTCCTAAACGGCAGGAATAGAGTGACAAAGAGTGAATATGAATAAGTGTGAATATAAATGAAAAAGGGACAAAGGTGTAAATGGTCTAAAATTTTGCAAAAATGACTTTAGATTAGTTTATTGTCATCAAGAAATCTGATAAATTCTTTGTGCAGCAGTACTGTTACTCAATACACAATTACAATACCAGCAAGGTACCACAAAAATAGAACACACCAAGCATTTCCCTTTCAAGATTTCAGAAACTACATTTTACAAAACCATTACAGAGGCCTGTTGCACCTCTGCTGTAAAAAGGTCTGCATGTCTATTTGCCATTTATTGAAGCTGTTCCACACGATAAACAAAGAGCTAAAGGAAGAAGATAAAAAGGAAACTAAAAACTAGGAGAATAGTAGAATTCAGTACTTAAACATGAACTAGTGAAACTCAGTATTAATCTGAGGCTACAGGTGAACAGTGAAGTGTTTATATTAAAAATACATGATGCATATTGCACATATCTTAAGCACAGTATATGAGGTCACCTGCTGAAGATCGAGTTTCCTCTGAATCTCCTGGAAGTCACAGGAGTCGTAGGCGATGGGTTTGGACAGCTCGGTCTCGATGTGAGCGAGCCAGGAGCGCAGGCTGCTCATGTTTTTATCCAGCTGCTGGACGGCTACCAGAGTTTCTCTCAGCTTCTTCACTCTGATAACATAATTAGTCAGCATAATTACACTCAAAATATCCCAGCAGAACAAAGTTTCTACACAGGTGTGAGTGTGAGTGTTTCCTCACCTAGCTCCAATTAGATCCAGGAGATGCTGCCAGCGGTCGCTGACTTTGTTGAGTTTTTGTTCTATTTCAGTGGCTTTGCTCTGGTGACTGGCTCTGGCCAGGCGTTCTCCCAGCTGATGCAGCTGCAGCTTGTTCTCCTCAGCCACTGTGATCTCCTCCTGGTAGTCCTGAGGAACAATGCAAAACAACCAGGCAATTTAAAAACTACAACTGCAGTTGTAAAAGCAACAGAAGACGAATGAGGAGCTACTACAACGAAGCAGACATTAACACATCTGTTTGTGTTGGGTTTATGAGCAAGCCATTTCTGGGACACACAAATATTTAAGAGACAAGGCAAGAAATATGAAATCTGTAGGGAGAAAGTATTGAGATATCAAATTAAAGTGGGGCACACAGATGCAGCTGATATTCTAACCAGCAGTAATGTTGTGTAACATATGTCCTCACAGCAGTATATGGTTTTGCTTAATCATCACTCGCTGATTCTGATTTTAAATGAGAATTGTGGTTTGTAACTCTGGCAGGAGCTAAAAAAAGCCACATTCACTGGATACAATAAACCCAAACATTTAGACAGGAATAAAGAAGATAATGAGAAAAGCAGGTATCAACATGTAGACTTGTAGTAAATGTAAGACATGTCTGAGCGATCTGTGTCATTTAGGTCACGTATCTATTTACCTTGCGGAGCTTCTCGATCATCTCCTCAATGCTGATGTCTCCATTCTGGGACACTTTGCTCTCCATGTTGGTGAGCCACTCGCAGAGCTCCTTGTACTTCTCGTTGAACACAGTCCACTCATTCAGCTTCTCGCTCACCTGCTGCCTGCGGAGCGACAGCTGCAGAAGCACAGCAAAATAAATACAAAGTTAACAGCATCTCTGTGCGAAGTGCATGAAAACAATCACTACATGCACATTAAATTGAAACAAATGCAAACAAAAATGTCTCAAAAGGAAGCAGTGCTACAGAGATCACTGCTTCATTTGCATCACGCAGATAGTGTGTGAAGCTGTGTTTCCTGTGTGTGTGTTTTATCTAGTCCACACAGGATGCGACACTGAAAAAAAAGGTTTCAGGTTTTCTGTACTGTCTGACTGCAGTGAAGTTAACTTTGCGTGCAAAAGTTACTGACGCAGAAAGTAAAATTTAAGTTAAAAGGCCATGGTAAGTTAAATTTTAATAATCCAAGGAACGCTGCATACTGTACCGAAACACCATTTTTTATAAATATGTATATCAATATGAGAAAAAAACTCACTACTTAATTAATATCAATTCCATCTGGCCTCCTATCTTATATCTACAGGATATAAGGAACAGTTGTATTAGATGTTGGCTAAATTAAACCATCCAGATGCATAACAGTTAGGGTATGGCTTCCGCTATATCTTATAATGCAGCTTGTCACTAGCGACACCATCTGGTGTGTGAAGGGACTGCAGGACATAACGAGCAAAACATAGTGACACTTAGAGGTGTTACATATGCTACGTGGTTAATAATGTGTGATACAGAATGTGTGTGCAAAGTAGTTTCTGACCAACAACCTAATTTAAATACTTATTCAGTATATTAAAACAGACAGATATAGAACTAGAGCTGTACCTGGTGGCAGATTTCATCCCACTGTCGATGCAGCAGCTCAATACGCTCCTGCAGTACAGAAAGGTCCTCAGCGCTGATGTAGCACGACAGAGACTCTCTCAGTACATTCAGATGAGCCAGATCACCGGTCCAGCCATCAAATGTATTCTCCAGATCCTGTTATTGAAATAAAAACAGCAGTAATATTAAAACAAGCCTTCTGATCTGAACATCAGCTCAATAGATGAGGCCAATTTAAATAACCATGAAGCAGTCCTACACTTTTTTATTTAACATCCTCAGAGCAATGTTAATTTGTAAACTTGCTGTCGTAAAATTTGCATTTTTTGAAATGACTGAAGCTGGTACCTTGCAGCGCATCTGCTCAGCCTGCAGATCTTCATGGTGATGAGGAAGAGGTTGGGAGAGTTGCCGTTTGAAGGCTCGAAGTTTTTCCAGTGATCCACAGATTCCTTTCTCACATCTCTCCCAGTCCTGTATATGACACATTATATATTCCTCGTTATATATGACTATTTTTTCTTGTATTTTTTAAGGAATGTTGTTTATCATGTCTTGTTGGCATACAGTCTTGTGGAACAGTTGTTTCACTGTGTATACTGTATAAGCATGTGACAAATAAGCACTCTAACATCTTGAATCTACACAAATGTGACAAAAACAGCTGTTGCAGCCGCATTCAAACTATGTAACATAGATGTGACCAGGAAACTAGTTTACTAGTTAAACAGACAAAAGCAAACTAGGTATTTTTCATGTATTACTCTAAAATGGCTGGTTGGTCTTTCCTTATAGCTAGCACAAGTAGTTGCTACTGATGTAAAATTAGCAAAAAGAAAAGGAAAAAAGTACAAATTTGTAACTACAAAGCAAAATGTTCCTACAAATAAAACTATTATAGTATCCCTTCATGGCTTCCTGTACTACACAAGCTCATGCAATTTACCTTTAACAAGGTGGCGAGCTCTTTCTTCTGTTCTTCCAGGCAGATGCTCGCTTGCTTCCATCGGTCCTGGATATCAGTCAGCTCCGTCTGCAGGGCCACCTCCGCCCGACTATCAGCAGAGAGGAGCAGCTGTCTGCCTGCCTCCACTGTCAAGATGTAGCTGCCCTGCTGACGCTGCAGCACCTTTTCCTTCAGCTAAACCAGGAAGAAATAATTGTTATCAAGCTACAAACCTGATACAGATCCTGCCCTACCAATAAATGTAAATGTTTCTCAGAGTTGCAAATTTTATAGTATCAGACAGGTGTGGTTTAGAGCCTGTAACAGTCTTTCATGTACCTGGACAGCATCCAGCATGGAGCGAGCTTGTTGCAGAGGGATTGTATTTCCTGATTGAAGCGCCTCTGCAGGATGGGAGACCTCTATCAGCCACTTGCGCAGCTTCTCCACCATTTCTCTGTAGCGCTGCCACTGACGGATCAGGCCATCGATGATTCCTCGCCTCTGCTGAGCCCGACGCACGACGCCCTGCCACTGGTTACTCAGAAGGGCCAGCTTCAGGTTGAACTCGTCCCTGCAGGAGATTAAAGGTTTATGACAGAGTTTAGTGGTAAACAACATTTGATCATTCAGGTCTCTGTACCTTGGATACACTAATTACTGCAGACTTTTACCTGTCATCTACTTGGCCCTGCTCTAACATCCTCTGTCCATCACTGATGATAGAGTGAAGGATCTGCTGGCGACTGAACATCTCAGCTTGGAATAACTGCAACACAAGATATGGATGATTAATAAATACAAACAAAAGCAGATGTTTCAGGGTCTTCTACTTTCAACTAATTCTAACCTCATGGGCTTTTTGCTGGTCCATCAAACTCTGGTAGTTCCCAGAAATTTCCACAGCCAGATTCTCTTCTGTTTGGACCAAGAACTCCATCCACGTTTCACATTTTTCAAGGAAAGTCTGCTGCTGGAGGAGGAATGACTGGAGTTTGCTGCAAGGAAAAAACAATTGAGTGAATAAAAGTTGCTATTGTGATGCTAATTCATTTTAAAATCTCAGTCACAAGGAGAGTGGCATTTATTGTACATTTTTAGTGTTTTGTATGCTATCTGTGTCAGTCCTTCATTCAGTTAGTCAGTTAATCTAACTTTGTTAGTCTTGACATTTTACTGTAATTCTAATGTTTACTTTCAGAAATACAGTAGATACACAGCATTTTAATAACCCTTGGCAAAGTCTTGCACATTTTGCTTTTACCTTTGGTCACATCATACCTGAATCTCTCTGTGGTCTGTGCTGAGGCTGTGGACCAGCTTCTGTTAAGATTCTGCATGCGCTTGATCTCAGAATCATTGAGAGGAAGCCGGTAACCGAGCTCATTGAGACGCTCTAATTCAGGGGCCATACTGCTGAACTTCAGCATTAGCCTCTGCAAGACCGAAAGAAAAAAATGGTTGCATTTCTCAGTTTTTGGGTGACTAGTTGTTGATTTGTTCAATTAACTGACAAAAAAAAACAACAAACCTTGAGCTCCTCCATGCGGTCCTGGATGAGTGTCAGGTCAGTGGAGCCGTTAGGATCTTGCACCTTCAGCGCCTCCTCAGCTTCAACTATCCAGGAGCTCAGTGATTCCAGCTGATCATTGAAGGTCTCATAGTCTTGTACTCCAGTCTGGTGTAGAGGAGACAGAGGTGTCAACTCAGAAGTGTAAAATTCACAGTTGTTGACTGACTATTTAAACTGACAACTTGGAGTCTACACTGAGTGTCTTTTCCTTTTACCTGCAGGGCGGTGAGCTGTCTGGTGAGCGCCTGTTCCACTGCAGAAAGCCGCTGGGTCAGAGAGAGGTGGTCTGACTGGATAGCAGATGCTGCTGATGTGTCCACCTGCTGTTTCAGCTGCTCACCAAGTTCTTGGAGGACCTGAAGTGAGGCCTGAACTGGAGCTTGAGACCGGAGCAGCTCCTGAGACAAAACAGCCATAAATTTTAAAGTATTTTGAAGGCCCTAAAACACACAGTCATATATTGAACATTTGTTTTAACGTAAAACTAGTCACAGTAGCACAGCTATGGTACTCACACTGCATTCTTGGATCCAGTCAGACACTTCCTCGTCAGTGACGTCCTTACTGCAGGTGGTTTTGAGGAGCTGGTCTGCCTTCTCCTCCTGCAGCTGGATGCTGCTGCAGCTCTGCTCATAAAGCTCCTTGTAGCGCTGCCACAGCTGAAGCAGGCCTTTGCTGCTTCTAAGACGCTCTGCTATTTCCTCCAGTAAGCCAGTCCATCTGAGTGCAAATATGACATGGACCGATGTAAAGGTTAGTGAAAAGAATGACAATATTTTCACAATTTTACTCAGCGAACTATTAAAATTATTTAGAGAAGCAAGAAACAATGATTTAAAAAAATTAAGATCACCTTGCATTGACGTCCTTAAGGGCATTGTTGAGAGAATCTGACACTGAGGGGTGACACTCCCTCAGCAGTTGGTGGGTTATTGCGCCAAACTTTCTCAAACTGCTCTCCTGTTTCTCCAGTTCTTCTTGCAAATCCTTCACAGGTGACAGACAAAGACAGTGCTTAATTCACCAGCAGGGAAACGACCAAATTTAGAAAAATTCCTTTCATGAAAAATAGAAATGTGGCTACATCGTAATGAGATTTCAGAAACACACACCAACACAATCAATATGAGAAAAGCTGTCCTGAAGGCTATAACAGCTGACATAGATAATAAATCAAACACCTCCTCCTCCTCCTAATGTACCTGCAGACTTTGCACTTGCAGCTGAACAGCCTCTAGGGATCCTGTGAGGAGGCGGAAACGAGACACAGAGTACCTTCCTTCCATCAGGTAGCCATTGATCTCTTCTGAAGCCCGTTTGTATAGACTCCACTGATCCAGCACTGACTTCAGGCTGATCTTTAGCTGTCCTATCTGTTGAAGGTAAAATAAAGTGACATTGAATGGATTCAGTGGATTGTAAAGGTCAGAACACATCAGAGACAACTGGACAAAGCAGAATAGATGGGTCTAATCTAAGTGGCACATTGGGTGAAAAGAGAGCAGTGAAATTACCAAGTGGTCCAGGTTTGCCCAAGTGTGATTGACACCTTGGAGCGTCTCCATGACGATAGCACAGGCCTCATCCGTCTTGTTCTGGACGAGAGCGCAGCCCTGCTCCTCTACTCTCTCTAGTTCTTTCTCTTTTTCTTTCACCAACTCCTCCATTTCCTTAAAACAACAAGTTTTCACTTGATAAAAAAGAAAAAAACATGAAGGGGAAGGAACATGCTAACATAAAACTAGAACAAATCAGTCCTACCTGACAGTCTTTGAGAGCATTCTGCACAGATGTCAGATCCTCTATCCGGTTTTTCCTCTTCAGTCTTTCTTCTTGAGTCGCCATCCAACACTTCAGGGCCTGAACACTGCTCTCATACTCCAACCACATCTCCAACAGGCTCTCCAAGAACTGGATCTGCAAGCGTTTTGCACAAATGAACTTGAGACTCTGTGCTGCATTGTCTATTCAATGCTATGGGTTTTATTGCAACAGCATCAGCAGTTATGGCCTCACCCTCTCATTGATGCGGCCTTGTAGGATCTGCCAGCGTCGATTCATGGCCCCCAGACGCTCAGCAAAGTCCGTCTTGTCACTGCGTTTGCTCTCCACATCCTGACCACTGATCTGCAGCACTGACTGGTTAACAAAGTCCACAGTCAGCTGCTTACAGCTCAAATCTACTCTGAAGCCCTAAAGTGAGGAAACAACAGTAGATTCACACAAAAAGTCACAGATTAAGAATCATAGATTACCTCTCTATCACAATCAGGTTAATGAGTGCACAAAAAACAGTCAATTCACATGTTTAAGAACCTACGGTTTGGACATACTTTTAGTTAGTTTTACCTAGAAAAATAATTAATTACACTCAAAAGCTACATATCTTTATATATTATTATGAATCAGAAAAAATCCACTACCTTGTATTTCTGCAGATAGTCTTGAATCACATTTGAGCCGACAGCACTCTTGAGGTTTTCTTCATCCTCTTCAATGACATTCTCCATCAACGATATCCAGTTAAACAGCTCAGAAATGGCATGACGGGAAGCCAGCTTTTCCATTTGGATCTAAAAACATTAAACATAGGAGGAAAAAAAAGCACATGTTTCTAGCTTCAGGGCAACCTTTAAGTGAAAACCTGTGTATACGGGTGAAGCTGCAGTGGAAAGGGGTAATCCTATTTGCCCCGGAGCAGCTAAGCTTGTTCAGTCTGGCTGCATGTGACACCTGATACCTGATGCAGCTTCTCCTGAACCACTGGGATGCGTGTGAGCAGCTCGGTCCACTGCGTGTCGATGCGTGCCAGATCGGAGCGAAGCACCACCGTATCCACCTTCTTCAGACGGAGCAGCTGGTTGCCCTCGGTTACCACGGAGCTCTTCAGGCTGGACTTTCCTTCAACTTCTTTTGAAAATTCCTGACAGACAGTGATGGGAAATCATTAGCTGATATGCAATCAAAAACATGTTATACAGTGCAATGATACTACAGTAACAATACTACTTAAAACTAAACATAAACTGTATTAAATATAATAGGGAACTTTTCTGTCCAGTAACTAAACAAAAAGCTAAAAAACAGACCTCAGACTCAAAGAGAATTATGTGAAATAACTACAAACCCTTCAAACATACATCAAACTTGTGAAAACCTCTACCTTTGATCTTAACTGAGGCACTGGCCACAAAGCAGGAGTAGTTTGGTGTGCTTCACTGTGGCTTTCCACTACTAAGTATTTAAAATGGGACAAATGCAGCAGGCTAATGTCCTAACATGGATTTACAAATATGAATAAATAATGGAGTATATGTGTGTGAATATGTGTAAGCATAACATTGTATAACCTGTGAGATTTCTGCTTTTTAAACTGTGTTTTGGGGCAAAGTGATCAAGATTTTAAAGTGTTTTTTTCATCAAATTTGACTCACGATCATATACATGCCAGTTTTCTGTCCCAGTGACCATTGGAATTGCCCCAGAACAGTCGCCTGAATGGTAAGACTTGCCTTTAAAGACTTGGGGTGAAGCAAAGTTTAACTATCAATAGTAAAGGCATTGAAACAAGCCCCCACAGGTCAGTGTTTGTAAGTCTATAAATATCGAGCAGTTCCTTTGCTGGAAAAGTGACAAACTTTGGATTAATACAGGAAAATAAAACACAAATCAATAAAAAATGATGGTCTGTGGCCTTACAAGGAAAGCAGAGAGATGGTCTCTGACAGATTCCAGCTCCTGTGGGACTAAAACCGCCTGCGTGTTCCAAAACTCCACACGTTCCAGTGCAGACTGCAGCCATTCACTGATCTCTGCACACTCTCTCTGATACCTACAGAAAATAAACAGAATTCAAATGATGTGACACAGTGACACATTTGTAGCTTGATTATGTTCATTTTGTTGTCTGTCACATTAGATTAGCTTTTCTCTTTCGGTAAAAACATCCTTAATAATCCTTATTAATTTGTCGGTTAAAAAGAAATGCTAATCTAGTGACATATTTGCTCTTTTTTAATCTATGCCTAAAAGCAGTGCTGATTCTTATGTCTTTCTGACCTGGTCCAGTGTTTTAGGATGGCCTCGAGGCGTTGCAGTTCCTTGTTGACCTTGGAGGTGTTGTTGAGCCAGTGTTCTCCCAGCAGGGCGAGCTGATTCTCCACCGCAGGACAACAAACTGACAGTAAGAGATGTTTACCTTCATCCAGTACCTGGTAGAGCTTATGCTGGTGCTCCGTCAGTCTCCCCTTCAGACCCTTTACAAAGAATAAAAGAGGAGCAGAGAGGGAAAAAATGTGGGTTTTTGTAGGAGAAGTGGCACCAGCTGGGAATCTAAGGCTGAATACAGAGATGATCACAACTACAAGAAGTTCAATACAAAGCACCTTGTCAGTCATACAACAAATCCTACCAAAAAAGCTTCTGTCATTATGACTGTATTATATCTTAAAAAAAAAAAAAAGGAAGGTATTTTATAGCTAAAATCTAAATATATGTCACTTTGTACCTGATACAAGGAGATTCTGTCCAGAAGTCGCTCCTCGGTTTCTTCCACTAAACCCACAGAAGGAATACTTCCCTCAACCGTCTCCAAGTGTCGGTTCAGACTCTGGTAGTCCTGCATCAAACGGCACCAAGTCTGAAAAAAATAATAGACACAATATTTGAAATTTGGTCATTTCCAAGTAAACCTCTGCTTATTAAGCGTGTTTATTCCTAATGAAGAACACTGTCAATGCATAATTTGACCACATATATGTCATTCCATCCCAAATGATCGAATTATTGTCATTATTTTTGCCCAACCACCTCTCATCTGTCTGAAATGTTTATAGCATAAAATATGGATATTTATATGGTTGAAAATATAACTATTTGACTTTTGAATTAATTTTTAGTTATCATGTGTTCAAAGATGGGACTTTTCAGGACAGCTTCCCATTTTATATTTTAACTCACTCATAATTAGACTATTTGACCTACTTGTCCAGTATTGCAAATTGTGAATCATGACATGATGATGACAAATAACAGTGAAAATTTTAGGATTTCATCTTTAACAGTTCCTGAGTTAATGTCATCCAAAAAGCTTCAAATTTCAATGTGTGAAAAAAACTCTGCTGAAAGTGGGTCGACCGGCAATTCAAAAAACGATTGATTTAGTATATGAAGCTAAAATTGCATAAATGTTTTCATAAATATCCATATTTTATGCTTTAAGAAAATCAAGCTAATCAGAGATGGTTGGCCAGAAGGCCATGGATACTAGTTAATATTTATTTTACTGTTTTTCTGAACAGATGCTTTAGACTGATTATTAATGAAGCAGTCTCTCTCTAACCATTAACCCCTGTAATACTTAACAATATCTAATTGTTTAACATAAGCTGTTCCTTCTTTCTTACCTCCAGGATACACTCCAGCTCCACTCCTTTACTGTGTGCTTGTTTCAAAACACTCTGAGCTTCAGCCTGCGTCTCCTCCAAAGCTTGATTCTCTTTGGGAAGCATCAGGCCGCTGATCTTCCTGAAGTACGTCTCTGTTAGAATCATGTGGGACTCTAGACCCTGGAAGAACTCCTAGAAAAGGCAATCAGACACATAAACCAGGTCTATTTCATTCTTAATAGTTTGATTTTTACATGAAAAGAATTTAGGTTCCGTGTCTTCTAAGCCTAGGAACTCATCAGAGGTTGACTGGACCTTATGTTTGTCCAGGTGATGCTGGACTTCCTCCACAGAGCTGGCGATGATTCTCTGATCTGCAGCCATCTTGTCCTTCGCTGTGTCCACCAGGTCTGCCAGGTCCTGCAGAGCTCGTTCGTACTGCTCCTTCAGAGCCATGTTCTGGTTCAGCCCACTGCGCCGGGAACCCACTGTCATCACCAACTCCTCGTAAGAATCCTGGACAGAAACACAGAAAAAAAACATACCTCTAGTCTGGTGTTTTTGTTTTGCTAAAAACACCTCAATTTCATGCTGTATACAGTATGTAGACTTTCATTGCAGTTTCTTCACGGTACATTCAGAAAAAAAAGTAGCTTTTACTACAAAGATTTCAAACTGAGCACAACTTTGTGAGAGCCGACGGTGATGTCTGTTACCTGTAGTTTCAGCAGTTTGTTTGTTGATATCTGATCTGCCTGTAGAGCTGCTCCTCTGGTTTTGAGCTCTGTGATTCTCTGTTCAAAGTCTTTCAGGCTCTCCTCTGCACTAGCAATGACCTGAGAGACAGGGGTGACATGAATTCGTGAAATTCAGTCATTTTCTTTTTCTCTGCAAGTTTTCCTGAGAGACAGTAAGAGTGCTGCGGTATGTGCATGAATTTTTAAGTTAAGACTCTCATTACCTCCAGTTGTTTCGAGGCTGGTCTATCCATTGCTCCAGCCAGGGCTTGTAGGATCTGGCACTTGGTCTCAATTAAAGCAGTTTGGAGAAGCTGCAGTTCAGTCTTTCAGACAGAAGAACATTTAGAGAACATTTATATTAATATGTGCAGTGTACATTAGTACATATCTAAACGTCTGAGTGTATAATATTACATTTACTTATTAAATATTTTAATTTATGCTTACTGAAGACATGACAGAAATAAATGTTTCCTGAACTGTTATTAGTGCTGCAAAAATGACTCCATATAAATCAAAATCAATATTTAAAAGCCCTTCAAGCACAAGATGAGCACAATATTTGGCAGACCTGGTAGGCTGTGAGTTCGTGTGCTCTGGTCCTCATGTGGTCACAGCGTTGTCCCAGAGCACAACCCAGAGCTCCTAATCTCTCCTTCAGGCAGTCAAGGTTGTCTTCCAGCAGCGCTCTGTCTTCATGTCTCATCCCTGAAGATCCAGCGAGCAGAGTCTGGCTGAGCTTCACCTCTTCTGTGACATGTCTCACATCGTTCTCCAGGGTCTACAGAGAAGAAGCAGTTAGATCTATTTTAAAGAATACACAACTACAGTATTATACATATGTCATATATATCTGTAGGGTAAACTGACAGTTTGTCAGTTTGACAGTCCAATGGCAAATACACATTTCTATATATATGTTATTTCCTCAACTAATGCCAAACTTCAACCACATAAAGATGGGTAAAGGATTCATCTTGTAGTGATTGAGAGTTTTGAATTAATCTGAGGTCATGTGTATTACCAGGCTTGTGTGATTTATTTTAAATCTGCAGTGATAATAAAGCTGCTGTTCCAACTGTACCTCCTGCTTTTGCAGCTGAGTCTCTGCATTTTCCGCCAGCAGCACTGATCCAGAGAAGACGTTGTTCTCGACACCATCCAGCCAGGAGGAGGTGGATGACACAGCTGTGTAGAGCTTCTGTTCCATCTGCGGCACCTGTGTCTCACCACCACCGGGCTACAGAGACATAGGAATGATGAAAACTTCCATTAACACAACACACTTAACTAAATATCTTAAATGTACAGTTTAATTACAGAAATGCGGTACCTGAGTGGTCATGTCTTCTATGGTCTGTCTGAAGTTATCATACAGAGTCTTCAGGGAGGATTTGTCTGCCTGTGAATCGCCTTTAAACAGAGGCCCAGCTGTGGTCACACGAGGAGGTCTGGAAAACACCTGGAAAAAAAAAGAAATAGGGGCCGGTTAACAACACTACGTTTCATTTTCTATCACAACTGTATGTTAACAACAGTAAAACCACGGTGATTGTACCGGCTGCTTGTGGTCCTGCTCCAGGGTTTTCTGCAGCAGCTGCAGTTTAGTTTTGAGCTCCAGTCTCAAACTTTCCCATCTCTGCCTCATCTGTTCCCGTCCAGCCTGAGTTTCCCTCTCAGCCAAAGCTGTCGGTGAAAATGGCTCCGATGTACTGCAGAGTGACAGAAACACGAAGGAACATCATTACATGCATCATGACATACATTAGTTGCATATGTTTTTGTGTACATGTATGTGAAATACCTGGCACTGCTGGGTGAGGCCTGCTGGATGAGGATCTCCTCTCCTCTGCTGGCAACTGACTGAAGCAGCTTTTTCTGCTCTGCAAGCTGCTCCTCCAGTTCCTGCAGGAGAAAACAAACAACATGACAAACATGTTAGATTGTACTAGATGTGCGATTATGCTTCACTTCGTCATAAAACCTTGTAAAATACATTGAGTCACAACCCTCAATTCTGATGTGTTTTGATTTTATTGTTCAAAGAGAAGCTGAGCTACAATATTGTCAAATTTTTTCATATTTATCGATATCATTCATTAACTCAATATACATTGATTTAATGTATATTAATGAGACAGGAAACACATGCAATGTGTTTGTTAAACCTCAAGGATACAGTCAACATGTTTTGGTGAGAAACACTGAATGCAAACATGAGCTTGGTTGCTAGCATTAGCAGTTTCACACCAGACTCTTTGCATACGCTGCTTTTTGAAATGGTGGAAGAGGTTTGTTGTCTTTCCCATTTTTGAGGGCTGTCTGGATTTTTTTTATATGTATTATCAGGATCATGTTGCTGCCTAACCGTCGGTACAAAATGTGGACATTTCAGTTTTTCGTTTTGCAATACATAAGCATTTAAACAAGGTTAAAAAAAACAAGGTAAAACTTCCTACCCTCTGTCTCTGAACACTGTCTTGGTGCTGCTGAGTTCGTGTGGTTCGGGCCTGGGCCAGCCAGTCCTGCACACTAGGACTCTGAGAGAGACTGGAGTCTGATTCACTGTCTTCCTGCTCCTGCAGAGAACCCTGGAGAATCACACAGTTCATTGTAAAACAGGAATTCTTTAAGAGCACACACTTTGGCAAATAATCAGGACGTCAAACAGATTAATTACAGTTTGACTCACATCTGCAAAGGTTTTGCAAATTCATCAGACAGCAAAAGAAAATACTAAAGCAAAGACATGTCATACTGGGAGCTTCAGGAGGAAAATTTAATATTTACTTGAGCAACCTTCCATCTTTGGCCAGGAGACAGATAGCAAATGAACACGATACTTAGTCCAACCTGATGTGTTCTCTGCTCTAATGAACAGGGTAGTGCAAATATACAATGTTCTTAATTGTGCTGGCAAAAAGTAAACATTACGCGCTATTGTGGAAAAGCTTTTTATATTAAACACCTTGCACTGACACGTGTGCAAACATTGTAAAGGTGGTTGCCACAGTAAGGACTGAACCCAATATTGTCAAATATTCTGCGTTACAAACACACACACACTAGTGTATGTCAGAGTTTAAATCTCACCTGAATGTTAACCTGCTTGTCTTGCAGCATCCTCTGCAGCTCCAACAAACCACCCTTCAGCGTACGTAGCTTCCTGGCCAAATGTTCAGCCTCCTCCCTGGTGTCCGTCCGGCCCTCCAGCAGCAGGCTCTCGCTGTGCATGGACAGCTCTGACAGGGCCGACACCTTCTCTTCGATCTCCAGCAGCATGTTCTGCATCAGCAGGAGGAGAGAGGCCAGCTCAAACATGATGTCTCACCACCTACAGGAGCTCACTCCCCCTCTACACTACAGACCCTCCAGGTCCGGCTGAAGCCCCAACACCAGCAGCTTTCCCCGTCCACAGGACAGGGAGAGTTCTCATCCTTGGCCCACCTCGCCGGTCTCGCCTCCTGTGCAACATATTACCGCTAATCCTTCACGCTCCATGCCCTGCAGCATACGCACTCTTTCTCAAATTCAAAAGCAATTCCCCTGCGTTAAACACCATCCTAAGTCCAGACCAGTTGTCAGTGCCCATTAGTGACAGTTGCTCCAATGTTTGAAGACGCATTTGCTTTCTAATTGCATTGCCACTCCTTTGCAATCGATAGCTTCAGCAGGTTATTCTCAGGCAGAGAGTAACTGTCCCATCCTGACCCGCCCCGCACTCTAGGATTCCCCTACTTGGATATTCTAGCAGCTTTGTGACCAGCACCAATCCCGGCAGAGACTCCATTAATCATCTGAAAGCTTCCTGCCCTGACTACTCCACCCTTTGCTTCTAACACACCCCTGTCCCACAGAGCTATCTGCATAATCTGCTTAAGACTAGTGCTACAGTCGCTTAGGAGGACAGCCATCTGAATACCCCTCTAACTCCACTAATGCTCTTGTTTACCCACTGAAAGGCCCCTGCCCCCCTGGGATGATCCATATGTAATAAGGCAAACACAATATTTAAGGACATATGTAAATAATCCCTATGTTAAATTTAATTTGCATTAATGTCCTGAACTGAAACACTAACCTAAAAAACAGTACTTCAGAGTTTCTGTACCATTCCTAACAATCCGCTATGACGTATGTATTATTAAGTAACCTCACATTCATATTAACAAATCCATTAATATTCTTAAGTGAAGCAGGAATTCAAACGCCTGATTGCATTTATTGCTGTGAGCAGACAGCAGAGGGAGCTCTCACTTGACATTCGGCCAGCTGATCCTCCATATCTGTCTCCTCTACAGGTTGAGGTTCAAGGATGAAGGTTACAGCACTGCGCATTCTGATCAGCCACTGGTCCAGTTCATCTGCCTGGGTGTGATACAGATGTATGGCTTGTTCCTGACGCTGACCCTCCAGACGGTCACTGACGCGCTCCTGAAGTACAGCAATTTTCAAGTTATTAAGACAGAATTGAGATTAGTAAATAACGCACAACTTTTAGCTACAATGCACTTTTACAAAAACTACCTCCAATAGTTGCTGTTTTCCTGTGGCCTTCATGTGGATGGTGGCCATCCTCTCCGCTAACACAGCGAGGGAGGACTGCATGGCCAGCTGGTCAGCCATGTCCGAGTCCACAGCATTGGTGGCAAGATCCTCGGTGAAGCTTTTCTGCAGCCTGTCTATTTCCTCCTGCACACCCTGAATCTCTTCAGTCAGACCCTGCACAGAAGA
Organism: Amphiprion ocellaris; assembly: GCF_022539595.1. NCBI lineage: Eukaryota > Metazoa > Chordata > Actinopteri > Pomacentridae > Amphiprion > Amphiprion ocellaris. The sequence continues at coordinate 23,818,090 of NC_072785.1, read as the reverse complement.
CTTGAAGATTAGAAATTTTTTTTATGCCTGGAGGCAATATAGTGGTATGTCTTAAAATAAACATGTTGACACAAAGACAGAGGCAAGAGTGACCTTAGCTTCCTACACATAAAACAATTCAACACATTTCTGTATGGGACTCACCTCGTGTGCCCTTATGTGACTATCTGGACTTCTATCTGCCTCCAGAGGCTCGCTGAGTTTGGCCTCTAAAGCCTCCATTTTAGAAGAGATTGACTGCAGTGAACCCTGGTAATGCTGCTGCTTTTCCAGAGCTTCATACAAAGATCTCTGCTTCTCACTGATCTGTAAGTCAACAAATTAGAATAAAAAGAGGTAAGTTTGAAATATTATTGATGCCTGAAAATAATGATCGATAGCAGGAATAATAAATCAATTACTTTTCTGAATTATTAGACACTGTTGCAAGTTTCTAATGAGATGAAATTCAATATGAGTACTAATGACTTACTATGAAATAATTGCATACTATAGTTACTGCAACCTGTGTCAGGTTTTCATGAGAACATGTAGCAATGTAGAAATGACACTATAATTAAATTAAGCTGAGTGAGGTCTTGTATTATACATACCACATTCTTCAAAGTCTCCCATGAGCGTTGCAGGTCATCTAAGTTGGCCACAGACTCAAATGTGGGGTCATATAATTCCTGGATTGGAGCTCTTGTAAGAGTTCCTCTTCCCATCTAGACAAAACATTCATTATTATCAAAGTAATACTTTATTAAAGCCCCCATATTACTATATGTCACGGTGAAGTTGCAGATGCAGGCAGAAAATACAAATGGATGATTACTAGAGTTGGTATATTTTGGCCTTAATGATGTATCTATTGCATGGATTAGGTGTGATAGCAAACTGAGTAAAGATGTCAGAAAAACTATAGAAATTTCACACATATCTGCATTATTGCTATGAAGACGAAGAGAAAAGACAGATACCTTGGTTATAGTGACTTCAGTGTGAGTTATAGGAGAAGGAGAACGACACACAGGAGGAGATGAAACCTCGCTGTTAGTTCCCTCCTCACCGGACTCCTCAGTTACAGGTGACAACAGAGTGTGACAGCGACCAGCCGTCATCTGACACCACATGCAAGAAGCAGAATTAACAGAAGAGCAGAAATGGAAGATGAACTGGAAAACATTAGGTGTTTAGTTGATTAAATTAAAGGAATAAAACTCTGTTAGCTAAAGCCAGAAATAGCAGAATGAGTATATGACACGGGAGATCATGGTCGCTTACCATGATGGCGTGTGCTGAGGATTTCTTGGATTTCTCCGCCTCCATCTCCTGCAGCCCCTCAGGCAGCCCCTCCACATCGCTCACTGTCAGCAGCATGGTGGCATGCTTCGCCTTTACTGCCAGCATTTTGCACTTTGAATTTAGTGAGGCAATTTGCTCCTGGTAGCCTTTGATCTTTTGGGCAAGTTCCTAAAATATTTAATGACATACAAAACTTACTAAGCAGTTACGAGGGATTTTCACCTTTTCACCTTCAACTTATTATACAGTGCAGACAATACCATAAGGAGACAGCAGGATTACACTGAATTAATTCAACAGATACAGACTGTCAGCTCAGTAAATGCTCAGTGAATGTGTATTTAGCAGTAAAGGCACAGATTTAGAAACACAATTAAGCATTCTATAGTTGGGCCTGTATTAAACAAATGGTATGTCTAGGGTTCCTTAGCCTCAGTTACTCCCTTTCCTGTACAGGACAGAGAAAATTAAGTAAGTGAATTAAAGCATTGTACTTCATGGTGAAGGATCTGGGCCTGCAGCTCCTGGATGTTGCTGCTGGGAATCGGTCGATCCTGAATGACCCGATGTGCTTCCTCTATCAGCCCCTGTAGGTCTCTCACTTCATGTTCATATTGCTCGTACTGCACCACTGCCTCCTACATAAAAAAATGAAATCATTTTGCAACTTTTATATCAGTGCAAACATCCACTAAAAGTTTTTCATAGAATGTAAAAACAGTAAAGTTCTCAAAATATGTAAAGAACCATGTGAATTCCCCCACATGTTGAAACTAAAAGAACAAGTTACAAAACATTAACTGGAATCATTTTCATATCAATTTTCTATTGTTTACAGCCTCAAAATACATTCTTGAGCTACTTCCCATGTCCAGTTTTATTGCATATTGTCTCTGAATGCAGGCTTGACAACATGTTAGTCTGCTGCAGGTATGGCGCCCCCCACTGTACCTGCAGGATGTTGCACTGCTGAATGGCAACGTGCTGCAGCTGACTGGCTTCTTGCTGCAGACGCAGAGCAGTGCGACAGATGGCAAGGTTGGGCATCACCTCCTCTGGGACCTGGAGAGCACTCTGACACAGCTGCACGGCCTGCACCTGCTGCTTGAAGCTCTCCATATCTGCCAACAGACGCTGCAAAAACAGGGAAAGTTAATATTGTGTGAAACTGTTTGTAAGCTCCAACATGCAAAGTAAGCACACAAGGTGTTTTAAATTATAGACCACATCATGGATTATGTTGACGTTGTACGGTTACCTGTCTCTGGGCCAGCTGTTCTTTCAGGCTCTGACGTGCCAACTCTGGTGAGGTCAGTGTGGCTTGGACCTGCTCCAGAGCAACATGTAGCGCCTTAACTTCATACTCGAGGGCCTCCATGCTCTGCAGACACAAGTCAGTTATATATTTATCACGAGGTATGAATACATCATATGATACAAAAAGTAAAACAGAAAAAAGGAAATCTCAGTACCTTGTCTGCATCCTGGAGGCTCTGCAGTCGGGTCTTGATGCTTTGCTGAAGCTCCTCAGTGTGTCGACTGAGTTCACAAACCTGCTGGCTCATAGACTCGACCTGCAGCACCTCAGACAGAAGCTCTACTTTCTCTGCCATAGATTCCAGGTCTCCGTGGAGCTCTCGAGATTCACGCAGGACAGCCTAAACACAAGAAAGAAAGGTAGGTGAATGAAAGGCATGTGTTTTTTGGGCTTCTGGTGGTAAGAGACCAAAGGGTCAGAGGTTTATTCCCTGCAACATTCCCTTAAAGTCCACAAGTGTCCATGAACTGTTGGGTAGAGAAACACAAATCACGGTGAAACCATGTCTGTCTGTGTGTGGATTCTGAGTTATCTAAGCCATTTTATCCCAGGAGCTTCATTAAAAAGCAACTAAATTTCTCTTTTAGGCTTTTGAAGATGTGTCACTTTAAGAGTCTCTTTCACTTCTGAAGAAGCCTCTTAGATGAAAGGTGAAAAGTCTGAAACAACCAAAAAGTCTAGTTGCTATTTATATATCCATCTATTTAAATCCTTCCTTCTATAAATATATGGAAAAATGTAGAGTCAACTTTAAAACACCAGAACATCCCAACTCACCTGATACATCCGAATCTGCTCCTGCAGATGAACTGAAGAGTTCCAGATGATGTTTGCCCTCACCAGGCTTTTGGCTTTCTCCGACCACCTCAAGATGAAGTCTAGCATCTCATTATACTCATCTAAATAGCAGACAGCCTGAACAGAACAACATAAAAACACAATTAAGAAAGTATTTTTACCCATGTCATTCTATTTATCAATGTTATAGCTCACCAGCTGTGTTATGTGCAGAAAACTTTAAAAAGCAAACCTTTTTGAGCCAGTTGTTCCTGCAGTCTGCCAGTCGTGTTGTGTGGTGATGCATCTCTGATAGCTTGTTGATGGCGTCGCTCAGCTGTTTGGCCAGCAGGGGGTTTCTGCGCCCGAACTCTTGAACAGCAGCATCAAGTTCTGAGAGAGTGCGACCGCAGGAGTCCAAATCCTCAAACAGACTCTGAGAAAAGGAAGAGCAATACTAGGAATAGTTTTACATAATAAAAAACAAGAATTTCAGAGCCATCTGTGTCACCTACAGCAAAAAGAAGATAACATACCTTAACCTCTTCTTTGGCATGATCAACATCGGGAGACTTTTCCTTAAATTTATTGGAGATGGCTTTGAGTTTCTCAGAAATGTCATGGATTCTGGAGCTGAAGTCCTCCTTTATTTCTCTGGTTTTCTGGTTTTCTCTTTCTTTAGAGAGAACCTGGAACATAAAGGAGAAAAGTAAACAAAAGCCAGATGAGTAAATAATACCAGAAGTGACACATGCAAACAATTTCTTATCTACTTTTGAAGCTGTTCATATGATACAATACCTGATCCTCAATAGCACCCAATGCCAGCGACACCTCAGCTAGTTGCATGGAGATTTCAGAAGGAAGTATAGTGTAGAGGTCCAGGTACTTGCTCTGCTGTTGCTCTGCTAATTTCTCCACATTCTGACGATATGTGATCACATCTCCATGTACAATCTGTACACAACAAAAAGTAGATAAATTTAATTTTTTGTTGAAATAACAGAAAAAAATGATGCACTGTGTTGTTCTAGGAACACCTTAGACATGTAGACAAATTTACACATTTGTCTTTTTAGATGGCAGATATACCTCAAGCTCCTGCAACAGAGAATCAATGTCTGGTGTGGGATTGAGAAGAAGCTCTCGGGTCTCCTGGATCCAGGCTTTTACAACACTAAGCTCCTTCTCCACTTCTTCTCTGTCCCTCAGTTCTTGGGCTGCCTGAGCTCGCTTGGTCCTGGACTGAGTCAAAAGGCTGGAGGCAAACAGAAAATTGATTCTTATTAAATTCAGAATGGCAAAACATACATAGTTAACTTAGAGAGCACTGAAGATGTTGAATTTCAGGAAGGAAAGGAAGCACCTATCTATCAAGTTAGCCATTAAAAACAGTTACTGCAGATTGCCCTCATTTAGAGTTTAGCCTCTCCTACCTTTCCATTTGGTCTTGTACAGCTCTGATCTCCTTCAGGCTGGGCAGCTCATCCTGATCATTTGTTGGTGAAGGCACTTCCACATCGTGCAGCAGGCTGAGGGCGTACTGGCGCAGCAGTGTGAGGGCAGAGAGTTCCCGCTCCAAATCTTGGCTCAGCAGGTCATGTTGGTCCAACAGAGACTGCAGAGTAGCTTTGGAGGCCTTCTCTACTGCACTGTCCGGGACACGACTCTGGAGCTCATCAGAGACTGCTCTAACCTTCACCATCTGTAAAAAAGAATATATTTACTTATGAAAGTCTTCACCTGCAAAGCTATATCTTTATGTAATTGTAACTGCCTTCTGCCTGTGTACCTTCTCTGTGAAAGTCCTCCATTCCTGTGCTGTGTCCTCCAGCACCCTCTCCTGTCCTCGTGCAACACTGCGTAGTCGTGTCCAGCGCTGCCACACGGTGGTCATGGAGCGACTGATGGTGGCCTTGCTGGCATCGCTGCCCACCAGCTCAAGCTGAGCGGCTTGTTCCTCTAAACCACTCAGCTTCTCTTGGAAGCCATTCACCAGTGATACAAGGGACTAAAAGAAAAAAAAAGACAGTTAATTGCACATAGAATTCATAGAAGGACCACCTATTTTCTAAAAGGAAGTTCTATCTCGTACCCGGTGACTGCACAGCTTGTCCTCAGCCTCTTGGCTTGTTGCTGCCTTTGCAGTAGAAAATTCAGTCAGCTTCTTTTCAGCTTCATTCATGAGCTCAATGACTGTCTGCCTTGCCTCCTGGTATGTCTTCCACTGGGCCACACAGCTGAGAAAAACAGAATGTATCACAGTATAAAATTCCACTATTAACTGCAATTAAAATCTGTTATCTTTATTTCCTTCTCATTACCTGTGAAGGACGTCCTGATGACACTGGAGCTGATCTCGAACCTCCACGCCTCTCTGCTTTGCCGACTCCACACTCACCCGAAGCTGCTCTTTAGCTGTAGGGTTCACTAGGTTCTCCAGCTGAGGAAGCAGAGTCTGCAACTCTTCCAGGTGGATAAGAAACTCCTGTTCTGTAGCCATGATGTCTCCCTGCTGTCTGAGACACTCTTCATAGTTCTCTACATCCACACCTAAACTAGCTTGCTGCAGGAAAGACACAGCATCCTCCAGCCACTCACAGGCCGACTGCATCCTGAAGTGGTATTTCTGACACAGCACCAAGGCCTCCTCCAGAGTAATCTGCACACAAAAGCAAATGAGATAGAAAATACTGGATTACTACAGCTAACAACACTAAAGCATTTCACATTCATTAAACACTGAATGTAAGACTGTCCCACCTGTTTGGAGCACAGCGCTTTCTGAACATCTGCTTGCAGCTTTGCCATTTCCTCCAGGCTTGTATCTACGTGGGTTGGGACGAGCTCATTGGCACTGATAAACTCCTGCTTTTCTCTGCTACTAAGAGCAGCCACAATTCTCAGTCTGGACTGAACTTCTTCCTGCATGATTTGCTGCTTCCTGATCTCCTCCTGCACCTTCTCCACTCTGACATCCACAATCACAGCACAGCCCAGATCATCCCTGACCTGCTGTAACCAGTCCAGAGTCCTTTTCATCTCCGTCTCAAAGTCTTTACTTTGGATAAACCTGGTCTCGCATTCTTCAATCAGATCCCCTACGGCAGCCTGTAAGGATCGCAGCTCGTCTTGCCACAGGACCACTTGCTCTTTAGAGGCGTCATGGGCTGCCTGGTCCACACGAGGAGCGAGGGTGTCCATCTGCTCCATCAGCCTCGACAAGTGAGAGTTGGCACTTTGCAGACTCCCAGCCAGAGCGTGGTAGTTCTTTAGCCTCTCCTCGGCCGACTGCGTCTCAGCGTTCACTTTCACCAGCTGCTCTTTTGTGGCCTTTAACTCAAAGTCAACCTGCATAGCCATCGCTTTGTGGTCCTCAAATGACTCCAAGGTTTCATCCAAATGCTCTACTTTCTGTTCCACCAACCTCTTTAGCCCATTGTACAGGCTCACAAGCTGCGTCATTTCCTCCGGGCGCCACGGTTGCCCGGTGCTCCGAAATCCCTCTTTCTTCTGGTTCAGTTCACTCACAGCTAGACCCAGGTTGCTGAGATCAGTCTGGATTGCTTTGTAATCACTCTGCAAGCTGAGAACCTCTTCTGTTTGCAGGCCTACAGGCTGCGTCCCCAGACTGTTGAACTGTTCTTCGAGTTCTTTCAGAGCTTTGTGAGTGACGTCTATGAAAGATGTGTACTCGTTCCTTGTGAGAATGGCCTGCTGGATTTTCTCCTGTTTCTCTTTGGCTAGTGCTAATATGCTGTTATATTGCTGGGGGAGGGTGTTGAGTTTTTCATCCAAATAGCAATGATCTACTTCATTCAATGTGGGCAATATCTCCTGTCCAGCTCTTTGTACAATTAAGAGGAGGTTCTCATATTCAATTGCCTGCTCAACTATCTGCTGATATTTCATTAGCTGCGCTTCCAGTTCAGCATCTCCAACCATGAGGTTTATTTCAGGGAAGGTAACGATATCAGCTTGTTTTATCCATTGGCATATTTTCTCTAGATCAGTCTTGAAATACTTTCGAGAAACAAGCACTTTTTCAAGCTCCTGAAGTTTCTGGCCGCATCTGTGGAGCGTTTTGTCAAAGATATTTTGTAACTCTTGTAACTTTGTGAGAATCTCAGTCCTTTCCTCCTCGCTGGCATCCCTCATCAGGTCTCTCCCCTGAGACCACAAGGAGGTGAGCTCGCTCTGATAGGCTTTTAAGCTGCTTTGGATGTTTCTGCATGTTCGAACCTGCTTGGCTAAGTCATCAGGTAACAAAGCAATGTACTCCTCCGCCTGGGCCTTCTTCTCATTCTGCTGGACCCAGGAAATAGACTGACTCACAGCCATCAGGAACTGTGTTCTCTCTGTAAAAGCTTTGCTCAGGTGTTTTCTGCGCTGCACCACTTTCACGCTCAGAGATTCCACCTCAGATTGTGTGTCAGAAATCAGCTGCTGCAGATGATGCCGTTCGCTGAGGCCCAGTCGCGCTAGAACCCTGTCAGCGTCCGCCATCGCCTGGGCCAGGAGGAGCTGCTTGGCCTCCAGCTCGCTGCAGATGCTCAGGTGGTCAAACAGGAAGCTTTGAGCCAGCTCAGGAGGAGGGCTCATTTTCATGGCCTCAGACAGGGCAGGCTGCTGCTCCTCTGCCCAGTCCCGAGCCTCTCTCAGGCGGGCCTCCACCTGACCCATATCTTCTAGGGTCACCACTGAGTCCTGGATCTTTCTTTCAATTAGGTTTTGCATCTGAGACCATCGCTGCTCAAAGTGGCTGATTTGCTCTTTTACCAGCTCCTTGTCGTCCAAGTTCAGATGCTGGATGACTTTCTGTTTCTGGTCCTTGAGGTCTTCAAGAGCCCCTTTTTGTTCTTCAAGAGTTACTGCAAGTTTCCTCAATGCCTCCAAATGCTGAGATGAACTTTCAGCGTCCGTTCTGTGGCACAAAAACAGAACAACTCATTATACAAATTTGTGGAGTACAAACAATGACACTTAAAGATTACATATTTTGATTTATAGACATGAAATTCAGAATTTGAAAATATATGAAATAGTGGTTATAGAAGCTACTTTTGCTTAACAGCTTCTGCCCACAGATGACTTTATTTTTGATCTCTGATATTGTGACACTTTCATAGCAGTATGAAATAACTGATTTTGATGGACACACCTGGCCAGATTGTCCCACTCTTTGGACACCTGCTCAAACAGCACCTCCACTGCAGCGATACAATCGTGATATTCTTTAGATCTCTGCAGGTCCTCCTCTCTCTGGCTCTGCAGCTTATTGGCCTGGTGACAGAGCTCAAGCCAGGAATGGCTCAGACGGTCAAGCTCTGCATGTTCCGGAGAGTCCTGGCCTCCTGTCAATCTGCTCACTGTCTCGGTCATCTTAGTCAGGATCCTCTGTTTAGACTGCAGTTGCTGGCTGCATTCCTGAGTGACAAGCAATATATTGGATGGCAAAAATAAATACTTCCAAACACTAAGCAGATCTCTCTCTAATCTCTTCACAACCTCAGCCAAAATGTTGGATTAGATAATAATGGCAAAATCACAGACAGAATCCAGTCTGGACTCACTCTGCTGTACAGTTAAATTAAAAAGCACATGCAGACAAACAGATATTATCACTTTGATAAACATAACAGCAGAAGAAAGAGAAAGGGTGATTTTGCAGCATGATCACAAAGGTTTCAGCCTGTGTGCATTCTTGAGGGACTGATGGCTATGATACTGTCTCCTACCTTGGCTTGTGACAGCATGTTTTGTGCTATCTTGGTCTCCAGCTCTGCTGGTCTTCTGGAGAGGCTGAGAAGCTGCTGCTCCATGTCCTGGAAGAGGCTGGTTAGATCTTGTTTTTGTTCTTTGATCTCTCTCCAGCCCTCTGAAAGCTCCTGAGCACTGGACATCCGTTCCTCTATCTGCACAAACACATTGCAAACCCTCACAAAGTTAATATTTGCAGGATTATGCATCATGAAAAACCCTTCTTAATATATGGACACAATATAATGTTATATTTTTATTTTAATATATATCTCTATCACTGGTGCAACCACACTGTATCTCTTACTGAATGCATTCAGTGATTTACTGATGAATAATATTTGTTCAGTAATATACACACTAAAATTTGCTGTAGTACACCACATTACATTATTTTGCAAAAATCCTGTTTCATTTTAATTACAGTATTCAAGACTTATAGTGATACTAATTGTACTAAAATCATACAATTCGTCTTTTACGTTGTGAAATATGTAACAAGGTAAAATAACACTGACCGTGAGTTTGACCTGCTGGACCTCAGCAGCTGTCACTCTTACAGCATCATCTGACAGGTCACACACAGAACACACCAGGTCCAGGTAAGTGCTGGCCTGCTCCTGAAGGGCTCTGTAGTGCTTCACCTGTGTGTGGAAAAGTAATTAATCTAAATAAATTACAGAAAAATAACATTACTGCATTCCAAGACCAGCCAAAACTGTGCTGTGATGAGCACCTGCTTCAGTGCTTCCTGCAGACCAGATGGTCCCTGATCGTTGAGCTGAAGCTCCTCTTGTACCGTGGAGAGCCACGTTTGGCTCTGCTGCAGAGTGTCCTGATGGTTAACATGTTTCTGCAACTCCCGGTCCAGACTCTGGTAGACCTGATGCACAATGGGGGCATTATGACTTCACTAACTTTACTCGGTGTGATAAATCTGTTGGAAAAACAGTAAATAAAAAGCAGTGGTTGTCTTTTATTACTCACACGCTGGGCAGTGCTGCAGATAGCAGAGTAGCTGTCTCTGGTTCCCTGTTGGTGAGCCTGGACTTGTTGGCTGATCTTAGCTTGAACTTGATCTGTACAGCTGGCAACGAGACCTTCACCTTTCTGCTTCAAGCTGGTGAGACGCTCCTCAAAACTGGCAATCTCTTCCATAATTGCCTGAAGATAATGCAAGCAAACAAGCAAGTTAATTTACATAGCACCTTATCATACACAGAGGTTATTAAAAGTGCTTTACAGGCAAATGAACAAAAAATTAATAAAAATGTAATTAATTACATTTAATTCATCAAAAACAGTAAAGATAAGTTGAATAAAGCAGACACAAATGATTAAAACTAAATAACTAAAAAAGACAAGAGATAAGAATAAAGTTGTGGACAGTTTAAATAAAGTACAGGCAGCTTAGACTGGAATTTATAATGACATTGATGACTAAAAGCAGGGGAATGAGGGAAAGCTATTGAATTAAGGGAGAGGATTAAAAGCTGGTTTCAGTCTTTAAAATAAAATGGTCAAACAGTGCATCATTAACACTGAATGGGCACACTTCCCAAATCGATATTTTGCTCATCTCGGGTTCCGGATATTATCACAAGGTCCAAAAGTATCTTCATGTAATGATGTAAACTGTGAATATTACAATAAAAAAAATTTAATTTAGGACACTATGTAGTAAACCACCTTATGTCGGGCAAGCTGCTGAGTGGCCATCTCCATACTACTGGTCTGCATGGAGTCCGAAGTCACCAGCCGGCTGGACATCTGTAAAAGCCATTTCTCAACTTCTTGCAGTTCACTGTTGTAATCCTCGTGCTCCTTCACCCACTCTATGAGGTTCTGAACCTGCATCTGAAACATAAAAGCAAACCTCTCTTATTTTTATATTTTAATCATACATGATAATCTAATATACCTGTGCATTGCTTTCAAAACCTTACACTTGTGTTCAAAATTGCTTCTGTCTGCAATGCTTGCTGATGAAATATAACATACAAACATTAGCAATGAATAAAATGACTAATTTTCTACTCATTTCAGACTCTCCACCCAAGTCCAACTTCCCGTACCAGCCATACCTTAGCAGCCAAACACAGGTCTTGGTAGTCAGACTGCAGTCTCTTCATGTTCTCACTGATAGTGGGGTCATTTACTGTGTCGAGCAGCGCCTCCCCTTTCTCAATGACAGATTTTACTGCTGACTCATGAGACTGCACTGTCTGCTGGATGGTCTGAAAGCATGACAAGAAACAAAATACAGTAGATAAAATCAAGTAGTAGTATATCTATTTTCACAGTTTCAAGGACAAAACACGTTTTGTTAGCATTGTTACCTTGTATTTTGCTAGCTGAGCCTTCTTCTGGTAGAGTTCAGCTTTAGGCTCTACACTCGATGCTAAAAGGTTCTTGGTTTCCATCACCCACTGGGCCTGAGCCTTGTATTTATCCATATAGTCTTTGGAGAGGGAGATGCATTTCTCAAGGGAGCTATGTTCTGTGCGTAGAGCTGTCATCAACTCCTCTAGGAGGAAGAGTCGAGTGTCCACTTCTTCCTTCAGCTGCTCTGCTTCAGGTTCTTCCAAGAACGCCATGGCTCGCTCCGTCTTCTCCCTCATCGCCTTCAGGTAAGTGTGACCCTGCTCCATGTCAGCCTGAAGAGCCTGAAGATGACATGAGCCGTGATGAATAGGTGTCTAACAAATACCAGATTGTGCAACTTCTATTATTTTTCTGGGATTTCTCCTAATAACAAACATCTTAGAAAGGTCAGCAATGCTACAAAAAGTTTGGCCAAGCCACAGTGGTGTCACACAGTTCTGTTGGAGGTCTAATACTATACATTTTCTCTACAGGACAGACATTTATGCAGAAGACATGTCCAGTATTTTATTAAGTATACCTCCAGTTTCTTCATCTTTCTCTCCATGGCAAAGCGGTCCACTATATCAACACTTATAGCCACAGTGCTGAAGTTATTCTGAGCTGAGCTGAGCCAGTCTGAGAAGGTGGTGAAGACACACTGAGCCTCTTCAATGCAGGACACTTCCTCCTGCAGCTGTTTAATGGTCTCCTGCAATACAAAGTAACAGGAAAAACAAGGTTATAGGGGGAGAAGAAGGATTATGATAGCTAAACTGATGACATCTTTTTAATTATCTGTCAAAACACTGATTGATTGATATTTTACTCTACCTCTTTTAATCTAAGAACCCTCTGAACAACAATAGCCCCTGGTGGATTCGAAAGATATGGTGTATATTTAAAAAAAACATCAAGATTATACAATTTATCAGAACCACTACCTGTAAAAACACGAAGAATTGTAGGATTTCTCAACTTTACGACAGTCCTGTTACCACTCATTTGGGATGTGTCATTCCATCTGTGAACTTAAACTATATTCTAAGCTTTCTAAATATAATACAAGCTTAAAATCAGGATATTTTGTCAAAATCACTTTAATCTACATGTTTCTTTCAAAACTTCACACAAAATAAGGTGTTTGCATTGACCAGATTCTGTAAAAAACAAAAAATTCTGCACTCCTCAGCACATCCATGGAGCCATTAGTGGCTCAAATATGAACAAGAGTTGGAGCCAATAAACTAAAAATGTTTTAGGTGTTAATCAGAATTTTTTTTTCAATGTCTTTAAAATGAATCACCGAAGTTGCATGTTTCTTTTTTAGGATTTATGACATTATAACTTTGTCAAAGAAACAGTTTTGAGTTTGCTGTCCTTTAAACTGCAGTTAAAAATGACCACAGTCAGAAAAATATAACAGGAGCCAAAAACAACAAGAAACAAAGGGTATGCATTGAAGTATATGGATGAATGTACCTTATATTATTGGCCATTTACAGCTACACTACCATTCAAAGGTTTGGGGTCACTTAGAAATGTCCTTATTCTTGAAAGAAAAGCAGGTTATTCAGTGAAGATAGCATTAAATGAATGATAAATCCAGTCTAGACATTGTTAATGTGGTGAATGACTATTCTAGTGGGAAACAGCTGATTTTTAATGGAATATCTCCATAGGGATACAGAGGAACATTTCCAGCAACCATCACTCCTGTGTTCTAATGCTACATTGTGTTAGCTAATGGTGTTGAATTGTGCAATTATGAAAAAAAAGTGAGAATTTTCATGGAAAACATGAAATTGCCTAGGTGGCCCCAAACTTTTGAACTGTAGTTTATGTGTTACTGTATTCAAGAAGATGTTACCAGTAAATGCAGAAGCAGGGCGTGGTATCGAGCTGTGATCTGAGTGGCTCTGCTGCTGATCCGGCTGCTAATATGCGTCTCATCCAGAACTTGCTGAGCCAAAAGACTGAGGCCTTCCATCTCCTCCTGATAAACCAGCACTTCCTCCTGCCAGCTCTGATAAAAGACGGATTCTTATAAATGTCAGAACGACACTTGGATTAATTCGGTTTAATTACATTCATTACTTGATTTCAGAACTAAAATAATTTGTTGCGAGATTTATGGAAAGTGCGGAAATCAGAGATGACCTTTATCAGCTGAAGTTGAGCATCTTTGGTGGCGCGGTCGGATCGCCGATTACTCCGCAGTTGTGCTTTTGTCTCCATGCCCTTCAGCCAGCTGTCAAGACGCTGGAACTTCTGCTCCATCTGCCGCAGTTTGGCCAGAGCGCTGTTGAGCTGAGCTCGCGTGTCGGCCAGCCGGGCCTGGTAGAGCCTCCACTCCTGCTGAAGTGTCTCCAGCGCTCTGTCTTCTATCTGAGGGAGGCCCCAGGGGATGACCAGCTCTCGACTGACCAGTATGGTGTTTAGCAAAGCCTGGCCCTCTGTGCAGTGAAGCTGCAGCTCCTGTAATTACATAGAAGCAGTCGAGCACTTTTATCTCTCTACATTTTTACATATTAATTGAATACAACTTCTGACTATGTAACTAATGGCATTTAATTACCACACTGATAATTTGATAATGACCTGCAGCTTTTGGAGAGTTTCCTCCAGCATATCAACATCCCCCTCCAGCTGGGTGTAGCAGCCAAGCTTCTCTTGTTCCTCTTCCAGCCACTCTTCAAACGCATGAAGGCCCCGCTGATACTCTTGATGGGCTTTCACCAGCTCTTCTGCTTTTCCGACAGCCCTCTGAGGAAGTACACAGTGAGGATTCAGCTGTAATCTATCAATCAATTGTATCTCATTTTTCCTTTGACGTCTGTGTTAATATGCAGCCCAGAGGTTGCTATTTTTACGCCTCACACTCACTGCATTTCAAGCAGTGTGGTGATGTTTTCTGTGTTGAATTCTGTGTTGATTAACCTCATTTTTCTTAAATCAAATTGTCTCATATTGTGTTATTAGAACTCAGGATACTAAATTTAACTGTATTTTTGTATAATACTGAAGCGTTGTGTACATTCTGCTGCTTTTTACCATAGCGTTGTCTTTGATAGTGTTGTAACGCTCCTGCAGATCTTGCAGCTCCAGTTGAGTGACATAGTTCTCAGTGATACTGGCACTTTTTGCAGTGATGGTGTCCAGCAGGCTGGTGTGGCTGAGCACTTCTTCATACAGTAACTGAAACAAGAGAGAACGTTATATTATCAATCAATTCTGAATGGAAATCAAACTGTGCTGCATTTTCATCAAAGATTATTCAAGTGGCAAGTCAATGCAGTAAATCATTTGTGGTACACAGTATGATAGAGAAAGACTGCTGTACCTTGGCCTTGCTCAGATTAGCAGTTTTATCTCTCATCTCTGGGCATTGTTTATCGGTAGGATCAAGACTCTCCTCCACACGCTCCACCCAGGCCATAAACTGCCGTACATCCTCCTGGTAACTGGTCCACTGGGACAGTGAACCCTCCAGCTGACTGTTGATTTTTGAGATTAGAATAATGTCAGACAATGGTGGATACAACAAAAGCTACAATAGAAGAACAGAAGGAGAGAAAGAGCAGCAGATGCTAGTTGTGTGGACTTCACTTTTTTCTTTTTACAGAGAAATTCTTGGTGGACAAACTTTTGTGTCCTTATTTTTGGTAAAGGACAAACCTTTTGCACTGAATAGAAGCTGAGAGCAGGGCATCCCATGAATCCTTTAGGTCCTGTATTTGTTTTTGGACCACAGGTACTCCCTCTGCTGAGGTGTTTCTCTGAACTGACTCTCCTCTTGTGATCAGCATCTTCAGCTGTATCTCCTTCTCCTGACGAGCAGTCAGCAAGGCCTGGTGCAACATCCATCAGTGTGCATTGATTAATCTCTACATGTGGTATTCAACATGGTAGTTTGCCTTTTGAAAATCTAACAGCGACTTTGTTTACCTCCAGCTTGATCATCCTGCTGTCAAGAACATTTTTGTCAGCAGTGGGGGCGCAGTATGTCTGCAGCATATGGCTGGTGTCAGCCACCCAGTTCTGCAGCTCCTTTAACCCTTGGGAGAAAAGGTGGTGCTCTGTGACTATTCGATCAATCCGGGATGCCTTTTCCTGCAGAACCACAGAGCAGGACACAATCAAAAAAAGACCAATATAGGTTTTGAAGTTGGCCGAGTAGATTTCAACCTCAAGTGCACATGCAGATGTCTAAAGATTATGTACTACAAAAGACATGAAGGAAATTAGTGTGTATATCTTCCAACAAATACTTACACTAACAAAAGAAAGACATTAGTATTTAACAATGGTGAGTTAGTACAGTCACTGTTTATCATCTGTAAAATACAGTCAAGTCAGAGCTCCGTCCAGTCTAGTGCATCCGTTTCGTCTCCAGCTCTACCCACAGAAAAGCCCCAGTGCCCAGGCAGTTTGGTAGGCATTACTTTACCTTGGTCAGGTTGGTTAAAGCTAGGTACTGAGCGGAGAGTTGCGAGACGCGGTGCACAAAACCCTTGCCGGCCGCGTGTTCATCCCACAACAGCTGGGCCTTCTCTTTCAGCCTGTTCAGCTGAACCTCGTGAGAGGCTAACTCCTCAAGCACAGACTGGAAGAGCACAAGCAAGTTATCAAAGAGGCATGCAAGCTGACACACATAGATATAAGACAGTTAAATTCAGACACACAGCAAAGACGGGTTAGAGATGAGAACATGACGTAAAGAAAAGCAGATGAGACATATGGCCAGTGTTACTTCTGGTAAAAGCTCTTGGTCATGACATGCAGTCAAGCCCTCAGAAAATAGCCAGCAGACAGGTTTAAACAATGATTATATTCTAAAATCACTGCGTTTTTAAAGACACTGTTAAAAAGTGAGGAGCGGAAAGTTCTGGCAGTTAGCATAAGCTATTGGCGGTTTGCTTCCGAAGTGAAGAGTTTCAGTGCTAACACTTCATAACAGAGCTGGAATGGTGAGCTTCTGCAAATGGAAGGAGCTCAGCCCTGAGTGGTTATGGCACTCGAGCATGACTGGTTTTGAGGGATGTTCCAAGCTTGGTGGACTTTGGGCATTTGTACCTGCAGCTTGTGAAGCTCTAACTTTTTGGCTGTGAGATCATGAAGTCTTGTGCTGCTTTCCTGTACAGCCAGCTCTGTGGCGTTCAGGCACTCCTGAAGAGGCTCTGCACTGGCCTCAAAGTCCTTCATCTGAGATAAAAGGTTCTGAAACACACAAGAAGATGCTGATATGTTTCACTGACTTAAAACTAAATAATGCACCACGGTTTTGAGGGAATGAGATGAAACATGGCTCCATTGTTTAAATGCTTACTTGCAGACTCGTCTCCCTGTTGTGCAGACTAGACATGATGTTTTTCCAGTCCTCTCTGGCGGTGTTCATTTTAGCCCGAACTGCATCTACTTTGTCTTTAGCTGCAACGCTGGAGACGAGCTCAGCATTCACAACCACAGCATTCACCTTTGACTGACCTTGTTCTCTGTCACTTAGAAACTCCTGAGAAGAGAAGTGAGAACAGATGTAACACACAGACAAGTTTAAAGATTAAAATAATTGTTTGTACCAGTACAAATCTATTTTTCTGCTTCATGGCATTTGACTCTACCTGAATCTTCTGCAAACTTGACGCGGCCTCATTGAGATTTTGAGGTACGTCAAAGCACTTGGCTGTGTTGATTTTGGCATTGACCAACCACTGCTGGAACTCTCTGAAAGCTGAGCGGAAGCCTTGTTCCAGTAGTTTCTCTTTGCTCTGGCATTCCCTGGATGCTTGGAGACTCAGACTAGAAATCAGGAAGAAAATGATTCTGGATATATTGCAGGGCATTAAATTATAATGTAATTTGCAAATCAAATCAGATTTTGTCATTCCTATTGTGCTTGTCTGTCAGTCTGACTAGAAATCACTTACTTTGCCATGTAATTAATATGAACTTTCCAAGATTATTAACTTTATTGACATTGTGTCCGAGAGGTTTTGATTCACTTAAGTAGTAACTAACAGTTACACAGTGTAGTGTGCGGTTTGCAGCGTTTAACTTAATTGTAGTGTTTGTTTCGAGCATGCTTGCTTCTCTACACTGTATATGGAAATGTGGTGGACCAAACATTGATCTAGCACCAAAACATTACACTAACAAAAGTATCTTTGCAAGTTAGACAGTGTGTGGGCGAATAAAGCCTCACATGTTTCACAAACATAGAAAGACAGAAATTGTCAGTCTTGAGTACTGTATTTTGTTTGCCTATTATGTTGCTTTGCACTGGATTGTACTAGAGTTACAATTTTTCTAGTCATACCTAGTATGCAATTTCATAACGGGTTTTTTTAATGATCTGAAAAAAAGTAAAATGTCTGATATATGCTAAATGTAGTAACAGCTCACCATATTTGCATTTTCTCACCTGTTGTATTCCTTAATGAGAGCAGACACTCTCTCAGACTGCGTTCCCATTTCTCTGGAGAACCGGCACAGATCATTGAGTTGGGTCTTCAGACTATCAGACGTGGGTTCAGCTTTGACAAGTTCCTCCAAAGTGTCCTGGATGGAAAACAAATATCATGAAGCAATGAATGCAGCATTTTACATGCTTTAGTCATCTCCTGCTATCAAGTTTCAATGATGACTGCTTATTAATGGAATTAAACTAAGCCAGGACTTGCCTTTGCAATCTGCCAGCCTTTAACAGCTTCCTCTCCATCATTTTTACCCTCTGCTTGGGTCAGTCGCAGTCTCCAGTCCTTCAGCTGGCGGTTGAAGTCCTGCAGGTCCTGCTCCAGCTGTGCTGACAAGCTGGTGAACTCTTGTTCAGAGCTGGCTATTTGTGAGAGTGTTGTCTCTAAACTAGCGCGTGTCTGCAGCGCACCACGTTCCCACTGATCCCATGACGACAGGAGGGCTGCTTCTTCTCGCTCCAAAGCCTCGTAACCCCCTGAGCCAGTGTAATCTCTCGCCACTGCACCGCATCTTTGAACCCGGTTCAGCCTCTCTCTGCCACGCTGCTTAGAGTCAAGCAGCTCCTGGAAAGATCAACCAGGAATGATGAACAAATTTAATTACAAAACATTCACCACAGATCAGTTATTTTACCATATGTTCATGGGATTAATAAACAACTTTGTAAACCAGGAGTATGATTTGGGAAATCATGCTTGCATATTTCTAAACTTAGTTCCACCAAAATATATTGAGAAAGAAATCTCTCAACAGTCCTGTAAGTAGCTACATAGCCTATTGTACATTTTGATTACTATTATTTTTTTTAGTTTTGAGGATAAATTGGCATGTTTGTCCAATCCACCATGTATTCATTCGTTCACATAGATTCTCACCTAAATATTGTTTCTACCCCTAAAGGGCTCCTCATTAGTTTTATTAGCCCTCGCAACACTTTTGACAATTAGTGGGTTCTAAGGAAGTCTTTAAGAGTCTTTATAGTCGTTTAATCTTTACAAGTTAATGTCCCAATTAAATGAAAAAAAAGGATCACGCATATAAGCTGCATAGATTCAACAAAGTTAAGCCTGACTGAGTCAAAATAATTATCTTGACGCCTTGAGTGTGGCAGTGAAACTGCTGCCACATGCGGCAAAAATAACTGCGTATCCATGTTTAATCCTTATCACATGACAAGGAAGATGGAGTCAACACTGAGGAGGAAGATTAGGACGTGTTCCATGTGTCCTTAAACTGAAGGACTTCTCATACAAGGTTATTTTCTCAACTATAACCTTTTGAGATTGCTCACCTGCACTTTGGAGAGCTTTCTTTTGATGGAAACTGAGTCTCCTGAAAGGTCAGACCAGCGCTGGAGCTCCTCTTTTGCAGAAACCAGCCAGTCATTGAAGTCTCTTACAGCATCGAAATACTGCTCATGTTCAGACACGATGTTTTGCATGGACTGCACTTTACCCTGTGGGGAAGAAAAATACAATGTAAACACAAATTTTAAGATATTATGAGTCCTGTCTAAATATTAATGTGTCTAGTATAGTATAGTTTAGTATGAAGTATTTTATTGTATGCTATTGAATGGGAGTTTGCAGTCATGGTCATTTATTAACGTACTGTCTTAATTTTCTCAATGTAAATAGTCTTTCCATTTGGACAACACTTCAACTGCTTAGACAATTTTCCAAGGAAAAGTTGCCAAGACACTAACTATCTCGCCTTTGGGAGTGTTCTTGGATTCCAGCTTCTTTTTTGCTGGCCACGTTTTCCTGCATTATTCATCAAGGATTCAGAAAGATTTGTAAGCACTATTTAAGTAAATCTAAATCACCTTGACGACAGCTGAGATATCAGCAAAGTGTGCATTGAGCTCCGCCCTTGACTCTGGTCCAAACGTCTGGTCGCCAGTTTTTTCATGCATCTCCACCGCTTTGTCCGTTAGGCGTGACAGAGCCGTTGCATGAGCGTCCACGTCGGCCTGGATGGCCCTGAGGCGCTCCAGTAAAGCAGATTTCTCTTTGAGGCCTGGCTGCTGAGGCAGAGTCATCCCCACCTCCTGCTCCACTGACTCCATCCACTGCTGCAGCTGGCTCTTATTTTCCTGAAAGCTGGTCCACTGGGCCACTGTCCACTCCAGACGACTGTGGACAAAGATACATCGTTATTAGGTTATGAAATATTGACGATCTGTGTATATAGTATCAGCTGTAAGCCTGACAGCTCTTTGACATGATACGTTTTCTACCTGTGGCAGCTCATAGAGGTCATCAACATATTGGCCCAGGCATCCTTCAGGTTCTGGAGCTGTGAACAAATAGCCTCCTGCCCCTCCATTCTGTTGTGCTTTAGGACCTGTTCTCCTTTGCCTACTGTCATGTTGAGCTTCACCTCACCTTCACCTTTCATTAGCAGGATATCCTAAACACACACAAAAACAACGAAAAATAAATATGACTCATCTACAAGATAATTTATGTGATTCTAAATAATGTGGCAAGAAAACACTGTAAAGTAAATAGCTATATTTTTGGAGCAGGGCATTATCCACTGACCTGCACAAGACCTAGTCTTTTCTCCAGAGTCTCTTTATTGCCAACTGTGCTGTTGAGCGAAGCCAGACGCTCCTGAACACCATTAAGCCAGATCCAGGTAGTCTGCAGTGTCTCTTCAAAGGCTTGCTGCTCTTGTAAAGTGAGCTGACAACTGCGCAGCCTCTCTCTCACACGCCTCTGCAGGGCCTGGTGCTGCGACTGAAGCTGAGCTGACACTCTCGTTTCACTCCCGTCGCCTCGCCCACCTTCATTTAGAGCCTGGCCCTCCTGACAGAGACGCTCAAAGGAGTCCCTGCATGTAAAGAAGTAGAATGTTTCAGTAAGTGTTTCAATGAGGACAATTACAGAGAACCTTTTGGGGATATTTGCATGATCCTTGGTACATTGTTCCCTCATCTATCTTAAATGTAACATGTGTGAGCTAGTGGATATCTTGAAATTCCCCAAGGGGATGAATAAAGAATCTATGTATCTTTGTATCTATCTATCTATCTATGAGATGCAAGCACATGAATAAGAAAAACAACAAAAAAATTAAAGGGAAAGATTGTTTTAAAAAAAAACATTAAATAATGATTACATAAAGTTCCAATAACTGCTTAAATGTTCCATAAAACATTAATTGGATTATTTAATATTTCAAAACAAATGAATCCATTAAAACAAGAGCAGCTAGAAGTAACATAAGATGAAACGTAAAACCAAAATTGTTCTAAAAATGAGCTTCAGATTGTTCTGCATGTTATTCAAGGTTGAACAGAGAGTAAAACTGAATTGAAAACAGCACCTGCAGAGTAATCCAATTACTTGAGCATGTTCAGTAAAGGACAGTAATGAAGTCATGTAAGGAAAGGCTGTCCAACCTTAGCATATAGCCCACAGTGATGGGGACCATAATTATCAATGGCGATAAAACCTAATACAGCGAGATAAACCGTATCCAAGGGCTTAGGAGTCACAATCTCACACTGATAAAAAAGTTGTCTCAGCAAGTGTTCTACTACAACGCAGAGGAGAAACATAGTTCATTCCTGTGAAAGAAACCATTTTTGTTGTAATTTAGTCACTTGTTACAAAAAGTCAGCCACTCATTGATCCAAATTCCAAAATATTTTCTAGTGGATGAACTCAGAGAAGAGACATTATAAAGATCTTTAGTTTACTGAAAAAGGATGAGAGTTTATTCACCTCTGCAGAGAGAAGTAACTGAATTATTTGCAACCTCTCACTCCTGTTTCCAGTGTTCTCCCCCTCAGGCTCTTTATGCCAATTACAATCTTTCATCTATGATTACTGATAGTTTCAGCCGTCCGATAGATGATAAAGTATCTTCCACTATTTGAGTTGGAGGCCTTTTGGAAGGTTAAGAACTTTCTGCTCTTTTGGAAACCAGATACTGTCAACTGCTCAAGAAAATAACAAGATTGCCGGGAACAATATATTTGGCTCATGGATCATGAATTTAGTTTTCTCTGCATTAAAAACTATTTTAAGAAAATATACACAGATTGAGCACCTTTCTTTGAGCACCTCCTGCTGATACTCCTCCACTTGCTCCAGCACAGCCTTTTCTGGTCCTCGCTGCTTGGCCTCAAGTAGATCTGTGGTCATTCTCTTCTCCATATGCTCCAACCACCACCTGAGCTTCTTGAGGCGACCTTCGAACCTAGAGGGAATTCAAAATGCTTATAAACGCCGGCCTTACAATGTGCATGACAGAAGTGGCTCGTGTGACTCTCTTACCCCTTCATGAGAGAAGCGCTGTCCTCCAGGATCTGCTGGTTCTGTCTGCACTGCTCCACAAAGCTGTCCCAGTCCTGCTGGATGGAGGACAGGTGCTGCTGGACCTGGCCAGCGCTGGCTTTGGGGAGATGAAGTAGGAGCTTCTCTCCTTCCTCGCAGACCTGAGTAAGACGCACCTCACCTTCCTCCACGCGATCCATGGCACCCTGACGGAAAATCACATCCTCTTAGTTTCCTTGCTAAATCTCCTTGCACCTAAACTGTTATTTTAATTTCCACTGTGATAAATTAAGAGCAAATTGCAGTCTTTTCTTATTCCCATCAAAGTCTGATTTATTGAACCTACCTTTAGCTTCTGTAGTTTGCGTTCCACAATCTGAGTGTCTCCCGATCGATCAGAGCATTCTTTCACGATCTCCCTTTGTTCTGAAAGCCAGCGATGGAACTCCTGAACTAGGTCTAAGGAGGATGGGGGATAAACAGAAATAATATTTGGTCTAGAATCAGAGAGACTCAATGTTTTTTACTCAGTGACCACTAGATGAGGCATGGATTCTCATCAAAAAAGCCATTTATTTGATTGAACTCTTAATAAATTGCACTTCTTACCATTGAACTGCTGCTGAAGACAGTTCTGCAGTGAGACCAGCGTCCTGGCAGAAAGCTGGTTCACTGACTCATAAGTCTTGATGAGGTCAGTGAGAGCTGAACCCAGACCAGCCAGCTCCTCAGATGGATATTTTCTACAAAGCGTGTTGAGGCTCTCCCTGGTGGAGTCAATACTCCCCTGCTGATTTTGCAGCTCTTTCTGAAGGTCCTTCAAAACACGTTTAAAAATGTACATTAGCTGATTAGCTCACATTGTTGGCATTGTTTCCTACAAGAAAATGACCTCCTATCTGTAATACCAACAACATTGCATCTCAGTACTGTATATTGAACCAAGGTTCTTCTTCCCACTTTTGCAAGGGTTTTAAGTTATAATGTGACTATTATTTAGGCTCTACCTTCACTCGGCAGATGTCTTCGGGATCTGACCCAGTCGGAGAAGAAACCAGAGAATCTTCCATGCTTTTGAGCCATGCAGACATCTGTGAGATGTAGTCTTCCAGCTGTTTCCTCTGGGTGCTGAAGTCCATGAGGTTTCCTCTGGCCTGCTCATGTAGCTTCTGAACAGTGCTGATCTTTTTCCTCAGGTCGTTCTCCAAAACCTGACGCAATTAGAAAAAGAAGTTTGTGGTGAACTGAGGAGGACCAGAGAGTTAAAATCTGATGGTCTGTGAGTGCAAATGGAGTACAATTCCTGAAAAACAGTACAATCATTCAGGAAAAACTAAAAGGTAAGATTATAATCACATCTATTACCTGCAGTTTGGCAGGAGTTTCTTGACTTTGACTGCACTTCTTCAGCTCTGACACTTTGCTTTGCAGGGTTTCAAGTTTCTGCTCCTTCTCGCCCATTTCCGCCTGTGGATGAAAAGAGAAACGGCTGTAATACACCCAGTCTGGCTTGGTTTTTCAGTTTTGTTTAGTAATCTAGAAGATAATACACAATGTGGTTGTGGTCACACAGCGTCTGTACATCTAAGCATTTCTGCAATGTAAAGCAGGCATTTGGTGTCTCTTACCAGAGATGTTTGTGGTATTTGAGACATTTTTTTTGAACATGTCCTACTGAGTAAATGTGCACACTATCTGTTGTATTCCGGTATTTATTTGCTATAACATTAACCCACATATAGTGTTAGTCATTAAAAGTAAAATCATATCATTACCCAGTTTTACAAAGACATCTTACGTCTTACCCTACCTGTAATGCTGAGAGCCGTCCTGACACCTTCTGACTGTTGTTCAGGTTGTTCAGGCTTTCATTTAGTTCCATCACACAGCTGCTCGTCCAGCCATCAATGTCTTCGTTGATCTTCCGCACATCATCCCACAGAGCCAAACTCTGGTTCAGACGAACTATGTTGTCATCTATTTTCTCAGACACCTGGGTAACAAATTAAAGCAGTCACTAAAGTTTGTTACGCTAGAATTGTTGAAACACAAAGACACTAAACTGACAAAATAGTACAAAAAAAGTACAAAAGAAACTTCACTGTCCCAATAGCACCATTACTAGCATTCTTCTTCTTCTTTGATAGTTGTAATAGTAGTAGTATTACTAATAAACTTCATTTATATAGCATGTTTGACAATAAAAACACATAAAGTAAATATGTACATTAATTTGTCTACTACTACCATGATTAGTACTACTACTACTACTACCACCACCACTACTTCTACTATTAATAATAATGATATTATGATAACAATAATAAGAAACTCAACAGGCCTACCAGTATTATTATTAGTACCACTATTACTATTAATAATAATACCAATGCTAATACTAATAATATTAATGATAACAATTATAAATTTTATTTATATAGCATCTTTGACAATAAAACATAAAATTAAATCAAGTAATAAAATAAACTGAATTGGTCTAATGAACAAGTACTGCCTGTATAACCACGGCCTGAAATAGCTGCACTGATTGCAAAACAATAACACATCACACTAATGCATAAAGTCAGACTTACGTCCAGCCACTGATCAACAAGCGTCTCCATGTCCTTCTTCATCATTTGAAAGTCACAGTCAGGGATCTTCTTTAGTTCAATCACCAGCTGCTTTCCTTTGCCGGAAAACTGATCCAGTTCATGTTGCTTACTGGCCATCTCCACCTTCACTCCTTCATGCTACAAATGAAGCAAATACAACAAAAGTACATTAATGACCAACCAGGAAGGAAAAAAAAAACGACAAAAATTTAAAAAAAAAAAAAAAAAAAAAAAAAAAAAGATTGTAGAATATAACCCCAAAAAGCAAAACTCTGAGGATGAAATATGCATCTGTTCTAACCTTGGTTAGTGATCTCTTGGTTTCCTCGTGGTCCTTCAGAACAGAGTTTATCTCAACCAGAGGTTCAGCACTCTCAATAATGCAGCTGATGGAGGCTTTCAGGATTTGGTATTCTCTCATAAGCTCGGCAAGGATATTGCACTGGTCTTGTCTGGCATCAGAAGTGAGAAGTTTATTAGATACGGGCTATACCAGCTTACACATAGATGAAGTATAAAATACAACAAAATGCCTAACATAGAAATGCATTCAGCAAAAACAAGCAAACAAGCTTTTGGGGTCCTTCAGTACCTTTCTGTGATGAGCCTCTTGGTGTCCTCCCATGTCGTCTCCAGCAGGCTGATTTCTCTCAGAACCTCCCCGGCCAGCTCTGCGTCTCTCTGAGCCAGCTGGTTGCCTTTATCCCTCAACCACTGCTCCTCATGCTGATGTGACTGGAGCTCATCCTCCAGCTGATTAAAGAACCGAAGTCTGACAAACAGAGAGATAACATATTGTTGCTTGTGTTCTCATGCCTCCCCATGGTACTAGCACATAAAGGTAATGCCCCACTAACTCTGCCGCTGACCTCACTGACCTAAATCAGATATTGCTGTAATACTTTACCGCTGCTGTAGAGCATGCAGGCTGGGCTCTTTGAAGCTCTGGTGGTCGGCTTTCTCTTCAATGTCTTCCACCGCTTTGAGCAGCTGTTCTTTCCGCTGTCTAAATGAAGTCCACAGCGCCCCCAGGGCTTCTGCTTCACTCTGCTTAGTACCAAGCAAGTTCCTCACAGCATCCAGCTCAGCACTGAGTGAATCAGCCAGCATGCGGCACGTCTTACGAGAACCCTCATCAGCACCGATGTGGAGATGGCTTTTGCAGAGACTGCTGTCCAGACTGATGGCGAGAGTCTCCAGCTGAGTAATGTCTGGAACAACAGTGGCCAGTTCTTGCTGCAGCTCCTCGACTCTTCCACGATCCCAGCTCCCGGCACTCTCCACCGTCTGTCTCAGGCCCCGTAACACTCCTGCTGCTACACTGTGGGACTGTAAAAAAGTCTCGAGTCTCTCCAGACACTCTAACTGCAGCTCAGCTAACTGCTGGGCCTCCAGGTAAGGCTGCAGGCAGCTGTCTGCTCTGCTGCGGAGGAGCTGAACATCACCAGGCTCACAGAACTGACAGAGCTTCTCGGTCTGCTGCTCCAAGCTCTGTCTCACACCGGACTGTTTCTGAAGGGCCACCTGGGTCTCCTGTCAAAGGGAAGTGATGAGGATCAACCGTTGCTCTGCAGCAAAGCACTATTTTCTGGGCTTTAAGTGACCTTAGTATGCGCTGATTTTCTTTGCGGTTCTGTTCTTACCTTTATCTGGGTGGCGGCAGACTGCAGGTTGCTAATGTTGATCTGAGAAGCTGAGTGCAGATTTGAGAGCATGGTTTCACTCCATTGGGAGAATTTGAGCAGCGCCTGGTCAAACTGCTCCACCAGTGATAGGTGGCTCTGAAGCTCTTTGAATCTGGGGAAGAAAGTGAATCCACAGTGAGTCTGCAATTCAGTCAAGCCTGCTATAAATAACATTTTCCCAGTATATTTTCTGAATGTTATTAAATTGAATTTAACAAAAAAAAAATCCCCACTGTTACACCATGTGTACATGTAAGTGTCTGTATGTAAATGAGCATAACAAACATTAGGAGTACTGTAACTCTAGCAGCTGATAACTGACAACAGATCATTTAAAGACTGGGATACAAAACATACAGTATACCACAAAACAACAATAGCTGTATTTTATTAGTATTCACATGTTTAAATATTTTTAAAGAATTTTCATCCTACCAGACACATAAAAATGTTAACCCCTCTCCTTTTCTCTCTATACATTCATATGCTGCCACTGTATGTCACTAACGTTGTGTTTTCTCTTTCCTGTAGTTTATGTTTTGTCCTCTCTGCAGGTATTTCTGGCTGTGGAGCTACACGTTTTCATTCTGCTCTTTTCTCTCTCTTTTCTATGGGCTATTCTGTTCTCTCTCCCTTTTACCCTCACCCCAAATGGTCATGTCAGACTGCTGCCCTCCCAGAGGCTGGTTCTGCTGGAGGTCTTTTCCTGATAAAGGGAAGCTATTTGTTCTCCCATTGTTGCCAAGGTGCATGTTAAAGGAAATCTAAAGAAAAGTTTGGTTGGTATTTGTTGTGTTTGTCTGTGTAATTTTGTAATTTCTTCACCTTAATGAAGTCCTTTCAGGTGACATATGTGTTGTTGCTGTATAAATACTGACAGGTGTTGTCAAAGACAAGCTACTATCTGGATGAACTACTATGAAAAAACATAATTTTCAGTTGGACTATCTTACTATACCTTTGGGGAAGGATTTCATTTTGGACATGCAATCTCCTCTTCAGGGTCTCCAGCTCATCTTTCAGCTGACTGACTCTCTCATCAGGTGCAGTAGGATATAATGAAGGCCCCAGAGATGCCAATTCAACATGAGCCCTCTCAAGGGACTGGATCTCAGAGTGCAGGGCCTGAAAGCAAAACCATGTACTTTTTCATCTATGCATTCATAATAATATATTATTGACTTACGATTTATTTTAGTGTTAGGACAGTCATACGTATAAACTGTACCTGCAGATCCTGCATCTCGCTGCGCAGCTTGGCTTTATCCGCTGACAGACACCGACTTTCTGGTTTGGATGCAGATTCACTTCTCTCCAAGCAGGAAAGAAAGTTCGAGCGTTGCTTCTCGTACCTGAAACATATTAGAAAAACTGGTGTCTCAAACTGCAAGATTTATTTTTCAGTTCATTCACAATGCTGGCTAGAGAAAACACACTTTGTATTGTATCTATCTGACCAGGTTAAGTTAACTATCAACATTTCTTCATTTGATATGGCATCAAAATCCTGCATTATGTTAGGGTCATTCTCTGTTTCATAATTCATACTTTTGCCAGAGAGACAGCAGGTTCTCCAGAGTGCTCTGTTTGTCCTTTGCCTCCTGTACGTTTTCCTCATAGCTGGTGTTCAGTACCGTCACCGTCCTCTCTGCTTGCTCTTTGTCACTGAGTCGTCGGGCTCCAGCTGACAGCGACAGCAGGGTTCCCTTCAGCCTCTCCAGACACTGACAGACATCCTGGGGAACAACAAAACATGACAGTGACGCACAAAGCATTTCCAGTGAACTGAATCACTGCCACAGAGATACAAGACGTTGCAGCTCACTAATAAAATGAGCACTGAAAAAATTTTGTTTTGCACAAAGGTACTGTGATTTTATTACTAAAGAAGCAGGAAAAAAGTAGGGAATACCATGTGGTTTTGAAGAGCTTTGTAGGTCTCTGAGGAGGAGGTGCAGGATTTGATTGGATGCTCCAGTTTCGTATGTAGCTCACCAAGAGATGCTTGCACCTGGGAGACAGAAGAGACACAAACAAATTGTATAGCCAGATCTTCAGTAAATACTGTATTGTGTCAGTATCGGTGAGCGTATTTACCTCCTCCAGGTTCATTTTGAACTTCTGCTGGTGAGAAGAACTTTCCTCCAGCTGTCCATCAAGCTGCTGCACACTCTCCTTCAGCTCCTCCCAGTACCTGCCGATCTGGGTCAGACGGGCCTTGATGCGAGCCGCCTCCCCTGATGATACAAACTGGGCCAGTGCCTGGGAGTCTGTCTCCAGCTGGGAAAGAACCTGAGCTCGGTCCTGAAGCTCCTTCCCAACAGCCTGGAATTGCAAAAACAATAAAAAGCAAAACAGAGATGTTCACTTTGAGTCTTTTAAAACTGTTTAGCAGAAGTGAAACACAGCAGGATTTTTCTGATGTTGTGCGATTTTGATATTGAACTAATGCTGAAACTGGAAAACACAATGTTTAGATCAAACTTAAGCACAAACAAATGATAAAACTGGAAAACATGATGTGTAAACTGAATTCATGTATACATGTACATGTATACATGATGATAGAGAAGTTCTGATTGTTTTTTTAAGAAAGACGGGTTGTGGTTTTCCAGGAAAAGGAGGAGAGTTTAGAAGAAGTTTACGGAAGTATATAAGAGGATGTAACACAAACTCATGTTTGTTCTTAGAGCCTCTGTAGTGAATAAACATTATTCATTATAGACTGTGAAAACTGTTCGAAGACTCTTATTTTGAGAACCTTTTTCTGAACACTTCAATAGTGATTTTGACTACATGTTTGACAAAGTTACCTGATCATCACTGGCCTTTGGCTGGCAGACTGCATCATGACACTGAGCATTGCAGAGATGTTCAGTGTGGTAAAATTAATGAACTACTCCACTGATTTGACACTTCTTTGACAGTATCTGATTCACAGTGGATAGTGCACAAAATGAGTGTAAAAGAGCCTATATTTATATATTTATTGTGGCCAATAACCAATAATGTTATATGTTAATAATCTTACAAATACAAAAATGCAAAAACAAAAATATATATGATTTGAGGTGATTTTTTTCCCTATTAAAATACAAATTAAAAATACAATACAACTAGCGACGAATAGTTAATAGATTTGTGATCATAATCACAAGTTGAAACAGTGCAATTAGCAAAAAAAAAAAAGAAGGCTACAGGTTATGCAGCTTGTCTGATACTGAGTTTAAAATGATATGCCAAAAATTTTATAAACACAGTGTGACAATCACATTTTTCATGTTGTCTCTTGTGGCAAAGCTCCATCACATGCTTTAACTTTGTTACATTATGAACTGAAGCGTGACTTCAAAAAGAACGTTTTTTGTAAACGTCTTTCTAATAACAGTCATTTTTCAGTAACTATTCTTTTATCTTACTGACAAGCATTTGTAAACTCCAAAAACCATTAGAATAACGCTGCTTTCTCTTGGACTTCATTAAAAACTTGGATGTTATTGTTTAGAAAGGCCCAGTGGTATCATTTAAACTCGCTTCGGTTCTTCTTTCTCTGCCGCTGGCATTAAGTGACTCAGCTGGACTTGTTGCTAGACAAGTGAAGGGTCTGGTTTCAGATTTAAAGTTTACAATAATTCACCCACGCTTGAGATAGATACTGTAACAGAGCTCCCTTTCATGCATTATTCATATTACTGCGTAAAAAAACAACTTACATTGCAATTCAACAAAATAAGAATGCACGTTGCAACCAGTTGCCCCCTTTTTCAAGAACACTGCTTCAATGAGAACAACAAACAAAAGATCATTTTTCACTCTAAACTTAGAAGAAAAGAGTGTGATGTACATAAACTTGTACAAAAAAGGAGGTATTTCAAGCTTCAGGTCTCACAATGAGCAGGTCTTTGTGGCAACATGTAGATAAGTCTTGTGAACCAGCTTAGTGACCAATCAGGAAACAGCAGTGAGATCTGGGTGTCTTATGCTAGTAGCAGCTAATGTAGCCTCTTAATCAGAAATGATGATCAGCAACTACCAACACTGACTCAAGTGGAGTCACTTGACATAATTTATCAGACTTTGCTCAAATCTCTCAGGAGCTAACACCTGTAAACACACTTAAAGTGAAAAATTGGTCAAGTTGTTCTTCAAACCTAGAATTTAACAGCTGAAATTTAAATCAAAATCTATATTGTGAGTGGCATTTTCACATAATAGAGCAAATCATCCTAATCAAGGCTTTCCTTGGTTCAGAATGGGCTTTTAGGGGGCTACTTACACATGACGGTAAACTTGATTGACAGAAATCTAAATATATTTTTGTCCATTTGATAAACTAAAATATCTATGATGCTTGAGTAAATTATTAATATTACTAAAACTAAAAAAAGTACTACTTTTAGTCTCATTTGATGCCATTTTTTGGTGCTGACTGAAACCTGATTGAAGGTGCAGGAAAAGCCATGATTATAACCATCAAAAACACCTAAACTGAAAGTTTAATAGTAAAAAGTTACACTTCATACTAAAGACAGACTTGTGTCTAATTGGGACAGCATTGAGCATGCCAGCAGCACTGAAACTACAAAGTCAAACACAAACCACAGACCTCATAAATAGTTCCTCCTCTACGTTTGTGTTTAAGACAGAGGGCTGATGTGGGTGTCAAAAACAGAGACAGTCTGTCAGTGCTTGGACAAAGCAAAGCTGCGACACTGATGCCAATGTCTCCTTAAGAAGGCCTTATTGATTTACACTGTAGTGTTCTGGTTTTGTGGTTTAAGCTTGCTGGCTAAGATTACTGTAGGTACACAGTGTGAGAGGGCTGTAACTTCAGGAGACAGTACTGTACCTTAACTGTGCTGATCTGTTCCGCAAGAGGCAAAGTAGAAGACTTCATTACGTCCAGCTGCTTTTCCTTGTCAGATATCCACAAGGAAAAGGCCTCAAATCCAGCTCCGAACCGATCCCACTGATCTTTCATGTCTTCCAGAGTCTTCACACTGGGGCACAAGAGTAAAAAAAAAATCATAAATTACCTGAGCAATAGTTGCCAATAAACTGTGGTATTCATGTAAGATAGATAATAAGATTTACCAGAGAATATATGGGTCTGTCAGAGTGAGTCAGGTCATTCATCAGACAAAAATACTCTCAACTGACATTCAAATATGTCTTCATTACAATGTCAGTTTTCCTTTTTGCTCAATTCATCTGGTATCGCAATGCGGAAAAGCCACAGAGTATTTGGAAACACTATCTGACAGTAAATTGAATCTAATCCATCATCTTACTCTTTTTTCAGTCCAGCCTCCACTTTGTCCACTTGCTCGCTGAGGGAACGAGCTTGTTGTGAAAGCAGAGTCTTGTTTTTCGGACCGAGCTGGATTTCCGTCGCTCTCTTCAGCAACGTGTTCATGTGCAAGGCCTCGGCTTCGCACTGCTTCAACAACACCTGGTTACAAAATGGCAAATTTTAGTATTATTTTTTACAGTGTTGAGATTCAACCACAGGATATTTACCTAGAAGTAAAATGTACTCACTCTGGCCTGGTCGAGTTCAACCGCCAGGCTCTCTGGACTGCTGAAGTTCAGGTCTCTCTCCATTGACGAGCGAGCTTTGTTGACAAACTCATGAACTGCTTCCTGTTGGCTGTCAAACTCCTGCCAGGCTGCCAGTGTGACCTGATGATCCAATGATCCAAAATGATTGACATCAAACCAATCAACTACATTTCTATTGCCATTTATTTACTTATAAAATGTATTTGAACCGAAGAAATTTGTCTCACGTCTGTGCCTGATAAAGTAACTGGGATATCTGAAAGTTGTTTTTTTTTGTGTGTGTTTTTTTCCTGCTGATCAAAGTCTAGCACCAAAACACTGCACTAATTAATATATATCCGCAAGTTTAGCAGTGCACAGGAGTCTGATTGAAACTTCTAAAATGTATAACAACAAAAACTGGAAGAGACACTAATAATATGTTTCTTCATCAAACAAACCACCCTCTTTAGTTCTGATATTACATCTTGCAACTATCACTAGCACTTGAATGTAGTATAAATGCTTTTACATTCAAGCAGGAAAATAATTCAAGGCATGTGTTGAACAATTAATCAAAACATTATCAAGCTTGCAATATGATAAATGTCATATCCAAATCGCAGGAGCAAAAACATGTCACAACGTACGATTATAAATGAAGGATTGTGGTGCTACAGAGATGCCTACAAATCATATTCTCTAGTCATGAGGGAACCTGTTTGTC
Organism: Amphiprion ocellaris; assembly: GCF_022539595.1. Classification (NCBI taxonomy): domain Eukaryota; kingdom Metazoa; phylum Chordata; class Actinopteri; family Pomacentridae; genus Amphiprion; species Amphiprion ocellaris. The sequence continues at coordinate 23,785,253 of NC_072785.1, read as the reverse complement.
TGGTACATCATCAGTTTTATATTTGCTCCAGCAGAAAAAATAAAAATTAGCATCCTCGCTGAGCAACATCCGTCAAAATAATCGCAATATGGTGTTATTTACAGTACACATCATTCAGCCCTAATCCAGTAGCAGAAATCCCAGATCAAGATCACCACCAAAGAAAAAACTGACACATGACTGTATTTGCTAAACCATCTCACACAATACCATTATGTATGCAGATGCCACTGTCATTTTATGGCCTTATCAGTGGGGCGATGAGCATATTTACAGAGCTCACAAAGATAATCCTCTGCCAGCACCTCACTCCACTGCACATGAACTGTTCAGCTATTGACAGCCAGAAACGTTCATTTCACTGTTGCACACCCTAATGAGGATCTTTTACATGGACCTGTGGCACAAAAAGGTCCAACAAAGTTTCCATTTCAAGATTATTACCCCTGTGTTGTCAACATCCAACAATAGCATCATTAAGGGTAAGAAGACTGACTCACAGCGTCGCTATCGTCTTAAAGCACCGTAATGCCTCAGAAAGCAATTCCCTGCAGCGGAAAATATCAAGAAGACCTTTCTACCCTCCACTCCGAACATTTTCCATGAATGCTACATCTGCAAAACCTGCTGCATTAACAGGAATCCCTCTAGTACTTTCCAACTGGAAGCTTTTTCGATCAACAGCTGATCATTTCATTTAAGTGTTACACTTTATGTATATATTTATAGAAGGAAACACATTTCTTTAGTGATACGATGTTATTGTGCAAAAATTAGGCAAAAGGGCTTATTTTCATTTACAGTCTAGATGCACAGGTTGATGTTAAAAATGCAAAGAGAAGCAAAAAGTTGATAAACCAGTGTCAAAACATTGCGCAGCAGATGCACACAAGCTTGGAAGGCAACAAAACTATTGAGAGCATATTATAGCAGAGATTAAATAAACAGTGTTTCAGCTACTGACAGATCTAATTCTGACACTTTACTCAATTAAGAGTGAAGGGGTTCAGGAAATTGAGGAAGGAGACAATTGATAGTGCCATAACTCAATAATAAACTGATCAGGAGATGAAAAGTGTCAAGATTAAGCTAACATCCAGACAATGCCTCATCATATTCTCATTTTACAGTAATAAATCAGTGCAGCATGTCACAAGATACCATTCTGACTTTTAGGAAAAATAAAGAAGAACAGCTCAAGCAATATGAGGTGGAGGTGTCTGTTTTAACACTATTTAGCAAAGAACGCAGTAAAACCATCTTCATTCTATTTTTGTAGCTGTAGGTTAGTATTCAGAGCTACGCTGCTGATTTTATCTACAGTGAAATATAAGTTTATCGAAGCTTTCCGGAATCACTTTCTATTTCAGTATTTCTCACCTCGAGGCTTTGCTCCTGTGAATCCATATTCTGTTCCATTTTGCTGAGTGTGTTCTCTAAGCTCTGCAGGTCCTGCTGCAGAGTCTCGCCCAGTCCCTCCTCGGCCTGGAGCTGCTGGCCTCTGGTGATCAGCTGCTGGACATCTTTTCTCTTCAGCTTCAGTCGCTTTAACAGTTGCTATGGGCAGGGAGACACAGTCAAATTAGATAGTAAATAGTAAAAAAAATCATCTATATTTAATAGCAATGAGCAAACGCTAAACAAGCTAAACACTAAGACAAGTTATATCAGGTTAACAGGAGTTCTACAGTACCTGGTGGACAAGCAGCAGTTGTTGGGCTTCTCTAGCAGTTGAACAGTCCAGTATTTTGGTAACTTCAGCCTGGGCTTCTTTCTGGCCCTGAACAAGGTCGTCCAAGGTAGTTTGTACCTCTTCCCTGAACTGTACACAATCACCCACAGCCAGCACCATCTTCTCAGCCTGTTAGAGGATATGACAGACAAATTTAGAAGACTTTCACAAATGATACTTACTACCAGATACGAAATAATGTGAAATTACATAAATGTGACAAACAGTAATCAGAATTGATGGTGAAAGCCTGTGTATAGGCCTGCACTATATTATTCAATATGTACAAAATATGAATGTATAAGAACTCTGATGTGGATAGTAACAATTCTTAGTATTAGCTTTTCTTGAGTGGAACATGTCTGTGGAGCATTTTTTACTATGGTTTCATGTTTTCAGTGAAGATATCCACAGATTTGTTTCTAAACACATTGTACAGTACTAATAAAAACATGTGACAAAACTGTGAACCATGTACTACCTAATTGTAGAGTTCTGTGTTCAGGATTTTTTCAGCAGGCCACAAAACAGAGCTTGACAACACACTAGAGCTACACTTTGAATGACCCCTTCCCATAACACTATAACATTATGTTCTAACACAAGAGCCACATTGATGCATAGCCACTTTACACTGGGTAGTCTTATAAACTTTCATCAATAGGATTCATAGATAATCCATGCTTACTGGTGAACGGGGCCAAGCCAACCATCTCCTACTACTTTTTTTTTCAGAATTTGAAACCTAATTTGGTAGAATCATTCACATTTGTCTGGATAGTTAATAAGAGTTTAAACTTAAAACACCTTTTTTCACTGCTTTACATGGACTTCAAGAGGTGTCTTAAGTGAAAGTGGGATAATGACAGATGTATGAATCTTCTAACAATATGCACTCCTGTTTTAAACATATTATTATGACATATTTGCTTCTGCCTGTGCTTTTCAGGTAGATTAAAGTATTTCAGCAGCACACTATAGAGTCCCAGAGGGAGCATAGTGTCAAATTTTGTCTGGCACCTTAATAAAACGTGAGAACTTCACCCACCTCTATGAGAGAAGCAAGAAGACTCTTAAAATCAGTGGAGAGCTTGCTCAGTGCACTTCCTTGCCTCTGGGCATCGCTGTCAGCACAGATTTCAATCAGTGCGGCCATACGGGCTTTCAACCAGCCGAGATTCCCCTCCTGTAGCTCTGCATCATTTCTCAGCTCCTGCACGCAGCAACAGAGTGTGATACAAGACATGCGGACAAAAGACTCATTTGACGCAAAGCAGTTCTACAGTTTTATCTCCTCACAGGTGACATTGACAAGTTAGTGGTACAGCTCAAGTGACCCACCACAGAAGAGGTGAGGAGGAGAATGTTGGTGGATAGTTTGAAGTTTATAAAAGGGACAAACTCACCATGATGGTCGCCTTCACTTGGCCATATTTTCTGGGGTCGTTGGCTCTGTTTCTCAGCAGACGCAGTTGGCTTTCTTTAGATATCAGCCAGCAGGAGAGTTCAGCATACCTGTATGACAATATAAAGAAAAAACCTTATGCAAGTTCAAAAAGATGTCAGGAATAATAATAGTGATTTTCTCTAAAATATACGTACATATCAGGGCTAACTAGATTGTGCTATAAAAAATAAATTATGTTTCCTGCTTCTTGGCGGGTAGTGTGTGTCATTAGGGATGTGAATAAGAATGTATAAAGGATCAAAACTTTCCAATAATGATTTGCCATCTATCAGACACATCAGCACTGAAAACTACAATTGCTGTTCTGTATTTCACTAGACTAAAGGAATTTTAACATGATTACTTTAAAAAAAATGTAAAAAATGTATGACACAGCCTGGGAATGCACAGCACACTGTTCTATTGTTACTACAATGGACAATTCTACACCACAATTCCTGTGTTTTCTTGGATTTATGTAAGACATAACCACTGCAACACCTTCACAAAAACTTACTAAAAAAAGGGAATTCACCAAAATAAGCATAAGTTTGCAGCACCTTGCATTGTAGTCCTTCCATTTTTCTGGGTGCTGCATTAGCTTCTGATGGGTGTTCTCGATTTCCTCCCGGACCTCAGCAAAGTCCTTTCTCGCTGTTTCCAAGGTTTGGTGAGCTGGGTCGCCCTCGGGGAGTTTTTGGCAAAGTTCCTCCATCAGCTGCAGCCTCTTCTCACATATGGACTGAGGGCCCTTTTCCCTGAAGAAGGCCTGAAAGCCAGAAAGCCATTTTTACACAGTGGAAGATTTATGTGAATCCAAGACAACAAAACGCTGCCAATCGAGGATAGTATTTGGTTGAAAGCGGAAAAGCTTCAGGTCTTTCGGAAGGATCGATATCATGAAAATCTTCCCACACTGCTTACTGTACGAGGCAGTGAATTGGCACTGAATTATTTCACAGTCTGTTAATCAATACATGTAACTCAGCCAGCTACACTGTGCTTATTGTTACCCTGTGCTCCTTGATGAGCCTCTCGCTGCCCATGCTGGCCAGGTGGCGGTTTTCTCTGGTCACCTCTGCCTGGCACTCCTGCAGGGACAGCATCAGCTTGCTCTTCTCGACCTCCACTTTCAGGTGCAGCAGGTGAAAGGGGGAGTTTGTCTGAATGTCCTGGCAAAGGAGAAGGGCAACAGCTATGAAGTCAGATTCAGGGCAGTGCAGTTTGTAACAAGTAACATTTTGGACAGCTATACAAAACTATACAAATATAGATTCATATGTGGCAGTAAAAATTAAAGTGTTTTTTTTGTTTGTTTGCATTATGATAACATTAAATTGTTAAATATGTACAAATGGATTATTAGCAAACATTCTTGTAAGTTTTAAGGATATTTTTCTGTATTTGTTATACACAGGGCTGTGGGAGATTTGCAAAATGAATACGGTGATTTTTCATAGTAATACATTAGATACATGGCACCAACCTTCCAGTGTTTATGCAGCTTCCTGACCGTTTCCTGCAGTGACTGCTGCTCCTGCTCCGGCAGAATATCTGTCAGCTCATCACAAGCCTTGAGGAATGTGTTCAAGACCCGTTGGTCGAGCTGTCCAAAGAATTCCTGCAAAAAACATCATCAGGATAGGTTGAGTCTCATTAATATACATCCTACTGTAATTATTCTCTAGACCCTGCACCAAGGTAAGAACTGATGCAGTGTGTGTGGATTTGGTTGTCTTTGTATCTATTTGTCAGCAAAATTAAACTACCAAGCCAAATTTCATGACATTTGGTGGCAAACTGGAACATCAGCACAGTAAAAACCTTTCAAATTTTGTTGCACCAGTTTTTATAAAATTGCACCAAGCATTGGCCTAAGCAGAGGCTGTGTTCACCAAGGCCTGTCTATTTGATTTTTTCTGTTTGTGGATTTGTTCCATGTTGTTCCAGCGCTGCTTGTGTAACATTCTACATTGTATGTACAGCTACAGTTGGCTCTTTCAACCTTGGAACTAGTATGTTTGTATCCATATGTTTTGGATGACTCATCAGCAGCTTCTCTTGTTAAAAAAAAAAAAAAAAACACACAACTGTAAGAGGTGAAAAACAATCAGAATATCACACAAGGCTCTTACTGTGTGTTTCTTAAGCAGCTCCTCTGGGTTGCCTCTTTCTGTCAGACAGTTCTGCGCCATTTTAAGAACCTTCTCCAGCTCTACCCGTGACTCATCAAACCTCTTCATGAGGCAGCTGTTTGCCTCCACGTGTTTTCGCCACTCTGTGGATTCCTTAATCATGTTCTAAACACAAAAACAAGTCATTTTTAGACACTTCTAAAGGTTAATGTGTTGAACTGCAGAAGGTTGAGGGTTTTACCTGTGAGGAGGTCTGCAGGTCTGCTACTCGTTTCTGCAGAAGACTCATGTCCATGTGCTGCAGGGTTTTACTGCTGTTCATTATTTTTTGAATGGTTTGGTGGTTTCTCTCTATTACTGTCAGACATTTCTTACAGCTATGAGTGAAGGTCACCAGCTCCTGTAGTGTTAAATGACAAGCAGAGTAATAGACATTTATTCATATATTCTCTGAAAATAGTCTTGCAGAAAATGACAAACTGAAATGCTACAAATTTCTTTATCTATTTTAAAGTCATTTAGTGAAATTTTAGTGCAAATTATATTACTCACCTGGCATTTCTGTTTGAAATCTACTGGTCCCTCAGAATCAGGGGTGCTGGTGATATGACTAGCCTTCTCCAGAGCTTGGTAGAAGCCTGTGATGTTCTTCTCCATTTCTTCCAGTGGAGGTAAAAGGGACTGAGACTCCCTTAGCAAAGGTAAACATCTCTCCCTTATCTGGTTGGAAGACAGCATGTTGATGGAAGTGTTATTTTGATCTTAAATCAGCGGCATCACAAATAAAAAGTAACTGTGAGATGTAACAGATGTTTCATTAGTCTCAGTAGGAACAAGTTTTATAAACTGCAGAATATTTTCAGAACAAGAAACTGTAGCTTTACATGTTATTAAAAACAGTAATTTGTATCTTATGAGAACTGGCAGACCTTAATAATAAATACTGGCAAGAATTACAAGCTCTGAACGCCTTCTACACACACTGGACAACAATATCAGTCTTGAATCTCCACATCAGTTTAACTACAATGAGGTTTTCACACATGAGAAAATGAAGAAGAGACACCGAATGCATATTGACATGCACACACCTTACTCAGCTGCTCTTTAATCGAAGCCATCACAGCCATCATCTGTGAAACTTCCTCTTGTGGTGTGTCTTTGGTCAACAGCTGAGCAGTACGGCTGGCTGCTTTACATGCAGCTTCCATAGCTGGCACTTTGTGCTTGATTTCCTATTGGGAGTTGAAAAATATCTTATTATAACATGCAGAACAGAGATTAAGAATTTGTGGAACGGAGAGAGATGATAAGAGTACAGGCTATTTACCTCAACATCTTGAGCAAAGGCTCTGACATTTAGGAAAGATACTTGGACAGGAGCAGTCATCTTCTCATTGGTTGCATCCATGAACATTTTCAAGGTATTAATCCCATCTTGGTAGTCTTGTCTCAGCTTGTCCACCTCATCTGCTCTTGCATACTGCCAATAAAATGGAAGAAGACGGTATGTGATTTAAAAAAATGTTTTAAATGCACCTGTATTATCAAAACTGCTTTGGTGGCACATTTATATATCGAAAGCATTGCATTTACATGTTTGACTTTGACAAACAGCTCCCTCCATCTTCCGTTCAGCAGCAGAAGCTGCTGCTTCAGATCCCGTGAGACCGTGTCGTCACATGTCTCAATGAGGAAGTTCCCAGCATCATTCATGTCCATGTGCTGCTGGATCCAGTGAGAAAGGTTTCTGAAGAAATCCTGCAACAAAGAGGAAACACAGGGAGTTCAACTGCACATCCTATGGCCAATCAGACACATTCTCTTTTCACTAGTATCCTTGAACGTACTTACACGTTTGGCATTCTCTGATTGGTTGAGCATCTGCTCAGCATCTTCCAGCCAGGCCTGCAGAGCTGCCACTGTGCTACTATACTTTTCCCAGTTAGCAATCACCTCTTCCAGCATGCTGCGAACACTCCGCACCTCCAAAGCCAGGTTCTTCCACTGAGCCGTAGTATCATTGAGGAATTTGCTCACCCCTTCTGCTTCATCAACTGAAAGTAAAATGTTGAACAAGAGCATTTTAGCTCAAAATCAACATTGTTACTAAGAGCAGCTGATTATATCTGATGATCATTTGGCCTGGCGGTTGATGTTACTGTGTGTTAGGTCAGGAAAATCATGCTTAAATAGCATTCCAGTTATGGTTACTCCTTCATGCAGAATGCAGTATGATTGTTCAGTTCTAGGAGTTCAAAGAATGTTAGAAAAGAAAAGTGCAGCCCCAAATTTACAGAGAGAAATGGCTCAGGAGACAGGCAAGATTAAGGTTTTGAACATTGTCAAACTGTTTTTAGACTTACCTTTGTTACAGGTCTTAGACCCTGTAACATGAAATCAATAGTAAGACTGTTTACTAGGAGCCCAGACAAACACTTACACACATATGACATGTATAAATAACAGACAATTTGGGAAGAAAACAGAAAGGAGTCTTACTTGAGCTGTCAGACTTAACATAAACCTCTGCAGCGTGTTTGAGGGATGTGAAGATTATCTCATATTGCTCGAAAAATCTGTGGCCTTCAATGAAAGTCTGGAACAGAAAGACAAACATGAGATGGTCTGACAGATGCAGCACCATTCAAATACTGCAACTACAATGAGAATGATTTCAACTTACAAGGTAGCTTTGCAACAGGAGTTCAACTGAATCCCGTCGGCCATATTTAATGATCCAGGACTTGAGCTTTGACTCAGCCAGCATAAGAAATGCCATCAGTCGATACTTCATTTCCCAGAATTCCATTTTGATTAAGTGAGCGTGTGATGATGTAGACACAAAGTTGAACCTGCAAATTAAACAATTGTCATTCGGTTTTTGCTTTGGTTTTAAGGAATGTAGTGCAGAAAAATACTGAAAACATCAAATTGATTTTGTTGTGTGCATAAAATTACCTCATAAGACAAAAGAATATAAATTATTTTGATAAACATCTTACCGTTCTGCCATATCTTGGAGCTGTTCAGGTGGGACAGGCACTCCATTTACTGATCTGTCCCTGTGTATCTGCTGGAAGGGCTGCCGGTGTGATTCCAAGTTTTTTAATACTTCCTGCAGAATTAAAGAAAATTATGCCTTCATTGCTTTTGCATTATAATGTACTTCGATTAAACGATGCTAGTAGTATGATAGGCATCCAAATACACCGAAAGGCATGCGACCTTACCTTATGCTGCTCCAGTTTTCTGTGAAGAACATTGGCTGTCTCCTCATGAGCGTGTTGGATGGGAATGTCCTCTCTCAGAGCCATCTCTGCTCTGTGAAGCCAGGCTCCGATCACTCCCAGAGGACCAGGCAGGGACTTGTCCAGATGGATGTGCCAGTCCAGCAGCTGCAATTGACATCCATTTTAAAAAAAGCACTCTACCAAAGCAAGAGCAGGCTATGCTTATCAAAATGTTTCCACATGTTCTCAAGCAATCAGGCTACAAAAGAGTTTTATGCCAGTCTAGACAAGCTGGAGATGCCCAGAGAGGAGGACTGCCCGATGAACAAAACGGCCTCTGTTCCCATCTCCTCCCCTCTGAACAAGCTGATTCAATCACTTACACCCCAATGAACTTTCACTGGCACAGAGTAAATAGAAGAACCCCGACATGTGTTTCTATCAGCTTCCAGAGTGATGATGCAATTTATTTAGCAATGACAAATTAAAAGAGACAATGATCTATTATTAATCCTCATGTTTTGTTTAATCTACGTCTGATTAATCATCATAATTAATTCTGTTTTTCTTTGTGGCTTAGTTATGAATTATTCATGTTGTACAGAAGCATGCAGTACAATTACCCTGGCAGACACACGGTCCCAGGCCTGTTTGACCAGAGCTTGATCCACGGAGAGCTTGCCTTCCTTGTGAACTGGCTGCAGCAGTGGATCTGTTTGCTTTTTCTTCATTTCGTACTGTACACGGAAGCTCTTAAATGCCTGAAAAACATCAGGAGACTCGCATGTTGAAAAACATCTCCTGTGAATGTAGGAATGCATTTCTGTAATTCCACACATAACCTCACCTGATATTTGTCGGTGAGGTTTCCCTCTGCCCCTTGGGCTCGCAGCACATCTCTTTCCAGTTGATCTAAAAACACCTTCAGCTCTCTCAGCATCTTCCGCTCCTCCCTCTGTCGCATTTAATAGACAGGCAGCTTAGATTGGGAACAAACTTAATCCTGTTTTCTAATCAGCATGCCATTCGAAGCATCACACCGAAATGACATTCCAGAAACACACAGTTAAAGATTAGACAGAAGACTTAATCTGCTAGGATATAAGTCTGCATTTCAGAACTAATTAATCTTACAAGCTGAGGTAGAAGTAAAGGAATATGAAGGGGTACGGACACTAAAACTATCTTCTTCAAACTTTTGAATTAGTATGTTTAGTTGAACATACCTCAAGCATTTGCTCTATATCTTGGGGACCAAACTATCCAGGAAAGCAGCAAGGCACACAGAGATGCAAATACGTCATAAAGTCATTAGATTAGCAAGGGGAAAAAAAAGAAGAAGCAAAGTGGATGGGAAATAAGTTGAGGGCGAGATGGGCATACACTCCAAACAGAAAGCATGCAGCACTATGACCTGAACTCTCACCTGAAGTACTGGCAGTGACAGTGCAAAAGTTGGAATTGAGCCAAGAAGCAGCTTAATGTGCACAAAAAATGAGTAGATGGAGAAATTAAATGAGTCCGTGTTGATGGAAAACAAAACGCCGATAATTATATGACTGCCGTGATCATGCTATGATTGCTTTCACTCATTTAAGCTTTACGTGATAAAATGACAAGTGTGAAGAATTGCAGGCACAGGCTTGCAATTGTTGAGGTCAGCAGCAGGTAAAGCAGTTTCACATAATGATGGTATGATCTCTGTATGCGGTCTTTCTCTACAATGGATGATATACAAAGTGCGATCAAAAAGTTCAGAGACTGCACCTATAAAAAGCAAAAATCACACCTAATTTAAATCTGTCAGACCGCTGTGTGAAATTAGTCACCCTGCACAGTGATACGTTACTCCTAGTGCTTGAAACGGTACCTGGAAATTCTGCTCTGTACATATCAAGTACCGTCTGTGATGGGTGTTGAATCTGCTAAAGCGTGTCAAAACGGCGACCCTTTAACTTGGATTTCTTTCTGGGGCAGAGGAAGAAGGCGCAGAGAGGGAAATTTGGCGAGTGGTGCAGATGCGGAGTGAAGATTGTGTTGTTGTGGTAAAAAACTTGTGCATAGTCACCATGCTCACACAGCACCCACATTTCATTGCACCACAGTTCAGGTCGTTTGTGCTGAATACGCGCCCTCAAATGCCTCAGGACGTAACAGCAGAACTCTGCCTTTACAGTCTGACCCTGGGAGACTAACTCAGACAGCATTACTCTGTAAATGTTGTACAAAACGACAAGCATTCACTAGGTGGGCTCCTGAGCTAACATGCCAGGCTTTTCCACTGCAAAGACTGCTTTTTGGTCTCTGGATTGTGGCAACAGTTCCAACTCTCCTTACCAGTGATGCTCTTTGACATTAAAGTTTGCTAATCCCAAATGAGATGCTCCCAAATGAGTTTGAGTTCCATGGTAAAATCCCAAATACGCACCAGCGGTCACAAAAATGTGGGTAATGCAGATCCAAAAGTTGATATAGCAGTCTCAAGTGGAATCCTGACATTTACTGCTCACACATGTTCAATGACTGTAACCTGGTCCATGCAAACTCAACAGTAACAGTGTCAGAACATTTTGATCGCACCTCATACCAGGCAGTTATTGGGAAATGTGGATGGCAACCATATATACAGCTTTACCGACAATAGCACATGGAGTTAAATAGAGCCTAGGCAATATACACAAAGACATCCCCAAAACTGCCACAAGTATCACCTGCCTTAGATGAACTTAATATACGGAATCATAAATTTAAACAAGGTACCTCATCCTGCTGTCCATCTGTTTCAGAATGGTGGGGGTTTGGGTAGTGCTTGAGAAACTGAGCCACATATGTCATGATGGACTTCTCATCTGGCTTGTCTACATCCACATCTATAGAGCAACACAAACAATGTCATTGGATGAAATTTCACACTGAAAATTAGCTCATCTAGCCAACAGAAACAAATGTAATTTAAGCTTAAAATAACCATGTCAATACCACACCCTCATGCCTGTAGAAATGACAGGAATGTATGACAGACTCATTACATTTGATACTAAGTCAGTATGACACAAAAACAATCTTTGTCCTCAAGAGGATATATCTACTGAGGCATGACAACTAATTATACATGTCTACTCTCATCTCCATCCCTGACCTGATGTTTCAAGAAATCAGGGTCAAGCTCCTGTAAAAGCAGAGACGTTTTAGTGCAGCTCTGTGTGCAATAAAACATCACGACTCTGCCACTGAAGACAGGACTGCAGAGCCACTGCAGGACTGCTTTGCTTCTACAGACTTCAACTCTGAGCTACGGATAAACACTGAATTTTAATCCTCTGCGAGGTGGCTTTGGTATTTTCGGCATGCATTTCCTCTAAAAAACGCTCATATAGAATGAATCTGCATGGTAACACAATTGAATTAATCTAGTTAATATGGCATATTTGCTGATTTTACATCACAAACACCAGCAAACTAAAGGAGAATCAACAATTTAACACACATATCCAGTGCTATTTTGGTACATCAGACTATAACTCTGAAATCTTTAATGTAAGCAGCAGAAAAGGTCAAGGACACACCTTCTGGATCCAGCAGACGGGGAATGCCCAACTCGTTTTCTGCAAGTGCAAATGCATCCTCCAAATTCTCCCTGTTACTTCTCCGCCGTACCACCTCCATGTCTACCAGGTCTGGCCTGATGGCGTGCACCACCGTCTGGAAGGCCACACCATCCCGCCAGCTGGGACCAAAGTCCTTCACCTCAATTCCATGATGCCTGAAAAACATATATGTAACCATTTATGTTTCACAGGACTGATATAAACGTGCATAAACGTAGAAATCTTAAAGATATGGCTTACAAAATGAGTTACAAGTCATTTCCTTGTATCATTTGTGCAGATTTGCATTTAGAACTCTATCCATGTTGGTAATTTGAGAAGGTAATTTAAAGGTGACATACTTGGCTGCTGTGCACTGCACCCATCTGAGCAGGGCCTTCTTGGCATTGCCTTGAAATTTGTTAACCACCTTCCTCTTCATGGGAGGGCTTCCTGTTTCAGAGCTGGGTATGCTCTCCACAGAAGAGTTGCTGTTGGATAGGGCCTGGAGGGCTGGCAGGTTGCTGGTTAGCTCCTCAATCTAATTGAGAAACAACAGGGAAAAAAAAAAGGAAATACTATTTTGCCAAAAATCAATACTGAATTAAAGTGTTGGGCAAAAAATTTCTGGCCTGAGAGGTTTATCTGCAGGGCAGCAACTCACCCTGGAGTGAGCACAGTTATTAAACTCTCAGATGAAGCATTACCTGGAAGTAGAGGATAATGGTCCATATCAACCCAAGGACAATTGATGGTCGTCCATCTGCGATATCAGTGGCGTGAATGTTAACAAGTTTGATCTGAAACGAAAACCCAGCAGAAGATTACTCTGAAAAGTCAGCCACATGCAGATAGTTTGAAAGTGAGAATTTTCACTCATAGAAGCCCTTTGAATTTCTTACAACCCAAAAGAACATTGCAAGCTTTTGTTTGCTCATCAAAGTCAGGTCTTTGATGCAGTTAAGTATTGTCACTGGCAGAAGGCAGAAACAGCCACAGTGAAAGGTCAACCAGAGCAAAAAAAAAGAGTGTTAAACTAAGCATTAAGGAACAAGCAGATGCACCACAGCATTGCAAACCTTGCATTAGAGAACTGCTAGAATTTGGAAATTTAACATCTTTACTCTTGAGCAATTCAGAGAACCAGACACACCAGAAACCAGTGTCCAAGTCAAAATGCATTAAATTCATGTCAATAGAAAAGCGTAATGACTACATTTATGAAAACAGAATGGCTGTATCCAAGCGTTGCATATAGTACATCGTGCATCAAATGAAAAGAATGCATACAGTATATGATCACACAGGGCGTTTAATGGCGACTGACCGGAGATCCTCGATACACAGACTGAAGGCACACATGATGGGAGAGAGATCACAACAATGTAAGTCTGAGTCCTCAGGGAACCCAGATGAAAGTGGGACACTGGCTTCATAGAGCCAAGGGATTTAGAAATGGGTTATGTAATCAAGAAGTACTTCTCCCGCTACTCTGAACATAGTGCATGTTGTGCAGACAAATATCCAGTCAACAGCATTTTCTCATGACTTCTAAATCATACCCTTGATTTCTTTAAGACATGCCACTGTTTCAAGTATTATTTGTAATTGACAAATACTTCAAAACGTTTAAATGTTTGTTGTGAGGGCATGCTTACCTTCCTGCCTTCGAGGAATTTAAGTGCAGTGCCGATGTTGGAAACCCAGTGGATCCTCTTCAGCTGGCGGCCTTGCTCACAGGGCTTAAGACAGACAGGACAGAGAGGGAAAATCAAGCTAGCCAAGGAAGCCATATCATGCAAAGCTGGGGATATTTTCATTAAACCATCTGCTGACTAGAAACATGGTACAAATTTAACTGCAGATGGTGATTTTGTCTACTGTACCAACCACTCACATTGGCAGCTGAAATAATGATCACATTTGGTTCTAATTGCACTGTGAGATGGTGAACATGTCCTGGGGGTTTTAACAAGGCTTTTCTTAGATAAATTATCTGCAGATTGTCAAAGCTGTTTTGAGAGACAAAGAATCACCCTGTGTTTTAAAACATGGATTATAATCAATAAGATCTGTCTGCAGCTCCTTTCAGACATGGGATTACATTGCTGGTTTCATCAATCTGGTAAAGTGATGCCATTCTGTCATTCAGACAGAGGTCACCTTTACGTAATGCTCCTCACTGCTTCATTCAGACGTACCACAGTGACAGAAAAAGCCATGCTATGTGTGATTTTTGTTCTACACAAGAGATTGGCCTGAACATCAAGTGACACGAATTCATAATAATGCAGTATTAAAGAAAATAATACATCTAAATCCACTGTGTAACAAATAATTTAAGTCGATCATTTAAACTGTGGCTCTGTGTTAATGAAGTTACCACTGCTGTTTCATGTGTGTAAATGCTCTCTCTCTTCAGAGTTGCTCATATGGAGCATGCCTCAGCTTGATGCTACAGCTATTTAATAACGTCAGAGGAAACACTGCTACAAACAGCAAGAAGCTACAAACTAAGCTTCAGCTACTACTAATGCTTTGTCATGGTAAGTCCCATTAATTTGACCTATTCTAGCCTCTGTCTTCCTTGCAGTAAAGTTTCAATTTTTGGCATTTTCATGGCACAACAAAGAACAACAAGCAATTCAATAGTAGTGTTTAAACTGGGACTCTGTGTGTGATGCTGACTTACTGCTAGACCCTGATTGATCCTGTCTCTACGGCAAGGATCATTTATAATTAGAAGTGATTAAAAGTTACTAGTGTTTTTCAACATGCTTAAATGTTCACAGGTCTCTTTCTTTGGAGACACTCATATGGATGCTGCCTCAGTCTTATCCTACAGGTATTTAATAAAGTCGGAGGAAAGACTCCTACAAACAGCTGGAAGCAACAAACTAAACTGCTGACGTTTCGACAGTGCTAAGTCCCATTAATGTGATCTGTTCCAGCATCTGTCTTCACTGCAGTAAAAGTAAAAATTTATGGACATTTTAGTTTGTATTAGATGTGAAATTCACTCTATAGCTATTTCATAAAGTCAGAGAAAAGACTGCTACAAACAACTAGAGGCAACAAACTAAACCTTAGCTCCTGTCCTTGTTTATCATGTTGAGACCTATTAATCTGACCTGTTCTAGCATGTCTTCATCACAATAAAGCTACATTTTATTGACATTTGGTTTGTGTTAGTTGTGAAATTCTTGGATAATTAAACGAGAAAGATTTTGTGATTTTGGCATACAAACTGTGTCTCCTGCACTCTGTGATGTATATGTACTAATATTAGTGCTGAAACATGGAAAAAGCTTTATGAAACCTGTCACACTACTCAAAGTATGTTACTTGTGTGTGTCTGTCCGATGCAGTTCAGACTTGTGCAGACTTGTTCAAAGGGATAAAGATATGTTACTACATCTGACCAATTAAGTTTGCCATGGCAACTTTTATAGTAGAGTTACCAGGGTGATAATCCAGACATGAAGTCGTCTTTTTCAAAAGCCATCAGATTAATGGAGAGCACATCTAAAAGGAGCTAATGTGAAAGTTTCAGCTGATATACACCAGAAGGGTTGTTCTCCTGAAAGCAGTAAGTGTTCACTATAAAGCCTGCCTCATTTGCCAAGTAACAGCTTTACCGATGACATGGCAGTTTGCATCAAGACAGGTCTAATTACTAAATACCAGAATCTGGGTCAGTGTTTGTGTGAGTGTCAGAGAGATAGTGAGTGTTGCACTAACAGCTTCTCACAGTGGGAGGCTCAGATCTAAATTATGGCCCATTAATTTATGTGCAGTGATCCAACACTAAATGCTTACAACATTTTTGTCAAAACATGGGGTGTTTGAAGTTTTGTTAAATATATATTACAGATGTGTCATATTAGGAGGTTTGCATGTCATATAACAACAGGAGTACAATGATCAGCCACAACATTAAAACCACCTGCCTAATAATGTGTAGGTCTGTATCATGCCACCAAAAGAGGCCTGAATAATCAGGGCATAGACACAAGACATCTTGGGTTGTCCTGGGGTGGACATTGGCAGTGAATCCTATTGGTTTAGTAGGTTGTGAAGAGGGGCCTCTGTGGCTTGTTCTGGTGTATCCTGCAGGTACTTGATCTGATTGGGATCTAGGGAGTTTAGAGGCAGGATCTCTGGGCTCTTTGTCGTTTTCCTCAAGTCGGCCCTGAGCAGTTTTTTTGCAAAGTGGCAGGGTTCATCGTTCTGCTTTGCTGTCTGACAATACTTTCGCTATCCGTGTGTGCTTGGTCCGACATTTAAGTGGGAGGTACACATCAAAGTAACATTCAAGTTTTCCCAGCAGAGCATTGCATTGTAACAAGATGATCAGTGCTATTCACTTCACATGTCAGTGTTCTCAATGTTGTGGCTGATAGGTGTATACAGTCGTTAGCCAGGCGTAATGATTCCACTGCATTGTCATTAGCAAAGACTAAGTTTGGAATAAATTAGAATCTCATAGCTTTGGCTAAAACAGAAACTTAACATCCTCATGCCTGTCCATCACTGCCTGCATCTCTAATTTGTTTAACAATTCCAATGGAATAAATGAAACAAATCAGTCCAATTACGGGACTAATCAACTCTATGACTCAAATTTGTGCGTTTTTAAAATTTTTAAATCATAAATGATTCTTTGTCTAATGCAACCGAGGCACTTAAACTCATATGCATATTTCATGTTTTACACTAGAAAATGCTGACTTGCTAGAATGTGGAAGTGAAAATATGTGCCCTTATTTGCATATTCATTACTTCTAGTGGATAATATAAAGGGCAGTTCTTCCCCTTTACTAAATCCACACATGAAATCCAGAGAGCATTAATCACCCAGCAAAGCATCTTATGTGTATTAACGCAACCACGCAATTTATGTATCTAAACTCTGTGCAATAAACAAATAAGACTTACAAGTCTTTGGCCAGACAGGACCTCCAACAGGGCCAAGAGCTTCACCCCATCTTTGATGTCCTCGAAAAGGTCGTTAACCTCTAATGGTGGTTTATGCTGGAGGGGAGAAGACACAGGTTTATTGGGGTGGTGAATTGGCCCAATTTCCCGATTCGATTCGATTACGATTATTGAAGTCCCGATTCGATTACCAACCGATTTTCGATTATTGCCGATTATCTATTCGATTTTTGATTATTGCCGATTATTGATCTTCAATTTAACGTCAGTCAGTTGCTGAATTATTTGACTTCTCTTTTGAGTAACACCTCACAGCACCTTCAGTATTGTAGTGTAATTGTAATATCCAAATTAATTTTTGCTTTACTTTGTTTTAAATGTAGTCTTTCACTGTTAAAAAATATCCACACTTGTGAATACATGTCCAAATTCTATTTATTTATTCATTTTACTCTCCATATAACAAAGATGCAGATGCTTTGGAACTTTCTGTGGTCACAGATCAGCGTGTGATACCTTGGACCGTCATGGCAACTTAAATGGCAAAATGAAATAGGAAATTCAATAAACTTTCTGTAGCTTATACGCTGTAATAGAAAAAACAGAACACAACACACTGTGTTGTGAGTAATCAAGTACTGAATCAGTGGTCTAGAACAACCAGATTTTTGCATGGTAACTTATATAGTAAAAATGAATGTAGAGTTAATTTCCTTTACACACATTTTACTGTAACCTTATAGCTATACTGTACACAGTTGTAAAAACAGAACACACTGTGTAAATTGAGTGATCAAATAATAGTTAACAATATTCATTGCTCTGGAACAACCAGATTCTTATGGAGGAAGACCAGCTGGTCCACATGACACGGGACGGAATAACATATCTTGGCTCCAGATTGTGGACTAAATAGCGGAAGCCCGTGTTTTCCACCACGCTGTATGGTCTCGTATCCTTCGCGATGAAGTAGGATATACACTTTGTGATTTTCTTAGCTCGCTCCGAGCCGGGTGCGAGCTTAGCCACCTGGTTTGGTGGGATGACAGGCTTCAGACGCTCGTTCTCAGCCCTGGCTGCCTCCTCTGGATGGAAGCGCGACATGTGAGCTCTCACGTTGCTAGTATTGCCGCAGTAGTTTAGCTTAGCGTGGCAAAGCTTGCAGACAACATAGGCTCTGTCGATATCTTGTGAGGACTTACCATGAAAACCAAAATGTACCCACACGCTTGTTTTAAACCCAGATGGAGCTGGGTGGATTAGTTGGTTGTCGGATGTTGTGTTTTCTGTTTTCATTTTTCAGGCGTCGCACCCGGTTAGCGCCGACACACTTGCTCGCTGGCTCAGTTACACGTGTCTTGTTATGACAGACAGTTAATAGCGCTCCACCTTGTGGTTAAATCATATATGACAGCCAGTAACAGGAGGACTCGCCTTTGTATTACAATTTGAAAAATGTAATAATAGATTTTTTTGGAAATTTAAAATCGATTCATAATTGGCCATTTAATAATCTCGATTAATCGATTATCTATTTTTTTCATCACCCCTACAGGTTTAACATGCAGAAAGAAAATATTGTGGAAATTTCTTGCATATGAATCAATTATGGAAACCCACGACAAATGTATTTACGCTGGTGAGTCTACAGTGTGAAAGGATGTTGGTATTCTAGCACATTAGCAGGGACGAGGGGAAACCAAGCGCTGCTTGTGAGAAACAGGCTTGTTAGCAACAACCACAGAGCCTCCCTGCAGCTGAAAAGATGGTGCCTTTTCCTCGGCAGTGGCCTGGTGCCCAGTCCTGAGGCGATGCTACTCGTTTAACCCTAACTGTGTCCTCATAATATTTCCACACATTTACAGAGCTGCCCAAGACGAATGACAGCGTTATGACATACTGCAACACACGTTCAGCACAGAATTAGCAAATGAAACAGATGTTTATTCATTTCGGCAGAGTGAAGCTTTAATTAAAAGAAAGGCTCACCATGGGAATTCTTTATTTGGCACTGTATACAGGCCATTTCACAACTCAACATATTCCATGACAGGATGCAGTTGGCTGCCTATCTGGGGCAAAACAGTGTGAAGAGGCAATTGTCTATCCTGCTATCGGGTACATGTACTCATTTTTTCCTGTCATGACAAAACAGCTTCAGAGAATGTGTCTTGTTGAATTCTGCAATCTTGATTCAAACTTAATTTGTAAACTTTAGATTTATTAAAGCAAACAGCTCAAGGATCACTAGTGGAATATGCGAAAATAGGGTAGAATTTGTCTGTAATAATCTGGTCTATTTCTGTGAGTCAGATTTAAGCACAAAAGAGCAATGCTTTAGTTTAGTTTTCCAAATGCGAAACAACCCCTGTCATTTGTAAATCACACCCACCCTGAAAACTTAATTCACTGAATTATATGAGAGTGGAAAAAACTGTTGAAAAAACCGAAAAGGCGCTTAGTAATACAATATCACAGGAAATGGACACAAAAGCTGAAGGGGAAGTGTGACAGCTGCCGGAAGTTCAAGCTCAGATAATACACACTTTCACCCATAAAACAGGGAGATTTCATTCAAGCCAATACTCAACATTGATCCATAAAAACAGACAATTTTCAAGCAGAACTTTTACTATTATTGCAAGTAATATTCCGTGTACTGACAATAAAAGTCACCACCATTAACTTTCCTGTAAAATAAGGCGGTCACTGAGGAGCTGTCTGCAGTATGACATTGCTTTCATGATGAGGCTTATGCTACATTAGCCCTATTGGTATGCACAGTGAGTGAGCCTGAGCGCAGCGCATGAATAATGATGAATAGACCAACAGAGCGTCCCAACATTGGCCCACCACATAACTCAGATTCTTCCAAAGTTTTACAAGCCCAAGCTTTGAACTATTGTGGGCAGATCAGGCCCAAACAAAAGACCCCTCGAAACTAAATCTCTCTGCCAGATCCTAGATTTAAACCCCGCAATGCTGTCTGAGTGGCACACTCTGCTGTGTCATCTGTACTTACAGTTACGTAAAGATTACCAGCTGCTTATTCTGATTTTTTAACAGTTCTCTGGTAGTTCTATTATGCTTTGTAGTTTTAAGGTTTGATGGGGTGCATAATCTAATTCAGCCGCTGTTATTTTCGGGTCACAGTGTGATGTAGCACAGCATGCAGGCTTGTGTTATTGTTGTGCACTCGCTGCATCGTCATTTACATGCATGAACGTTAGAAGCAGACGACTGCCCGCAGGGAACTGTCCTCACCCTCTTGTTCTCCATCTGCACACCGCATTACTGTCCCTGCCAATCCTGCCCACAAACACACACACATGCCAAACACCAACACACATAGTGACACACACAAACGCTAAATACACAATAAATACATAACCCACACACCGGTGTCTGAATAATTCCATTAAGCCCCCCATATGTCCACACAAACACACTCCACTAGTGGTATAGAAGCTCTTCTGAGTATAAATCCCCCTAGTGAGATTTATTAAAAACTAAACTGACTATGAGCTTTTTCATGTGTGTGTCATCTTTGCAGCCTCTGCCCACACCTTTCAATAGCTCTTGTCACAGCATAATAGGCCAGAAGAATCACAGGTGTGAGTCTATGTTCCTTCCACTCTGTCAGATCCAGCAAACCGCCATTATAACCAGTCCTGTTCCATTAAACGTGATTTGATTTTGAAATGAGCTAAATGATGCCATTATTTACAGTTAACTGGATAATTGCAGTTATCTTGTGCTCTGTTTTAAGAGGTCATTACAGGCTGTTGCTTGGCAAATCTCGCCAGTTCTTTCTACAGGCATGACCGGTCAGTACCCTGAGATGCTACTTACCAAAGAGGAAGTACACAATCATGACTGGGGATAAAATGATACGAGTCACTCTGAGGATAAAAGGTCATCACAGCGCTACTTCCAACTTACTTGTGATGTAATTGTTTTGACAGTTTGTTCAAGACGAGCTTGTTAAATCCTGCAATCTCCTAACGAGTGACAGTAAAGTAGAAGCAAGCAGTGGATGGCATTAGTGGAAATTGACACATACCTTGGCTAAATGAGAATTGATCCATTTTGTGAATGTTCTCTTCTGCACCGCCTCTTGCTCATCTGTAAATTAAAGGCACACAGGGCATGTCAATACACGATAGCAGCAACACGTGCTCTGATGGTGGACTGTGGAGCTGAAGCCAAACACTTTGACTACAGGAACATGCAAACAGATGGAGAGAAATATACACATATATAGGACTTGATGTTTGGATTTGTTCTTGCAAAGAGGGTGGCTGTTAATTGATATGGATGTGGTTGAGTTTATAGATGCCATAGAAATACAAAACACATAAAATATTTATCCGTAACATTAACTTTTGTCAGTTATCGCTTCCCCCAGCTGGGACGCTGCTTCGTCCAACCTCACACTGTATAATTTTACGCTGCTTCCGGGATGTCAGGCAGCATTACAGCAGTCCTGCACCATGTATGTTAAACTGCACACCTTCTGCAATGATTAGATGTGTGCAGCGTGATTAACAGAAGCTTGCCAGCGTGAGTATAAATGATGCTACTGAGAAATGTTTTCACGAAGAGGTCATACGAGGAGATTAGAAAGTGAGTGGGGAGGAAATTTCTGCCAACACATCTCACAAGTCTTGCCTGTGTTCACTAATAACATGCGTGATTGTTTCGATCACCCCCCAGCCTCCTTTTGTGGTCTATTAATATATTCAGCCACGACGCCTCATGCATTATGCAGCAAGTACAACAAAACAGCACATTTCTTTGGTCTGGTGTTGCTGTTGTTGCGTCGGGGGCTGATTTCTAACACCCTGTCACGCATGCCGGCTGGCGAGTGCTGCACACCGCACAGAGTGGCCATTTTTAAACATCCACCCTCAGAGATATAGACAGTGGTCACGTGTATAAGGAAGCAATGCGAACACTATACAGGGAGCAAAGGCATCACGTTAACCCACAGGCAAATGCTTCATCACTGATGCACAGGGGATGCCCACTGAAGCATAGCACGCACATCCACTGGAAAAACACACACACACACACACACACATGCAGCACACATACAGTACAGCTGTGTTTGTGCAGCAGGATAACTAGTTCACAAAGCAGGGATTCGCCTACAAAACATTAGCATATGTTGTGTCCCATATCAGCTACACAGGTCAACACAGATGAGAGATGAAGGGTGCTGCTGCCCTACTTACCACGGAGATACTGAAAAAATCCAGTCACCAGATTTAAAGAAGTCTTCCTGACAGATACATCCTTATAGTGAGCCATTCTACACCCCACTCTCCGGTGCTCGCTCTTCGCATTTCATGAGTTCCAGGGTACACATAGATGTATGCTTGAAAATTAGATCCACAGTGGAAAAACTGACACACGGCTGTCCCTTCAACCTTTTTTTCCAGCAGGAAGCAAAACAGATCTGGCTGCCTGATTTCCCCCAGTGAAAGCATAAAAAAAGGAGCTGCTGGAGATGAAACCGTCCCCTCCTCCCTGACACTCTCACACACACACACACGCACGCACGCACACACACACACACACACACACACACAGATGGCAAAAGCAGAAAACCCCTAACAGAGAGGGTGATTTACAATCCCAGCCTTCCTTCTTCCTGTGTTTTTGCCATCCAGAGGAGCCATGCCTGTGTGGATGTGCACAGCCCCCGCTGCACTGCCTCGCTGTATCATCGTACCATCTGAGGCTGGAGAGAGCTCGGCTTGGAGAATGGCTCCACCAATCAGCATGTGGGAGGCGGTGATGTCACAGCCTTGGCTGCATTATCCCAATTTAAGCTTGGTTTGTGCGTGTGTATGTGTGTGTGTGTGTGTGTGTGTATTGGCCTGTGTGTGAATAAAAGATTTATTTAATCTTCTATGAGACTGTAAAAGCATTAGTGTCCAAGACAACAATAATAACAATAATTAAAAAAAATACTTAAAAAAAAAATTCTCTGACTGTAACATTAAATAAAGTCCCCACAGGCCTATTGATTAAACAGGCCAGAACAAAATTAAAAGACTGCTACACAAAGCTCACCCTGCTGCAGCAAATCTTAATAATTAATGCCGAGGCTGGTGACAGACGTCCACCACCTGCTCCTTCTTGGTGCTATTGTGACGACAAAGCAGACACACCCAAGCCGGGATTCCCTTTTGTATACAAAGTAACATGTAAAAGCTCTTTAGTAGATCCATATTTGTCCTACAAGACCTTGCAGAACCACTTCAGCTCTGGCCACTCTGGTTTTCTACTCAACTGTTCTGAATATAACACACAATAGTTAGTAAATATGGTACTTGATAGCTTATCGTCTCCTGCAGAAAACTCCCCTTTATTCTTTCAAGACCACCAGCTTACTAAAAGCCTTTCTGATATGCTAAAAATAGTCCTGAGGTTGTCGTTCTATTATTACTCCTCTATAGACTGCTGGTGCAACTGGCCCAGAAAAGCTGTTTAGCAGATTTTTTTTTCCCTTTTCACATCAAAACAGCAAAAGGTTAGTCGTGCCATTAAAATCATGTTGACAGCTGCTCACACTAAGAACAAAGAGCTTTTCGGAGATGCAAGACTCAGATTAGGTACTTGAATCAGTTTTTCAGTTAGGACAAAAAACAAACAAATATTAAATCCATAATTAATTAGATGTTGTAGCACCTATTGGTTTGGAGAAAATATATTTTACATTTTTTTAAATTCATCAATCCACTATAAACTGCATTATTTCATGATAAAAGTTTTTCTTTCAAAAAGTTACACTGGACAAAAACAGAAGAGTCTGATCTATCAATGCATGTATTAATTGCTGATATAAATTCAACTTTTCATAATATAGAGTCCTACATAATGCTACATCTCACAGGATGAACATTGAATGGTAAAGGGCTATAAAAATATTTTCTTTGCTTGCTTCAACTTCTATTCTTACTTTTATCATTTTAAACTCCAAACATCCAGACAGGTCCAAACCCAGGAAAAATCCTAAGCTGCAAAGGAAGTGGTGTGTTTTTGTTTCCACCAGAATCAACCAGGGCAGGAGATCATTTAAAAACTGTGAATACTAGTGCCAGCACGAGTTTCAATGCCAATATCAACTCAAGTAATCTGACAATGAGAAGTATAAATTTGTTTGATTAGAAACCCTTTTTTCATTTAGACTATTTAACTTAAATGTAATGCTTCGGTATACTAACTCCTGCCTAAATAATCTAACACTGAAAGTCAACTCAACTTAAAACTTAGATTAATTTAGCTGTAGTTACCAGTCCATATAATCTTTTCACTAGTTCTAAACTGTTCTCTTAATATAAATGCAGTTGTCCGTAGTAATTATGCCTTATGACTTTATTGCTTTACAACGATATTACTTAACGCTATCACTGACTGTATTGTTCTATAATTTATGAATGACTCATCTAGTTTTATGCATTGCTTGGAATATCAGTTTCTGATTTTGTATGGCCTATTATTTGATACTTATTGTATATTTGCGTGTCTGTTGACAAATCTGGTATTGTTTAACTGTCTTGATGTTATTTTTTTTGTTAAATGTTCTAAGTGTAGTTATTGTTAAAGACTCAAGTGTTGACTTTCTAATTCAGACTAAGCAACTGCATCCTGTCAACTACAGCAATGTGCAGGTAAACTTCACAAACTACACGTAAGATGAACTACAAAAATTTTATATTTAATCCCGACTTACATAATTCAGGAATAAGTAAACAAGATTACAAATCCGACACAGACATCCAGCACCGACTCTTGGAAAGCCATCTGTACTCTGCGGACACACAAAGGTATTGATGTCCAATACTGTGCCCTAAAACACTTTCATAATCTGATCATCAAATTGAACAAAAATAACACAAGAAATAAAAAGCTTCTACCCATCATTACATGAACTTTTCCTGATGTTCCAGCTGCTCTGTGCTATTCTCGGCCTGCTATTAAGGAGCTGTCCAGAGTCCTGAACTCAGTCACACGGTTCACCTTGAGTCATAAGACTCACATATGTAGGTCAGGATATACTTACTCTGACATGCATGAAATCTTTACGTAAAACATCTCCCCATTATTGAGTCATTACGATTTTGTCAACTGATTTAATTACGGCTGATGCAGTACCAGCAGCTAAGTGCCAATTATAAGTGGATGACCCCAGCAACAAACACCACGCGGCACATCAAACCACTAAAGCATGTGCAATTCACATGAGTAATGGAGTACTTAAGGTGATCTTAGCGCAGATGATACCTCTGGCAATAGTATACAGTAGGTAGGTGCATTTACATCAGTGTGGGTTGGTCGCCTGGGAGCACTGTGAAAGCCCACTCACTCTGCTGTTCCATTTAGCAGAGAGCAGGCCTAGTTTTAGCACCAAGCAGGACAAGAAGTGATTCTGTCGCTGGACTCGAGCCAGTCCATTCTCAGATACTTGACACTGAGGGTTTATTACTTACTGAATGGCTTCCTGAGCTTCAAAACAATATGACAACACTGTAATGTGATCGTCAAAAACACTGACAACAAAATGAAGACGGGATCAAAGACAAGATATACATGCTAGCTTGTGCAAGAAGTATTTAAAAGAGTCTGATGCAGCTTAGCAGAGTGTAGAGCGGTAATTAGGCTCTCTGTCATGTCAGTGTGATGGCTGTCTGTCTGTCTCCAGCAGCTGTTAGCAACACTAGAGTAAAAGCATCTCTCACAGCTGACAACACGCATGCTTCTCTTTCTCCTTCTTGTCTTGATGTAACTACTCCACCCCCTTTGGCGAACATAATGGCTGCACTCCACCACAGTGGCGCTCAGTGTTTTTAGTTTGTGACCTTTAATAACAAGGCTGCAATCTAGTTACTGGCTCCATGTGCAGGATGGGGAGGTGATCTACCAAAAAGTATGATTTGGGGATTTAGCATTCAAGCTAAAAAAAAAAAAAATACATTTTTTTATATAATTTTTCAAGCAAAACAATGAGTTTTTTTTAATCTGCTTTTATCATTGCTGCTACTTAAGCAATACTATATAAGTATTAGGAGCAAAATGTAGGTAACATTTTAAAGTAAAATTACACATTTGGACTGAATTATTATTATACATAACTTCATTAAATTATTAATAGAGAAACCTCAGTGTGTCAGCAGAATGTTACTGTAGTAGCTGCTGCAGGTGGAACCAGTTTGAACTACTTTATACACAGTTTTATACACAACAAAGTAAATAAATCCAGTAAGATATTTAGTGGGAGCACAAATTTTGTGAATTATAAATATTTTGTACTTTAAAAATCCTGAGCAAAATCTATTTTTCTACATATAACAGAATATATACTATTTAATAAATTTTTTACTTATGTACAATCTCTGCAATATAGACAATGTGTGCAATATTAAAATTTTCAGCATTTCTATTCATCAAAAAATCTGTGCAATAACATTACTGTTTTATTTTTAGAATTAGTACTTATATAGATTTTAGTTTATTTTATTTGTTTCCTATATTACTTAAATGTTTCCATTATCTTTGCTTCTGTAACAATGCAAATTTCCCCACTGTGGGATTTATCTTATCTTAAAAAAAGACAAAGTTCATCTACACAAATATATTTGTTGTGTCTTTCTATATTCTTTTATTTTTTATTTTTTTAAATGAGACTTTGGATCAATTGAACATTTATTAAAATGAGACCATGTGAGAAGTTTGCAGGATAAAAATCACCATTTGGTGGAGCTGTTCACAACTCAGACATCTGAAATGTGAACCTGAACACAATGCTTTTTATAAGATGTCAAAAGCCTAAAAGGTTGTAAATTAATGGATTAATCTGTAACAATGTGTCGTATGTTTAAATCTTACATCATAGATATGGTATCCAATGTGTAAAATCTTTTTCTTAAAAGCTGTCAAATAAATGTAATTAGTAGAAAGTACAATATTTTCCTCAGAAATGTAGTGGAGTAGAAATATAAAGTAGCATAAAATCGCAATACTGACATAAAGTACAAGCATCTCAAAACTGTACGGAAGTATATGTAGTTACTTTCCACCAGTGGTTTCACATAACTTCAAGAGGATATATTTGGATTTGGGGCTGTTGGTCTAGCAACAACAAAAATTCAAGGTGTTTTTGTTTCAATATTTGTGGACATTGCTACTATTGAGGAAATAACTGTGTGATGCAACCCTAATTATTTCCCCTTTCAGACAGTGAGCTTTAGTTACTGTCTTATTTATCACAGGAAGCAATTAGGGGTAATATTTTCACATTAAATGACTGGAAATCAGAGAAACGTACACAAAAATATCAGAAAAACTGCATTATTTTCACATATCATTCTATATGATATGAGATCTGACTGATTCTCCGTATTTCCGGGGAGGAGAATCATCACAGCACATCACGGCATCACCACAAACCCTTCACCAGCTTCACCAGCTCTGTGTCTTCATATCCTGTTTGACACTCGACTAGTGAAACCCACAAGAAAGCCAATGAGAGCAAAGCGCCTGTCATGCAGACACACCAGGCAACAGACAGACATCAGTTGCACCCTGAGGGCATTTAAGGCTGCAAGGTGTTGGTGCGCCATCGTCATCTGGTCCCGAAACCAAGCAGATGCACAGAATACTGCCACAGCGTGACGTCAGCAACAAGTTCAAAGAGCTGTTTATCCTGAGGTGGATTATTTGTAACACTAAAACACTTCTTCACAAATCTTGCAGAATCTACTTGTAGATTTGTGTATTCACAAGACTACAAGCTTATCTGTTGTCAATAATTCATCCACCCACATGGACTGTTGCTCAAGTCAAAGCGATTCTGCAGTAAGTCTCTCTGCAGGATGCCTTTAATGACAGGAAGCTGCTTTTGATTAACAGCGAAAAAGCACAGACTACCTTGTTGCCTGCCATTTACAGAGCACCTCAAACCACTGGCACAATAACATCTTCCAGATGTGACCTGACACCAAATTCCACTTCCTGACATAAAACGCAACAATGAGTGGCGCGTTGCATAGCAGATTGTGGCATTTGTGCACTCTTCAGGTGAAAAAAACAATATTGAGTTTAGATTTTTTTTTTCAGTAACAGCTACAAGATGCAGCTTGCATTTATCTCTCTGCAATTAACAGGAGGAAACATCTACCTAGAGAGTCCTAAACAACTTTAAATCACCTTGAGTGAGCTTATCCTTCGTATCATTGCACGTCTGAGCCAATACTGTCAAAACACCCAAATGGCAGGTGTTCTCTGCAGTGACACATTTCACCCTCACTGTGCTTAGAATACATATTAATATCAAGTCAATTGAAACAGCTGTGCAGTACACAGGAAACCAAGTGTCTCAGTAGCAGGAACTGGGCAACACTGGCAAAACCACACACAAATATTTCATAACAGTAGCTATGGAAACAAGCCATAAGGTGTGAAATTTCCTGCTATACTGTACATCTAAAAATGCATCTTAACTGGAAACAAAATGCCAGAAATGACCAGACTCGTGTAGTGATGGTTGTGGCCTAATGCCCTTGTAACAAAAGGGGGACACCAACAAACTGAGGCTCCTGCTATTGATCTATTCTCTTACCAAGGGCAGAAAGGGTGTCAGGTTTTAGTCTTGTTCAGTGCATTGTCTGTGCATTCATGAAGCTGCAGTTGTTGTGACTCAGTATCTCATGCCAAGACTCAGGCAGATTAAATGTTCCTGATGACCAGTAGCCGGATTCAGAAAGATCCTAAACTTTCAACTAAAGATAAAAAAGAACATTTTCTAAGAAGTGGTCAAAGAAAAGGGCAAAGATTACCCAATTTCCTTAAAAAAAAATGATTTAATGCATCTATGATGCATTAATTTCACTTGTGATACACTGCTGACAGGATATGAAAACACAAGCCTCTTTGCTAAAAATTTGCGTTACTAATGTCTACAGAAAATCTGATTTAAAGATGGGACAACCAATTAATTAAAGCTCATGCTTTGAAGCATGTGTTGAGATCAGGAGTTTCACAATATTCAGTGAATAAATGGCATCATGTTCCTCTAAATAACTTCTAAATCACTCAACATACAGCACGCCACCAAAACAATGTAGTATGTCTTTTTAAAGTTAGGTCATAAGACATTACAAGATTTTTTTATTATTCCAAATAAGATTATGTGCCGTCTTATAAAAAATAAGTCTGGTGGCAAAAGTGACCATGTGCACATTTTATCTAATTACACAAATGTGTGATTCTAGTATGTTTTCAAAGACTACAAGTACTTGAAAACAGGTCGCTTGCAAAATGTAGGACTGTAACTTAATATTAAAATTATGCCAATCCACAAACAATAAATAATATCAATAATTCAATTTTAATCATTTCACTACACTAAGTTTTCTAACTATATGCTGCCTAAATGCTCTAGCTTGAGTAAGTGTGTGAGCGGGTGTGTGTCAGCATCCTGCCTGCAAATGCTGGCAAACTTCAGATGGGCATGCAGCCCAGGCGTTGAATCAGCACTATATTACTGTGCAGCAGCGCAGGAGGAGAGGATGTTTAGTCCGTAGGCCATCTGAGCAAAAAAAGTGACACTTACCCTGCAGTTTTTGCATCACATTAGCTATGTCCACGGACCCTCGGCCGAAATGCCTCGGAGAAGCCATGTCGACTCGTCGCAGCTGTATGACAAGATGGGTCACTGATGCTGAGAGCAAAGATCCTTCACAACTGTCCTGAGTGGGACATCCCCTGCACCCCTCCCTCCCTCCCTCCCTCTGTTTCTCTCTTTCTAGTTTCACTGCAGGACCAGGTCCAATTGAATCTCAGGTTTCAAGCAGGGACAAGCAGCTTTACCATCCAATAATAGCACTTCTTCCATTCACTGCCTGCAAAAGAGAGGTGTGTCAAGGAGGTTTGACTTCAGGCACCTTTTCTTCAAGCAATTTTTTCACTACACAGTTTGCTCATAGCTTACTAATTATCAAAAACATGATCTGACATCCTCATAACATCCACTGAATGTTAAAATGCTACATCCTAGTTAACTTTTAACCTCACAGAACCATTTATTTGAAATTATAAATATCCTTAAAATGTTCTTTGAACTTTAGAAAACAATGTTTTCTAAACATTATGAGAACTTGTAGGTAATGTCAGCCAATGTTGCGGGTACATTCCACTGAATTTGGTTGATTACAAGTTGTCAGGAAGTCACATATATAAAAATAGCATTACAGCTAGACAAAGATAAGTAGATAAGCAAAACATTATCAAAAGGGAAGTAACAATTACACAGTATGATTTAGTCTATTTACAGTGGTGAACAAAGTTTACACAAACTTGCAAAGACCGTGTATATTATTGCAGTTTTGACTTTCCAATGACTCCTGTAAGTCTTGGTTTACTATGATGGAAATACTGAAACATGTGTCTTTGTTACAATCATGCATTTTGGTTCTTTCATAGATTAATTATAGGTCTTCTGGAAAAATTACTAAATCTGCTGGGTCAAAAATACACATACAGCTACTTCAGTTATCAGTTTTCTTAGTGCCATGACCTCTTAGCTTCTTATGAGTGATTACAATTGAGCCAAATTAAATATGATTACCTGTATGTAAGTGAAGGAAAATTTAAAATAAGTCAGATGTTGAGTGAGAAAATGTCAGAACTAGCTTAAAGAAGTTAGCTCGGCACTTCCACCTTTGGGACTCCAGCGTTTCTTCGACACTAAAACGGTAAAAAGCGTAGAAAAGACAGACCTACATCTGTATATATCCGCAGATAAGTGTCTGTTGCGCTAGTTTGAAGCGGTTCTTTTCATTATGTATCAAACTAAACTCGGTACCTGTGGAGCTATTTGAACGCTGGCGTGTTGTTACTCAGCCACCTGTTCAACACGAGCCAAACTCAGTGACTAAAAAAAACCTCAAAACCACCAACATGGAAGCTTCCACCGCAACAGCATCAAGTCTAAAGTAAACAAACACTGTTCTATGGATGTATTTCAAAGCTGTACGCTGACATTTCATCTTACCCCTCTCAGCCCTGCGGACCATGATAACTTCACGGAGGAAGTGAGTGCGTGTGTTGCCCGGTTGCCACGGCAACGAAGAGAGCGAAACATGGAGGCCGAGAGAAGTTTGTGACCGCAAACTGCAGCAGAAGGAGGAGGAGGAGGAGGAGGAGGAGGGTCGGAAATGAGGTGGTTTGGTTCATGTCAGCATCGTTTTTAGGGACAAAAGGCTTCATTCATTCATTCATTCATTCATTCATTGATCCACTCATTCTTCAGCTGCACACAGATGAACCTCTGGTATCTGTTTCTCCTCGCAGTTAGTTTATACTGACAGTCTATTTCCGGGTTTAACTGATGGCATGCAATTAGATTACAAAAAATAAATAAATATGTAAATGAATAAATAACTAACGAAATGAATGAATATCATTATGATAAATAAATATAATTAAAATAAATATAATTAAAATAAATAAATACATACATAAACAAATAAATATGGGATTATGTTATGATTACTCTGGTGGAGCCGGATAACTGAAGCCTTCACTTACTTTGGGGTGACTTAACAAGCCTTTTTTTTTTCATTGCAAGGACTTAGAAGCCATTTTAGGGCATTTTGAACTTTAAAAGCAATCACAGCAACCAACGAAAACAACCCTATAGTATTCAGATTAGACAGCATTTTAAAATTATGCTACCAATAACATGCTTCAAAGGATCATGTATTTTTTATACAGCATTTTTCAGACTCTAGGTGACAAAGTGTTTCACAGGGCAGCAATATAAAACAAATGGGCATAGATTCATCAGAATTTAAAAGACAGATGAAAGCACAACACGTAAAAAAAAAAAAAATCAACACATTATTAAAGAGGTAGAAAAAATATTAAAAGAAATAAAATACAGTTCAAAGTATGTAAAAACTCATCAATTAATTAATTATATGTAGCTTCACCTTGGACAGCAGCTAATAGTATAACTCTGCTTAAACATTAATGCATCCACAAGAACAAATAAATAAATTAATAAATAAAATATAATAAAATTCACAAAAACTGTTCTACAATTACATATCAATTTTTCATGATGCCTTCATCATCCTTCATAAATTTGAAATATTCCCTTTAACTAAGCATTTTTACAATGTGGTATTGCAGCTTTTACTGAAGAATCTGAACATTTCCTCCATCCCAGGGTTACAATATGCAGGAATATCAGTCACATGACATTTTTACAGGATGCTGTAGATGTCTACAGAAGGGAAATTAGAAATGCACTGTGGGTCTTCTCAGAATTTTTTCTAAAAGATTGTAAATCAGGAGTACAGAGATTCAGAGAAATTACTAAATGATGCTTCAAAATTAAACAGTTTCATTTAACATTTTTCACGTTTTTAGCTGTCACACTTAAATTGTGATTTGTGAAATCTTCCAAAACCTTGTGACTCTGCAATTCTTGCAATAAATAGCTGACTAAGCCATGAAGTGCTCAAACCTGCTGTTTCGTTACAAGTACTTGAGCGCCACCTGCTGGACTTCTATGTGAAATGACTGTCTTAACACCTAGAATCACAGTTTACTCTCATGAAGCTGGAAAAGTGTAAACAACACTCTTTCTTTGTTGTAGTCTTGTAAAGCTTGTGATTATGTACATTTATAGAGCGGGAATAGTTGGGTTTAGTATCAGCTGTTGGGCTACAGAGGGCTGATTTGTGGTTTTGTTCCCCTGAAAGCTCTGAGGGCAGCAGGATTAAAGTGGGAACAGAGCAACAATTGAAGGAAATCCCCACAGAGACTGAGAGCTTCTCACACTGCAGACTCTCTAGTGGATGGTTGGATTTTTACAAGATAGTTTATCCAGATCCTTGTTAAGACACTTGAAACTTTTCCAAGACATTAGCGGGAAATCCGCATTTTAATGGGTCTTGTTTCTTGGTATTTCACCTGAAAGTTCTCCTAAGAACTTATGTGCACCACATGAAGGACGTCGTGTGACCATAAACGTTACATAAATCGTGCCAATAGAGCCTTTGTTAAAGAGTATTGATCCCAAGGAAATGATGCAAAAGGAAACAACCCTGTTTCCCAGTGTTATGTCCCACACAGATAAGCAATGCATTTGCTAATTTTAAAGCCAGAGAGGGAAGGAAGCATGACAGCAAAGTTTCCGCCTCAGCAAACACTGCAGGGGGAGAAGGGCCTGTCTTGGAAAAAGCTTAGTGTTTGTCCGTCTGCGGGAGTCCGAGCGGAATCGAACACCAGCTTATGGTGGAATAATGGCACAAAATGAAACACATCCCATTTTGGAAATACTGCAATCATTTAATGTTGGTAAGTGTGTCTATGGTTGTTTCTTCTAAAGATC
The DNA here is from genome assembly GCF_022539595.1 of Amphiprion ocellaris. Classification (NCBI taxonomy): domain Eukaryota; kingdom Metazoa; phylum Chordata; class Actinopteri; family Pomacentridae; genus Amphiprion; species Amphiprion ocellaris. Next base: position 23,751,770 of record NC_072785.1, on the reverse strand, counting down.
TGGGGGCTTTTGGGCACAAAAACCATAGTCTAAACTATGCAAGTGTTGCATTGTGAAATGAAGATGTGATAGTTCCTTATTTAAAATACCAGAATTTTAATATTAGATTATTAGAGGAAATCTTATCTATTTTATAGGTGTTATGGATGTGTTTCCTTGCTGTTGCCATGTCAGAATAGTTAGTATATACCATTTATTTGGAATAAATTTCCAGAAAACAACTTTATTCTACTAAATCACAGTTTATTTGTATATTTATTAAGTTAAAGTGAGGACACTTGAGATCCATCACACTGCACTGTTGCATTTCTCCCTCAGTTTCTTTAGTTTTATCAACTTAAACTTGCTTTTTTTGACTTTCTAAAGTATTTAGTCATTTTCGAGACACAGTTTTGAGAAAATCATCAAATGTGCTCAAACTAGAGAAGTGATTAGGCTAGAATAGATTTCTGTTGCCAAATGATGACCCATTGATATTATTCAGGTATCCTGAATGTGCTTCCTTACTGTCGCCAGGGTCAGAACAGTTAGTATACACCATTTATTCAGAACAGATTTCCAGAATTCAACCTCATTTTTCGCAATTGCAGCTTAAAAATCATTATATTTGTATATTTATGAAGTTAAATTTAACACTACTCAGACATCTCTAACTGCTCTGTTGCATTTCTCCCTCAGTTTCTTATGTTTCATCCCCTTAAACTTGCTTTGTTTGTACCTTCTATCATATTTTAGCTTGTAAAATTCCATTTATACACAGTATAACTTTCTCATATGTCTTTTAATGTGGCTCTTTGTTCTGCTACAGTATACAATAAACTTCCTATGATCAACTTTTCCTGAGAAGACAGGAAACTTTTGTAATCAGTGTTCATTCATATGTGTCATAATTTAAAGATTAGCATGACCCAAGTTATCTTTCATGCGTCACTTTAATTACATGATCAGTTTGTGCTTCAACACAATGATCCTGCTGCACATAGTCGGTGAACCCACACAACAGGTATGATGTAAGGTTTTATGTAACATCGTGCCCAGTATAGCAGCTCCCAGCAGTAAAAAATCAATACTTAAACAAGTCTGGCACATTTGAGACCTACTTTGCTGCAGTGATGCACCTCTACCATATTCCTTGTCTATGTTAATAAGATTTTGTTTCCACTATCTGGGGAAATAATTTCCCTTTTTTTCAGAACCACACATTGCATCCCTGCCTCCCGTCCTGCTAAATGTTTCCAACTGCTATTTTGATCCTTCTGTATTTCCCCTTTTTTCTGAGACTCCGCATTGATTTTTCTGCTTCCAGGCGATATGATTCTGGCCTTTTGTCTGTCAGTGCTGGTGGGCCTGGTGCTGGGCGCTTTGATCTACGTTCTGCTGACCTGGGCGTCGAGGCGCCGGGCCACGGCCAGGATCACCAGGCGCTCCAAAAAGAAATCTGGCACTTCACAAGCACGTGACCCCACAGGCAGCCAGCTGGGCCTCTACAGAAGCACTTTCCTGAGCGTCTACAGACAACCTTCCCTCGAGCCGGTGGGGCCTCTGGGGAGCAAACCGGGAGCAGAGACCTCCACCTTTCGGCCTCTGGCCAAGAAGAGCAGGCCCAGTCTGGACATGGGAGAAGACACCCAGGTGACCGAGGACACGGTAGCTTCGTCTGATTCAACCTCCCTGGTGCCAAACAAGAGACATTCATTCTGGCTGGGCAACAACGGACTGAAAGGATTCCTGCCCTCTCAGACGCCCCCTCCGGCATACGACAGTGTCATCCACGCCTTTGAGGAGACGTGCACTTGAAAGTGTCACCAAGAACTGAGACTGAGGAGAAAATTCAGGCTTTAAAGTGGACTTCCTGGCTTTGTGCTGGCCTTTAAAGGGGCGGCTATCTCAGCTTGCTTAGAGATCAAACCCTCTCTAGCATTTGAAGCAGTGTGTCCTTAACTGAAAGAAATGCTTCCACAGAAATGAAGCATCATCTGAGCTTTATACTAAGATCGCAGTTTCCATATTTGATGCACTTTCACATTATTTTCTTGACGAATTGCTGAGTTTTTTTTATGCAAAATGTCACAGTTTTTGAGAGGTCATAGCAGTTTTTGTGTTTTTCCCCCCACAAAACCCCAAAATATTTCATCAGATTTAAATGAATTGGCCAAATATGTGACTTAAAAACAAAACACACAAGTAGTTTTATGTGTTAAAGATACAGAAGGAAAATGAGAGTACAGCTACTATGTGCAACTATAGAAATGTGCAAAAAAAAGCATGTTTAAAGTGAAGAGAGTGGGAGTTTAGTACAAGATACAGTTATCAACAATAAATACAGAGTTATTGTTGCCTTTTATGCCTTTTTTTATATATGAAATAGCTGGATGATAGTGCAATGGGAGAGCGGTGATGCAGGGATGAAATGTAAACATGATTGTGATATATATAGTATATACAGTGCGTACAGGTCACTTAAACTGCAAATACTGCCCCTCACTGGCCCCTTCAGCATCAACTCCTAGTACGTTAAAACAACAGTCATCCCTAACTCCATTTCTATGAGCAGATAGGACATAGAACAAGGATTTTAATGGTAGTGCTTCAAAATTCTGTTAATTCAGCTGCTGTTTACTGATTGTTGGGTGTTCTACTAAAGTCAGATGTCGTATTTCCTCTCCACACCAGCAGTGTGGTAACGTCAGAGAGACACAAACTTGGAATAACTGGTTCTATGTTATCCTCTCTGAACACAGTGTGTTTATTTCTACAGTGATCTGAGCATCCTGAGACCTTCAAGTGTCAAAATGTCTGGGCAAATTATTCAATAAAAATAATAAAAACATGCTATATATCAATAACTCTATAATAAAGGTTCTTTTATGCTAGTTCTACACAAACACACATGAATAGGACTCCGGTATTCCTTGTAGATGTACACAAAGCACCAGTGCTTGAAAACATCTGACGGGAGTCACTGAGTCAAAGTGTAAACTTGTGGCTGTTTGTGTGAGATATGTGCTCACAGGGGAAAATAAAAAGAACGGGTAATTGGGTTCATGAAAACAAGTGACGTGAGTGAAAATGCTATTTCAGAGGAGATATTTCAAGTGACTGAACCACAGCAGTCTGACAAGTCTCTGTGCATTGGGTTCATTTTCACCATGGTTTCCGGGTTTTTTTTCACACTGAAATTGGTCTTTCCCTGCAGTAAAAGCTAAATATCTGAGCATGCTAACGCACTGTTTGATATATTCTACAGTACACACAGACCCCAGCAGACAGGGGAGGTTGGAGGAACAAAACAAGCTTCATCCAGGTCACCTGTTGATTTGAATTAATTCAATTCAATTCAATTCAGTTCAATTCAATTCAATTTATATAGTGCCAATTACAGTCAAAGTGTCTCAAGACGCTTTAAAAACCCATATGCCTGAACCCCAGAGCAGCCCCAAGGCGACAGTGGCAAGAAAACATCCTTTTAACAGGGAAAAAAAACCTTGAGCAGAACTCGGCTCTTTATGTGGGGGGATCCATCTACTGCTGGCTGGGCGGATTGAGAGGGACAGAAGAGGTAGAGGAAGAGAGATAGAGGGATAGAGGTAGAGGGGTAGAGATAGAGGGGTAGAGATAGAGGGGGAGGGATGAGAAGCAATTGAAGCAAGAAATGATCAAAACCATTCTCAGTTCTCTTATGAAAATTGACCAATAGAGGACAACAAATTAAAACAGTAACACATCAGTTATTAGTGGTATCAAACATGTGGCCCGTGGACCAAAATCGGCCCTCCAGAGGGTCCGATCCGGCCCGCATGATGTCTTTGCAAAGTGTAAAAATTACAGAGAAGACATCAGCTGCAAATTGTATATTTGTAAAACTGTAAATTTAAAATAATTTCTTGATCTTGACAAGTTGTTTTGATCATAGAGTTAAATCCTCTCTGGTTCAGTTCCAGATGACTAAATGTTGTGTTCCTTTGTAGACACTCTGTGATCTGGAAGTTGTAATGTGGAAATGATAAACTGAGGATGAATGTTGTTGAAATTTCGCTTAATTTCTTAAGAGATTTCAGGTTGTTCATAATGTTTTGTAAAAACATTGTATCAGAATGTCAGTTTTTGCACTAAAACAAAGGGATAAATTAGGAGTTGTGGTTATTTATAGGTTATCATGCTGTGATTTTACTGGTCCAACCCACTGGAGATTATATTTGGCTGTATGTGAGTTTGACATCTCTGATCTACAGCTCAGCACAAACATGTGTTGGTTTGTCTGTAATTCAGTTTTAAACATGTAACGAAGCTGCTTCTCTATCCAACAGAACATTTTGTAAAAAGTGAAATACAAAACTGTGAATCATAATAATCCTCCTACATTCTACCAGGGACAGACCACAGAGTCTATCTGTTTGCATTCAGAGCCTGGTCTACATCTCCTCCATAAAGCTGCTGTGTAACAGACAGAGCTCCTTATATGACTGAGAGTCCTTCCAATGATGGAAAACAAATGAATGAATAACACCAATCTTTTATCACAGCAGCCTAAATGCTGTCAATAACAAAGGGAGGATGGAGTCACAGTGGGGGATTTTCAGTTGAAAGGAATAATCTACAGTCAGAAACCAGGTTTAGCAATGGCACATCTGGCCAGGTCATCATTGTAAAGGAGAAACTGTTCTCATCTGATCTTACCTGGTAAAATAAAATTAAAAAAAGATCCACTTTCAGCCATGATGAGCAACTTTTTCATGGAGGACCTGGAAACCAAAGCCATCCCCGCTTTGCAGACCCACACTCTGGAGAAGATACGTCCACGACATCCTGGAAATAATAAAATCTGGACACACACAAGAACTCACTGATCATCTGAATAACAAGGACGACACGGGAAACATACAATCCACACATGAAGAGGAAATAAACCGGACCATTTCATTCCTGGACATGAACATTCACCACAGAGAAGACAGCAGCATCAAAATAACAGTTTACAGGAAACCCACACACACGGACCAGAACCTCCTCTGGACATCAGAACACCCACAGAACACAAACTACCAGTTAGAACACTATTAGAACGGACCAGCATCATAACCGACGATAAAGACAGACAGGAGGAGGAAAAACACATCAGAACACACTCACACACTGCCAATATCCCATATGAGCCAAAAACAAAGAGAAATAACTAAAACAAACAAAAACAAAACATACACAAAAACCAGAACAATAAAAATAAAGACATAATCAGCATTCCATACATCCGAAGGACAACAGAACCCATACATCCCATAATGAGAAAACACAACGTCAACACAGCAGTAGAACCACATAGAAAACTTCAGCAGCTATCAGTCCAACCAAAAGACAAAAAATGCAACATCATATATGAAACTCCATGTAAATCATGCAATAAAACTTACACTGGAGAAACTGGAAGATCATTCAACACAAGAAGAAAGGAACAGCAGACAGAATAAAGGAAACAGCTGGACGACTCACAAGAACACAAAAAGAAAAAGCAGATCAAGAAAACAAAAAAATCAGCCATCAGGGACCACTGTAAAAGAAACAACCACATCATGGACCGGGACAGGGGGAGGATTTAACATCAGAGACCAACAAACACAAACCATGGATTAAGGAGGCCTTAGAGACCAGGAAGTGTTGTAGTTTTCCATTCCATTGTACAGTATACACTGTTGTTTCTCTTCAAAAATGCATTTAAAGCTACTTTCTGCACATTTCTGGTACTTTCTTAGGATACAGAAGTACTATCTCTTGCTAAATAAATAATGTTTACACCTATGCAGTACCTTTAACAACAATAATAGTGATAATAAACCTCTACTTGAGCAAAGAAAACAGTTTTAGCATGTGTGATGCAATAAAAACGAATGGTGTCCATTTATTAAATACAGTCTTTCTGCCTTCTGAAGAGCAAAAAACTCAGACATTCACAAAGTGTGTGATGCATGACAAGTTGTTTTTTCATGTAAAATAGATTTTTGGTTGAAAATTCAATGAAGCTGCTCTATTTTAGAGGCTCGGTGGAGGCGGCTCATTTTTGACCCTGAGGACAAGGGAAGTGCACAGGATCTGAAGACAACACAACGGGTTAACAGCATCTCCTGGTCTTTGAAAGAAACAGCTCTGATCTGTGTGTCTGCACGTTTCATCTCCAATTAATACTCAGAAGAGTTGTGCACTATAATGTCATTTTCTATTGTTTCTCTCTCCTTCTTCTTCCCGTTTTCTTCTCTTCCATGTCGTTTCACCTCTATATATAATCTTCTCCACGTGTTGCTGGAACCTGCAGGTGTTAGCTCTGAAAAAAAAAAGTGTGAAAAGGATTATTGTTTTCCTGCGTAGTGACATATAAAAGGATGTAGTGTTGAGAGGAGGACAGAAGGGAAACGAGACCTAAAAAGGAGCCAGAATGAGCGAATATGAGGCATGTGCAAAGATAAAGGCTTTAAATTATAAAACAAGGAAAGCATAATTGGCAGACATGAATAAAAAATGAAAATGACTGTGTTGTTTGAATTGTTAGATTAAAAAAATAGAAAAATTTCAAGTAGTGAGTGACTTAACTCACAAAATGGTGCCATTTAATTTACCGTGCAGCAGAAGAGGACAGGAAAAGGTTTTTAATATTTCTGTTTGATAAATTACAGAGAAAAATGTGTACAGAGTGGAAATGTTTCAGCATGTTGGACTTCTGTTCACTAACCCTCAGAGCAGAATGAGGCGTGCACGGTGAGTCACCTGATATCTAGTCATCTACCGGTGATGGACGGCTTAATCAGACACACCTGAAGCCAAATGGCAGAGATATAAGTCCAGTGCATTACCATAATCTCATAAACTGATATATATATATATATATATATATATATATATATATATGTATATATATATACACACACAAATGTCATCTGTTACCCTGGAAGTGGAACCTACTGGTGATAAAAGAAAATAGAATCACAGAAAGCAGGTTTGATGCAGTTCTTCATCCTTTTTACTTTCAGTACAGCCCATGGTCCGTTGTGTTTTATTCAGCATGAGTACAGCTGGGACATGCTGCTGATCAGAATAATGCATTTTAAACTTCCTGTGGTGGAAAATGACCCGTCATCTGTCAGCAGCTCCAGCTTGTCTATACTCATGCTCAAAGTAACTGCAAAGGATTGTGGGTCGGGATGGCCAGAAAAGCATGCTGGGATACTTCCCAATCCAAACAGAGGGACATCCAGGTATTCTTTGACATTCCATCTACTGGCTCATCTTTCTCTGGCTGCTGGACAGTTTGGTAGTGAGGATACTGGAATGCAGATGAGTCGTCGTCTACATATTAGGAGTCTCATTTAGCGTGTAGGAAGTTAGAGCTGCAGGTTACTGATTGATTCATTTTGTACTCATTTACTTTGTCAAAGCTTGTAGAAGTTTTGACCTTTCTCCAACTAGAACATGCAACTAAATCTGAGCAGGGAGAGAAACAGTGGTGGTCATGTGGACCTAATATTTTCAACATCTTTTCATCATCCAACTTAGTGTGAATCTTTTACCTCAAAGCCCTGCAGCAGGACGTCAAACTGATTCTAGTCCAGGTTCCACATTCAGCCCAGTCTGATCTCCAGTAAAACCACAGCATAATAACCTATAAATAACCACAACTCCTAATTATTGCATTTGTTTTAGTGAAAAAAGCACATTTTGAAAATGTTCACATTTGAGGAATTATCTTTTGACAAATCATCATTTCCACATGACAACTTCCAGAGTGTCTACAAAGTAACACAACATTTAGTCATTTAGTAACTGAACAATGTGGTATTTAAATCTATGATCAAAACAACTTGTCATGATGTAGAAACTATTGCAAATTTACGGTTTTACAAATTTACAATCTGCAGTTAATGTCTTCTCTGGAACTTTTACACTACATGCTGTGATCTTTGACCTCTTCATCATTCTACTAACAAGTCAGGACTCTGGGATTAAATCTGGGAAAAGTCATGTTGTTGATGGACCAATAGATGACAGCAGAGACTCAGACACAAATGTCTGTCCTTGCAACCAATCAATAATCAATAATAACACTGATACATTATCAACCAATCATATTTTGGTCATTTTTTACATATTTCTGGTAGTTTTATCTCATATTTTGGTCATTTTATTCATAGTTCTGGTAGTTTTTTTGTCATATGTTGGTCATATTATATATATGGATTTCTGGTAGTTTTATCTGTGTGTGTGTGTGTGTGTGTGTGTTTATACATATATGAAGAAATGTGTAAATTGAATGGAAAGTCCAGCGGGAGTCTGAGTGTCACCAAGTCAGAGTTTATGTCTCAACTGCGGACGTTAGAGAAGACAGGCGGAGATAGTCTCAGTGGGCGGAGCTAAACTACCTGAAACCTGTGTTTCATTCGTTATAGATCTCATTCCGTCATTCTGAAATCAGTTTATTTCTCCCCCTCTTCTCTGTAACTATTTAGTTTAGAATTATTTGCCTCTCCTGACAACTGTAAAATACCTTCAATTATTACAATATCACTGTGATTTTCCACTGTGTATTATGCAGAATTTGTAGTATGCCAGCAATTTATTTGTGTTGTGTTCATTATTTCTGCCTTTAAACCTTCCATGCATAGAGGTCACAACAGTGTGCAGCTCTTCTAAAGCTGTTTTCTTGTACCTGCATGAGTTTTGATTGGGCTAGTTGGACATCAGCCACTACAGTGGATCCTACTGGATCATTTCATCCACTGCCAGTGATTGGCTAGCCATTGCAAATTCTTTAAAAAGAGTCAAACCAAGATGGCCGACAGGCAGCCAGAAACACCAAGTAGCTCATTTTCTTTTGTTCAAACCTTCTATAAAAAGAGACCTTTGCAGGGAAGAAAAATATGGTGACATCAAGGAACATCTAAGGAGTCATGCAATTGCAAAATTTTCCAAGTATTGATGTTATATTGGGAGGAAATTATGATTAATCTCGTGTCCACTAGTGTACATCATGCATCACCAGCTATATTTCAATTACAATTCATTGGCCACAATTAGGCTATTACTGCTGCTGTTCTTGAAAATATGTCATCTGCAGGAACTTATTGTGGCTGTAAATAAGCTTTTTAAAATGTTTTTAGACTGTAACATGAAGTTTTTGTATGTATTTCTATTTTGTAGAGCTCAGCAGCAGGGCATCATAGACAGGCCGACAGGATAGTAGAGGAATTACCACAGTCGAGTGAGAAGGATGATGCTAGTAGAAGTGAGGAGGAATGGCTACCAGAAAGGGAAGGATTAGTAAATAGTAGTAGTAGTAATTATTCATCTGTAAGAACCTCAAATTTGTTATTTTTAACTGCTCTAAGCCTCAAGCAGAGCAAACATAAACCTCCTCTTTGGTATTATCTGAACATGACATTAACTTTATGATGATTTACTCTAATGAAGCTGGTTGAGTTTTGAGGAAAACACTTTAAATGAACAAGTCAGGTATATTCTAACCAACTGGAGCCTGATGTGCATCAAGAAACATGGTGCCTCTGATCTGATCTGAACTGACCTGTGGAGCTGCAGTTCCTCCGTTCAGCCACTGGGTGTCTCTGTAGCTCCACTCAGGTAGAAAGCTCTGAGTTCACAACAGCATCAGTGTCTAATGAAGCTACGAAAGCAGATCAATCCTAACATCCTACTTCTGTTTCCTCTCACCTGAATCTTCCAACAAACTCCCCGACGTTCCTCCATCTGACGAGCAGAGTCCGTTCAAAAAGTTCACATTTAGTGCCAAAAATATTCATTCTTTCTTTTTTTGACCATTTCAGCTGTTAATGCATATGGAATGAAATTTCCCTAGGGTCTAGATTCTTTCCAGATCTTTTAATTTTCAGTTCAATTCAATTTTATTTATATAGCGCCAATTAGTCAAATTGTCTCAAGACGCTTTACAGAAACCATATGCCTGACCCTCAGAGCAGCCCTAAGGCGACAGTGGCAGGAAAACACCCTTTTAATAGGGAAAAAAACCTCAAGCAGAACCCGGCTCTTTATGTGGGGGGGACCCATCTGCCTGCTGGCTGGGTGGGTTGAGAGGGACAGAAGAGGTAGAGAGGTAGAGATAGAGGGATAGAAATAGAGGGGAAGAGGTAGAGGATTAGAGGTGGAGGTAGAGATAGAGAGATAGAGGAACAGAGACAGAGGGTTAGAGGTGGAGGTAGAGATAGAGGGATAGAGATAGAAGGACAGAGGTAGGACCATAAAACACACAATTTGCTACATGCATAAGACAGATGATATATGCAAAGTACAGCTAACATGGAAACTGATTATAGTTTACTGCTATGGTGTACGGCTCTGACATTAAATATACTACATATATAGCTGGTGGTAAATTCAAAAATATGTAGATGAGCAAATCAAGTATAGTAAGGGTGATGCAGAGTAGATTGGTGGAAATGGGCAGCTGGAAGCAGTGGGCTGGAGGAAGGTCAGCAGCAGCATCCCACAGATGGAGACTAGGCCAGTTGGTGGGAGAACAACCAGAGATCTGAAGCGTCCAGCTCTGGGACCAGGGATACTTGGAGAAAGGACACAGGGAGAAACAGAGTGAGTGTAATGCAATAATGGTATATATATTAAATATAATGGTAGATAGAGAAGGGCTCAGTGCATCCAGAGAGGTCCCCCAGCAGCCTAGGCCTATAGCAGCATAACTAGGGGCAGAACTAAGGGACGGCGAGAGGGGAAGTCAGTTGTGCAAATGAAGACATCAGCTCACCCCCTCAGGTCCCCCAGTCAGCCCTAACTGTAAGATTTGTCAAAAAGGAAGATTTTAAGCCTGGTCATAAAAACAGAGAGGGTGTCTGCCTCCCGAACCCAAACTGGGAGCTGGTTCTACAGGAGAGGCACCTGATAACTGAAGGCTAAGAAGAGGGTTCTGGGGAAATACTGTTAACTGTTCGATTTCTATGCCATAAGTCAGAATGAGGTCAAGGGTGTGATTAAAACTATGAGTTGGTTTCTTTACATGTTCAGAAAACCCAATTGAGTCTAATATTGAATAAAAAAGCAGTTGTAAGGCTGTCACTGTCCATGTCAACATGAATGTTAAAGTCACCCACAATAATCACTTTATCTGAGCTGAGCACTAAATTAGATAAAAAGTCTGAGAATTGAGATAAAAACTCAGAGTAAGGAGCAGGAGGATGATATACAACAACAAATAAAACTGGTTTCTGAGCTTTCAAATCTGGATGAGAAAGACTGAGAGTAAGATTTTCAAATGAACTGTAACTAGGTTTAGGTCTCTGGTTCATTTTTAAGCTAGAGAGGTAAATAACTGCCACTCCTCCCTCGGCCTGTGATTGGAGGAACATGACAGTTAGTATGACTAGGAGGAGTTGATTCATTTAGACTAACATATTCTTCCTGCTGCGACCAGGTTTCAGTCAAACAGAACAATCTGGTGATCTGTTATCAAATCATTTACTAACAGATTTAGACGAGAGAGCTAATATTTAACAGACCACATTTAATTGTCCTGTTTCTTCGCTCAGTTGAAATAGTGGTATTAATTTTTATTAGATTTTTATGGTTACTATGTCTTTTGTTTATTTTTGAATTGTTTAATTTATTGAATTTTGGTGGTCGGGGGACAGACAGTCTCAATAAAGCTAACTGAATTCCTGGAGGGTGACAGCTGTGAGGAAACTGCAGAGAGGTGTGGAAGACTACAACTCTGCATCCTGGTCTGAACTCTGGGTTGTCATGCTTTAGGAGTTCTAATAAAATCAGCCATATTCCTAGAAATGAGAGCTGCACCAGCCAAAGTGGGGTGGATGCCATCTCTCCTTATCAGACCAGGTTTTCCCCAGAAAGAGCTCCAATTGTCTATAAAGCCAACGTCGTTTGCAGTACACCACGTAGACGACGAGCGGCGAAACATATCATCGCTGGTCAGATCAGGCAGGGGTCCAGAGAAAACTAGAGAGTCCAACATGGTTTTGGCAAAGTTACACACCGATGCCACACTAACTTTGGTGACAAGAAACGGGAGAGGCAACCTGGAGACGGGACAGAAGAGACGGGAGAGGCAACCTGGAGACTGGAGAGACAACCTGGAGACGGGAGACTGGAGAGGCAACCTAGACAGACAGACAGACGTGTGCAAAATATAAGTTTATTTACACAGGTAGTTGTCTGAGTTAGAGCTCCAAATGTTAAAATACGCTCTGAAAAGCCAATGAAAGTCTGACTTTATGTTAAAATATGCTCTGAAAAGTCACCAAAAGTCTGAGTTTATGTTAAAATACGAACAGAAAAGTCACCAAAAGTCTCTGTTTGTGGATTTAACACTGAAACTAACATTAGATTTGAAGCCTGAAAGGAAAATCTTCATCTTCATCAGCTACACCTGACAGGAAAACCTTCATCTTCATCAGTTACACCTGACAGCAAAACCTTCATCTTCTTCAGTTACACCTGACAGGAAAACCTTCATCTTCATTAGCAACACCTGATAGGAAACCTTCATCGTCATCTTCATCAGCAACACCTGACAGGAAACCTTCATCTTCATCAGGAACACCTGACAGGAAACCTTCATCGTCATCAGTAACACCTGACAGGAAAACCTTCATCTTCATCAGTGACACCTGACATGAAAACCTTCATCTTCATCATCATCAGTCACACCTGTCAGGAAAACCTTCATCTTCATCAGTTACACCTGATAGGAAAACCTTCATCTTCATTAGTTACACCTGATAGGAAACCTTCATCTTCATCCGGCTCTGGAGCGACCTGGACTCAGACACTGGGAACTGCAGCAACCAGGACTCAGAGACCTGGACTCAGAGAATGGGAACTGGAGCGACCTGGACTCAGAGACTGGGAACTGGAGCGTCCTGGTATAAGAGACTGGGGAGTGGAGCGACCTGGATGCCTAGACTGGGAACAGGAACGACCTGGACTCAGGGACTGGGAACAGCAGAGACCTGGACTCAGAGACTGGGAACTGGAGCGACCTGGACTCAGAGACTGGGAACTGGAGCGTCCTGGAATAAGAGACTGGGAATTGGAGCGACCTGGATGCTGAGACTGGGAACAGAAACGACCTGGACTCAGAGACTGGGAACAGCAGAGACCTGGACTCAGAGACTGGGAACTGGAACGACCTGGAGTCAGAGACTGGGAACAGGAACGACCTGAAAAAAGAGAATGGGAACTGGATCTACCTGGAATACAAGACTGAGAATAGGAGCGACCTGGACTCAGAGACTGGGAACTGGAGCGACCTGGACTCAGAGACCTGGACTCAGAGACTCGGCTCTGGAGCGACCTGGACTCAGACACTGGGAACTGCAGCAACCAGGACTCAGAGAATGGGAACTGGAGCGACCTGGACTCAGAGACTGGGAACTGGATCATCCTGGAATAAGAGACTGGGGAGTGGAGCGACCTGGATGCCGAGACTGGGAACAGGAACGACCTGGACTCAGAGACTGGGAACTGGAGCGACCTGGACTCAGAGACTGGGAAAAGGAACGACCTGAAAAAAGAGACTGGGAATTGGAGCGACCTGGACTCAGACACTGGGAACTGCAGCAACCAGGACTCAGAGACCTGGACTCAGAGACTCGGCTCTGGAGCGACCTGGACTCAGACACTGGGAACTGCAGCAACCAGGACTCAGAGACCTGGACTCAGACAATGGGAACTGGAGCGACCTGGACTCAGAGACTGGGAACTGGAGCGTCCTGGAATAAGACACTGGGGAGTGGAGCGACCTGGATGCCGAGACTGGAAACAGGAACGACCTGGACTCAGAGACTGGGAACAGCAGAGACCTGGACTCAGAGACTGGGAAAAGGAACGACCTGAAAAAAGAGACTGGGAATTGGAGCGACCTGGACTCAGACACTGGGAACTGCAGCAACCAGGACTCAGAGACCTGGACTCAGAGACTGGGCTCTGGAGCGACCTGGACTCAGACACTGGGAACTGCAGCAACCAGGACTCAGAGACCTGGACTCAGAGAATGGGAACTGGAACGACCTGGACTCAGAGACTGGGAACTGGAGCGTCCTGGAATAAGAGACTGGGGAGTGGAGCGACCTGGATGCCGAGACTGGAAACAGGAACGACCTGGACTCAGAGACTGGGAACAGCAGAGACCTGGACTCAGAGACTGGGAACTGGAGCGTCCTGGAATAAGAGACTGGGGAGTGGAGCGACCTGGATGCCGAGACTGGGAACAGGAACGACCTGGACTCAGAGACTGGGAACAGCAGAGACCTGGACTCAGAGACTGGGAACTGGAGCGACCTGGACTCAGAGACTGGGAAAAGGAACGACCTGAAAAAAGAGACTGGGAATTGGAGCGACCTGGACTCAGACACTGGGAACTGCAGCAACCAGGACTCAGAGACCTGGACTCAGAGACTCGGCTCTGGAGCGACCTGGACTCAGACACTGGGAACAGCAGCAACCAGGACTAAGAGACCTGGACTCAGAGAGTGGGAACTGGAGCGACCTGGACTCAGAGACTGGGAACTGGATCGTCCTGGAATAAGGGACTGGGGAGTGGAGCGACCTGGATGCCGAGACTGGGAAAAGGAACGACCTGGACTCAGAGACTGGGAACAGCAGAGACCTGGACTCAGACACTGGGAACTGGAGCGACCTAGACTCAGAGACTGGGAAAAGGAACGACCTGAAAAAAGAGACTGGGAATTGGAGCGACCTGGACTCAGACACTGGGAACTGCAGAGACCAGGACTCAGAGACCTGGACTCAGAGACTCGGCTCTGGAGCGACCTGGACTCAGACACTGGGAACTGCAGCAACCAGGACTCAGAGACCTGGACTCAGAGAATGGGAATTGGAGCGACCTGGACTAAGAGACTGGGAACTGGATCGTCCTGGAATAAGAGACTGGGGAGTGGAGCGACCTGGATGCCGAGACTGGGAACAGGAACGACCTGGACTCAGAGACTGGGAACAGCAGAAACCTGGACTCAGAGACTGGGAAAAGGAACGACCTGAAAAAAGAGACTGGGAATTGGAGCGACCTGGACTCAGACACTGGGAACTGCAGCAACCAGGACTCAGAGACCTGGACTCAGAGACTCGGCTCTGGAGCGACCTGGACTCAGACACTGGGAACTGCAGCAACCAGGACTCAGAGACCTGGACTCAGAGACTGGGAACTGGAGCATCCTGGAATAAGAGACTGGGGAGTGGAGCGACCTGGATGCCGAGACTGGAAACAGGAACGACCTGGACTCAGAGACTGGGAACAGCAGAGACCTGGACTCAGAGACTGGGAACTGGAGCGTCCTGGAATAAGAGACTGGGGAGTGGAGCGACCTGGATGCCGAGACTCGGAACAGGAACGACCTGGACTCAGAGACTGGGAACAGCAGAGACCTGGACTCAGAGACTGGGAACTGGAGCGACCTGGACTCAGAGACTGGGAAAAGGAGCGACCTGAAAAAAGAGACTGGGAATTGGAGCGACCTGGACTCAGACACTGGGAACTGCAGCAACCAGGACTCAGAGACCTGGACTCAGAGAATGGGAACTGGAGCGACCTGGACTCAGAGACTGGGAACTGGAGCGTCCTGGAATAAGCGACTGGGGAGTGGAGCGACCTGGATGCTGAGACTGGGAACAGAAACGACCTGGACTCAGAGACTGGGAACTGGAACGACCTGGACTCAGAGACTGGGAACAGGAACGACCTGAAAAAAAGAGAATGGGAACTGGACCTACCTGGAATACGAGACTCAGAATAGGAGCGACCTGGACTCAGAGACTGGGAACTGGAGCGACCTGGACTCAGACACTGGGAACTGCAGCAACCAGGACTCAGAGACCTGGACTCAGAGACTCGGCTCTGGAGCGACCTGGACTCAGACACTGGGAACTGCAGCAACCAGGACTCAGAGACCTGGACTCAGAGAATGGGAACTGGAGCGACCTGGACAAAGAGACTGGGAACTGGATCGTCCTGGAATAAGAGACTGGGGAGTGGAGCGACCTGGATGCTGAGACTGGGAACAGGAACGACCTGGACTCAGAGACTGGGAACAGCAGAGACCCGGACTCAGAGACTGGGAACTGGAGCGACCTTGACTCAGAGACTGGGAAAAGGAACGACCTGAAAAAAGAGACTGGGAATTGGAGCGACCTGGACTCAGACACTGGGAACTGCAGCAACCAGGACTCAGAGACCTGGACTCAGAGACTCGGCTCTGGAGCGACCTGGACTCAGACACTGGGAACAGCAGCAACCAGGACTCAGAGACCTGGACTCAGAGACTGGGAACTGGATCGTCCTGGAATAAGGGACTGGGGAGTGGAGCGACCTGGATGCCGAGACTGGGAACAGGAACGACCTGGACTCAGAGACTGGGAACAGCAGAGACCTGGACTCAGACACTGGGAACTGGAGCGACCTAGACTCAGAGACTGGGAAAAGGAACGACCTGAAAAAAGAGACTGGGAATTGGAGCGACCTGGACTCAGACACTGGGAACTGCAGAGACCAGGACTCAGAGACCTGGACTCAGAGACTCGGCTCTGGAGCGACCTGGACTCACACACTGGGAACTGCAGCAACCAGGACTCAGAGACCTGGACTCAGAGAATGGGAACTGGAGCGACCTGGACTAAGAGACTGGGAACTGGATCGTCCTGGAATAAGAGACTGGGGAGTGGAGCGACCTGGATGCCGAGACTGGGAACAGGAACGACCTGGACTCAGAGACTGGGAACAGAAGAGACCTGGACTCAGAGACTGGGAACTGGAGCGACCTGGACTCAGAGACTGGGAAAAGGAACGACCTGAAAAAAGAGACTGGGAATTGGAGCGACCTGGACTCAGACACTGGGAACTGCAGCAACCAGGAGTCAGAGACCTGGACTCAGAGACTCGGCTCTGGAGCGACCTGGACTCAGACACTGGGAACAGAAGCAACCAGGACTCAGAGACCTGGACTCAGAGAATGGGAACTGGAGCGACCTGGATTCAGAGACTGGGAACTGGATCGTCCCGGAATAAGAGACTGGGGAGTGGAGCGACCTGGATGCCGAGACTGGGAACAGGAACGACCTGGACTCAGAGACTGGGAACAGCAGAGACCTGGACTCAGAGACTGGGAACTGGAGCGACCTAGACTCAGAGACTGGGAAAAGGAATGACCTGAAAAAAGAGACTGGGAATTGGAGCGACCTGGACTCAGACACTGGGAACTGCAGCAACCAGGACTCAGAGACCTGGACTCAGAGACTCGGCTCTGGAGCGACCTGGACTCAGACACTGGGAACTGCAGCAACCAGGACTCAGAGACCTGGACTCAGAGAATGGGAACTGGAGCGACCGGGACTCAGAGACTGGGAACTGGAGCGTCCTGGAATAAGAGACTGGGGAGTGGAGCGACCTGGATGCCGAGACTGTAAACAGGAACGACCTGGACTCAGAGACTGGGAACAACAGAGACCTGGACTCAGAGACTGGGAACTGGATCGTCCTGGAATAAGAGACTGGGGAGTGGAGCGACCTGGATGCCGAGACTGGGAACAGGAACGACCTGGACTCAGAGACTGGGAAAAGCAGAGACCTGGACTCAGAGACTGGGAACTGGAGCGACCTGGACTCAGAGACTGGGAAAAGGAGCGACCTGAAAAAAGAGACTGGGAATTGGAGCGACCAGGACTCAGACACTGGGAACTGCAGCAACCAGGACTCAGAGACTCGGCTCTGGAGCGACCTGGACTCAGACACTGGGAACTGCAGCAACCAGGACTCAGAGACCTGGACTCAGAGAATGGGAACTGGAGCGACCTGGAATAAGCGACTGGGGAGTGGAGCGACCTGGATGCTGAGACTGGGAACAGAAACGACCCGGATTCAGAGACGGGGAACTGGAACGACCTGAAAAAAAGAGAATGGGAACTGGACCTACCTGGAATACGAGACTCAGAATAGGAGCGACCTGGACTCAGAGACTGGGAACTGGAGCGACCTGGACTCAGACACTGGGAACAGCAGAGACCTGGACTCAGAGACTGGGAACTGGAGCGACCTGGACTCAGAGACTGGGAACTGCAGCAACCAGGACTCAGAGACCTGGACTCAGAGACTCGGCTCTGGAGCGACCTGGACTCAGACACTGGGAACTGCAGCAACCAGGACTCAGAGACCTGGACTCAGAGAATGGGAACTGGAGCGACCTGGACTAAGAGACTGGGAACTGGATCGTCCTGGAATAAGAGACTGGGGAGTGGAGCGACCTGGATGCCGAGACTGGGAACAGGAACGACCTGGACTCAGAGACTGGGAACAGCAGAAACCTGGACTCAGAGACTGGGAAAAGGAACGACCTGAAAAAAGAGACTGGGAATTGGAGCGACCTGGACTCAGACACTGGGAACTGCAGCAACCAGGACTCAGAGACCTGGACTCAGAGACTGGGAACTGGAGCATCCTGGAATAAGAGACTGGGGAGTGGAGCGACCTGGATGCCGAGACTGGAAACAGGAACGACCTGGACTCAGAGACTGGGAACAGCAGAGACCTGGACTCAGAGACTGGGAACTGGAGCGTCCTGGAATAAGAGACTGGGGAGTGGAGCGACCTGGATGCCGAGACTGGGAACAGGAACGACCTGGACTCAGAGACTGGGAACAGCAGAGACCTGGACTCAGAGACTGGGAACTGGAGCGACCTGGACTCAGAGACTGAGAAAAGGAGCGACCTGAAAAAAGAGACTGGGAATTGGAGCGACCTGGACTCAGACACTGGGAACTGCAGCAACCAGGACTCAGAGACCTGGACTCAGAGAATGGGAACTGGAGCGATCTGGACTCAGAGACTGGGAACTGGATCGTCCTGGAATAAGGGACTGGGGAGTGGAGCGACCTGGATGCCGAGACTGGGAACAGGAACGACCTGGACTCAGAGACTGGGAACAGCAGAGACCTGGACTCAGACACTGGGAACTGGAGCGACCTAGACTCAGACACTGGGAAAAGGAACGACCTGAAAAAAGAGACTGGGAATTGGAGCGACCTGGACTCAGACACTGGGAACTGCAGCAACCAGGACTCAGAGACCTGGACTCAGAGACTCGGCTCTGGAGCGACCTGGACTCAGACACTGGGAACTGCAGCAACCAGGACTCAGAGACCTGGACTCAGAGAATGGGAACTGGAGCGACCTGGACTAAGAGACTGGGAACTGGATCGTCCTGGAATAAGAGACTGGGGAGTGGAGCGACCTGGATGCCGAGACTGGGAACAGGAACGACCTGGACTCAGAGACTGGGAACAGCAGAGACCTGGACTCAGAGACTGGGAACTGGAGCGACCTGAAAAAAAGAGAATGGGAACTGGACCTACCTGGAATACGAGACTCAGAATAGGAGTGACCTGGACTCAGAGACTGGGAACTGGAGCGACCTGGACTCAGACACTGGGAACTGCAGCAACCAGGACTCAGAGACCTGGACTCAGAGACTCGGCTCTGGAGCAACCTGGACTCAGACACTGGGAACTGCAGCAACCAGGACTCAGAGACCTGGACTCAGAGAATGGGAACTGGAGCGACCTGGACTCAGAGACTGGGAACTGGATCGTCCTGGAATAAGAGACTGGGGAGTGGAGCGACCTGGATGCTGAGACTGGGAACAGGAACGACCTGGACCCAGAGACTGGGAACAGCAGAGACCTGGACTCAGAGACTGGGAACTGGAGCGACCTTGACTCAGAGACTGGGAAAAGGAACGACCTGAAAAAAGAGACTGGGAATTGGAGCGACCTGGACTCAGACACTGGGAACTGCAGCAACCAGGACTCAGAGACCTGGACTCAGAGACTGGGCTCTGGAGCGACCTGGACTCAGACACTGGGAACTGCAGCAACCAGGACTCAGAGACCTGGACTCAGAGAATGGGAACTGGAACGACCTGGACTCAGAGACTGGGAACTGGAGCGTCCTGGAATAAGAGACTGGGGAGTGGAGCGACCTGGATGCTGAGACTGGGAACAGAAACGACCCGGACTCAGAGACGGGGAACTGGAACGACCTGGACTCAGAGACTGGGAACAGGAACGACCTGAAAAAAAGAGAATGGGAACGGGACCTACCTGGAATACGAGACTCAGAATAGGAGCGACCTGGACTCAGAGACTGGGAACTGGAGCGACCTGGACTCAGACACTGGGAACTGCAGCAACCAGGACTCAGAGACCTGGACTCAGAGACTCGGCTCTGGAGCGACCTGGACTCAGACACTGGGAACTGCAGCAACCAGGACTCAGAGACTGGGAAAAGGAACGACCTGAAAAAAGAGACTGGGAATTGGAGCGACCTGGACTCAGACACTGGGAACTGCAGCAACCAGGACTCAGAGACCTGGACTCTGAGAATGGGAACTGGAGCGACCTGGACTTAGAGACTGGGAACTGGATCGTCCTGGAATAAGAGACTGGGGAGTGGAGCGACCTGGATGCTGAGACTGGGAACAGGAACGACCTGGACTCAGAGACTGGGAACAGAAGAGACCTGGACTCAGAGACTGGGAACTGGAGCGACCTTGACTCAGAGACTGGGAAAAGGAACGACCTGAAAAAAGAGACTGGGAATTGGAGCGACCTGGACTCAGACACTGGGAACTGCAGCAACCAGGACTCAGAGACCTGGACTCAGAGACTCGGCTCTGGAGCGACCTGGACTCAGACACTGGGAACTGCAGCAACCAGGACTCAGAGACCTGGACTCAGAGAATGGGACCTGGAGCGACCTGGACTCAGAGACTGGGAACTGGATCGTCCTGGAATAAGAGACTGGGGAGTGGAGCAACCTGGATGCCGAGACTGGGAACAGGAACGACCTGGACTCAGAGACTGGGAACAGCAGAGACCTGGACTCAGAGACTGGGAACTGGAGCGTCCTGGAATAAGAGACTGGGGAGTGGAGCAACCTGGATGCCGAGACTGGGAACAGGAACGACCTGGACTCAGAGACTGGGAACAGCAGAGACCTGGACTCAGAGACTGGGAACTGGAGCGTCCTGGAATAAGAGACCGGGGAGTGGAGCGACCTGGATGCGGAGACTGGGAACAGGAACGACCTGGACTCAGAGACTGGGAACAGCAGAGACTTGGACTCAGAGACTGGGAAAAGGAACGACCTGAAAAAAGAGACTGGGAATTGGAGCGACCTGGACTCAGACACTGGGAACTGCAGCAACCAGGACTCAGAGACCTGGACTCAGAGACTCGGCTCTGGAGCGTCCTGGACTCAGACACTGGGAACTGCAGCAACCAGGACTCAGAGACCTGGACTCAGAGAATGGGAACTGGAGCGACCTGGACTCAGAGACTGGGAACTGGAGCGTCCTGGACTCAGAGACTGGGAACTGGAGCGTCCTGGAATAAGAGACTGGGGAGTGGAGCGACCTGGATGCCGAGACTGAAAACAGGAACGACCTGGACTCAGAGACTGGGAACAACAGAGACCTGGACTCAGAGACTGGGAACTGGAACGACCTGAAAAAAGAGACTGGGAATTGGAGCAACCTGGACTCAGACACTGGGAACTGCAGCAACCAGGACTCAGAGACCTGGACTCAGAGACTCGGCTCTGGAGCGACCTGGACTCAGACACTGGGAACTGCAGCAACCAGGACTCAGAGACCTGGACTCAGAGAATGGGAACTGGAACGATCTGGACTCAGAGACTGGGAACTGGAGCGTCCTGCAATAAGAGACTGGGGAGTGGAGCGACCTGGATGCCGAGACTGGAAACAGGAACGACCTGGACTCAGAGACTGGGAACAGCAGAGACCTGGACTCAGAGACTGGGAACTGGAGCGTCCTGGAATAAGAGACCGGGGAGTGGAGCGACCTGGATGCCGAGACTGGGAACAGGAACGACCTGGACTCAGAGACTGGGAACAGCAGAGACCTGGACTCAGAGACTGGGAACTTGAGCGACCTGGACTCAGAGACTGGGAAAAGGAGCGACCTGAAAAAAGAGACTGGGAATTGGAGCGACCTGGACTCAGACACTGGGAACTGCAGCAACCAGGACTCAGAGACCTGGACTCAGAGACTCGGCTCTGGAGCGACCTGGACTCAGACACTGGGAACTGCAGCAACCAGGACTCAGAGACCTGGACTCAGAGAATGGGAACTGGAGCGACCTGGACTAAGAGACTGGGAACTGGATCGTCCTGGAATAAGAGACTGGGGAGTGGAGCGACCTGGATGCCGAGACTGGGAACAGGAACGACCTGGACTCAGAGACTGGGAACAGCAGAGACCTGGACTCAGAGACTGGGAAAAGGTACGACCTGAAAAAAGAGACTGGGAATTGGAGCGACCTGGACTCAGACACTGGGAACTGCAGCAACCAGGACTCAGAGACCTGGACTCAGAGACTCGGCTCTGGAGCGACCTGGACTCAGACACTGTGAACTGCAGCAACCAGGACTCAGAGACCTGGACTCAGAGAATGGGAACTGGAACGACCTGGACTCAGAGACTGGGAACTGGAGCGTCCTGGAATAAGAGACTGGGGAGTGGAGCGACCTGGATGCCGAGACTGGAACGACCTGGACTCAGAGACTGGGAACTGGAGCGTCCTGGAATAAGAGACTGGGGAGTGGAGCGACCTGGATGCCGAGACTCGAAACAGGAACGACCTGGACTAAGAGACTGGGAACAGCAGAGACCTGGACTCAGAGACTGGGAACTGGAGCGTCCTGGAATAAGAGACTGGGGAGTGGAGCGACCTGGATGCCGAGACTGGGAACAGGAACGACCTGGACTCAGAGACTGGGAACAGAGGAGACCTGGACTCAGAGACTGGGAACTGGAGCGACCTGGACTCAGAGACTGGGAAAAGGAGCGACCTGAAAAAAGAGACTGGGAATTGGAGCGACCTGGACTCAGACACTGGGAACTGCAGCAACCAGGACTCAGAGACCTGGACTCAGAGACTCGGCTCTGGAGCGACCTGGACTCAGACACTGGGAACTGCAGCAACCAGGACTCAGAGACCTGGACTCAGAGAATGGGAACTGGAGCGACCTGGACTCAGAGACTGGGAACTGGATCGTCCTGGAATAAGAGACTGGGGAGTGGAGCGACCTGGATGCCGAGACTGGGAACAGGAACGACCTGGACTCAGAGACTGGGAACAGCAGAGACCTGGACTCAGAGACTGGGAACTGGAGCGACCTGGACTCAGAGACTGGGAAAAGGAACGACCTGAAAAAAGAGACTGGGAATTGGAGCGACCTGGACTCAGACACTGGGAACTGCAGCAACCAGGACTCAGAGACCTGGACTCAGAGACTCGGCTCTGGAGCGACCTGGACTCAGACACTGGGAACTGCAGCAACCAGGACTCAGAGACCTGGACTCAGAGAATGGGAACTGGAGCGACCTGGACTCAGAGACTGGGAACTGGAGCGTCCTGGAATAAGAGACTGGGGAGTGGAGCGACCTGGATGCCGAGACTGGAAACAGGAACGACCTGGACTCAGAGACTGGGAACAGGAACGACCTGAAAAAAAGAGAATGGGAACTGGACCTACCTGGAATACGAGACTCAGAATAGGAGCGACCTGGACTCAGAGACTGGGAATTGGAGCGACCTGGACTCAGACACTGGGAACTGCAGCAACCAGGACTCAGAGACCTGGACTCAGAGACTCGGCTCTGGAGCGACCTGGACTCAGACACTGGGAACTGCAGCAACCAGGACTCAGAGACCTGGACTCAGAGAATGGGAACTGGAGCGACCTGGACTAAGAGACTGGGAACTGGATCGTCCTGGAATAAGAGACTGGGGAGTGGAGCGACCTGGATGCCGAGACTGGGAACAGGAACGACCTGGACTCAGAGACTGGGAACAGCAGAGACCTGGACTCAGAGACTGGGAACTGGAGTGACCTGGACTCAGAGACTGGGAACAGGAACGACCTGAAAAAAGAGAATGGGAACTGGACCTACCTGGAATACGAGACTGAGAATATGAGCGACCTGGACTCAGAGACTGGGAACTGGAGCGACCTGGACTCAGACTCTGGGAACTGCAGCAACCAGGACTCAGAGACCTGGACTCAGAGACTCGGCTCTGGAGCGACCTGGACTCAGAGACTGGGAACTGGAGCGTGCTGGAATAAGAGACTGGGGAGTGGAGCGACCTGAATGCTGAGACTGGAAACAGGAACGACCTGGACTCAGAGACTGGGAACAGCAGAGACCTGGACTCAGAGACTGGGAACTGGAGCGACCTGGACTCAGAGACTGGCAGATGGAGTGACCTGAAAAAAGAGACTGGGAATTGGAGCGACCTGGACTCAGACACTGGGAACTGCAGCAACCGGGACTCAGAGACCTGGACTCAGAGACTCGGCTCTGGAGCGACCTGGACTCAGACACTGGGAACTGCAGCAACCGGGACTCAGAGACCTGGACTCAGAGAATGGGAACTGGAACGACCTGGACTCAGACACTGGGAACTGCAGCAACCAGGACTCAGAGACCTGGACTCAGAGACTCGGCTCTGGAGCGACCTGGACTCAGACACTGGGAACTGCAGCAACCAGGACTCAGAGACCTGGACTCAGCGACTGGGAACTGGACGACCGGGACTCAGAGAATGGGAACAGCAGAGACCTGGACTCAGAGACTGGGAACTGGAGCGACCTGGACTCAAAGACTGGGAACAGGAGCAACCTGGACTCAGAGACTGGGAGATGGAGTGACCTGAAAAAAGAGACTGGGAACAGGAGCGATCTGGACACAGAGACTGGGAACAGGAACGACCTGGACTCAGAGACTGGGAACTGCACCAACCGGGACTCAGAGACCTCGACTTAGGGACTGGAAACAGCAGAGACCTGGACTCAGAGACTGGGAGATGGAGCGACCTGGACTCAGAGAGTGGGAACAGCAGAGACCTGGACTCACAGACTGGGAGATGGAGCGACCTGAAAAAAAGAGACTGGGAACTGGATCGACCTGGAATAAGAGACTGGGAATAGGAGCGACCTGGACTCAGAGACTGAGAGATGGAGCGACCAAACGCCGTCCCAAAGGCCGGTCGGGTCTTCAGATCTGTCTGGAGGATGGACAACATTTCCTGTCCTCGTCCATCTCCTGAGCATCGGTAAGAATCCCTCTGGGCTCTGAGGGTTTCTGCAGTAATGTCTGACGCGAAGCGTTAGAGAATAGATCTCAATCTCCAGAACACTGAAACTTAAACACACATTTAACACAATAAACAGATTTTATATCATCAGAAAGAACATTCAGACAAAAAACTGAAAAAAACGATAATGCACGTTCATCAAAAACTGTTTCTCTTCATGATGCACAGAAATCAGGATTCAACTCAGATTCAGCTGAATAGAATACAAAACAAACTGCAGTCCATCACTCTGTTTATTCATTTTACAAGTTTCAGGAGAGTTTGTTTTATCTTTAGACTATTTTTTGTAATTCTACAAGTTTAAATGTGTTTAACAATTTAACAAGATGATCAGGCATAAAAACTGTTCACAGAAGAACTAAAATGTGTTAAAGACGTTAGAGAGAAGATTCAGTGTGCAGAAATGTAGAAAACCTGTAATCTAGAACTAATACAGAGTTAGCAAACGGGCACAAATTTGAAAAAAAATTATTATATGCATCTATCTTTAACCATTAAATCAGTTTCAGGAAAGTTTCTTCTGTCTTTAGGCTCTTTTCAATTCTAGAAGTTAAACATGTCGAAAACTGATTTAACAAGAAGATCAGACATAAAAACTGTTCACTGAAGAACTAAAACGTGTTAAAGATGTTAGAGAAAAGATGTAAAAATGTAAAAAAAAAAAAATTAAACAACTTGTAATGTAGAATTAATATAGAGCAAAAATACTTGCATGTATGCAGTGTGCAAACTTGCGTATATTAGAAAATGTATTTGTATGCATCTATCTTTAACCATTAAACCGGTTTTAGGAACGTTAGATTTTTTTAAATTGCTGCAATTCTAGAAGTTAATGTGTTTAATTTAACAAGAAGATCAGACATTAAAACTGTTCACTGAAGCATTAAATGTGTTAAAGACAAGATACAGTGTGCGGAAATGTAGAAAACCTGTAATCTAGAGCAAATATACAGCAAAAATATTTGCATGTATGCAGCGTGCAAACTTGAATAAATCATCTTGAACCATTTAATCAGTTTTAGGAAAGTTTCTTTCAGATTCAGACAATTTTTTCTTTCAATTTTAAAAGTTAAAGATGCATAAAACGGACATTAAAACTATTCACAGAACTAAGTTTCATCTTTTTTTGTCATTTTCAGACAGTTTACAGTTCAAAGAAATGTTAAAATATTTAAGAACATTCACAACAAAATCAACTAAAATTCAGCAAATTTCGCAGATTTTTTTTAATGAATGCTCTTAAAGAAAATATTACAAGTTTTATTGATATATATGTAATCACTTTGGATATTTTTAGGATTTTTTTGGAAGATTTTTACTCATGTTTTGAAAATATTTACAAGAATTTTCTTGCCAAATTTGGGAAATTTTTTCATAAATAAAACTTTTAAGGGAAACTTTTATAGGAATTTTCTTCCAGAAGGTTTTGCAAATTTTCAGAAATTTGGGGAATTTTTTTTGCTGATTTTTTAGATTTTTTTCAGATTAGGTAACAATATTTTTTGGTGCCCGTACATGAGGACAGCAGGAGGGTTAAGTTAGCTCAACTTGAATTCAGTTTTCTGTCAGCTTCTTTATAAATTCCAGTGTAAATTCCACATGATGTGAAGTTGATGCTACATTATGATGTTGACCCAGTTTGGTTGACAGAAATAAGCGATAAATTTCCTCTCAGAGTGCTTAAATAGAGTGAACTGTTGGTCTGTGGAAACTCTGATCTGTTAAATGTGGCGGCTTCCCATCCTTATTTTCTGCCTCGCTACATAAACGGAGCAGCATCACGTGACTCTGAGCGTGACTAACAGTTTACACCTGTTACCTGTAATCTGCCCATTACCACGGCGTCGCAGTTGTCTGTTCAGGGTGAAGCTTCCAGGACGGATTTAGAAGTTCAATCTGTTCAGAGCTGGATTTCCTCACATCAGTGGGCTGAGAGGGTGAGGAGAGGTGGAGGTTTTCAAACGTCAGGTCCAGAGAGATTAACAGACTCCCTCCAACATCCTCCAGTCTGGCAAAAAAATTGAGTCGTTCTTTTCTCTCTGCAGACAAAATTTTAACACTGGAGAAGAGAGGAAAGTCTGAGTTAGAGCTCTGAATGTTAAAATACGCTCTGAAAGGCCAATGAAAGTCTGAGTTTATGTTAAAATATGCTCTGAAAAGTCACCAAAAGTCTGAGTTTATGTTAAAATACGAACAGAAAAGTCAACAAAAGTCTCTCTGTTTGTGGATTTAACACTGACTCTAACATTAGATTTGAAGCTGGCTTAAATCAGACACCAATACTTCAAATTAGATTTGTGGGGGTTCTTTGTTTTCCAAGTTATTTACATCTAATTGAATTTATACATTGTGTTTTACAAAAACCTATGGCACAACACATTAGTAGAAATATGAGAAACAGCACCAGAAATAGTACTAAAAAGAGAAACATACGGCTGTGGCACCTAGTGGGCAAATAAAACCCACAGTTACCACACTGACCTGTATAAGCCTCTGTTCTAAACACATACTGCAGTAACACAAAAGCAGTTACAAATATCTCATCATTAACCAACACAAAAACACAATGCATATAATAATACATTCATATTTCATGGAACTAAGAACATAAGATGATACACTGATACACTATATACCTCGCTCACGGACGATTAGCACCGGCAGCACACGTGCAGTGTTTCCATTCTCTAACGCAGTGATTCCCACCGTGGGGTCCGCGCCCCCCCGGGGGGGCACCAGAGATCTGAAGGGGGGCCAAGTTTTGTCTGCTCTGAGGCTGTGATGTTATAAAAAACAGATATTTACATTCTGGATAAAATCAGAGTAACAGACTCACTGTGTCATCACAAGTCTACCTATAAAACATTTTTAAAACACATTTATTTGGTCTTTCTTCAAAAATCCTTTGCTACTTCGATAGCCACACCTCCTTGACCTTTCAACTTCTCTCCACGCTTTCTTAAGGTCGGCTCCTAGTTCATCCGGATTCATTAGTTTCTGTGCAGTTAGAAAATTACTGACGGGAACGATGTCTGAAAAACGCAGAACAGGTGAAGATTCATCAGTACCTTAAAAATTCCAGCTACACTTCGAGAGTTACCTTAAATTTGGTTTTATTAAAGGACAAGACAGAATTATGTTATTTGCAGTGAAATGCTCGTAAATGACAGCATGAAGCCAGCGAATTATGGCGACGTCAGGAAATAAAACACAGTTTGGTAAAGTCGGAAAGATATTCACAAATTCGGACTTCTGGCATCAATAACTCATTAAATATACGTTGTCTAAACATAAACGATGCCTCTTTTCCATCGTTGTAAGGTAGACAATGTGCTACAAGCCCAGTTTAATCAAAAGTTGCTGTCTTTCAAGCTGCAGAAATAACATTGGTGTCTATGAGCAGCCGGCTGTGCTACGAGTGAACAGGGACCGTCTGCAAAATGCCAAACCGCTGCAAATAGCGAAGAGACACAAATATTCAACAAATTTACTGCAGCCAGCAACTGACTCCTGCTGGTCATACTAGAACTCTTGATTTGATATTAATATTTTTTTTTCATAATTTTAAGGATTTTTTTTTAATTTAAAAAAAAAAAAAACAAACTTAACTCTTATGCATTGTAGTGTCACTACATTTACTGCAGCCATAAACTCTCTCCTCCTCATCATAGTACAACTCCTAGTTTGATATAAAATATAATTTTTGTATAATTTTAGGGAATTTTCTATTAGTAATACAATTCAATAACTTCCTTCATATGTTTTGTAGTGTACTTAAGGGGTGGTTTTGTTGGTGGTGGTGGGGGGTGGGGCTTGGCGCCGCGCTGGGGTGCAGCTTATAGGGGGGGCTCCAAGCCAAACAGGTTGGGAACCACTGCTCTGTCGGTACTCCTCAGCACAGTACATGGATATAAAGTGGATTTTTAATGCAAATAACAAACAATTTACCACCCTGTCACTTATTTCATAATTCAGTCTTTCATAGCACAGTATTATTTACATTTTCTTACTGTCCCACAATAACCAGTAACCCTTTGTTCTGTTACCACCACTTCCGGTATCTTGCCCTTTGACCTTAAAACTACCGCCAATACAACAATAACAATGCGCCCCCTGCTGTCCAAAACGATAATCAGTAGAAGAGTCACAAACAGGGATTTCAGTGGTTTTCAGTATATTTACTTGCCTCTGTTTACCACCTGGTTACACCTGTATTAAAATTCAGGCCCAACAGCAGGAACTTTATGCATTTGGACACATTATGAGTCAAGACTGAAGTTTCCAGTGATTTTGTGCAGAACTTTAATCAGTTTGGGGCAAATTTTAAGTCATTTTGGTTGAATTTTAAGCTTTTAAGTCATTTCGGACAATTTCAAGTCAGTTTTTATCATTTTGAGCAGGTCATGAGACATTTTGGTTATGGGACAAATATTTTAACTTGTTTTGGACAA
The DNA here is from genome assembly GCF_022539595.1 of Amphiprion ocellaris. Taxonomy (NCBI): domain Eukaryota; kingdom Metazoa; phylum Chordata; class Actinopteri; family Pomacentridae; genus Amphiprion; species Amphiprion ocellaris. The sequence goes on along the minus strand of NC_072785.1, from coordinate 23,722,091 downwards.
ATTTTGAGCTTTTAAGTCATTTCAGACAATTTCAAGTCAGTTTTTTTTATCTTGTTTTGAGGCATTTTACACAATATTCTAACTTGATTTGAATAATTTTGGGGTCATTATTGACAAATTTTGAGCTTTCAGGTCATTTCAGACATACTAAAGTCAGTTTATATCTTGTTTTGAGGAATTTTGTACACTATCTTAAGTTGTTTTGGGCAAATTTTGATTTTTTTTTTTAGTCTTTTCAAAGAATTTCAAGTCAGTTTGTATCTTGTTTTGAGGTATTTTGCACAATATTGTAACTTGTTTTGGACAAATTTAGAGCTTTTGAGTCATTTCAGAGTCAGGTTTTATTGTTTTTGAGGAGGTTTTGAGGCATTTTGCATGATGTTTTAGCTTGTTTTGAACACATTTGGCATACTTTCTGTCTCCTTTTATTCCCTTTCTCTTTGCAGTAGATAATTTAATGCTGCAGTGGCCTAACCAGTGACCACACCTCTTATGTCAGCAGGAACGATCGTCTCCTCTGCATCGTCCAGAACGCCTTCGTGTCCAATGAGAAGTCCGACACACATTCCCTTCATTAAGACGTCCAGGGTTTCACCATGAACCTGAAACAATTGGATAAATTAAATCATTATTTTGTTGGATGTAATTCAGAAATTTAATAATGTCAGTAGTAAGTTCACTCTAAATGGGCAAAAATTATTTATGACTGATTATGCAAGAAGAAAAAAAACATGTACCTCTTCAACTAATAAAAGTGCACATTATTATAGATCATTGCAATTTAATAATTGTATTTTTTTTTTAAATGTCTGTGAGATAGACCAGTGACCCTGCTGCCTTTAAAAATTTCAGAGTTCACATTGCCCTCTTTTCACATGATCTTGATTCTGACAATTGCCGAACACATGGAACTTCTGTCTATCCTGAAAGGAAAATTTTGGGATTTTTGAACCTGGGCTGTATTTAGGGTTGTCCTGGGGTGAAACTGAATGATAGGAACCAAAATCAGGCTGATACATGCTGTATTCACTGAGTTTCATTTTTGCCTGAAGCCAAAAGTAAGTTTGAACGTGGAATTCATAGTTTATTTTTGAAGACATGGCTGAATATTTAGACAATTCTGAATAGATTCTGATCAAATTCTGAATTTGAATTTGATTTGTGGATTCTCTCCATCATGTTGTCAAATACTTGAACTAATATGAGTAACAAAACAAACTCCTGAGTATCAACAGCATGGCTGGCTGAAACTCTGCAGCCTGTTGCCCCTCTCCCTGTCCCTCTCTTCTTCTGTTGCAGCTTCTCATCAGTTCAAATACATAATGTAGGCCATCAAATTCAAATACCTCATCGAACTTTTCAAAATCTTCTTATATTCAGCCATCACTTCAGAAACAAATGACAAGTTTCTGTGTCTGTAGCTCCACACACACTCCCCTGCTTCAAATGACAGACTACGTAACAGGATGTAAATGAGGGCAAGAAGCGACGTCAGGTAGACACAACATTGTGGACATTATTTGTCTCCATAATGTTGTTAGATACTTATCACAGCAATCTGAGCTGGTTAGTCACAAAATAAACACTTTTACTGACATACTGTTGATGCAAGAAAGACAGATTTGAATATGGTTAAAATATGGAGGGACCAAAACTCAAATAAAATTGAATATTCATGTAACTCAGGTATAAGCAGGTCTCGTTCACGCATTGATTATTTCCTCATTTCAAGGGAAATTGTATCAAAAGTTAGAGACTGCCAATACAGTAGTATTGTAATAAGTGACCATGCCACCATATCTTTCAATATCATTGTAAATATTTTTTTAATAACCCACTTGATTGGCAATTTCAAGTAAGATGGCTGCATAACCCAGAATTCCTAAAATTTATTGAAGAAAAAATAGATGACTACTTTGAGTTAAACACTGACCAAACCAATGCCTGCAGAAGATGGGAGGTATTCAAGGCCTACATCAGAGGAAAAATAATTAGTTTCACAAGCTCTAAAACCAAACAACAAAAAGTAGAGATGGAAACCTTAGAAATCAAAGCTTTGGAAACAGAACTAAACCAAGGAGATGACCCGGTGAAGCAAAGAGATGTCCTGCTTTTAAGAAGCAAATATAACAAACTATCTGCTGATAAGGCAGCAAAGAGCATATTGTGGCTCAAACGGTCTTACTAGGAGAGAAGGCCGGGAAACTTTTAGCATGGAGAATCAAAAAGATACAATCTGATAAGGCCATTAACAGTATACAGATGTCTTCCGGCAGAGTGACAGTGGACCCCGTGGAAATTAATGATAGTTTTAGAGAATATTATCAACACCTTTACAAATCAGAATGTCCTGAAAACATAGAGGAAAGGAACTCCTTTCTTAACCAGCTTCAATTTCCCCAAATCTCAGACGATGCAAAAGAAGAGGTAGATAATCGTTTAACAACTGAAGAATTGTCACAGGCCATCCAAAATATTAGTAGTGGTAAAACACCTGGACCTGATGGCCTTCCAATTTAACTTTATAAAACATTTGAAGTTACTTGTCCCACTATTAAAAATGTACAATGAATCTTATGAGAATGGCATCCTTCCCCATGTTATACTTTGATTTTAAAACCGTGATAACTTTGATTTTACAACCAGGCAAAGCTGATACAGACTGTGCTTCGTATAGACCGATAAGTCTGCTTAATTCGGACACTAAAATCCTCTGTAAAGTTCTTGCAAAAAGACTAGATACATAAATTCCAAGTCTAATTCATAGTGATCAGAATGGCTTTGTGCAAAAACGACAAGGGTTCCACAACATCAGGAGAGTGCTCAATATAATCCATGAAAAAGCCAATGCCAAGGATACTGCAGTATTATCACTGGACGCCTGACAAGCCTCTGATAGAATAGAGTGGCCTTATCTATTTAACATACTACCTAAATTTGGTTTTGGAAGTAGTTTCTTAAAGTGGCTCCAGATACTATGCACAGACCCAACTGCAAGTGTTCTAACAAATAATCTCCAAGCCGTTTATATTGGAAAGATGTACACGCCAGGGTTGTCCTCTACCCTTGATGAATAATATCGGGGATAGAGGACAACCCTAGAGCAATATTCTGCTTTAAGCCTTCCATTAAAGATGTATTTACATTCGGCTGACCCAAAGAACCTGAAAAGAATGACCAAGAATCCTTTCCTAAAAGACTCCATTGATAATTGGTATAAAGCGCACAAGCATATTGGAGACACTCCATCTATTTCCCGCTTTGCCCCGATATGGGGTAATATCAGTGCAGGAAGGGCAGATGGTGGCTTCAAAATCTGGAAAAATAAAGGTGTGCAGAAAATAGAAGATGTGTGTTGATAATATTCTCTAAGGGCAGCCTCCTTACATTTGAACAATTGTGCTAGGTGTACAATATTCCTAAAAAACATTTCTTCAAATATTTACAGCTACTGGAGAAACTCACTCACATGATCAAAACATAAAATCATAATGACTGAACCACCACAATCATATTGAAAATGTCATTATTTAAAAGGACAGAAGCAGGTTTCTTTGTTTTACGAGGCCTTGAAGTGTCATGATAAAGAGTCTGCCACTGATAGGCTGGAAGCATGGCAATCAGATATGCAAGAATTGTATATCTGATTGCCTCTGAATGGGAGGCAGCATTTATAAAAGCCCAGAAACAAACTATTAATAATACCAGAATGAAGTTATTACAATACAAGTGGTTAATGAGAACCTGTATCACACCAGTGAAATTGAACCGTTGGTCTCCTGACGTTCCAGATACCTGCATTACATGCTCAGAAGAAAAAGGAACTCTGATTCACTGTGCTTGGGAATGTCCAAAAATACAAAGGTTTTGGGAAACAGTCGTTCAATTTCATAAATAGTGAAAGTACCTCTCCAAGCCAAACTGTGTACTTTAGGTATATATCCAGAAAACTTTAAAACAATCGACTCTGATTTTGGACTCCTGCAGGCCAGGAGGACAATATCTTTATCTAGGAAGAAAATGGACATTCCTCCGATAAGTGTATGGGTGAAGGAGATGGCATACTGTACTGTATTGGAGAAACACACTCACATGATCAGAGGTAGAACGGAGGAGTTTGAAAATGTATGGAAACAGCTGTTGGAATATCTTGAACAAGGTGCTGTGGGATGAACTGCTGAATGTTGAGCGTTTTGTCTGTTGTACTATTTTTTTTTTCAAATGTATTATTGTAGTTTATTTGTCTTTCTGTTTTGTCTTTTGACACCATATTGTCTGAATGTTTGTATAATGTTAAAATTTCAATAAAAATAGTGTTTAAATTTTTTTTTTTTAATCAAGATCTTAATTTCTAGGGCATCAAGGTTACGATTACTATAGATAAGGGAGATAAACTTTGCCAAATGTGAAACCCTGGGGCCTGGACCCTTCCATCCACAAAGTGTATTGGATTCTACCGTATCTGGATCGGGTTCTGGACAGCCTGGGATCTTTGAAATTTGTAATTAATTTAGGTCCTTGACTTTGTCTCAGGTGACCTAATAAAAACTGAAAGTGGTAAAAAATTGTGGTTGCATTAAAATACACCTCATACTCGGCTATGCATTTATTGGGATTAACTTGTCAGTTCAGCAGTCTATATCATCGTCATATCACACAGTCTCTTTTTAAAACTGCCTACCAGTTTTAAATGTTCAGACAATCAGACAATGTTTGAATTGCCAGTTAGTTTTGAATGATGTACTAAACGTACAATGTACAACTGCAATGTTGTGAAAAAAGAAATGTTTACTTTTGTTTAAAATGAATACCAGTAAATCTAGTCAATGATTAATATAAACACGTTAATTTTCTTACATCACACGTCCAGACATTGGTCTTCCATGTTTCTTATCCTCCGAGAAGAAACGTGGAAAACCAAGAAGGGCAGCTGTCCTCCTATTCTGATTTGTGTCCTACACAAAGTTAGACAAAAGTGAGCTCATGCAATACTACAGTTCTTACAGAAGTTCACACTGACAAATTCACGCTATACATACCTCTTTATCAAGGCACTGCATAACACTTTGAAGGGTCAACCTCCTGCTTGATGAAATGGCTGCTTTATACAACTGCAAGAGAAAAAAAATAACAAAATGAGCTGCATGTTTTGAAAAAGATAATGTGAATCAATTTTAACCTATCTGCATCATCTTATATCGCATGAGTGAGAAAGAGTGAGAGAAAGAGATATTTTGAGTCCTTCTACATGAAAGTGCATTTACATTATCAAGTATTTCTACAAAGAACCAAAAATTCTAGTACAACATTTTAAAAAAGACACAGGGATTGGATCTAACAAATATTTGATATTGTAAGTTGTATAGAAAATAAATTCCAGTATTTCAATTAATAAAAACAAATTAATTTCCCCAAATTTGCCTTTTACAGGGATGAGAATGACAAATGGAAAAAAACTCTGAAAATGTCTGCCGAAAATTGCTCCATTGCTTTGTTTAATGTGACAGTGAAAATAATCTATTTGGGACAAATTTGAGGGTGTCACCATGAGCTTAATGAAGCTGTCATTAAGAATAAGAATTACATCAAACCAGATTTTTCTGACCTTTTATGGAATAATCAATTTAATAACCACCAGATTAACTGTAGACTGTAGGATAATTAGTAAAAGTAGAAAAAAATAAACTAGACAAGCCACACACAGTTCAGACAGTGCTGCACCCTGACAGGGATCTCCACCCCCAGAGCAGCTGCGGTAGAGGGAGCTCGGTTGTGATAGAGCGAGCAAGAGGATGAATAGAGAGCGCGCGCGGCGGTAGATAAACAGCAGCGCGTGAATGCAAGAAATTCATGGTATTTCAGCTCGTTTCATTACGATACGCTGTACAAACACAAATGCCTCCCCTGAAACACTCGGACCATCGACAAATACGTTGATTATATGCAGTAAATACAAGCGTCCAAGTCTTTAGACTTCACTGACTTGTTATTTCACAAGCTAAAACTTACCCTGCAGACGGACAAATAGCGGCCCTTTTGATCCGGAGGGGGGAGGGGGGGTTCAGTTTCGCGGGCATACCGGCACGACTTTAACTGCGTCACAAACTAGCTAGCTAACAAAAGGGTAACGTTTGCCAGCAGTTGCTTGCAGGCAAATGTTGAATTCAATAGTTTTTTTTTTATTTTATTGCTCCTGTCACGTCGGAAGCATTTGTAACCTAAAATGTCGGCCATGGACAACAGTGGCGTAATTTACTAATGCTCCATTTCAAACTTTGACTAACGCGACGGATTAGCACAGAGAAAAACACGGAAATGTAGTCATATTCGCAAAGCTCTGTCAATGTGCTGATTTTATTCCATTTTCTCACAGAAGAAACTGCCATTGTTACTAAATTTTATGACAAAAACTCAAAAGCACTTTCAGAAGGTAACTTACCTCCTCGCTGTGTCTCTTCTCCCAGCAGAATGACGTATCCCTCCGCCCTGGTCAGTTGCACTCTGCTGCGTCACTGCGTCAGATTGCAGCTAGCTGGAAAAGGGTGTCCCTCCACAGCTGGAAGTAGTCCTGGTATTTCAGCTCGTTTCATTACGATACGCTGTACAAACACAAATGCCTCCCCTGAAACACTCGGACCATCGACAAATACGTTGATTATATGCAGTAAATACAAGCGTCCAAGTCTTTAGACTTCACTGACTTGTTATTTCACAAGCTAAAACTTACCCTGCAGATGGACAAATAGCGGCCCTTTTGATCCGGAGGGGGGAGGGGGGGTTCAGTTTCGCGGGCATACCGGCACGACTTTAACTGCGTCGCAAACTAGCTAGCTAACAAAAGGGTAACGTTTGCCAGCAGTTGCTTGCAGGCAAATGTTGAATTCAATAGTTTTTTTTTTATTGCTCCTGTCACGTCGGAAGCATTTGTAACCTAAATGAACGCCCCTCAACTAAAGCCATGGACAACAGTGGCGTAATATATTAATGCGCCATTTCAAACTTTGACTAACGCGATGGATTAGCACAGAGAAAAACACGGAAATGTAGTCATATTCGCAAAGCTCTGTCAATGTGCTGATTTTATTCCATTTCATCACAGAAGAAACTGCCATTGTTATTAAATTTTATCGACAAAAACTCAAAAGCACTTTCAGAAGGTAACTTACCTCCTTGCTGTGTCTCTTCTCCCAGCAGAAACCGTATCCCTCCGCCCTGGTCAGTTGCACTCTGCTGCGTCACTGCGTCAGATTGCAGCTAGCTTGAAAAGGGTGTCCCTCCACAGCTGGAAGTAGCCCACTGATGTTTTCTATATTGTTTCGTCAATAACTAAGTTGGGGTTGAAATACTGTGGTTTGTCCAATTTAGACAACAGGTGAGGTCGATAGTTCTTGTATATCATAGAGTTAGGGTTTTATTTTTGATTAATCCCAAGATTGTGGTATTTCTTCAGCAGAGGAGGTGGAGGCGGAGGGGGCCGAAGCACCTGCCACTTTGCTCCTTGATGCCCAAAGTGCCCTGTTGTCAAAGCTGTTTTTTAAATTCTATTTAACTTTGTTTTTATTTGTAAGTGTGTGTGTGTGTGTGTGTGTGTGTGTGTGTGTGTGTGTGTGTGTGTGTGTGTGTGTAAAAGTCTCTGAGGACCAAAATAATAAATAAAACAAAACTAAAAATAATTCAAAGCTACCGTCGGTCGGTCACGTGATCTATGTAGACGTCCCCCACTGCTCTGAGGTCTCCAGATGTTCCCTGTAGCTCAGCGCTAGCGCCGCTAGTCTAGAAACCGGAGACCCGAGGGAGGACATCAACAACTGATGGTCCTGATGGAGAGGAGGTTCTGCAGCGGGATTCGTTTATGTACGGTGTATTTTTGCAAGATGACTGATGAAGTGAGCATCCTGTGTGTGTGTCTGACTCTGCACACACACACCTGTCATCAGTTATAGCCGCTAGTTAACCACACAGCTGCTGAGAGGATAAAGTCTGCCAGGCTTCTTTTTGTTTCTGTATGTTTCTGTTGTCATGGGCAAAGTGCATTAGAGAGATGTATTATTTTACTGTCAGTGAGTTGCAGTGTGTTTCCTGTTTCTAGAGGCAATGAGACAGAGGTTATGTTATTTCACTGAAACTGTGTACATGCATTTTCACATAATTTTGGACTATTGCAGTATAAATACAATAACAATAATAATTAGAAGAATTTGAATTGTGTTTTTCTCAACCTCTCATTTAAAGATATCAGTACTTGTTTATAACATTTGTATATATAGACAAATTAAATATAATATGCATAAATATAAAATATATAAGTTTTAGAACCTTGCTGTCTTTTGCAAAGTGGATAGTCAAACTGAATAAAAGTACAAATACACAAATACATTTAAATACATGATTTCTATATCATTTCATTATTTTTTAAACTTATTATTAGCACTATGAATAATAAAGGGCAGATTATGAATCAGCACCATGGAGCAAATCCGTGACTCTACAGTACATGTCTGGAAAAGGTATGAAATTTAAAAGCAAGGACTCCAGGAAGAGTAGCCACAGTTAAACAGTCCAGTGTCTAATGGTGATGTAAATTCAGCTTCAAAATAATATTTTTTCTCAAATACACTACATCACAGGTCAGGGTTTGAACCAATGACCTTCTGATCAGCAGTTCTGAGACTTAGCCACTGCTGCACCTTGTATTATGAAGTATGTTTCTATATGGTGTTTCAAATTCTTGCTCCATGTGCCCCCTTTTAACTTTGAGCACCTGCCCCTCCAAAGGTCTCTGCACGGCCCTGCTCCCCTCCTCCCCCCAGCACCCTGTTTCTTTTTTCAAGGTATAACTTACAGAAATAAGTTAAATCAACACTGACGGTCCTGATAAAGTGATGTGGGACTGCTATTATTTTGAACACCACTGTAGATCATCTTCCTCTCCAGCTCCGTTCATTTTCTTGGCTTCTATCTGCAGATTTCCACATTTATCCTCCAGCAGCAGAGATAACTTCACCAAACGCCACCCCAGAGGCCGGTCGGGTCTTCAGATCCGTCTGGAGGATGGACAACGTTTCCTCTCCTCGTCCATCTCCTGAGCATCGATAAGAATCCCTCTGGGTTCTGAGGGTTTCTGCAGTAACGTCTGACGCTAAATGTTACAGAGAATAGATCTCAATCTCCAGAATACTTAAACTAAAACATTCATTTAACACAATAAACAGATTTTATATCACCAGAAAGAACATTCAGACGAAAAACTGAAAAAAACAGAAATGCACGTTAATCAAAAACTGTTTCTCTTTATGATGCACAGAAATCAGGATTCAACTCAGATTCAGCTGAACAGAATATAAAACAAACTGCAGTCCATCACTGTTTATTCATTTTACAAGTTTCAGGACAGTTTGTTTTATCTTTAGACTATTTTTTGTAATTCTAGAAGTTAAACGTGTCTAAAACTGAGCTAACAAGAAGATCAGGCATAAAAACTGTTCACAGAAGAACTAAAATGTGTTACAGACGTTAGAGAGAAGATTCTGTGTGCAAAAACGTAGAAAACCTATCATCTAGAACTAATACAGAGTGAGCAAACTGGCATAAATTTGAAAAAAAAATATTATATACATCTATCTTAAACCAAGTTGTGCGATACTAGAGCTGCCCAGCTTCATTCAGTGATTTCAGTAGCACACAGCTCAACAGGTTTACAGATAAAACATTTTTCAGTATCGCTCATAAATAATTAGCAGAAATCTATTTTCTGCTTTTTATAGCAGATTTAAATCCGTTACTGTGAACAAAACCTCCACCGGACCAGGTTAGTTCTGCATCAGTTACCATGGTGCCAACAGATTAATCTTGCTTTGTAGTGAAGCTCTGGCTTCTTGAGCACTTTCAAGTTTGTATTTTGTTAATGGGACTCGTGGCCTACGAGACAAAAAATACATGAAACAAATAAAAGTTCAACAAAATATCAGGTGAGTGATGAAGTGAGGTACTAAATCATTTCTGGTATTCTATATATTATTGAACCTTCATTTCATCTTTATTTCTTGCAATAAAAACCATTTCTTTTTATTTTGAAGTCACACTCATGAGTCAACATTTCAGTGTCTGCATGTTTAGAACCACTGTCCAAAACCTGAATAAACAGAGTCATTGTGTCCATTTTAAGCTGAAAGACATTTTCACTTCTGCTTCAAAGTGCAAGAGTTCACAACAAGTGAAGAGTCACTGCAGCTTCTGGACGTAAATACACTGATCTGTACTTCAGTCAAACACCCTCATCTTTCTACAGCTATTGAAGCCAAAATCACATTTAAGGCTGAATTTTTAAACAAAACATTTCTTCCATCTTTTCTTTTTCCCCTCAAATTTGAGTCATTCATTTAAGGAACATATTGGTTTTGGTAATTTTGGGATGTCCACAAAATATTCTACATCAGCTTCAACACTGCCATCCTGAGGGCTAAGGATTTGGTTTTACTGCCTTCCTCAAAGACATTTGACACATTTAGGGTTTACGCTCTTAGCAGAACTTACACACTAGAACATCTCTGCTATGAAAGACTCTGCTAAATGTCCCCTGCAGCATCACATCTCCAGGTAAGAGCCACACCAGCTTGTTTCATGTCTCTACAGGATCAACAGAGTCACTGCTGCTTCTTTTCCTCTTTCCATGATCTCGGTCTGCTGCTCCGTCATGAGGTCCGTCTGTCTGGCCCGTATCAGTCCTTTGGAGAGGAGAGGGTGTTTCTGGAAAGCTCTGCCCAGGCCCCAGCACCTGTCTGACAGTCACATTCACCCTGGAGTTGTGGATGTACCTGGAGCATAGCGCCCAGTCCTCCTCAGACACCGGCTCCACCACAGCATCCTCCTGTAGGGACGAGGTCAGGCTGCAGCCTTCCATCTCTAAAGTAGTGTGACCCTGAGGGGCTGGGAGGATACGTGGGATGGCGTGGTAAAGAAGGCGGCTTTGTCCCGACATCAGCATCATGTCCCCACTGTGCATGTACATGGCAGTAGGGGGATCCTGTCTGCAGGTGCCTCCCAGGAGGAAGATGGCCGACTGTCCAAAACTAGCAGAAAAGACGACAAAGTACCCAGTGAGGGGCTTACAGTGTTCTCTAGTTAACCAGGCAATGGACACTTATTTTCCATTTAACAACAGCCTGACTTGATGACACATTTAAACAAATTCTAAAAGCCAAGATGTGGAGAAAAATGTCTTCCTAAAGCCAGCTTTGCTTTAAGGCTATTCTCTCCTCTCACCTGAAGGACAGCAGAGGTCGAGTGTGATCCAGCTCAGACTCATCCACATGGATCCCCAGAGAAGAATCCGGTCGGTAGTAGTTTAGAATTCCAGCCTCTGAGTTGAACCCTGGGAAGCCACAGGCAGCCGTTACTTGGAGGGACAGCAAGTGGAGGTCAGCTGGGAAAGGAGTGTAGCTGTTGGCAGAGTAAGTCTGTGAACGGAGCAATGAAAGGTAACATAGGGGCCGGTACAGCAGCTAAACAAGGAGACCACATTCTGTATGTTTTATCAGACTGCGGAAATGAAACTAACACAATTCTCTTTCAAGATGTTTTTACCAGTTTGTTCACAGACAACTAGAGGTCCAGCAACAGTTAAATGTTTGACCAAATCTTTCAACATGAAACAATTAGTCAGAAACCCTTTTATTAGTAGCTTTAACTACTGGAGTGTTGATACACAAACAGTGTATGAAGAATCAAAGACTAAACTTACAGCAGGCAGCAGCACTGCACAGGATAAGAATGACCTTTAAAGATTGTAATGAACTGTAGAACTTAGTGTCTGTTTTTTCTATTACAGTCTATTTCCCTCTTTTCTCTCAGGCCAGAGAGGATTTTGCATCCTATCATAATTCTGAAATCATTTGAGAAGGAAGAGATGATTTGACTTTTGTGATAAAAGATGTGAATATGTTGATAAACCGTGTTTTTTACCTTCGTATCCCAGTTGTAGTGATATCCCAGAGTGACCCAACGCAGCCTCTCCAGGAGAGTCTTTGGTTCTTTCTTTCCAGTGGGAGAACTTCGGAGGGGATCAAATGCAAACATACATACTTATAGAGACAGGTAGTGGGAAGCAGCACACTGTTATCCAGTCTAAAGTGATGCAGTAAAGAACACTGCATTTTTACAACACTATCACACCTCCAGACTGTTTTTGCTTCAATAGATGGGACGCGGTGATAGAAAATAACGTGGTGTTGTTTCTGATTTCTTCAGTTTTTGTTCGCATAACAAAGTATCTCAGACATAGAAACTAAATCTAACGTGAAACTAAGGCAACCTGATAGATGGACTTCCCTTTTAATGCAGCACCATCCACTGGTTAGTAATGGAATTAGCTACTACATAAGAATTTGTGGCTCTTTTTTGAACACTAAACAATCAAACTGTTCATGTTTAGTAGAATGCTGTAAGATGATGAGGTTTTGGAGTTTTCTTGTTCTAAAGAAATAGTCTTACCTGAGAGCATGTACACTCTTTCCCCAGATGTCCTCGGTGTCTGAAGGAGACATGTGCATGTCCAGATTGCAGATGTTTGGTTTCTGAGGGTAGATCTTCAGACATTGTCTCACCCAGTAGGATTGGGACCCCGACAGGAATGGGTTACAGATGAAGATGAACCCTGAAAGGTGAATCCACAACAGCACCAAGACATAGAAACAGAAAGAGAAAAAGTTCAAATGTATTGTTGTTTATGTAGCCTCATTATGTACAATGATAGACCATAATAACTACAGATGCTGGGACTTAGAGTTTAGTGACAAATTAAAGGAAGTCATGGTGGATGGTGTTTATCCATCTAGTAGAGTTTCTGAGGATCCTGGTGGAACAACATCTTTCTGACACACTTTATTTCATTTTCATCCATCTGTATTTTACTCCATGTCCAGTTCTTTCTTGAAGTAAACACTGATTCAGATTTTGGACTGACAATATGTATTAGTCTCTCCATCAGTGACATGTTTACCTGGGTAGCCCTGCAGGCTGAAGGCTCTCCAGTCTCTGACAGGTCGTAATCCAACCCTGGCAGCCTCGACGTCGCTCACGGCTGCAGAGTCTAAATCAGCAGGAACGATCTGCCACATGGACACACAAAAATCAATTATGAGTTCTACTGAGTGACTGGAACACGCACCGCTTGTCCTAGCAGTCAGTCCCTTGCTGGTAATAAACAAATCATTAATGATAAAATGCAGATTTTACAGTGTACAACATAAGTGAGGACATCTGTGATCGACTCTAAATGCCAGAACTTTCTCAGTTTTGGTGTCTATCTGCATCACAGCTCCATTTGGAGAGGAATCGACAAATGAACTAAAAAAATCTGGTTGGGAGAATTCAGAAAGATGGGAAAGAACACATGAAGATCTGTGAACAACTAAAAACCAGTGGGAGCAGAGCTGCAGCTGTAATCCAGGAACTGTTCAGGGATCAGGGAAACATTTGTTCAGGTTAGATTTTATCCATATATATTAGAAATTATTTTAAATTTATAGTTTTACTAATTTACAATCTGCAGTTAATGTCTTCTGTGTAATTTTTAAACTTTGAGGGCCGGACTGGACCCTCTGGAGGGCCGCTTTTGGCCCGCGGGCCCATGCTGGACACACCTGCACTCCAACAACCCTGAGGTATTTTTAAGAGAAAGATCCAGCAACACAAGAGCAGCTGAAAAAATAATTACATTTAGAATTTAGAATGTATAACTAATGTCTACAGACGGACAGAGCATCTCTGGTAATCTGTGTCGAGGAAAACTGAGTCGAAAATAAAGTTGGACATAGAAATTCATGGAAAAATACAACATGTGACTATCAATACTTCTGTTGGATTGAGGTTCTATATATAGAAACTGTATATAAACAGCTGTTTTGTAATTTTACATGAAAGCAAGTACTTTACTGTTCAACTGAGAACCAATGTAGTTACTGTAAGGCAGAGGTGTCCAACATACGGCCCTGCGGACCAAAAGCGGTCCTCCAGAGGGTCCAATCTGGCCCTCAAAGTGTAAAAACTCCAGACATTAACTGCAGATTGTAAATTAGTAAAAATATAAATTTTAAATAATTTCTAGACCAAGACAAGTTGTTTTGATCAGAAAGTAAAATACTAGATTGCTCATTGTTGTTTTGTCGTTTTGTGTCTCATTTTTGTAATATGTTGTCTTGTTTTTGTTGTGTTTTTGTCTGACTTTAGTCGTTTGTCTCATGTTTTTGTGGTTTTGTTTCTCGTTTTTGTTGTTTTGTGTTTCTTTGCTGTCTTGCTTGCATTTTTGGTCTTTTTGTCAATTTGTGTTCTGCTTTGTTCAATGTTTTGTGTCATTTTGTGTTTTTTTTTGTCTTGCTTGTGTTGTTAGTCTACTTTTTTGTTGTTTTGTTTCTCGCTTTTGTCATTTTTGGTCTTGTTTGTGTCATTTGTGTAATTTTTTGTCTTGCTTTTGTAATATTTCTGTTGCTTTGTAACTTTTCTGTCTAATTTTTTGTCTCTTTTTTGTTTTGTGTCATTTGTCTTATTTTTTGTCATTTTGTGTTTTGTTTTTGCCATTTTGCATCTGATTTTTGTGATATTTTGTCTTGTTTTTTGTCTTTTGTCGTCTGACTTTTGTCGTTTTTATCATAAAGTAAAATCCTCTATGATTCAGTTCCAGACAGCTGTGACTGAATGTTTTGTTTCTTTTGTAGACACTCTGTGATCTGGAAGTTGTTGGAAGATGTGGAGTTGTGGTTATTTATAGGTTACTATGCTGTGATTTTACTGGTCACTGGAAATCAGATTGGGCTGAATGTGGAACCTGGACTAGAATGAATTTGACACCCCTGCTGTGAGGTAATACAGGTTTGGATCATTAGACATTTAAAGAATAGAGCAGAGTTTTATACTGCAGTCCATAAGTAAAACCATAGACTGTATATTATTATCAGTATTTATTATAGTGTCTATGAGTTAAACCATTGACTGCATAATATTATTATTTATATAATAAATAACAATATGATACAGTCCAGAAGTCTGCCAGACTCAGTCACGTGGTTCCTGTCAGGTGTTGCTGGGTCAGGTATTTTCCTCACCTTGTCACTCGGTGCCCCTCTGGAGAAGTTTATGACAGCGCTATAATCAGGAGGAGGGTTTCTTTTCTTGTAAAACTTGAACATTTTCCTGAACGCATCTTCTCCGCTCTCCACCACGGAGGCCGCCATCCTGGCCATGACGTCACTGACCTTTCAACTCGAATCACTTCCGGAGCTTTTTTCCGACGAGCTTTTTTCACTAAATTTAAACACTACAGCAGAATACAGAATACACACCAACCATTTTCCGAGAATGAGCAGCCTCAAGTTAAATTCAAGGTTTTATTTATGCCCATATTTTTATGTGACATAACGAGACAGCTGTGGTCACGTGATCTGACGTCATAGGTCAGAGCGGCGCATGAAGGACGGAACATGGCGGCGTCCAGGAAAGTGTTCGAGGTGTTCGTGTCTAAAATCCCGTGGACGGTAGCCGGCAGTAAGTCCGTTAAAGCTCCACATTACCGGACATGCTTTATATTCACTATGAAACGTAGGTAGGTCCTTATTCCAGGTGGGTTTACAGCCGTGGCGGAGGTCAGCATCGGCCAGAGCGTGTGAGGAGACGAGCACGTATTTACAGTAACATGACAGATCTGTGATAAAATGTCTTTAAAGTACAGCAAACATAACAGATCTGTGACAAATCCCAGAAGCAAAGAGTCAATAACGTTGCCCTCGAGGTGTTACTCAGCCATTATGGTTGTGGTGCTGTTGAACTGTGTAGCATCACATGTGGTCTAAATGAGTGAAAGGCTTGTCCGTTAGAACAGAATAGAATAAAATAGAATATCCTTTTTTAGTCTCACGAGGGGAAACTTGCAAAAAATTTTGCCGCCACAAACATGACTGACAAAGAAAAAAAATGTCCAAAATGATTTAATTTTTCAAAAATGACATAAATATGCCGAAAAATTATTGAAAATTTTCTCCAGATAACCTGAAACCTGTTCAAAAAGAACACTAAGATCTCCAGAAATGACCACGATAAGCAGAGTAGAGAGAAAAGGTCTGTAGAGGCTGGAAACATGGAAATGTCCATGATTTAATGACTTATATTGTCTAAAATGACAAAAACATGTCAAAAACTATTGCAAAATTATTTTAAAATGTCTCAATTTGTGCAAAACGACAGACACTTGCCCAGACTTATTGAAAATTTGTCAAAAAAGACCAAAAACGGGTAAAAAAATGAAACTGTCTCTACTCAAAGTTATTTAAATTATTCAAACTTGCGCAAAAGTATTAAAAATCTCCAAAGTGACTTAAAACATTTTCAAAATGACATAAAGTTTTGCAAAAATGACCATGAGAGGAAAACCAAAGCTACTCCCACCACGTCCACTGGGTCCAGGATAATCTCCAGGACAAAACTGACCTTCTTGATCACTGTTTCCTTTTGTCAGCAGCTGAGATGCTGCTGAACCAGCAGACCACTCCATAAAGGTTGGCTGATGCCACCACAGAGTCAGTAAAAGTCTTCAGGAGTTCCTTCTGCACCCCCAAACACCTCAGTCTCCTCAGTAGATGGAGTCTGTTTGGACCCTTCCTGTAAAGTGCTGCAGTGTCTGACCAGTAGTTTACTGTACATATGACTGTATTCTGTTTGTTAGAAATACTGAAGCATGTATCATTTTTGCACTTTTAAACTTTATTTTTATTTTTTCTGTTAAAAAATTTTTTTCACCCTTGTATATATTATAATTAAAGCTGCTGTAACAATGGAAATTTCCCCTGGAGTGGGGAGAAATAAAGAACTTTATCTATCTTATCTTATCTATCTTATCTATTTATTTGTTGAGTCAGAGATTTTAGTGGATGCTTGGGAACTTGACATGTCCCTGTTTGTTTTTCAGAGGAGATGAGGGAGTACTTTGGACAGTTTGGAGCCGTGAGAAAATGTCTTCTACCATTTGTAAGTTATCACAGCATTAGGATGCCTGAGTGACTCACTTAGTTTTTGGGTACTGTTTATTGGTTCTATCTATACTCTACTTATCATAGACTTTTGTTTTTTTCTGTCCATTCCACCTCACTGATTTATAGTTGCTAGTTGTTGTGGTTGTCTGGACATTAAAGGATAACTTTGGGACAAATCCCATTAAAAGAACAAAACTAACACTGAATTAGTCCTGATAATAAGTTTTCTGTGTGTATCCCAAGACTGGTTTTGCCTTTTCCATTCTGCCACAGAGTTCCAACCATTAAAAACTGAAACATGAAAGCTCTGTAGATTATTTAGAAACAGCTCCACAGACCAATGGTGGAGATCATCTTTTTCATCCCTGGGAAGTGAGAGAGTTTATGTGGTTTTCATTGATGTAAATCTGCAGCACTTCAGACTGAAAACAGATTTAGAGTGTAATCTGTGTCTCTTCTTTTTCTTCCAGTGATTAATAATATTACTCATGAAGTAGGATACATTTAATCACTGATCACAATATTAGAATTGACAACAATAAATACTAAAATCAAATGTACATAAAAAACAAGACTATATTAAGAATTACAACATGTGCAAAAGAGACAAGATAAATACAGTACAGTGTGGGAGGTAAATGAAATAAAAACCATAATTTCCATCTGTTCAGTCATTCATGCTGTAATTTTTCCTTTGAGCTGCAACCATAAGTTTTGTTATATAAGTCTAAAAATCAGGACAGAGTTAACATGATGTCTGGTTTTATTTTTAACAGAGGTTTAACATCTTGTCTGACTCTGTGTGTTGCTCCAGGATAAAGAAACGGGATTCCATAGAGGCTTTTGCTGGATTGGATTCACAACAGAGGAAGGATTGAACAACGCGCTGCAGAAAGACCCTCATGTTCTTGAGGGAGTCAAGGTAAACATTAAATACCTGTCTCACCTAGGCATGGTCTTTAAAAGCTGTATTTTGCCGTTACTTGCAGCTTTTCGAGATATCTGTATGGTTTGGCCTCGTTGTTAAATATGTGTTACTGCTTATAAAACAATCCACCTTCTGTGAAAGGTTTTATTTTGTATTTGTTTAATCACAGCGGATACAATTTGATCAACAGAAAACATTGCTTTAGATGGGTAGATGGACAGACAGATACTTTATTAATCCCAAGGGAAATTCCAGTGTTCAGCAGTAGTGAATTTGAGTGATTGAAAGTGACTTTGACAGGTAGTAGGAAAACAGTTTTGTTGAACTACCTAAGGTGCATGGACATGCTACAATCACATTGGTTCTACTGTGGCTATGACTGTGATTATGTGAAACTCAGTTTAGTTCAGGGGCCACATTCAGCCCAGTTTGATCTTTTTATTTTTATTTAGCCTTTATTTAACCAGGAGAAATCCCGTTGAGATTAAAAACCTCTTTGTCAAGGGAGTCCTGGCCAAGATAGGCAGCAGCAAGTGCAAAGCACAGTGTTGGAGCTCAATCCCAATCTACCAGCAAAATAGACTATGTGTGAGATAGCTTCTGCGTGTTCATTGAATGAAGCAATAGGAGAAGGTATTTAGGTCTCACTACAAATGTTTATTTAGCAGAAAATTGAATATAACAGAACAGAATTCTGGGTCCAGACTCCTTTCCCTAACAGCAACAGAGACACTGTCAGTCCATGAAGTCTGACTATGCCTAGTTCTACTCTGACCCAGACTTATATACTACTACAAAATCATGCAAGCTTTTTTGGTGTCTTTTCCCTCTGATTGGCTTCTTCTCTCATCCTGTGTCCGCTCATGCACGGCTCGTGACGGTGCTCCTTGTTCTCCTTCTCACCTCAGGGTGGGGGCAACCCTTCCCCTGAACTGTTGAGCGGGTCCCAGTTGTGTCGTCTTCAACATGAGATACTGCCCTTGTTGACCCAGAAATTAGGCTTGTGCTAAATCTGGCTTATTTACTTCAACCTTGTGTAAACTATTATGACATTGTATGTTAATTAACATGCACTGTCCCGTCCATATAAATAAATATAAATAAATACATAAATGGCATAAGGTAGAATCTGAATGTATGTATCATTCATTGAACTGGTGTGTTTTGGTTTCAGCTCCAGGTTCAGAGGAACAGACGTCCATTTCCAGGGGAGAAGTCCAACAAAGAGAGTGAATATGACTGAAGCTGTGTGGATGAGATGGACCAAGATGTGCTTTTATTATTCTCACACCCAGATTCTCTCAGACTACAGCATGAAGACCACTCCGACCAGGACACCCGGACTCCTCCGGTTTTACACCTACAGTTAACTTGCTGTCGTTGTTTTGATGGGTTGTGCAGTAGTAGTTTCTTTATTTATTGTCTGTGCTGTCCTATAGCCACCCTGTCTCATGCTGTCATCACTATAGAGCAGGTTCATTTTTAATTGTCAGGTTTTTGGAACTTTACTTCACTAGTTTCCAGAATATGGCAATAAAGACATCATTTAATTGTACTCCTTGTAATGTAGTGTTTCACTTTCTCCCCCGTTGCATATGGACACTAAAAACAATGGACTGTAGCTGGTTTAAACAGATTTAAACAGATTTAAACCTTGGTCAACAAATCTGCAAAGAGACCCTTTGAGTTTAGTATGCTACTCTTGTTCTTGTTCCTCATTGGACTGATTCTCTCTTGATCACTTCACTTGTCCCCAAACTAAGACGGTGGTCCAAGCTTTATAAAATTCAGTGCAGATGGTGGGCCTTGTCCTGTAAACTGCTCCTGGTGAAGTGTTGTGTTTGTATTTTTTTATTGAATTCTTGTAGGATTTATGCACACAGTGGTGCTGACTCAGTGGTAAAATATGAACTAGCCCAACCACTTTTAGAAGGGTCCAACTGCAGCACCTCAGACCTCTCATGCATGACTTACTGCGCCCCCTGCTGGTTAGAGGATGTAATGCTCTAATATACACCAATCAGGTATAACATGACCACCTTTCTAACATTGTGTTGGTCTCCTTTATGCTGCTAGAACTCCTCTGACCCAGTGGTTCATCAGAACCTCTGGGGATGTCCTGTGGATTCTGTGGGTCCTGTGGGTTCCAGGGGGGACCTACCTAGATCAGGCTGATTCTGGATCATCCCACAGATGCTCAGTAAGATCTGGAACCAGGGTGAACAGCTTAGCTCTGTCATGTTCCCCGGGTTCTCCTGAGCAGTTTATGTGGTGTGTCTGGATTCATCATCCTGCTGAGGGTGGAAACTGGCATCAAGGACTGCTGCTGCTATGGGGGGTTGAACCTTTCTTCACCTCAGACAGGTGAGCTTTCAAACAAAGTCAGTTTATCAGCTGCAGATTATTATTAAGTCACATTGCAGCCGTTCTCAGGTTAAGTCCTGAACTTTAAGTTTTTAAGAAATCAGAAATAAACTGGGCTCTTGGTTATTTGGACACTTTGATTAAGTCTGTTTTTGCAGAACTATGTATTATCTGTAATATAATATTTCACTGATTTCACTGACACACCAGCTTCTTCCTCATCTGACCCACAGAAAACCTGCCCAGGAATTAGTCTGATCCTTAGACCCTGTGAGTGTTTACAAACACATCTTCACTCCAGATCTGGCCCAGATCCAGCCCCTAACCTTTGTTCTAAACTTGCACCGTTCAATGTCTGTGGATTCACTTATTATGCACAAAAATACAGAAATAACATTCCATTTAAAAAATCTTCTTGTTTTTTTGTTTGAAGCTGAAGCAGCTGGTGTGAGGTGGAGGTCATGGGACGAGTCATTTAGTTTCACCATCATAACAGGAGCAAGAAACCACTTTGCTCCATCCCACTCATAGACTGTATAATAAATTATTATATACAGTCTATGATCCCACTCCTCACGATGCTTCGATCCCATAGTCCAATCTGATTTCCTAATCTGGTTACTGGAAGTAGAGCTCATTTTCAGCATGTGTTGGGTTGAACGGAGGTCAACGAATATACCCACAGGTAGAAATAAAGTAACCCTGAACCTTAATATAGTTTCACATGAAATAGTTTGAAAAAAACTATTTAATTTACATTCTGAAATATTTTCCTTTTGATAAATTAACAGGACACTTGTCCAGGATGGGTTTGCAAATATGTAAAATGAACTATTTTCATTTTATATGTGGATTACAGTTGTTAAGCCAAGCAGAAGGCATTTCATTCAGAAAAATACTTTTAATTTATTATTATTATTATTATTATTATTATTATTATTATTATTATTATTATTATTATTATTATTATTATTATTATTATTATTATTATTATTATCATTATTATTATTATTACTTTAAAATGGATCAGTTTGACCCGTAACGTAACAGGAGCGTTAGCGACTCATCCTGCTCTGATCCTATTGGCTGACAGGACCCGGGGGGGGGCCCTCGGTTGGACCCCTACCACCACTTCCGGTTAGTGTTTACTGGCAGCATGCTTCTAAACGACTTCTTCACCTTCCAGCGGGCTGATTATAGCTCATTTGAGCATTGCTGCGTGCCTCTGTGCAACTCGTCCAGCAAGTACGACACAACTCTCACTTTTCACAAGTTCCCCCCGGACCCGGAGCTCAGGAGGACATGGATCGAGTCCATCCAGAGGGAGAAGCTGCATGTGAGCCGCTTCAGCCGGGTGTGCAGCCGCCACTTCACCGGGGAGGACTTCCAGGAGAACGGACGGCTGCTGAAGCCGGGAGCCGTTCCGGTGCTGTTCGAGTGGAACCAGTACTCTGTTTCTGGAGTGGTGGAGGCGGACGGACCGGTGGACGGACCGGTGGAGGAGTCTGAAGCCTTCCTAACGGAGCACAACTACGCTCTGGCTTCGGAAACCGAGCTGAAGGAGCGGATCGAACGGCTCACCGGGGGGCAGAAGTTCGGCCTCCAGCGGTTCGCCGGCTCAGACGAAGACATACAATTTTTCACAAGGTAAGATGTGAAGTTTAACTTATTATTATTGTTAAGAACCTTGAAATTTAAACGCATTTACTTTGTTTTGAGTCATGCTTTTATTTTGAAGGACATGTACGCCGATAAACGGAAGTTAAGTATTCTGTGAGTGTTTGTGGCTTGTCGTTTGGAGGTCTGTCTTTTCCTAATAAAGATTAAAGATGGTTATACCTGTTCCACGAAGAAGCCTGTAATTAATTCCTTAACAGTTATTATTATTATTATTATTATTATTATTATTATTATTATTATTATTATTATTATTATTATTATTATATTTGAAATGAATGTTCACAAAGCAGTTTGTGTTGTTTAGGTTTGCCTCCTATGACCTCCTCATGGGCTTCTGGACATCAATAGAGCATTTTGTTCCACTGGTGGTCAGCATGAAGAGCTCACAAAGAGACATCCTCTCAGATACAAGTGTACCAGCAGTAAGTAGCCTGAGTTTATGATTATATTTAAAAGAAAGAGGTTTTCAGGTGTAGCAGCACAGTGGATCAGTGGTTAGCACTGTCGCCTCACAGCTAGAAGATCCCCAGTTTGTGTCCCAGCCTTCCTGGGATCTTTCTGCATGTTCTCAGGGCAGCAAAAGTGTGATTTTGTTATTATACATTAATACAGCGGTACTGAAACAATGCCACTACTAGAACCTAAACATCAGGAAAATTTATAGAATAATAGATGGCAGAACATGGAACTTAAAATTTTTTTGTGTTTCCTATTTTTTTTAAATGAAGATCAGAAACTAAAGCATTTTTTTCCAATGAACATAACATGAAATGAATGATAAATCCAGTGTAGACATTGTTAATGTTGTAAATGACTATTCTAGCTGGAAACAGCTGATTTTTAATGGAATATCTCCATAGGGGTACAGAGGAACATTTCCAGCAACCATCACTCCTGTGTTCTAATGCTACATTGTGTTAGCTAATGGTGTTGAAAGGCTAATTGATGATTAGAAAACCCTTGTGCAATTATGTTAGCACATGGATAAAAGTGGGAGTTTTCATGGAAAACATGGAATTGTCTGGATGACCCCAGACTTTTGAACGGTAATGTATTTTGATCATTTCAACTGAAAGCAGGGGAGGATGTGAAAAGAAGCCATGAAGCACCAGAGATGAACTGTGCTACCGTGTTATATCCACATGTTTTAATATACAGAACATGAGTGGACTCTTTGCCTCTTTACCTTCACACTGCTGCTTAGTAAAGGTTCAGTCCTTGCAGAGATAAATGCAGCAGCACTTTAACCAACCATTTCCTCTGTTTGTACAGGACTTTAGTCTGTTATTTATAACCAGTGTTGTTGATGTGCATACATTTAAACATCAGAATATTATAAACTTGCACTAATGTGAGCTAATGTGATGAGTGTCAGTGTTTTGTTTGCGTATAGTGGGTTTGCCACAATTAGGTAAAATTACAATTTATAATTAATGTGACCTTGTCACACTCTGACAGTGAAGAAAACTTTGCTAGTCAGTAGAATGAATCAAAGTGACATGACTTATATTTGAGGAGGTGGTTGAAAACTGTTCTTTCACATGTGCTAACTTGTTGCTCTTGGCTCTAATCAAAAAATGCCGTGTTTAGCTTGAAGGTCAGCGAGTTCTGACTATGAAAGCTTCAGTGTGTTTCTGAGAGGAGAACATAGATTTTGCATGGTCACTGTGTCTGTGGAGTGGAGTGCTGCACTGTCACTCTTTAAGTATAGGTAGGAATAATATGAGGGATAGTATTGTTTCTGATGCAGGATATTTTTTATTTTACGGTATGTTATAAATCTGTACGTAATTAAGTACAAATACACTTAAGCCCAAAATTATTCATACCCCTGTCAAATACAAGAAGGAGTGTCTAATTTTTTCAGTTCCACATCAGTATTTCACCTCAGAATGGATATAAATAGGACACACATGAAAGTCTGAAGCCATAACCAATTTATTTAAGATAGAAAGCGTAAAGAAACATCTTTAATAGGTTGAAAATAAAAAATCACACTGTCCAGAATTATTCATACAATAATCAGTTGCAAACCCTTTTTTAATTTTAATTTTTTTATTTATCACAGCCTCCAGATGATTTTTCTAATTCCTCACAAGCTTCTTCCAAGTATCTGCAGGAATTCTGGACCATTCCTTCTTTGCAAATGTTTCAAGATCCTTGAGGTTGGAGAATTTCCGTGCTGTCACCATCCACGAGTTCTCCATGGGATTTAAATCAGGACTCTTTAGAACATTAATATCATCGTCCTGGAACTATCTCTACACCTCCTTGGCTGAAGGCTTCGGATCATCATCCTGCTGATTGGTCCAACGCTTCCCCAGGTTCAGGTTCTGCTGCCTGCTTGAGGTTTTCTTCCAGAGTCTTGATCTACTGCTCTTTTCTTGTGATGCTTTCCACTTTAACCAAGTCGCAGGAGAGCAGCCCCACAGCATGATGCTTCCACCTCCATGCTTCACAATAGGGACCATTTTCTTTGGCTTGTAGGCTTCCACCTTCTTTCCCCAGATGAAACCCACATCTCTGTGCCCAAAAAGCTCCATTCTTGTTCCATCTGTCCGCAGATCAGATGACCAGAAGCTCTGGTCTTCCTCTAGGGACGTCTTTGCAAAGGCCAGATGAGGTTTTCCATGCTTTGGTTGAAGCAAGAGGTCTTTCTTGGTCCATAGAAACCATTTTGGTTAAGTATCTGATGGAGTCCCATCACTTCACTCAGTTCCTTCAGGACAGCCTTGGTTTAGTCCTTGGATTGTTTTTACATCTCACTGGGAAGCCGACATGACTCTACTGACTTCATCCTTTGAGGTTTTTGACTGTGTGAAAGTTTTGGTACTTCTTGATGGTACTTTCACCGTTGCCACTGGCACCTGAAATTGTTTTTTGTACCTTTTTCTTCCTTTTTGATGTTTCCAGTGTCGAGTCCTCACTGAGCTCTTTGGCAAGTCTTGCATTGACTTGAAAATGGCTGAAATGTCACAAACTAGTTGACATTTATAGTCAGAAAACTGGTTAAAAAACAAAAACTCAGAAACATTGAACACCATATGAAACACTTTAGACCCTCAGAGAGAACAGTTTGTTTTAACATCCTATGGCTGTCTGTCTTAGTGTCACTGGGGTATGAACAATTTTGGACAAGTTGACTTTAAGTTTAATTTAACACCTTTAACAGTTTTACTTCACATAACATAACTGGTCATGGTTCCAGATTTACACGCATGTCTTTGTCAAATCTGAGGTGTAAGTCCATTTAATAAAGGAAACAGGCAGATATTTATGTTAATTATCTTTGCTTAGAAGTTTGTTCCTACTCTTAAATCAGGTTATTTAATGAGATTAAATTGCTCACTGAGTTCGTTACTTACCTTTTCTGATTTTGTTTTAACAGGTTCCTTCTCTGCAGCCCATCGATGAGATGTTTTTGCTTCTGAATTATTTAGCGCTGGGTTCCAAACTGAAAGACCTCGCTGACAGATATGGAATCCAGCCGTCTACAGTCAGTCAGATCATCACGACATGGAGTAACTTTTTGTACACTGTCCTGGGATCAGTAAACATCTGGATACAAGAGGAGAAAATAAGGGAACATTTACCAGCGGAGTTTGAGGAATATGCCGACACTACGGTCATCCTGAGCTGCATGGAGCTGAGATACCAGCGTCCTTCCTCGTCTCTGCTGGACGGTGAAGACCTCTCCACCCAGTCTACCTCCCGCTGTACGCTCAAAGGCCTGTTTGGAGTTGCTCCTCATGGCGCTGTCACCTTCATCTCCCAGCTGTTTGCCGGATCCGTCGGTGACGACCACCTGATACGAGAGTCTGGAATTCTGACCCTGCTGAGACCTGGGATGGGCGTCATGGTGGACCAAGGCTTTCCGGTGGATGACTTAGCACGGTGTAAAATCTACATGCCGGCGTTCCTCTCTCTCAGGTCCCGGATATCTGGCCGTGATGACAGGGAGACGCTGGCCGGCGTGCACGTGGAGCATCTTATAGGCAGAGTGGAGGACCACAGGTTCTTTGACACAGAGATCCCACTGCAGCTGTTAGGCAACATTAACCAGCTGTATACTGTCGCATGTCTCCTCACGAACTATGAGAATGGACTTCTGGGAAAGGCTGATGCAGAGAGGCCGGTGTAGGACTCAAACCGGACATATTTACAGATAAACGTTACACAAAGACGGTGTATTACAAAGTTATGCAAAGTCTGAAAATGAGCAGTTTATCTTTGATTTCATATCATTTCTGTTTGAAATACGTTCATTTTTTGCAACTTTACTTGTATGATCAACTTTTCGCTCACCCGTCAGTTGTTCTTAGTTATGGTGCTTTCAGGGACATTAAAACACAGAGACTATAATCCTGCATCTTTATTACACAGTCCATCATTTACTGTACAGGCTGGGTCAAAAGTAGGTTTACAGTTGTTTCAGTATTTGTTTCATGTTTTAGATCTAATTTATCCAAACCAGTATTCCATATCCCTTATTCACATTTTGGAAATGTTATAAAGCTATTTCTTCCAGTTTTGGTTGTGATTTTTATGTTTTTTAATTTTTAAAATTTTTTTTTACAGGGATTGTGAGCAATGACAAACAAATGAAATAAAGAGCAAAGAAAGTGGAGACTGAAGCAGTACTGGAAGTGTGAAAATGCAGAGCAGGTGCTCACATCATGGCTAGGAGCCTTTAACACTCCTCACCTTCACACCAGGCCATTTATCACATAAGAAATAAATCTGAACGCACAGGTTTGGTGGTTGATTAACCAAAATCCTACCTACTAAGTGTAAGCCTACTGTTGGCCCAACACATCATGTCCAATTTTAAAAGATCAGTTATAGAATATTGTTGTACAAGCTCTTAACAGCAATGTGCCACTTATCTAACATTTCTGTTCCATCTGATATCTGTTTGTAACAGAAATGGAACAATTTAGAATCAACACAAAATCTGAAACGCATTGTTAAAATAATGATCTGTTCTTAGAGCCTGTTGCACATCTGGAAGGTAACCAATCCAAACCAATATCTGGAACGAGCTGTACTTATTAATAGATTTTTTTTTTTACCACGTTTGTGTTTGTACTTGTCACTTCTGCCTATCCAGGTAAGTGGTGTGGAGGTAAAAATAAAAACAAAATTGCTTTTTTTAAATGGGTTTTCTGATTTTCTCTGGGATCCTGTAGATGAACAGGACATTCTGTGCTTTGGTACTGAAGTCACTGCAGAACGCATGAGTGTCCTCATTTAATAAACTTTATTTCAACATGTTCAAACACTGGCTGCTCCTCTGGAACATATACAGTCTGGTGATTAGCCCATCTATGGTGGATCAGTCAAGTCAGCTTTATTTATACAGCACATTTATAAACAGCCAAGGCTGACCAAAGGGTTTTACAGGCTCAGAACATGATCTGTGAGGAAACACACAGAGCAACATAAACAACAACATATATCAAGGTGTCAATGCTCAGCTTCAATTAAAAGCCAGCGTGAAATGTGTGTCTTCAGTAGGGGTTGAAGGTATCAGGAGGCAAAGCGGTTCTAGTTTCAACAAGTTGGAGGTTCCACAGGCTGGGTGGGATGGTCTCTGTTTCTGAGTCTGGATCTGGGAACTTTAAGGACCATCTGATTGGCCGACCTCAGTGCGAGGTCTGCTGCAGCTTCTGATTAAAGATGGAAGGTGATGGAAGAGACGACAGTTCCAGAGATTTCTGGAGGGAATTCCAATCGATCGCTGCAGCAAAGTGAAAGGAATTCCGGCCAATGACAGAGCGAACCTTGGCAATAGAGAGTTAGGAGATCACTGGACCTCAGGCGGTAGATATTTTGGAGGGGTAGAGGAGGTGTGAGAGATACTAAGGTCTTCTCTGAGAGGGTCTGGTAGTTGAGTAGAAGCCAGTGCTGGAGTCTCCTGGTGTAAAGAGAGGACCAACCCACCAATTTGTAAAGGTCACTAATGGTGAGTGGAGAACATAGACTGCAGAAAGGAGCACCGGCAGCAACACGTCATGGTTGAAGACGCTCGTGCTTTCACCACAGACATAAAGTTAAATGTGCTTTCACATTATGGCAGTTTAATCCAGATTAAAGTAGCTGTAAACGTAGAGAAACACACAAACCTGGAGACGCCTGAAAGTTCCCGACTGCCGCTGAAAGCAGCATCGAACGCACGTGTGTGAAACGTCACGGTGGGACCGGAAGAGAGCTGAAGACACAGTCGGTGGACCAGAAGTGTAGTTTTTAGTCTGTCCTAACAGCAACAATCAGAGCAAACGCTGCTGGTCCTTGAACACAGACCCTCGTTCTGACTGATGGACTGGTGGACCACATGGACCACATGGACCTGACCTTCTCTTCTGCCTCTGAGCTCCTCAGCTGATGTCAAACCAGCAGCCTCCATCTGGCTAGCACTACGTTAACCACAATCCTTTGCTCTCACGCTGAAAACTCGCGGAGGTCAAAACAAAACCGGTAAGTGGAGACCGACAACATGCGGGAACAGTCCGGTGGGACTACCGGAGGTTCTGGTGGAGGTGTGTGTGGGACCAGAGGCTCGGTGTGGATGTGAGAGTCTCACTGGTGTGTGTGTGTGTGTGTGTGTGCGTGCGTGCTTCAACACGGTCATTACTAAACAGCAGCTACTGATTGCGTAACTCACAGACAGGCGGTGTTCAGGTCACAGTGGACGGTGTGGACATCCAGAGTGTCTCCTGAAGCTGCAGGAACCTGCTGAGGGAATCAGGAGAAGCTGCTGGAGAACTTTAGAGGAGAACCTGCCTCTAGTTGTTGGGGTGAGTGAATGTGTTGGTGATTTATTTTGTGTCGATAAAGTCCTATAGCTGGAAGACTGTTAACTACCACCTTTATATGAATGCAACACTTCAAACTAATTTCTACAGACAATGCTGAGTTGACTCCAGTAAAAGTAATCTACAGTATACACACACAAAAAAGTCTCCACCTGGATTTAATTTAGCAAATAGGTCAGATCCTTCCATTGGATAATTACTACAGTGACATATCCTGTGGTCATGGAAAGGATGTTAATCTGTCTCAGAAGGGTCAAATTATTGGCCTGCATCAAACAAAGAAAGCAACTAAGGAGATGAAACTACTAAAATCAGATTAAGAACTGTCCAATGCATCATTAAGACCTGAAGGATAGTGGAGAACCATCATCTTCCAGGAACAAATGTGGTCAAAACAAACTCCACCTGTCACTACCTGAGGAAGTCAGTACAGCGTTCGTCTGACTTACTTCCTTCATCTGAATAGTTTTTGTTTGTTTTCTACACATGAATCTTTGTGAACTTTTGGTGAGGTCTTACTCCTTCTGCTCCATCTTCCTCCTGCAGTTCCTCTGATGGCTGGTCGGCTTCTTAAAGTTTCCTCTCTGGCCACAGCAGTGTTTGCCTCCTCAGGGTTTTACCTCTACAGCAGACAGCTGGACCTCAATGACCTGAGCGTCGTCCGCTTTGGCCGAGCTGCAGCCACCGTGAGTTTCCTCAGTTCTGCCCTGAAAATGATGGTTTAAGGAAGGTGGATTTGATTTGTTTTATCATGGACTCTGCCTGTATAGCTGGGGTTAATTATGACCGTAAACAGATTATGGTGGTTCCATCCCAGTAGATCTGACCAGGGGCCTGTACTATGAATGTTCTTAGAGTGTCTTTTTGTTATCTGATGTCATCAAATCTCACAACCGCAGTCAGAATAAGTGGTGTTACAAAGCTGGTTATCAGTTCAGTAAGTCGACCAGAGATTGTGAACTCGGTAGGAGCATGTTCATGTGAAAGAGACAGAGTTTGTGAAAAATGACCAATCCAGAGTTTGGACAGTTCAGTGAAGCTGAAGACCCCCCACCCACATAAGAAATCCAAGCAAACAGGCTGAGTAGTGCTTCATTTGTGCTGATTTGTGCGGTTAAAATTTTCGTTTGTGGTCCTGTAGTT
Organism: Amphiprion ocellaris; assembly: GCF_022539595.1. NCBI lineage: Eukaryota > Metazoa > Chordata > Actinopteri > Pomacentridae > Amphiprion > Amphiprion ocellaris. The sequence goes on along the minus strand of NC_072785.1, from coordinate 23,692,143 downwards.
TCTGAGATATTACGAGTTGTATTTACAGGTTTATTTAAAGGTCGTTTTGCTTGTTGATTCACTGTAAAAGACTGCTATTTTGTGTAGTTTTTAATGGGGAGTATAGAATGTTCTTAATACTGTTAATTTTTCAGTAAAGTTTAAGAAAGTGTTCCACGCTCGTAAATAAACCTTGAAGCAATTGCATTTATTGTCTTATGACAGAAATGTGATTGACGAAGTAAACATAAAGCACAGTTCATGACAAATGCAAATCATTTGTTAACATGAAGGTACATTTTCCATTTTTTAACTGAACTTTATTGAACAAATTTATACACAAAGGCACAAAGTCAATTCAAACGGACATTTTCCTGCAGTAACACAGGTTGAACATCGTCAGATGTTATTACATTAGTTATTATACACGTTATATACATTAACACGTTAGAAACATCGCACACCACAGATGTAATCAATTCAGGTCAAGATATGTGATCATCTGTAAATAAAACTTGTAATATCTCAGAAACCGTAGCAGCACAAACAAAAATATTAACGGCACAAATCAGCACAAACGAAACACTAAAAAAATAGACCAGTCTGGTTCATTTTGGAGCAAACTGGGGGCATGATGACCTCTGAATGACTTAAAAAATAATCTTTAATATCTCAATGGCCATAGCAGCACAAACGAAAACTTTTAACGGCACAAATCGGCACAAACAGAGCACTAACCACTCAGCCTGTTTTCTTGGATTTTTTATGTGGGTGGGGGTTCAGCTTCACTGAGCTAACGTGGACAGCTCTGCTGGCATACATGTGCAGAAAGTTGATATTTAAGTATTCCAAATGAAATATGCTTAATGTCTAAAGTATACCACTGACCTGAGTTAAACCTGGTACCTGATTGAGGCCCCTGGTGCTGGTGGTAGACACTGTATCACAAACACATTATACATTTAAATCTTGATGACTTTTAATCAATATCCACTCTGTTTACCAAACTTATCTGCTCCCCAAGTCATGACTGGGTTCTTCCATTTCCTGCTGTGTTTAGTGCAGTAATCCTGCTCCAGAAAGATCACTGGACATCTCAGTCCTCCACTTGTTATTCTGTCAGCCCTCCATCCTATCATGGAGTCCTTTTAGAGCTGTCATCTTATTTATAAGTATTTTGAAACTAGAAATGTCTCATCCCATAAGATGCTCCAGACTTATTCCTGTTTGTTTATAGAGGAGTTTGTAGGGAAACTTGTTGTTGTTGTTTACATGACTCTATCTTGTTTGTCTGCAGACGGCGGTCATCAGCTACGACTACCTGACAGCTTTCAAACACGTGGAACATGGAACAAATGAGTACTGGGCCATCAAATCCAAGGTAGATGACCACTTCAGTTATTTTTTGAATTAAAACGGGTTCCATACACTGATTGACTTTCCCCAGCACAGCCAGGTGAAGGGAGTGGTTTACCTCAGTGATGAGCTGGAGTTGTGTTGCACCACAGCTCTAACAGATCACTATTGCAGTTTCATTTCTCCTTGTTTATGAAATATTGCAGAATCTGTCCATATCTTGTGTAGACCAGTTTTATTGAACATGCTCTACTGTCTCAGTGCCAACCACACCATGTCCTACTGTTGGGTCGCATTGGAAGAGAGTACATTTAAAGATGGCCTCCTGTGAAAGTCAAGTTTTTTACCTTGTCATCTCTGAATGTGTTTTTTTATTAGCTGGAATACACATCTTGACCTAAATAAGCAGTGAACACCCTGACTGAGTGTTTTCTCTTTGACACTGCAGTGTACCGTGACAGTAGATGTGTTTCCATTTAATCGTAGACCAAACTGGAAGAGAACTTTTGAAATGTCTCTAACTATAAAAGGAAGAACGTGTGATTTAGTCTTGATGCCATTAACTGTTATCAAGTAGATAAACTGGACTGCACGGTGTCGTCAGAAGGTGGTGCTGTAGTCTATGTTATACATGGCTGTGATAAAGAAGCTGGAAAATAAACACTTGTTTACAAACTGATTAAAAAGCTTTGAAGAGGAGGAAAAGGAGAAGTTGTGTGATCCACAACAGAATTATTGAGAGAAGCCTTTTTAATCTGGAGGGTTGTAGTGATTCTTTCATGTCAGCTGGTGTTGGGATGTGTTTCATACTGTCCCAAGATGAACACAACAACAAAAGCAGATCATCAGTCATGTAAGTTAAATATTCATCACATCAGAATGTATTTAAGAAAATGCTTTTTCATTTCCCTTGAAGAACAGGAACTTTTATCTGAAAAGTAAAAATAAACCAAAACACCTCAAGTGTAAAAAGTTTATTCCCTTGAAATTGGAACAGTTTTTTTGTTTATTTTTTCTGTCTATATTACCTTTGTCTTAAGCAGTAATTCAAAATGCACGTAAAAATATGTCCTGGAAACATGAGTGGTCTCAAGAACACAGATTTAGACAGACAGTATTTGAGATGTAACAAATCAAAGGATCCAAACTTGTCAACTTGCAGGGTGAGGTTTTCTTCTTTGTCTTCTTCTTGTTCGTCTTCAGTATTGAGCTCAAACTTGTTTTAGCTGAATTACTTTATTATTCCAACTTTCTACTGTACGCATCAGAAATACACAGATGCCATGAAGGTTTTAATTTGAAATACTTTCAAACATGTATCTGTGACACACAGATGTGTTTGTAGGGGTTATATCAGTGACCACAGAGGGACTTTATACCCCTGTTGTCACATTTTGATGCAGTTTAGGGGTAGTTTGATCAAACATTATCATTCCTTTGGAGATTTGTTTTTGTCTACCTGCAGAATATAAGTCCAGTAGTCACTCTTGTTGAACTTTGTTTTTGGTCTCTGCTATGTGCTTCATCATGTTGACTGAGTTGTTTTTTTAAACTTTGCCTGTATTAAGTGGTCTAACAGTGATGAGGATGAACCTTAACAGCAGGTTTGGAGCAGAATGTTAAAACTATGAGGATGTAGAGTTGAGGGAAGCTGCAGAGTTGGATAAGATTTTCTGTGGATTTCTGCACACAACACTTTTCACATTGTCTTTGATCCCTGGAAGTGGGACGAATTTTTATATAGAACTAACAGTGAGTCTTTCTCATCTCTGTGGAGATATGTTGGTCCACTCTTCTTTACAGAATGGTTTTAATTCAGCAGCACTGGAGGGTTTTCCAGCATGAACGGCCTTTTTAAGGTCCTGCCAGCATTTCAATCAGATTCAGGTCCAGACTCTGACCAGGACACTCCAGAACCTTCATTTAGTTTAAGCCGTTCAGAAGTCGCCTTGCTGGAGTGTTTTGGATCGTTGTTCTGCTGCAGAACCCAAGCTAGCTTCAGCTGGATGTCATGAACTGATGGTGGAACATTCTCCTTCAGGATGTTCTGGTAGAGATCAGAATTCACGGTTCCATCAATCACAGCAAGTCGTCCAGGTCCTCAGACCATCACACCACCAGCACCATGCTGGACTGTTGATGATGTTCTTTTTCTGAAATGCTAATGTATTGAGACACACACCTTCCAGAAAGTTCAACTTTGGTCTCGTCAGTCCGTAGAATATACTCCCTAAGGCCTTGGGGATCATTCAGATGTTTGTTTCCTTTCTGTTCTTGTTGGTCAGCAGTGGTTTTCTCCTTGGAACTCTGCCATGGATCCATTTCTGTCCAGTCTCTTCCTTATTGTTGAGCCATGAACTCTGACCTTAACTGAGGCCAGGGAGGCCTGCAGGTGTATAGATGTTCTCCTGGGTTCCTTTGTGACCTCCTGGATGAGTCGTCTCTGTGCTCTTGAGGTAATTTTGGTCATTGGTCCACTCCTGGGAAGGTTCCTCACTGTTCCATGTGTCTCCATTTGTGGATAATGTCTCTCACCGTGGTTCTCTGGAGTCCTGAAGCTTTAGAAATGGCTTTGGAACCCTTTCCAGACTGACAGATGTCAGTGACTTTCTCATCTGTTCTTGAATTTCTTTGGATCATTTAGTTGCAGCTTTTGAGATCTTTTGGTCAACTTCATTTAGTCAGTCAGGTTCTATTGAAGTGATTTCTGGATTGAACAGGTCTGGAGGTCATCAGGTTTGGGTGTGGTCAGTGGAATTGAGCTCGTTTCCAAAAAAATGTGATTAGCCACAGTTATTTCATGATCTAACAAAGGGGGCAATTACTTTTTCACACAGAGCCAGGTAGGTTTGAATAGATTTTACCCTTAGAACATTAAGTCATCATTTAAAACTGCATTTTGTGTTTACTTTGGTTATCTTTGTCTGATATTTAAATTAGTTTGATGGTCTTAAACATTTAAATGGGGGAAATATTAAAAAAAATGAGAATTCGAGAAGAGGGCAAATACTTTTTCATGGCGCTGTACATGCAAATTTTGCGTTGAGACTTTTTAGTGCAGTTAACATGATATTGTCTGTATTTATTTCCATGCTGTCAGGTCAAAGGGAGGAATTGCCCCAAGCTGTTGCCTTCGTATTTAAGATGAGACTGTAGAGCAGCATTCATGTTGTTTCAATACCAGCTTGTGTTTTTTTTCCATCATCACATCTGAAGGAGGATCATATTTGTAAAGGAAATCCTTCTGCTCAGATAACGGTATTAACGGTAGAGGTCGGCTGATATGCATTGAGTGTTTGTTTAAAGGCCACGGCTCAGTCAGCTTCACTCAGGAGACTCCAGGAAAGGTCAGAGACCACCTGCTCTGACAAAAAGTGCACAGAGAGCTTTGCTGCAGCCAGAGAACAGCATTGAACCTTGAAGAGCATAGTTCAGCATGGCTGGCCTTGTGTATGTGACACACACCCTCTCAGACGGTCGTTCCAGCCCCTCGGGCCTCGCTGGTCAAGCCTGGCTACACAAGCTGATTAGAATTAATGCATGGTGCTAATTTAATACTGAGAGGAGTCTTGCCTCCTAATTATTATGAAGTCATAGAGGTGAGGTGACGGAACAGCAGCTCCACACTTATTTATCATCTCTATGCTGCTGATTTTACCTGCAGTGTAAAGTTTGTGGCCAGAAGGGAGACATAACAGGTCAATTAGGAGGAGGACAAAACACGGACCTGAAAATCATCTCATTTTTTAAAACAAAATGGATGCTGGGATGATTGTCTCACTTTTCCAACACGTTCTATAAAACATAACGATCTGGATGCACCTCACTAGCGTTCTGTATGTGGCTCGTTTGTATTTCTTTAAACCAATCGGAGTTAATGTGGGCGGGGCTAAGCAAAGGATGCAGCCTGGTGTTCATCAAAATAGTGGAGTGGAATAGTTTTTGTGGAAATTTGCACACAAGGAGATGAGTACTGATTAAAATGGATAATCCAGTGAAGAAACTATTAGGACTGCCTTAGTCAGTGATCCAAACCCTCAACTAAACTTTAAATATTCGGTGTTTCCTGTACCAAAGGGAGTGGTACCATCAGAACACGCATGAGAAAAATAGCGATACTTTTTAAAACCCCACATATATCCATCTGATATTTGTTCGACAAAAATGCCAATTTGATATATTTTCTATAAAACATTTTCAATTCCCATAAAAAACTGTTTGGTGAATCAGTTAATTAAAAATTGAACATGGATTATTTTTTGAAGTTTTTAAAATAATTAAATTTCATACAAAATTATATATATTTTTGTTCCTAAAAATGCTCATTGTAGGAAGGTCTCCACTTAAATAGATTCCAGTACTTACCTTTGACCTAAAAATGGACCATTTGAAATAGATAAAAAATTGTTGTGTTACAAAATATAGAAGGGGAAAAAATGTGTTAGTTCCTTTTTATGTTTTTTAGTATTTACTGTGCTGTAATGTATCATAAAATGTGCCTTTCATAGGACCTGTTGCGTAAAAGATACACGTTTCTATCAAGGCTGTTCACTCTGAACTGGTTGTCATTATAGACTGTTACTTATTTAATCTATCAAGACACAGTAAATACAATGGGAACAATGTACTGAAACGTAATTGATGCTTTTAGATATATTCAGAAGTGCACAGCTGCAAACTTCTGGAAATGCCTCTTTTTCCCTCTGAATTAGCTTTTCTTTAAACGGGTACTGCCTGTAAGTGGAGCTCCTGGTTGTCGTAAGATGGGTGAATATTTCTGGTTTAAGCTGAATCCTGCATTGTTTCAGTGATACCTGAAGTAATGCAGGATTATGCATCGCAAGCACCTTTATTCCAGGCATAGCTCTTCCACTGTCAAATGAAACGTCCACATTTCTGCTTACTGTAAGGCACCTATCGTTCCCCAGTGACCCACATTCTCCAACAAAAACCTGCTGTGTTCTAGCAGCTCTAAGTAAGAAAGAAATGGGTGGTTTGAATCCATCCTCCAGGTCTCACAGTGTATACTTTGCTTGGACATGAGGTGGATTCCATTGTAAAACTGTTAATAATCTAACCGATTATATTCATTTAGTAAAAAAACTAATAATTATTTAAACAATCAATCAATCGTCATGCCATTCAGTGTAGGCGATCATTTCTCTCCATCTAATCCGATCTTTTACTTTCTGAATTGTGACTGTTGATGGTTCCATGTGTAGCCATGATGTCAGTCCGTCTATTATTTTTATTCTCTGTCTGCCTCATCCTCTCTTCACATTAGTTTTTCCAATAATAATAATATATTCCAGGGTCTCTTTCCTTATGATGTCCAAAAAATGTTGCTTGCCGTTTCCTAATTTTGTTTGGTAGTGTATAATTTGTGTTTTAGTAATTTTAAAACATCTTCATTGGTTATTCTGGCCATATCAGATAAGTAGTGTCTGTGAAACCACATCTTTACTGCAGTGATTTTGTTTGACATTTTGTTATTTATGTTCAAAGATTCACATCCGTACATCAGAGCTGGTAGGATGTAGCAGCTGAGAGTCCTCATACAGATGCTATTTTCGCTATTTTCTTAGTTCTTAGTGCAGTAGAGTACTTTTTTTTTAGCATATTTATGTCTAGAACCCAATGCAACATCACCTATGTTATAATAATTCCATATAATAATTCCATTTCCCTTTTGAATACCTTTTACTAAAAAAAAATCTAAAATTCTTTAAATTAAAATTATGAATTCTAGCATAATTTCCTAACATAAAATGTAAAAATATTTGAAGGGGTCTGACTACTTTCTGAACAGGCGTGTTTGTTTCTTGTAGCGAAGGGCACATTTGACTGCACAGTTAATGAGCTCTTGTTTCTGCGTCTCATCTTCCTTGTCGTCCTGTTAGTGCGTCGCCATGTTCATCGCTCTGCACAGCAGCCGAGCTGCTTTCAGTTTCATGAAGAGCTTCACTCAAAAGCCACTTAAGCAGCCAGTCTTCCAGGCTCATCAAAGGCTTCCCAGAGTGAACCGAGGGGCCATTCACAGCCAATTAGTGGATCACAGAACAAGCATGGGAGCACTCTCCAGTCTGCCAAATGAGAGGAGGAACATGCCCTGCAATGAGCAAACAGATGGACTGCTTTTTGTCCTTCGCAAGGTCTACTGTGATTTCTCTCAAAATAAGGAAAACACAGCGGCACCCCATCATGTTCAGCTCCTATGTAGCGTGTTACAAACATTTGGGTTTTTAGATCAAGATGTTCACGTGTTTGGATGCAGTTTCCCCAACTCTACACATCAACAAATGCCTGTTGATCTGCTTTTCATGTTAACGTTCACTGTTGTTACTCCACCAAGGAACATAGCGAAGTTGTGTGACGATCGGCGTTGGTCTGTTTGTCTGTCTGTCTGTCTGTTAGCAACATTACTCTAAAACAGACTAACAGATTTGGATGTCATTTTCAGAGAAGGTCAGAAATGACACAAGGACCAAGTGATTAGATTTTGGCAGCGATGCGGCTTATAGTCTGGATCCATGGATTTGTTAAAGATTTCTGTATCATTGCCAGATAGCAACACAGCGTCACTGTAACCATGACAACAAGTGAACACTATGTCAACTGCTTGCTGACGATCACATGATTGCAATATACGACTCAGCAGCCTTGGAGTACTGCTCCCGAGTGCTTTTCTTGTTTATTATTATGATGCATTGGATATGCTAAGCTAGTTTTTACAGTAGTGGAGTTTGAAAGTGTACTAAAGCAAATTTAAAGGGATAGTTTGGTTTCTTTGAAGTGAGGTTAAATGAAGTACTTATCCATAGTCAGGGTGTTGTCTGCATTAGATTCTGTTTGGAAGAAGCAGATAAAACTGCTGAAAGTGAAGCATTGTAGTGGTGTGAACAAGGTCAGCAGCAAAATATACAGGGTGGGCCAAAAGTAGGCTTTCTTGTAGTTGGTAGTATTTCAGTAAATCAACCACCAAACCTGTGCTTTCAGATTTATTTCTTATGCGATAAATCTCCTGGCATGAAGGTGGGGGAGTGTTAAAGGCTCCTTGCCATGATGTTGACATCTGCTCGGCATTTTCACACTTCCAGTGCTGCTTTTGTTTCCGCTTTCTTTTAATAACCTTTCCAAAATGTGAAACAGGGAAATGGAATACTGGTTTGGATAAATGAGATCTAAAACGTGAAACGAATACCAAAACACTGTAAGCCTACTTTTGGCCCAGCTTGTATATTATCTGAAAAGAGGTCCCCCTAAAATGTATAATTTCTGCTTAGCTGTATGAACTATTTAGAATATTTCCACTGCTTTATCTTGCTGTCAAACAGCCCTTTTCTTTGGCATTTAGTTCACTACATACAGCCATGCTCCACTGTATCGATCGGAGTTCCAGCAGTTTGGAGTCTTCCTAAGCAGACTGTTGATCGGCATTTTAGAGACGTATCATTATACTTTTATGTAGTGTTAATGCTGGTAGCTGCCTGGATTCATTCTGCATCATGGCATTGATTCTTCATTTACTGACCCATCTGGGCTTTAAAGGCAGCTAGCGAAGGAATTTAACGAACTCTCGTATTTCTCTGCATTTTAAACATTCAGTACATTCAATACTTACCAGCAGTTCCATCTTAGAGTGAAACTTTGATTACGTTCATCCTTGATCTACTCATGACCCAATGGATGTAGTACCAGCTGAAATTCTTACCTTGGCTTTCTAAACATCTTTGATGAGACTTAAACACCTTTTACTCTCTGATGTGCATGCTGCAAATTTAGTTCTAGTCATGATCTTTGAGCTTCTGAATGCCTTCCATCATGTCACTCCTCCTGTGTACCCAGAGTCATTTCTACCATTTGGAATGGTTTATGAACTGAGATGTATCCGGTGATTGTCATTGGTCTCTGAAGTTATCCTTGTGGATGTTTTTTGCCTGTTTTTCTTGATTTTACACTGATGTGGTTTAGTCTGATGTTAGTGTTCATCTGTGCACCTTCTTCTCATGAGTCCCCTTAATCGTCCGGTTGAGGAGGCTGGCACTTCACAAGATTTAAGATCAACAGTATTTGAATATTATATATGATCAGGATTCTGATAATCTCAAAATTAAAATCAAATCAAAACATACTTTGTTAATCCACAAGGAAGTTGAAGTGTCCAGCAGAGCATTACACTACATTAATATACAGTAAGGCAGAGTGAGGTATGAAAGGTTAGCAGAAGTGTAAACAATAATACTGAAGTGAAAAAGATGCAATTAAATGCGTTATTTTTTTAACGCGTTATTTTTTCTGTATTTAATTAATCCAAATTAATGCGTTACAGTCCCAGCCCAACTTCATAGTTAAAAATAAATGTAATAAATGACAAGAAATTTATTTCAAAAGGTTTATCTCTATTCAGTGTAAGATGTAGCCCACCAAGACCTGGCCTTTAGTTAACCAGTGGACTGCATCTAGGACTCCTCTGTTTCAGGGTGTATAACTGATGCTGGAATAGTGGGTTGTTTAAACCTTTTGATGCAAAACATGGGTCAAAGTGACCCAAATCTAATGGAAAATGGGTATCTCCATCCAAAGCTTAAGTGTGTAAATGATAAAACTTCCCTGTGCAGTAGAGTACTGATGCTATATAGTTAATATTCTTATTCATCCTTTTTTTTGCTATCACCATTACTATTAACTCTTACCTTTGTCTTTATGCACTTATTAACTATTACTTATTATTCTCTCACAACTTACACTGGTTTTCTACATCTGCCCTGCTGTCTCTGCTGTCCTCGTCTGTTGTCTCTCCACATGCCCTCTCCAGTCTGCTGATGAAACAGGTTAAAAGACAAGAGACTGAGGAAAATGAAAACTCGCATCAGTAGAAACAAAGAGACCAGAAACATGAGCGAGCGCTGGGTGATGGAGATAGCTCTTTATCTCTGGACTGATTATGCAACACAAAACCGCCTCTCCTTTTGCTTTTTCTATTTTTTTTTCTCCCCCCTCTCTCCCTCTCTCAGGGAGTTCAGGCTTCTATTAGCATCTCATTACGAGCCATGCCAACAGATGATTGTGAAATTAAATGTAGCTTACTTAACTCACATGAATAATGCATGAATGATGGCTGAGGCCTACAGGCAAGGATGGAGGGGGCTGGTTGAGGGTTTTATTCCTCAAATATGGTGATTTAAAATTACTAAACATGTAAAACTTTAAATTTAAAAGCATTAAATAAAGATGGAACGATTGACTTGATATAGTACATTTAAGTGGCCAAATTTCATTACACTGTATATTATTTCTGTCCTGTATTAACCCACCTCATTACGATGCTGCATTTTGTTATGGCCCTGGGTAAGTAGCTCCTTCAGTGCTGTTCCCATAACCAGCATGTTGATAGAGAGTTAGCATGATGTTAAATCATTTTGCAGCACACAGATCAATCCTATAAGCTAGTGGGTCTCCCTTTTAATAGTTGAAATAGCTGTTAATTAACCCTCTTAACCCCAAAACCTGCCACCGGGTTTGAAAGACATATTTTCTTTAAAAAAAAAATGCCACCATCCTTGAACTAAACATGTGTCCCAGGCTATTCCATCAGTAAGATTCACCAAATCTAAGTTTAAAATCGTGATATTTCATCAGCGTCACTTTATATTATGTCTCATTCAAAGCCTGAATGTTTACAACAGATTCTGTCAGAAGCAAAAAACTGTGAACTATCTGAAAAGGAGACAAATGTGGAAGACAGTTGAGAGATTTAGAGGAAAATAAAACATGCTTCATCAATAAAATAAAAGCATCATGACTCAAAACAGTATGCAGAGGAACGAGAGAGCTGGGAATGGCAGCTAATTCTAGAGCTAAGTTATGGGGTTTTTGGAATTATTTTGTAGCCTGTGTGAAGGTTCAGTAAACCGCCAGAGAACCAGATAAAGTCTCACTCATTCATCACAGACGGTCGCTACAATATGTTGACCTGTTTTTACAACTTGACCCATGTTGGTCGGTGTTTGGCCCTGTTCCCAGCGGTTTATTCTATCTAATTTCACTTCCATGGAGACAGCTTTCCTTTTCTTCCAAGCATCAGAAGAGTTTGACTTATGCTGGGAGCCGTAATGAAGGGCAAAAAGTTAGTGAATGTAGCACAATCCAAGGTGGCGTACAACCAGAGAATGGAAACAAAGCCGTCTTATAGCGCTGCGTGACGACGTTTTCATCCACTCTGCTCGTCAACTAGTTCCACATAACCAGTTCTGATGTAACGACAAAACGCCGTAGGTCAATGACGTCGTAAATCGAGAACCCCCTGTACTTGGGTCACGTGATTCGGTATCCATACGTAATGTACACATGCACAACAAGGTCATTGTTTTATAAAAGATTTCATCTGATGGAAATCATACAACTGAGCAGCCTTGGCAGAGTGCTGCGCTTTCTGAGTGCTTTTCTTGTTTTTTCTGTTTTTATAATTGATTGAATTCTAACTTGATATGCTGCACAAGAAGCTAATTTAAGTTCTTTTTATTTCTGTCCATAGTTATGCTGTGTTCATAGAGGGGCAGGACTTTATATTGCAGTGAAAAATTAACCTACAGAGAGGAGGAATGTGACAATGGTTAACCACCAAATCCTCCTCTCCACACTCACTGAGCTCGGCGTCTGAGGATCAGTCCTCCTCTGGTTCATGTTCAACCTCTAAGAGAGATACTGAAGTGTCTGAACTTTACAGTCTATCCACAGGGGTTCCTCAAGGGTCAGTGCTCTGTCCTACACAACTTCACTTGGTGCAACTCCTGTGGTTCCTCATACCATCACTATGCTGATGCTGATGACACCCAGCTCTTCCTGCTGTTCACCCCAGATGACAACACAGTCTCTGCCAGGATCGCATCATGTCTTGCAGATATATCGGCATGGATGTTGAAATGCCACCTTCAACTCAGCCTCTCCCAGACTGAGCTCCTTTTCATCCCAGCCAGTCCCTCTATACAACAAGAAATCCACATCCAGTTTGAATCAACCCAGCTCAGACCCACAATAGTCCATAGTTGGACTCTTCTCCTCTGTGGTTCCCTGGTGGAGGAACGAGTTACCAAACTCTGTTCCATCTGCAGAGTCTCTCGCAGTCTTTAAGAAAAGACTAAAAACCAGCTCTTCACTAAACACATTTGCACTTGACAGACCGCGAAAAAAAAATATAAGTCCTATTCCGTCTGGCTCTTATCCAGGTTGTTTTCTCCTGACTAGATCCCTGATGTGTTGGATCTACTCTCAGATGTACGTCACTTTGGATAGAAGCATCTGCTGAATGAAATTGTAGAGCTTTGTGTGTGTGTGCATTCATACATTAATCCAGTCCACATTTCTCACCGTCTGACATGTGAAGATGTTTACAAAGAAAAGGTTTATCAAAATAAGAGAGGATTCAAAGAGTTCCGCTCTAAATCTGCAGTGAAGCCTGAGGTCAGTGACTGTCTCCTTTTATAGCCTCAGTCAGGCTCTGGTTAACGGCAAACAGTCCAATCCTCTTCCTACATCCAGACACCAGGCTGTTTCATTGAATGTGGTTAGTGTTATATTAGTTGACAGGCTGTTTAGTGTTCATTGGAGTAGGATTGTACAGCTCCAAGGTTTCTGCTCTTTTCTGTGGGTGGTTTTCTGCTGGTAATTGATGATAAGATGTGAATTTTATGAATAAACCCATTTGTCTCCAAGTCAAGCTTTACTTTCCTGAGGTTAACTGGATGACTAAACATATGATTATATTCAGGGTTTGAATCAGTATTTAACCTCTCTGATAAATGAAGAGCTTCAGCATAGCTTCAGTATTTTAGGTAAAGGCTGTGATGACATGCAGGGAGAAAGAACAAGTATTTGATTGTGAGACAAACTGAAAGCAGCCTCATGAGGAGATGACAGTGCACTACAAGGCTATTTTAGGGGATAGAGCGAAAAGAGGAGGAGGACGAGGGGGCGCGATGAACTGGTGACAGCGAGGACAAACAGATACTGATATCTAATGATCCCCTTGCTTCCTCAGCTGCATGAGAAAAAGGCAGGAGTGTGGAGCTGATTTGGGGAAGCAGCCATTTTGAAGGTGGCTTTTCACAGCCGAGATGAAAGGGAGAACAAAACGCTGATTCACTCGGCACATGTGCACAGTATCATGCAAATTCTCTTTCAACAGCACCCCAAGGTTAAAGATAAAGGCTTGTCTTTTACCCCTATTACAGCGAATGTGTCTGAGGTTGTCGCAGTAATATGAAGGCACCGAAGGGAAGGAAATCAAAGCTCTGCTGATGGTGATTAGTGACTTCTCACCAGAGGAAAAAACTACTGAGGCAATGAGTCCTTCTTTCCATTTTACATATCCATCATTTAGCTGACTCACTTCCCCCACAGGGCATTTGAACGATTTAGAGCAGGAGAGTCAAACTCATCTTAGTTCAGCTTCCACATTCAGCCCAGTTTGATCTCCAGTGAACAGTAAAATCACAGCATAATAACCTATCAATAACCACAACTCCTAATGTTTCCTTTGTTTTAGTGCAAAAAAGACATTCTCAACATGTTCACATTTAAGCAATTATCTTTTTACAAAACATCATGAACAACCTGAAATTTAAAAAAAAAAAAAAAAAATCAGTTTAAAAAACATTCAGCCTCAGTTTATCATTTCCACATTACAACTTCCAGATGTCTACAAAGGAATAAAACATTGAATCATCTGGAACTTTTGTCATTTTGATGATAAAGTAAAATACTACATGGTTCACATCTAGTATTTTACTTTATCATCAAAATGACAAAAGTCAGACAAAACACAACAAAAACAAGACAAGACAAAAATGAGACCCAAAATGACAGAAATGAAATGAAAAATTTGACAAAAAAGTTAGAAAGCGACAAATAAATGGACAAATGACAAAAACGAGACAAAGCATTACATAAATGACAAACAAGGCAAAAAATTACAAAATCGAGAAACAAAACGACAAAAAACTAGACAAACAACATGAGCAAGACAAAAAACCCCCCACACAAAATGACAAAAATGATGCACAAAACAACGAATAAAGCAAAACACAAAATGACAAAAATAAGACAAACACAAGCGAAACAAAACTGAAACACAAAACGACAAAAACAAGAAACAAAAGGACGAAAACATGAGACAAATGACAAAAGTCAAAGTAAAAATATTACAAAAATGAGACATAAAATGACAGAAAATGAGACAAAAAAACCACAAAACAACAAAAACGATGCACAAAACAACGGATCGAACAAAACACAAAATGACAAAAATAAGGCAAAATACACAAGTGAGACAAAAAGGAAACACAAAATGACAAAAACATGAGACAAATGACAAAAGAGACAAAAAACAAGACAAAATATTACAAAAATGAGACACAAAACAACAATGAACAATCCAGTATGTTACTTTATGATCAAAACAACTTGTCATGATCTACAAATTATTTTAAATTTATAGTTTTACTAATTTACAATCTGCAGTTAATGTCTTCTCTGGAATTTTTACACTTTGAGGGCCGGATTGGACCCTCTGGAGGGCCGCTTTTGGCCCGCGGGCCGCATGTTGGACACCCCTGGTTTAGAGGGTTCATCGCCCTCTCGGGAACAGAACTCGGGCCACCGATGTTCATGATTCCAAAACAGGTGAATATTCACAATCCCCTGTGTTGTGACATCCTATAAAGGCTGTGGTACTGCTTGTTTATTGCTTCCTTCACAGTGTCCAGACTCTTACATGCTTTTTGTTCATTGAATGTAGAGCAAAATAAAGGATACTCAGCCTTAATTTGAGTATATTTACAACATTATTGAAACAACATTATGAGAGGTGAAGCCCATTTAACATGGTGCACATGAAGTCAAAGATAAGTCATCATATTGGATGTTTAGAGGGAAATCATTTGCAGTCTGGGAGTCTGCTGATGTCCACGGGTCACTGGCCACAGATGATTTGTTGTGTTGTATCTGCCTTTAGTCTGGTCTTCAGCTAAATGAAGGCAGCTCAATAGAATGGAGATCAGGGGATTAAATTGCTCAGTCAAGGATATTCCACATCTACACCCAGAAGAGCTGCTTTAGTCATATATTTGGGATAATTGCTCCAAGGCTGAAAATATAGCAGAAAAATAATCACAATGGAAATTTAATTTCAGTTGATGTAAATAATTATTGTGGATTTCTTTTTAGAAAAATTGTTAAATTTACCCACCTTACTTTGTATATAACCGCTTTTAAAGGTACACAAGGAATATTTTTTATGTTAAAATGGAACTGAAAAACAGACAAATAATACATTGATACATGTACATGCCTGATGTTTTCCATGAAAACTCCCACTTTTATCCATGTGCTAACATAACTGCACAAGGGTTTTCTAATCGTCAATTAGCCTTTCAACACCATTAGCTAACAATGTAGCATTAGAACAGAGAATGATGGTTGCTGGAAATGTTCCTCTGTACACCTATGGAGATATTCCATTAAAAATCAGCCGTTTCCAGCTACAATAGTCATTTGACCCTGACCCTGTAGAAGTACATGGAAGCAACAGGGAGAGCCACGGAGGGCCGAGGGGCTCCATTATCAACGGATACGACTGTTTATGAACCAGAGAGAGGATAGCTGGAATTTGTTGGGTCAACTGAACTTTTTCTTTTGTGCTTTGAGGATGATTTGCATCAGATGCATATAGATGAAACTGTTCCCAGTACTTGGCTTGTGGTTCAGTCATGAAGTTTTTGTCACAGTATAATGGATTTTCCACTAATCTGCAAGCCCTGTTTTCTAGTTTCATATTTGTACTGAAAGCCAGGAAGAGGATAGGCTCAAGTTTGGGTCCCTCAAAATGTCTTCTTTTTTTTTTTTTTTTTTACACGAATGATGTACTTTTGCCAAGGCCAAAACTCGATCTTCAGCCGTCCAGGGCTGGTTTACAACGAAGTGTGAAGCTGCCACAATAGGAGTCAGCACCTTGTAGTCTGAGGCTGTGATTCCTGAAATCCCAGGACCAGCTGGGGTTGGGAGTGAGTTTCTACCTCAAGTAAAGGAAGTCAAGTATCTTGGAGTCTTTTTCACCAGGGAGGATAAATACATGGACCTGTTTGGTTAGTAGTAATTGGAATGCGAACCTGGTACTGGAGAGGCTTTTGTTTAATTGGCTGGAATCATGATAAAGACAATAATGTACAGTTTAATTATATAAAGAGTCTGGGGAGAGATTTTCAGACCTGATCGTTAAAGGTTTATTTTACTGCTAAATAACTAAAATAATAAATCATTACCATCATTTGGGAGTAATTTATATGTATTCAGAGTTAACATGCCCTTACTTGTTGAGGCTATAGTAGCCGTAGAGATGCACAGTTCAGCTCAGAAACCTCAAGTCAACACGGGTTGCTGGTGTTTTCCCCTCACATGTCTTTGATGAAGGAAACTTCCTATGAATGAACCCACTGTTTGTAGTGGAGGACATATTTACTTCCAGAGTATGATCAGCAGTGAGGTACAGTCAGCAGGTTTGGTCCTTACAGCACCTGAAGAAAACTGAATACACTCTTCAGATTTCAGGAACATTTCCCTTTTGTTCTGAGACTTGAAGGTGGGCCATGTCATGTATGTTCAGGGATCAATCCATGATCAGCCTGGCTTATTATTGGAGCTGATATTAAACATTTTTTTTTTGATTATTGGCATAATGTTTTTTTTCTCATTTTTGTTGATTCTCAATAGTTCTGGCTTCCTCCCACAGTCCAGAAACATGCTGAGGTTAATTGGTGATTCTAAATTGTCCACAGGAGTGAATGTGAGCGTGATTGTTTGTTTCTATGTGTAGCCCTGTGATAGGCTGTTACCTGTCCAGGTGAACCTGTGATAGACTGTTACCTGTCCAGGTGAACCTTCACCCTCAGTCAGCTGGGATAGACTCCAGCCCCCCATGACCCTGATGAGGACTAAGTGGTGAATATATAATGTATGTATGTATGATTCTTGATAAAATAAATGACTTGTATACATGCATCTCTTGCACCTCTCGCTGTCTGTAGTCACTCTGTGGTCTCGCCCCCAGGTCCATCTGATTGGCTACATGTCATGACCGGTACCTTATGAATCTTGAAGGACAGATGCTGACAGGTTTACTTTTAATTATATATATATATATATATATATATATATATATATATATATATATATATATATATATATATATATATATATATATATATATATATATATATATATATATATATATATATATATAAAGCACAGATAAACAAACACATTATTGAAGTTTTGTGTTCTAAGTTGTGCTATCCTAATTTTGGGCCCCTAGAAAAAAAGTTCTGATTATTTTAAGACTTGTTGGCAGCCTTACAGGAAAGGTTTGGGTGTTTGATCCACCTTCGTATATTAACATTTACCTTCAATTTTACTACCAAGGTGAATATTACAAAAAATAAATTGGATTCTTTCTTGGTTGGGACTGAGTTGTTGATTGATTACGTTATTTGGAATGCTGTTTGAGAGATCCAGTTTATTTTCAATTAATGCACCAACTGCCTTTCTGCTGACTCTGTCAGACAGGAAGACATGTCACCTTTCCACCAGCAGATGTCAGCATTGACCACCTTCTTGAGAACATCAGTGCTGCTGCTGGTCTCCTGGGAACAGGGAGGGTGCTCAGCTCAGATAAGTGCCCACTGCCTCTTGTGAGGGACGCTCTATGTAAATACTGGGGTGGGGCTAGTAAACTGCTGACCTTGACGAGCTCCTGGCAGCAGCTTATCAGCCAAAAATGTCTGAGGCGGGAAAATCCTTGAGGGATATGGAGAGGAGGGAATGTTTAACATTTGCTTCCCAGCTGCCGTCTGTAGTTAGATCATCGCTGACAAGCCGATCTCCAGCAGCAGCAGCATAAATACTCCATTTCTCTGTCACTGCTGTTTTCTTTGTGCCACCCAGAGCAGAGGAGTCAAACAGCAGCTGGCATGTCGCCTCAGAGACTAACATCTGAACGGAGTGTGTTTTTCAAGGAGCGGCCACTCCAACGTGATGTGCAGCAGAGAGCAACTCGTATTTTTAGCCTCCACATTAGTGGGAGTGACAGTTCCAGTATCAGCAGACATCCATAAAGCTGTTTCATCAAATGCTAGTTAAAACTGGGAGCTAAACCTTAGAAACTCATGCAGTGTAATGGTAAAGAAAGAGTTTTGACTAAAATACATGAATCTAAATGGCAACTAAAATTCGTATTTGACTCGTTCTGATTATTAAAACTCTGTGATTTAACAGGTTAATTAGAAAACTATGATGGCAGAGACTGCCAAAGTGAGCTCAGACAAGTCAAGCATCAGAAGAACACCTCTTTAATCAGATGAGCAAAAACATTTAATCTTCCATTCTCTGTAGTTGTATGTATTGTTAGAAAGTTTAAAAATGAAAGACCTGTGACCAGTCCAACTACATCTCACCAGGGCTGGGCAGTTATTCACATAAAGCTATTTACTGACATAATCATTTCCTAACCAATATATGGTCAGTAAATTAATTAATTAATTGACAGTCAGTCTATCCTAATGCAATACAGCCTTGCACTGCAGGACGATCAGGGTTAAAGTTCTGTGTAGGATATGAGTGAGATTTAACGGTACCGCTCTGACTGATGCTGCTGATCCATCTGCTACTGTTCTAGTGGTACCCTTTCCAGTTCTTATCATTATTTTTAAACTGAAAAGAAACATTTAAAGCACAATAAATATTGAATTAAAATGTAAAAAAAAAAAAAAAAAAAAAAAAAAAGGCCTAACTACAATCAGTCGCTTGCAGTTTGCTCATGATCTTTGCTTGTACTCTCACAGCACCACACATGGGTGCAGTTGGCAAAACTATATGCCAATTCTGCAATAAAATCAATTTGGCTGAAGGTTCCTCTGCTACGGTGCTCCAGACTGTGACCGGCCACGGTTTGGGACAAATGGTACTAAATGGACGAGTGAGTTCTTCTTTTTTTTTCAAAGCTGACTGCAGAATAAATGAAGATATTGGGGAAAAAAAGGTCACAACAGCAGTGGTTTACTGTTACTAGTCAAACTAACTACACACATGGACAAAATTGTTGGTACCCCTCGGTTAATGAAAGAAAAACCCACAATGGTCACAGAAATAATTAGAATCTGACAAAAGTAATAATAAATATAAATTCTATGAAAATTAGCCATTGAAAAGCAGACATTACTTTTGAACCATGGTTCAACAGAATTATTTTAAAAAATAAACTCATGAAACAGGCATCTACAACAGTGTCATATTTCTTACCACTTTAAGATGAGACAGGAGAAAGTGCATTTCATCAATACTGACATCAAAAAACCTAATCCTTCCTATAGTAGCTGGGTCAATATATAACTGCGGGACTTTTTGTATCATAGTTGACATTTTTGCTGTTTTCAGGCCTAAAATCAACACAACCGCCTATAACCAAACACCACATGGCATTTTTAGAGAAAGATTCTTCTAAATAAATATAGAAAGTTATTTCTAAAGGTATTGCAGTAAACCTGTTGACTACTTTATATTAAATAACTCAGAAAGCCTTGGAGTCTGGCCAGTCTTTTCTTCAGGAGGAAATGACATCATGTGGAGCAGATCATGTGATCTGGAATTAACACACTTCCTGGAGAGGTGTTTTTGTAACGGAGAACTTAATGGAAAGGGATTTAATTTGTTATTTTCCATATAAAATTTGACATATTGCCAAAAAAGAAATATCTGTCGTGATTATCTCAACTTAATAAAAAGAACACAATCCAAACTATTTCTGAATCAGCTCATTTTATTATTGTTTAGCTCATTAGAAGGTGGTTGGTGTTAAATTCAGACAGTGATTTAGCTGACATTTTAGTGATATCTAGTCATTTTTTATCAATAAGTGATCGTTTCCATAATAATTAATTATGGAATCTGTAAAGACGTGATCATAATGAACATAAAAACATTATTTTAAAAATTTTTTTATTGATCTTTTTTGTGGAAATATAATAATGATACAGAGAAAAAATAAGACGTTATACATATTATACAATTCCCACTTTTTTTTCTAATAATTTTTTTTCTTTTAATAAAGATTTATGCAAGATATATCCCATGGACTTCAAAAGTCCCTCAATTATAGATTGACCCGGACAATTTTCAAGTCATTTTGGATAATTTTCTTGTCAATTTTAACAAGTTTTATGTCAGCTTGGATTGTTTCTCATCATTTTGGATCATTTTTGTGTCTTTGGGATAATTTTCGAGTCATGTAGGACAAATTTCATGTCATTCTGGGCTAATTTTCCGTAATTATGGATCATTTTCAATTCATTCTGAACAATTTTCGAGTCATTTTGAGTCATCTCAACCTAATAAAAAGAGCGCAATCAAAACTATTTCTGAATAAGCTCGTTTTATTATTGTTTAGCTAATTAGAAGGTGGTTGGCATTAAATTCGGACCATTATTAGTTGACATTTTAGTGATATCCAGTCATTTTTTATTAATAACTTATTGTTTTCTTTTGAACAGTAGTGTATGTTTTTATTTGGTGCTGTATGACTAACAGTGAATATGATGCATCATTTTACTGGAGCAGCATTTATAACCGCATATTTACAGAAACACTGCAGACAGAAAGGCTTTCAGGGAGATGAAAAGTGACCCACATGGCTCAGACATTCTTGCGACTGACGAAGTTCCTGAAGTGAACTCTCTGTCTGTTGTGTTCGGTTGTGTTTCCTGTATTTGCAGCTCATTTGTTTCTCTGACATTTTACTTTAGAATCCCTCACCCAGCCGAGAGAGGGATAAGTCATCAGTTTTCGTGTTATTGGACAAAACTGATTGATTAAGTGGAATAGGATTCTGCTCCCAGTTCATTTTTCACAAGTACACCCAAACAAATCATTTTACAATAAATTTCTCATAAAGTCATCTGATCTCATCAGACCACTAATCTTTTTCGCTGTTTCATCTGCAAAGCAATGCTGTGACCTCTTAACAACATAGTGCTTTATTCCTCCCCTGTTTATTCCAATCTGTAATGAATCTGTTTCTGTGAATCTAAGTTTTATCATGTTTGGACTGGTACAAGACTGTGAAGTTGGATTAAGTGTACTTTTTTCCATTTATTTTTGCAGCTAACCTTACCAGTATTAGCATTATAGAGTCAGAATTTCCTCTCTGACAGCCAAGACAGGTCAAAGCTCTGGCCTGGACTAACTACTCTGTCAAGGGCAGTGGAGCTTCGAACATCAGATGATTTTCATCTGATAAATGATCTGCTTTTTAGAGGAATCCTAGGATCCTTTTCTTTCAAAAATAAGGACATTTCTAAGTGACCCCAAACTATTGGACGTTGGTGTAGATTTATTCATAACTGCTGTACCTTAAGAGGAGGCAGCGCTCATATTTCCTTTTCTTAGCGTTTTAGTTTCAGATCCTACTACTGCTGTTTTATGGGTCTGAAATCACATTAATGTCTCTTTTCTCCTGTGGAAGACGTTAGACATCTTTTGGTGACTCTGTGCTCTCAGTAGGGATTAACACTGATCATGGAGCTCATCATATAGGATGGAAACTCAAAAAGGGTAGCAGAGATCCAAATCACTACTTTAAATCATGAGTTCATCCTTTAGCTTTAAGCTGCAGAGACAAGCTTTGAATCCACCATTTGCACAACTCATCATGTGATCACATCAGTTCAACTGAATCTGAAAAATTGTGATTCAGACTTTGACCAAACAGATGATCATATGATTGCAATTGACATCTGACGAGTCATGATCATCTGTACTTTTATACACACTATGAAACTGAGAGCACAGGAGGAAATTAGTGCGACTGCTTCAACAATTTCTTAAAGTGGTGCCATTCTGTCGCCACCCCTGGACAATTGTACTGATGTAGAAGGCAGTAACTGCTCACAGCTGCGCTAAACCTTTACCCTCGTTGAAGTTCTGATATCAGTATTTCATTCTCCTTGGGAATTCAAAAGCACCTATATACCAACCTACCGAGACACATCAGGGATAGAATATGATATGTTAGAATTCAGTTAGTTTTGGTGCCTAAATAAAAACCTGAACTTAAACACTTAGGACTGTGGTACAGAAAAGAATCTGGTTTTGTGATAGACTGAGGACATTTTTGTTTCTCTTTTCATCGGCGTTTTGTTTCAGTCCAGGAACCGTCTGGTTTTGTGTTTTTGAAACTGGCCTCGTAAATGTCTGGAGAAGCAGTCGGTGTCTTCCTAACAGACAACACACAGCCGTTGATCTTCCCACATTTCTGTGGTGAATAGAAATGAGAAGAAAGTGAAGCGAGTGTAGGAGAGGAGTTAAGTCTCTGCCTGGTGTTGGGTACAGAATCAAAAGGTTTACAGATAATTATTCCAAATGTGTGACAAAACAAGCCTCTGGGTGGCTTTTCAATTTCAAAGGTTAATGGAATCACTGCATTTACATTTGTTCGGCTTTTTTTTAGAATAAAACTAGGCCAACTTATTTACTGTAGGAGAACAAAATAAAAAGGAGAAGAAGACAGAAATCCTCAGTCTAGATTGATGATGTGGAGCTTCACAGCTTTTGAAGTTTGCAGTGATGTTTTATTTGTTGGTGCTGTGTGACAATTAAATCAGTGAGCTGATCAACTGAAAATTAAAGTACAATTAATCTGCCTGACTGAATAGATCAGTTGTTGAGTGCGACGGCAGCTAAGAGAACATGTTCCTCTGTTCATTCTACCAGAGGTCTACAGCAGGGGAGGCAAATTCATCTTATTTCAGGTTCCACATTCAGCCCAGTTTGATCTCCAGTGGACAGGACCAGTAAAATCACAGCATAATAACCGATAATTAACCACAACTCCACATGTTTCCTTTGTTTTAATTCAAAAAAATATATGAAAATTTTCCCATTTAATGAATTATCTTTTTATTAAACATTATGAACAAACTGAAATTTCTTCAGAAAAATAAGTGAAATTTCAGCAACATTCAGTCTCACTTTATTATTTACACATTAAAACTTCCAGATCACAGTGTCTATAAAGGAACACAACATTCAGTCTCAGGTATGTGGAACTGAATGATATAGGATTTTACTTAAAGATCAAAACAACCAATGTCTGACAAAAAAAGACAAACAACAAAAATGACTAAATCTTCCAAAAATAAGACACAAAATGACAAAAAAAATGAGACAAATGAGATGAAACAAGACAAGAAAGAGGTAAAAAAAATTTGACAAAAAAAGTTACAAACTGACAAAAAAATGGGCAAGCGACAAAAACGAGACCAAAAAATTACAAAAAATGACAAAAATGAATAAAGCAAAACACAAAATGACAAAAATTAGACATAGAACATGAGCAAGACAAAAAGGAAACACAAAATGATAAAAACATGAGACAAACAATAAGTCAGACAAAAAACAACAAAAACAAGACAAAATATTACAAAAATGAGACAAAACGACAAAAGAACAATGAACAATCTAGTATTTTACTTTATGATCAAAACAACTTGTCATGGTATAGAAATTATTTTATATTTATAGTTTTACTAATTTAAAATCTGCAGTTAATGTCTTCTCTGGAATTTTGACACTTTGAGGGCCGGATTGGACCCTCTGGAGGGCCGCTTTTGGCCCACGGGCCTCATGTTGGACACCCCTGTTCTACACGATCCACATAGACGGTCGACTTTGACCTCATGTCAAAAAACAGAAATACACACGGAACAGTTTTTGCTGGATACAACAGCCACAGACAAATTTAGCTGCATTGCAATAGTCTGATTATTCCTGAATAGTGTCAGTAGTTCAGGATTTCTGGAGAATTCAGAACTTCTCACTGTGTTAAAGCTCAGTTACAAATCTCTTAATGATACATTTTAATGGCATGAATAGCTGAGAATCTCCTTGTAACTTCCCTTCTGATTTGTTTTCCTGGCACTAAGTCATCACTGGTGGGACTGGACATGCTCCAGGGTGGGAGGTCTCAGGTCTTCAGCCTCTTCTAGAGTCAATACCGCCTTTAAAGCCGTTGATGTCACATCATTGGAGTCGGCCCTCCTGGTTTGTACCGTGATCTTGTGCATGCAGTTGTTTTGTTTCCCCGGTGTGTCAGTCTTTGCACGTTTCAGTGCATTGAACTGCTCCACTACATTGCCCTGCTTATGCCTTGGTGTTTGTCCTGAGGGCGAAAAGCTTCTGCCTCAGCGTGTTGCTGGGCTGAAGTGTATGGGGATGTTCTGTTTGTTGAAGACCTTCCTGGCTTCTGATGCTCATCATGAGTGCCGCTCTGTTAATGGTTCTTTCCCTCCGTCTCTTCTGTCTCTTTTAGGGTTTTTTGGGTTTAAGTGGTTCCTGTCTGTCCTTGATCTGGATGGGTTTTCTGTATTTTTCAGTGTTGGAGCTTCTGCCATCTTTGGTGTATCCTCCGTGGTCTGAGAATGCTTCACTGCCAGATACAACTAAAGGTGCAGTGTGGAAGAAGCTTCAGTCATAACCAATCAAATGTGCTGCAGGAGAGAGACTGAGGTGTTTGAAAAAACATACCTCTGTGAAATACCAAAATACACTAAATGTGTATCACTCAAATACAGAATACATTTAATGGCAGCATATATATTGCATATTGGTGATGCAGCTGCTGACATATTTATAAGACGATAGAAGCTGTTACAGCTACATTTTAGTGATTGTCCAATATGTTTTTCTGAAAGCAGATATTGATTATTGGTAGTCAAGAAGGGTCGACACAAAAATTTTAAATATGTCACAAGATTTCTGAACTGTGTGATAGCAGGGAACCTTCATTCCTGATCAGGCTTCATCATTAATAAGGATACAACTGAATATGTACAACAGAAAGAAGAGCGATGATGTTTGAA
Organism: Amphiprion ocellaris; assembly: GCF_022539595.1. Lineage (NCBI taxonomy): Eukaryota > Metazoa > Chordata > Actinopteri > Pomacentridae > Amphiprion > Amphiprion ocellaris. The sequence goes on along the minus strand of NC_072785.1, from coordinate 23,666,848 downwards.
CGTCACTTGATGCTGGGATGCTCTCCTCTGTTTGCTGCACTGCAAAAACTCAAAATCTTACCAAGTCTATTTGTCTTATTTTTAGTCAAAATGTCGCATCCCACTTGACTCAAGATAAATTCACTTAACAAGTGACATTTCAGGAAGATAGAGGGACTTGTTTTAATACAATGCATCTTAAATATCTTGTTAAGTCAAACAATTTTGAAATTATCTTGTTTTGAGTTGAATTTTACAAGAAAACTCAAAATAAATTTATCCCTCATGTCATCCTGTGGGTGAAATTGAATTTTAAAGTTTGAAAATGTGGGGAAAAAAATATTTTCACAGTGAAACTTCTGATGTCCACGTTTCAACATTTTTGGGAAATTTTTTAACATTTTTTCTTGGAAAAAAAGAAATGTTAAAAATGTTTCTTAAGAACATTCACAAAAAAATCAACCAAAATCCAGTGAAATTCGCTGGATTTTGGTTGATTTTTATGTGAATGTTCCTAAAGAAAATATTAGAAGTTTTACTGATATATATGGAATCACTTTAGATATTTTTAAGATTTTTTCGGAAGATTTTTACTCATTTTTTGAAAATATAAGAATTTTCTTGCCAAATTTGGGGGATTTTTAGTTTTTAAATAAAACTTTTAAGGGAAGCTTTTAAGCAATTATTGAAATTTTCTTCCTGAAGGTTTTGCAAATTTTCTGAAATTTGGGGAATTTTTTTGCTGAATTTTTTTCAGAGAAGGAAACAATATTTTTTGGTGCCCCTAAATGAGGACAACAGGCGGGTTAAAGGCAGTTGGCTAGAGATACACACATACGTGTGTACTTATAGAAAGCTCTACTGATTCTGTTCCTGAGCTTTCTCCGGTGGTGTGGACTGTGTCCTGTGTGTGTACTGTGTGTATACTATATATGTACTGTGTGTGTACTATGTGTACTGTGTGTGTACTGTGTGTACTGTGTGTGATCTTGAGCATTCTCCGGCTATGCGTACTATGTGTACTGTATGTACGCATAATGTTTATACTATGTGTACTGTGTGTGTACTGTGTGTGTACTGTGTGTGTACTGTGCGTGTACTATGCGTGTACTGTGTGTACTGTGTATACTATGCGTGTACTGTGTGTACTATGCGTGTACTGTGTGTCTCCGGCTCAGAGTGTTTCCAGCGTTCTTGTGCCACTTAGACACAATTACTGAAGCATGACTTTAAAATGCGGAGCATGAAATTAAGTGTGGCTGCTGCTGAAACATCGGCCCCCTCCATCTCTCTCCTCTCGGCCCTTCTTCATATTTTACCCACATTTGACACTGAGCCCCACATTTGTTCTTCTAATATCACAGGAAACGGCGCCATCACAGTGAGCTCGCCTTTACACTCGGCTGTGTGAGATAACAAATAGCTTATATTCCCCACCTTGTTGTGCTGCTGTTGGGCTGTGTTAAAATAAATGACATTTTTAATACGTGCGGCACCGGGGCCTGAACTGAGCCTCTGTCTGTTTAGATACCAGACATTTTCTATGGTTGTATTAAATGCTGGAGGATTCACTGTGGATGGCTCTGCTAACTCCTCAGGCTTCGCTGCTATAATACTCGTAGACAAGGCCTATTGACTACACAGGCTTAAATCGAAGCACAAACACACACATCCACGCACAGTTTGCCCTCTCCCCTGTGACAGGCGGCTAGATGAGCCTCAGTGAACTGAGTAACGAGCTAATCATGAGCATCCCGGTAATAAATAGGCCTTGTTCATCGTCCACTAATCCCAGTCATTTAGCCCTGGTGTGGCAGCAGAAATCAATTACTGCAGCTGGGCTCCCAGTATCGGACCCTCTCCGTTCTCTGCTGTCCGGCTCTGCAACACTTCACACTTCTGACTCTCACTCCACAGGAAGACTTCACTAATTATGTACTGCATGTATGTGTAAAACCGTTTATCTAAAGAAGTCAGAGGATCGTTAACACACCAGCTCAAAATGTAAACATAGTTTTACCAAACAGCGTAAATACATAATAATAGTCGTAAAAACTGTTCTAAAGCATCTTCTGTGGTTTCAAGTGTGAGAAAATATTATACTGTGATGTTATCTGGGTTATGAAAGTGAAAATGGTTTATTTTCAGCAAATGTTTAAATGAGATGTAGAATAAAGTGATTTTGAATAAATATCATGGATTTAGGGTTCCATTTGGTTCATTTTTCAGATCACAGATGAGTTCCAGGACCTTCAGAAGGTTCAAAATACAGAATTCAACTTGTTTTTATCTGTTGATGTTCTGACTATGTTGAATTCTGGGGTTTTTAAACATAACACACCTGCTCTGGTTTTCATATACATACATACATATATACATATACATATATGTGTGTGTGTGTGTGTGTGTGTGTGTGTGTGTGTGTGTGTGTGTGTGTGTGTGTGTGTGTGTGTGTGTGTGTGTGTGTGTGTGTGTGTAAGTAATAATCAATCCTTTCAGTCACGCTAAATATCTGCTTATGTATGAGTTTTCTGATGTACAACAGCTGGATTTTGTCCAAAAGCCAAAAGTATTGCTCATCCGTGATGCTGTAAAGATGTCAGATTATAGGTGTATCAGCCGTTTCCAGCTAGAACAGTCATTTACCTCATTAACAATGTCTACACTGGATTTATCATTCATTTAATGTAGTCTTCATAGAAAAAAGCTGCTTTTCTTTTAAAAATAAGGACATTTCTAATTGACCTCAGACTTCTGAACGGTGGTGTATGACTTAAAGAATAATACAAAAAACAGTCTAATTGTGAGTCTGTAAAGATATTCTATGAGCACTTTGTTTGAGGTCACTGAGCTTCTGTCTGTCCGTCCGTCCGTCTTCTCTGAGGATCTGTACTGGATTGATTTAACCATTGTGTGTAATCTTGTGTCTTCACCATGCAACACTTGCACACAATCAGAGAGCACAAAGGGAGGGAGGAGTTACTCCTAGAAAACAATTTGCCATCTGTGCTTAATGGCATCTGAAGGCTGTCCACCGACCTGCTCTCCAGGGAACTGGCCCCGGGGCCCCTGCTTTAATTACATGTGTAAAGAGAGACAGTAGTAGAGAAACAAAAAGCAGAAATGAGCAGTCCTCATTCAACCATATCATCTGTCCAAACTGAGTAGATTCTTCTGGGCCGAAGCTTCTGAGAATCCACCAAGTAGTTAAAAAGACGGTTCATCAGATTGTAGCCGTGGCAACAGACATCCTGAAACAGACAAGCTTTCTACAGTCTGAGTCTACACCGCTGCTCAGAGGTTAACCCACTTCAGATGTTATTTTAGATTATTTTTATTTTATTTCCTACATTAATCTATCAATAGGAAATACCATATTTTAGACACTCAAATGATCCTACTGCAGATTGTGCAATATTCCAGTCGAATATTTGTGTGCTGTTACAGAGAGTTGATATGTTAGTCCAGTGTGTGATCTAATGATGAACAGCACCATAATATTTAATCTGAACCAAAATGTTTCATGGAAGCAAAAGCTCAAATGCAGCAACATGGCAGCAGGTTTTCTGGACTCACGACTGTTTTTCTGTTTTAGATATTTAGTCAAACATCTGTTACTAGTTGCTTTGTGCAGAGTCATAAGTTGTGGTAATACCAAACAAAACATGTTCCATACGTAGTCTCCTAAGACCAAAGCTTTGGTTTTGGCTGCATTTTAGATTTCTTGTAGTTATTTGGGATAAGAAATAACAAATAAATATAATAATCAGATCATATCTAATATTAGATTATTATATTTATTATGTTTTATTGTATTTAGATTGTTATTATTATTGCTGCTGTTATTATTACTCTGCCAAGGAATGTGGTGGAGTTATGTGACAATTGGCATTGGTTTGTCTGTCTGTCTGCAACATTACTCTAAAACAGACTAACGGAGTTGGATGAAATTTCCAGGGAAGGTCAGAAATGACACAAGGACCAAGTGATTAGATTTTGGCAGTGATGCAGCTTATAGTCTGGATCCACAGATTTGTTAAAGATTTCTGTATCATTGCCAGATAGCAGTACGGTGTTACTGTAACCATGACAACAAGTGAACACTACGTCAGCTGCCTGCTGATGATCACATGATTGTGATCCTACTACAAATCCACCTCTGAGGACTTATCAGGACTTATCCGTCAGAAATGATCCAAAGAACAACTGATTAAATTGTGGGGGTGTTTCTGAGTCCCATCAATTCCTGCCGCCTGCTACATATTTAGGTCACGTGATTCGGTATCAATACATAACGTACACATGCAGAACACACACCTGGTCATTGTGTTTGTGGGTACATCTATATTCAGTGGACACATTCTATGTTGCTGTGATTTCTGATCAATAACTAATAAATAAATGCTGCATTTCTGACATATGGGGGAATGAGCAGTCTTGGAGGAGGACTGCGCTCTCTGAGGGCTTTTCTACTTATTATAATTACTATTATTGTTGTTATTATGAACAAGACACTGTTTGAAAAAAACATGTCCACATACATGGATACCAGGTAAACAACTGCTCTGTGGAAACTTAAAGATTAAATGTCGATCCATCCCACAGTTGCTGTTATTGTCCTGTACGTATTTCTCAGTTATAAAATATAGACTAGCAGCCAGAAAGTTGAGCAGCTTTATGAGAGAGTTTTATTCTGTCAATTGTCGGATACCGGCGCAGCGTGTAAATACCAACTCTGTGAATCAAACACAGTCGGTACATGCAGTTGGTAACTGATGATGTTCCTAATACTCTCTATAATCACTCATTTCAAAGGTTGATTCAGCCGATCACACAGCTGTGGTCATTAACTAGTATTTATGCTGTTTTTTTTTTAGATGATTTCAGGATTATAAAACAATAATTTGATGACTACAGAGGTCTGATGGTTGATGCTCATCATAGTCTGTTGATTTCTCCAGTATTTACTCTGAGAACATTTACAGTCCACAGGTGTTTGCTTTCTCTCTTTTTTTCACAGCAGACATTTTGATTTGCACAGGTTGAATTAATGATGTAAACCAGTAAACCAGCAGCAGAAAAGCAGGATGTCCTCCAAGTGGAATTAATAAACCAGTGTTTTTCTCACTGTTGCATATTAAAATGTCTGCTGTGAAAAAAACTCTCTGGTTAAAGTGTCTTTTGTTATTTAACTGTGTACTTGACACATCTACCAGAAACCATCTCCTCATCATGTCCAACACTGGAAGTAAACCCAGAAACGATCCATAAAAAATCAGAGCTATTAGGAATGAGTTGAGGAAACAATCTGTACATCAGAGAATGAAGTCCTGCTTCAGGTGTAGGAAGGCAGGAGCATCAAACCAGCAGAGGATGTAAATTACATCTTCATCTCAGCATGCAGGAACTGGAGATTTCTAGGAGGCCACAGACGTCCTACCACGTTGTTTCTGTATGTGTGAGCACAGAATAAAACCTGGATGAATCAATTTAGCCCTCAAACCATGTCCCCAACCTTCCCTACAGGTAGAGATGTTTTCCTGGAATTTTACTGAATAAAACACTGAGGGAGGAATGAAATGATGAGACCGGTTCTCCTCAGCATGTTGCTTGGTGTTTTGGTCGTTCACTGAACATTAAAATCCTCCTGTGACGTCTGCTGTACATTTTCACTGATGTGACTTTGCACCCCTAGAAACAGTCCTCTGAGTTTACTGCAGCTCTGAGCACCGTTTGTGAGTTTCTGTGGCAGAGACACTAGAAGAGCTTCACTTCTTTAGTGTTGTTTTGTGATTAGAAATCAGCCTTCCTGACATTACGGAGCCCAGATTTTTGCAGACTTGTGTTCGTATTATGAACGTGATGATGGAAGCCTTTTGACTGGCAGTGAGTCAGACTGATGCAGCTGTTCACCAGAAATGAGTCAGATTTCTGATGGTAACCGTTCAGTATCAGAGGATCTGAAGCTCTGAAGCTGCAGCATCTGTTCCTCTGCTGGACATGCAGCATCAAAAACAATTGTTTTTGCAGCACTAGTACTTACTAACCCTTTGATACTGAATTCACAAAATCTACTACAAACAAAACCCAGAAATCTATTTTTATACACTACCACCACCCAGACAATTCCATGTTTTCCATGTAAACTTCCACTTTCATCCATGTGCTAACATAACTGCACAAGGGTTTTCTAATCATCAATGAGCCTTTCAACACCATTAGCTAACACAATGTAGCATTAGAACACAGGAGTGATGGTTGCTGGAAATGTTTCTCTGTACCTCTATGGAGATATTCCATTAAAAATCAGCTGTTTCCAGCTACAATAGTCATTTACCTCATTAACGATGTCTACTCTGGATTTATCATTCATTTAATGTTATCTTCATTGAAAAAAAATGCTTTTCTTTCAAAAATAAGGACATTTCTAAGTAACCCCAAACTTTTGAACAGTAGTGTGTCTCCGGTTCTTCTCTCTTTTCTCAATCTTTCTCTGTGGAGTCACTTTTATTTTTCACTAATGTCGATATTATTAAAGCAATATTAATTATTGTTTTTCAGACACTGTTTTGGGCTGTTTGGGTGGTGATGGCTGTGCTTCTTGTTCAGTTTTTGTAGATTATGTCGCTGCTAGAAAGACGTTTCTGTCAGGTAGAGCAAACCGATGAAGTTAATGTGACTTTACAGAGATGTTACGGTGCTCCAGACAGAGGTAGCTTCAGACTAAGAGGATAAGGCCATTTCTAAGTGACCCCAAACCTTTGAACGGTAGTTTAAACGTCATTAACCCCCTGAACTCCAAGCAGGTTCAGTGTTTTTTTGCTCCTTCACTCTCGGCTCATTTATCACTCTAATGTAAATTCCTGCACTCCTGTGGAAACAACTGTGACATTTTTACAGCCTCTGCAATTAGCGGTTTTCACACGACTCTGAGCATCAACTCCAGCAGATGTTTCACTCTGCTGAATGTATCTTCCAACAACTTACTCCTCTGTATACTGTTTTTTAACCATGCTGCAGGTGTGATTTATTTCCTCTAAATGTCTCCTGTCATCTCCACTCTGCTCTGTAGAAACACAGCCTGGAAAGTCTCAGGTGTAAAATCACATGACTGTCACAGCTGACGATCACAATCAGGTCACTCGCTGCTTCTCAGCTGGTCTGAGGACTGCAGCATTTTTCTTTTCTTTTCTTTTTTTTAACAATTCTTTTCCATTTTCTAGCTCCTAAAAGCAGTGTTTTTAGCACACAGTGTTGACTGAACTGGGATTTCTGTTTCAGTGGAGGTAAGCATTTTTAGTTTGATCTTTTTACTGGGAAGAACATCCAACATACAAACCAGATCAGAAGACATGGGACACTATTTCATTTTTTTGATTTTGATTCTTTTTTTTCGTGAAAGTGTATTTTGAACATTTCAACATAAAAAAGAGAAAACAAAAGACAATGAATAAGTTGCTCAAAAACGAGTGGGAAGAAGTCAAAACTTATCTAATCCCACCTGTTCTCCTTACACAATGATTGCAAATCTATTCATTCTGCTTCTTCAAAATACTACCATTTATAAACAATAATAATAGTGAACATGATTTATAATAAATATACAAAAGAACCCAACAATAACAAAACAACAGAAAAGACCCAACTAATAATACACATAAATAAAAATAGAAAACAGATCATTAAATAAATAAATCATTATTAACAGTAACCTGCGCACACCCAGAGTCTGTCACACCTCCATTTAATAGCCATATTAAATCTGTGGAGGCAGAAAAAATGATAGTTAATGAGATTTCTGAAGTGTCTAGATTTTAGGGCCACTGTAGTAGATAGCAGATCTTCTACCAAACATTTTCCCCTTTTCTTAAAATTAAATTTTCTTTTCGCACAGATAAAAACTGACTTCACTCATTTGCGTCCAGACTAAACTGCAGCACAACTTTAAGTGACAAATCAGAATTTTTGTGCAGGATCTTCACAACAGACCACATATAAAACAGAGTGACATTTTCAAATCCAATCTGAAAATACTGTCCCCTTTTGTATTTATTTCATCACAAACAGATTCTGAATCAGGAGAAACTGCTGCCATGTAAAAGTTTAGTCGTTTATGTCGCTGCTGTATTTTATTATTTAGCAGCAATTCAAAGTTCCTTCTTTTCTTCCTTCTTTCTTATTCCTCCCATCATTCCCTGCTTTGCTTTATCTATTTCATGTCCTGCTTCCTCATTGGCTCAGCCGTCCATCCATTACTCACCACCCTTCACGGTGTACACACACACACACACACACACACACACACACACACACACCTAGCCAGTGTGTAGAAACCCTGAGGCATTGTGCACTGAGCTCCTGTCTCTGTTGTACCTCACATTAACCCATGAGTGGAACTCACCAGCGGCCTGCTCGCTCGCTGCTCGCTCTGCGCATGCGTGGAGTTGGTGGGCGGTGGCGAGCATCAGCCTATCCCAGAGCAGCATTCCCCTCAGGCTGTCAGGAACAGCGTCGCCATGGTGATGTCATCCTCAAGCTGTGAGCCCGCCTCCATCCAACAAAGCATCCTGATGACTGGAGGAGAGGGGAGGCAGATGATCGATGGATGATTAGACCGACTGATGCCACTTTTTATCCTGATCAAGCTTCAAACACGTCGTTCCAGAAACGGCTTCTGGTTTGGAGGCTGTTGATCGGACTGAAGATGAGCAGAACGTCACCATAATATAATAATCACAGCAGTCATAAAAACACTCTAGCAGCACTTTAAAACGCATTTTTATTTTAGTCTCATCAGGATAGAGAAGCATTCACCTTTGGTAGGTTTTCTGACTATCATAGGGCTCCACAAATTATCGGCCTGACAGGTTATCAGATCCAATATTTCCAAGCGTCCTTATTTTTTTTTCTTTTTAAAATAAAAAACAAAAACAAAAAACAAATACCTTTGAAAATGTGCAGCTTCACCCAAACGTCGTCCATCTGATTGGTTACATGATGATACACGTGGAAAAGTTCTCTTAGAATTAAACATCCATCCATCATCTATACACCGTTTAATCCTGACTGAAGGTGACAGGTAACAGCCCATCACAGGTTCACCTGGACAGGTAACAGTCTATCACAGGTTCACCTGGACAGGTAACAGTCTATCACAGGGCTACACATAGAGACAAACAGTCACACTCACATTCACACCTACAGACAATTTAGAATCACCAGTGAACCTCAGCATGTTTCTGGACTGTGGGAGGAAGCTGGAGAACCTGGAGAAAACCCACACATGTACAGGAGAACATGGAGACTCCATGCAGAAAGATCCCAGGAAGGCCGGGACATGAACCAAACCGACGTGACATAAACAAAGACATTTCAATGACGTTTTCTGTTGGAGTTATTAATTTTCACTGTGAATATCCATGCTAGGCCAAAAGTAGGCTGACAGCTGTTTCTCTATTTGTGTCACATTTTAGATCTAATTTGTCCAAACCAGTATTCCATATCCCTTATTCACATTTTGGAAATGCTATTAAGCTATTTAATCCAATTTTAGTTTTGATTTTCATGATTTTTTAATTTATTTTTGCTCCACATTTTCACACTTCCAGTACTGATTTAGTCTCCACTTTCTTTGCTCTCGATTTAATTTGTTTGTTATTGCTCACAATCCCTGTAAAAAAAAAACAAACAAACAAAAAACAACATATATAAACATAACATAAATACAGGACATGGAATACTGGTTTGAATAAATTAGTTTGGGCTCACTTAGAAATGTCATTTTCCAATGAAGATGACATGAAGATAACATGAAATGAATGATAAATCCAGAGTAGACATTGTTAATGTGGTAAATGACTATTCTAGCTGGAAACAGCTGATTTTTAATGGAATATCTCCATAGAGGTACAGAGGAACATTTCCAGCAACCATCACTCCTGTGTTCTAATGCTACATTGTGTTAGCTAATGGTGTTGAAAGGCTCACTGATGATTAGAAAACCCTTGTGCAGTTATGTTAGCACATGGATAAAAGTGTGAGTTTTCATGGAAAACATGGAATTGTGTGGGTGACCCCAAACTTTTGAACGTTGGTGTTCATCTTGATTGTGTGTTATTGTTCTAAATATGTATGTGGAATACTGCAGTGGAGCTTTTTACTGATCTATGAAGATGTAAGCTGCATTTTTTTATGTCATCAGGTGGAGCTAATTTAAATTTGTTGGCTGAAACATGTAAAACCTAGTTATATGTTTAAAATGAACAATCTTGAATGAATATAGAGGCCTAAAAGTCAAATAATTGTGCACAAATTGCAGAGGAGTGACAGGAGTATCTAAAATTTTTACTACTACATCTAACAATCTTCTATTAAAAACACCTTGCAATGTTAAATAATTAATAACGGAATATACAAGGTGGGAAAAAGTAGGCTGACAGTTGTTTCACTGTTTGTTTCACGTTTTACATCTAATTTATCCAAACCGGTGTTTGGCAGTGTTTTACATCATAATCAATGCAATTTTTGTTGATTTTATTTGTAGTTTTATTTGAACTATTAATCCACTAACTTGAACACTATATCAGATCTAAATCAACGTTTTCAATTTCTCGATTTTCTAAAATATATTGAATGAAAGAAATATGTTTTGCATTAAATAATCATCAGGCCTAAGATTGTAGTAAAATATTTAAAATTTTACTGTTATAAAATAACAGGTTTTATTCAGACAGATAGGGGTTTTTGCTAGGTCTGTTTTATTTATTTTAAATCTCATAAATTCAAATTGGGATTTTCTCTTGGATTTACTTTGTTTAATTTCATCCAATGTGAGACTAAATAATAAATCTCAGTAGCAGCTGAAGAGTGTGTTAAAATCATTAGTCGCTGTTTGAGTACCAGAGTTTAGACTTAAATACACTCATTTATTGCTTTGATTTACATAAAATATTCTTTACCGTGTCAGCAGGTAGGAGATGAAGAGTGTGTAAATAAATGTGCAGTTTCTGTGCTATAAACCCGTTCATGGTTCTGCAGAGGTCCTCCTGGAGGGTCTCTGAGCTGAAAGGCTCATCTGGTAATCTCTGGTGGCTTGTTTCTGTCATTGCTTTGTCATCATCGCCCAGATGACACTCATGTCAAACGGTCCTGTGGGAGTGTGTGTGTGTGTGTGTGTGTGTGTGTGTGTGTGTGTGTGTGTGTGTGTGTGTGTGTGTGTGTGTGTGTGTGTGTGTGTGTGTGTGTGTGTGTGTGTGTGTGTGTGTGTGTGTGTGTGTGTGTGTGTGTGTGTGTGTGTGTGTGTGTGTGTGTGTGTGTGTGTGCGCGCGCGCGCGCGTGCGTGCGTGTGTCTGTCGGGGGGTTACAGAGGTTAAGGGGAGCTAATTTCACGCCTTTTTATTTGCACTGGTCTCAGGAGAGGAACTCTCTATAAGCATTATCACTTCCAGCTGGTTCAAATGGGACAGACGGGACAGGACCACCACACACACACACAAACACACACACACACACACACACACACACACACTCAAAGATCTCAGACACCCTCTCGGCCTCTTAATGAAAATAGTGTCTCATTTGATTGTCTGCCTGCTAATTTTCATTGAGATTTTCCATATCCATTGGATTGTTTTACGTTTTATTACAGCTTTTTAAGACTTATTAGCATTGTAACATTAATAATTTAGTTCTCCTTTTTCTTTCTCGTTTCTCCTGTATTTTTCATTTGTTTCTAGGGTCCATTTCTTGTTGTTGTTCTGCTCCAGCAGACTAAAACATTTGTGACATTTTAGTGTTTTTTTCTGCTCAGCTTTGTGTTTGTCCTTTTCCTGTTTCAACACAAAGTTTCTGTGTTCGAGTCTGTGGATGAAATAAAATTAAATAGAATGCAGGATAAAAACGGGATTTTTACACTAAACAAGGATGAAGAGGGGCTAGGCTGATGCCAGGAGTTTACAGGAGTTAATGTTGATCTTTTTTCTTATTTAATTGGTAACTAACTATGAATTACTGATTGGTTTCTGTTTTCTTTAGTATGAGTGTATGTGCATGTAGGTATATATGTGTGTATGTGTATATATATGTGTGTAATTGTATGAAATTGTATGTGATGGATAGATAGATAGATAGATAGATGGATAGATACATAGATACATAGATATATAGATACATAGATAGATACTAATCCTGAGGGAAATTCAAAAATATTTAGGAAACTGGAAATTCTCCATCAATAATTTAAGGAAAGGGGATGGGATTCAATAAGGGTTTATTGCTTCTCACTCCTTTTCGAATATGTAGACCTGGTCCAGAATTGTGGAGTTTTACTTTTGCTCTATGATTTTGTTTTGTATGAATGTTTGTATGTATATGTAATATTAATTCCTTGTTTACTTGGTTCTTGTCTTTACATATTCTAAGTAAATATCTCAATCAAAACATAACAATCCTCCTGTGCGCAAAGTCCAAATAAATGAATTTTCCCACTGAAGTGTGGAAGAACGGACAGTTGTAGACTAGATCTGAATCCCAGTCATTCCAGGTTTTTACAGAGTTGGCGTTCACATCCATCCCTGACCTCTGATATTTCAGTGTGAACATTAACATTACACTGTGTCCTGCTTTGGAACTGTGTGTGACCGTACGTCATTTTAACAAGTAACAAAAACATGGAACAAAAAATCCCATCTGCACAACCGTGAATACCAGTAGAGAGATCTCACATGTTCAGTCTGACACAGAATGGTAGAATTTAATCAAGAAAAAAGCAAAAGTTGAATTTCTTTGATTATTTATTAAATTAAATGACTCGTTAGTTGCAGCTCAGTCAGTCCTGGTTTTAATAGAATCTAGTCACTGCAACAAGTTTATTTTCTAGAGTGAAATAATTGTGAATATGCATCCGAGTTTATAGCTTAAATGAGGTTATTTTCTGCGGCCAAACTGAAAATCACACGAGTAGTTCAAGGATGTCATAAAATTGAAAATCCAGTTATACCTCTTGCTTTTACAATCTTTGCAGTGATATATAGTGTAAGTTTGGTGAATTACTTTAAATCAAATAGCATCGCTGTTACTGTTAGAAGCATAAATAAAGCAGTTAAACTTCTTTAGAAGGTCTTCAGCAGGATCAACCCTCACATAGACGGTGTTTGGCTCCTCACAGCAGAATGACTGCGTTACACGTTAGTCTCATGTCAGAATGTCATGATGGGTACTCTGCAAACTCTTCTGATTTGAGTTACCCTGACAGCCAGGCTTTTTACTCTGTCTCTGATGATTTTTTTCACCTGTTCTGTCTCCTGCAGGTGCATCGGCGATCAGCAGAACGTCTTCGAGACTTGTGTTGCGCCAACCGGGGAACTTTCATCAAGGTCGGCCAGCACCTCGGTGCTCTGGACTACCTGCTGCCTGAAGAATACACGTCCACGCTGAAGGTCCTGCACAGCCGAGCTCCTCAGAGCAGCATGGAGGAGATCCAGCAGGTCATCAGAGAAGACCTGGGGAAGGAGGTGAGTGTGAACGGATCTCTGACATCATGTTAGGTTAGGATCCTGTGAGGACTCAGATCAACGTGAAGCACATTTACACCACCGGTCACTTTTATTCATGTGCTAACATAACTACACTGGAAAAAATGCCCCTCTCAAAACAAGAAAAAAAAAAGCTTATTTCAAGGAACAAAATGTGCCAATAGAACAAGTGAAAATGGCTTGGTAAGATTTTTTGCAATAAGATATGATGTTTAGAATATTGAGATCTTAAAATTAGCTGGGAAAACTTATTTTAAGCTCTATTTTACCAGGATTGTCAAGCTTAGGTGTCTTAAAATAAGCCAGACATGCTTTAAAAAAAATGAAGTTTTTCACTCAAAAATAGATTTTCGCTTTCATGTAACCTCCTAATTTGAGATGTATTAAACCTCCTGCTGTCTTCATTTATGGGCACCAAAAAATATTCTTTCCTCGTCTGAAAAAATCCAAAAAATCAGCAAAAAAATTCACCAAATTTCTGAAAATTTGCAAAACCTTCAGGAAGAAAACTCCAATAATTTCTTAAAAGTTTCCCTTAAAAGTTTTATTTAAAAAAAAATCACCAAAATTTGGCAAGAAAATTCTTGTAAATATTTTCAAAAAAATGAGTAAAAATCATCAGAAAAATCCTAAAAATATCTAAAGTGATTCCATATATATCAGTAAAACTTCTAATATTTTCTTTCAGAACGCTCACATAAACATTTTTTGTGAATGTTCTTAAGAAACATTTTTTAACAGTTCTTTTTTTCCAACAAAAAATGTTCAAAAATTTCCCAAAAATGTTGAAAATGTGGACACCAGAAGTTTCACTGTGAAAATATATGTTTTTTTTCCACATTTTCAAACTTTAAAACGGGTCAATTATGACCCACAGGACGACACAAGGGTTAAACTTATCTTGAGTTTTCTTGTAAAATTCAACTCAAAACAAGATAATTTCAAGATTGTTTGACTTAACAAGATATTTAAGATGCATTGTCTTAAAACAAGTCCCTCTATGTTGCTGAAATGTCACTTGTTAAGTGAATTTATCTTAAATCAAGTGGGATGTTTTTGCAGTGTGCACAAGGGTTTTCTAATCATCAATGAGCCTTTCACTGACATCCCTGACAGATGTGACGTTTATTACTCTACACATTCAGGAACTGGTAGTAGGATGACACAACTCAATGACCGACTGCAATCTTGATGATTTAAATTAAGACTGTGCTTCTTCTATGACCAGTCAGTTCTCTGCAGACAACGCCGTGTCTCAGGTGTTGGTAATAAATAAATATTCATCAGAGCGATCACAAACTGAACAGTGTTAACAGGTTTAGTCTTTTAGAATGATAATGCACTAAAAGTGGTAATGAAAAAAACACGAAAACAATATAAATTTCCACAAATCTGCTCAATAAAGCAGCAAAAAGGTGATTAGTAAACCAGCCGCAGCCAGTTGGACTTCACAGTGAAACAGGTCTGACAACCAGGAAATTATCGAACAATCTTCTTTCATTCTTATTTTTGTTTTACAGATCTCATGTCTTTGCTGAAAAAGATAATTTTTTTTTGGTATTTTAACTACAGCTGCTTAGGATCAAGTCATCTTCTAATGTGGATTTTTTTTGGCCTAATTTGCTAAATTCCAACATTTTTTGCAGAAACTGATAAATCATTCTGTGATGTGTGGTGACCTTAAACTTGTCCTTCAACATCTAAGAATCCTGTGAAACAATAAATAAATCTAGTTATCATCCAGCATGAGTTCTGAATATTGCTGAACATTCAGAGCATTTTATTATTTGTTAAAGTTCAGTTGTGAGAATCTCCACCTGTACAGTAAACGTTGGAGCGCTCTCTGGTGATTCACACGGAACACATTCATGCTTTTATTCGCTTTGCATGTTCATCCTGTTTTTATTCTCTCTGCGTTTAATGCCTTCATGTTTGTATTTTATGTCTTGGAGTCTGGTTTATGTGTCGGCTCAGGTTTTGACGCCTCTCTGGTTCTCTGAAGATGAGAGCATGAGCTGGTTCCTGCATCTGCACTTTGGAGGAAGCAGAAAAAAAGGGCCAATAAAGCAGAAGTGGATCCGTCTGACATTCTGTCCTTGTTTCATTTCATAACCGAGCCATCCTCCTGAAGATGCTGTTAATGCTGCTGTTAGTACAGAACGCAGCGTTTGCTCTCCAACCAGTTGTTATGACAGCCTTTTAGAGCCTGCAGGAGGGAAGGCAATTATTCTGTTATTCTTTGATACAGTACATTGGTCCTCTCCTCCAAGCACACACTTCTCCAGTGTGAGTGTGTTACAGAAAGGGCTTTGCTATACATGCTAGGAGTAGATTATAATAATAATATAAGATATTATTATATTATATCAGAAAAGACTGGAACAGTGAACATGTTTCTGTTATGACAGAGTTCTTAAATGCTTAAATTAGACTAAATCTTTCTGTAACTAGATTCTGAAATATACCACAGCATGTTTTTAGTCACATTTACACCAAGGTACACGACTGTTCAAAAGTTTGGGGTCATCCAGACAATTCCATGTTCTCCAAGAAAACTCCCACTTTTATCCATGTGCTAACATAACTGCACAAGGGTTTTCTAATCATCAATGAGCCTTTCAACACCATTAACTAACACAATGTAGCATTAGAACACAGGAGTGATGGTTGCTGGAAATGTTCCTCTGTACCTCTATGGAGATATTCCATTAAAAATCAGTTGTTTCCAGCTAGAATAGTCATTTACCACATTAACAATATCTAGACTGTATTTATCATTCATTTAATGTCATCTTCATAAAAAAACAGTTTTTCTTTCAAAAATAAGGACATTTCTAAGTGACCCAAACTTTTGAACGTTAGTGTATGTATCCCTTTAATATTTGGATGATGTGGGTGATTGTAACTGACAGATAGTGGTCTGTGGCAATGCTTGGTTTTTAAATGATGCACATATGTGAAGCAGATACTGATCAAAGTTGTCAGATATCATCTCAGTGTTTTCTCTTGATGTGTACTCTGTAGAACCATTCCAGAAAGAGTTGACTGCTTCAGAGCACATAGACTAAACATACTGTTGCAGTTTTTTCTGCTTCTTGTGTATTTTTTCGTGCTGCTCCTCTGTCTCCTCTGTAACTGTGAACAAACTGTGAAAAAAAGACGTCCAGAGAATTAGACATTTCATTCACTCCCTGGAGGTCTTTTTTTTCTTTTAGCAGGCTAGTTCAATAACGTGGTGCAGTGACTCATGGGCCGGTCGATGGGATTTCACACTACATAGGTTTAACACTATAGTTGGAAAATATTTGTTTCAGAATCACAAAACTTTATTGATCCCTATCAGGAAATTTAATAAGAAATATCCATTATACTATAATACAGTCATACCATACATTTAGATTTATAGTGAAGTTTTATTTGAACAGTAAGTTTCTTCTGTTGGAAATAAACAAGTTCCAGATGTTAAAACATTGTGGTCAAGATGGTAATTACCCTGCCAAGGAACGTGACGGAGTTATGTGATGATCGGCGTCTGTCTGTCTGTCTGTTAGTCTGTTAGCCTGTTAGCAGCATTACTCAAAAACAGACTAACCCTTTTTCAGGGCAGCCTTCTCTTCTTCTCTACTCTTATCTTGTTCTGAAATACTTGGAGTTTTTCTGCGTGTATGTCACGTGGTTCTTCTTTGTGATGGTCTCCAGATCCTTGAGGTTGAAGGCTTCCTCTCCATCTCTCTGGTCTTCAGTTCCTCCACAGATTCTTGATGGGATTCAGGTCTGGACTCGTTCACTCCAACGTGGTGATACTGTTTCGTGTTCACATGTTCTCAGACACTTTGGCTGAATGCTTCAGATCATTTCTCTTTTCTCGTGATGCCGTTTAATTTTAAAGGTTTCCCCTCAGCTGAAAAACAGTCCCAAAGCATTCCATTCCCACCACCTCTCCTGGCTGTGGAGATGATGTTCTTGGGTTTGGAAGCTTCTCCTTTCTTTGACCAAATCAAAGTCATGGCTCTGTGTCCAGACAGCTCCATTTTCCTGTTATTTGATCACAATACTGATGACTAAAAGTGTTCTTTGTACGGTGAGAATTTAAATGGCCACATATCTTGGAGGAGTGGAGTGGTCCTTGGTCCATGGAGACCAGCCTTGTTCAGAGTCTGCTGGAGTGTCTGACTGAGATGTTGGTACTAGAGCTGGTCACACTCATCAGGATTGTCTTGGTGATGATCCGTGGATTTGTTTTGACCTCTACCATTATTGGAGGGACCCTTTGAGAAGCGTGAAACACTTTGTATTTTTTGACGCTACTTTGCACTTTGGCCTCTGGCATTTGAAAACACTTAAGTATGACTTTATAGCCTTTCTACATCTTATGAGCACCCTTATGCACAGCTCTCCTTCAGCGATAGACCCTTTTAGCAGCTCTCTAAGCTCTTTGGTTTGAGCTGTGACATATGATTGATGAGATACAGGCAACAGAACTACTGTCGTGTCAGTTTATAGTGGATTAAAATGCTGTAGATAGCGGCGGAAATTCTCATCCAGTGAATAATTTGAATGAACGTGGCCTTTTTAGGCAGAATGTGAGAAAAATTGAAATAGTACAACTTTACTGTTAGCGTCTTTCATGCAATGACCCACCACTTTTTTTTAAATCACTTGTTTATGTGCTTTCAAAAAAGGCTGTATATAAACTGTATATAATTATTTTATATCAAATTACACACAGCAACTTTCACCAAATTTCATCAAAGCTTAGTTAAATATTTTTTGTCTTACTGTTTTTTCCTACTGTGAGGCTGATCAGTGGTTAGTTCTGTCACCTCAGAGCTAGTAGAGCCCTGGTTCACATCCCGGCCTTCCTGTGATCTTTCTGCATGGAGTCTCCATGTTCTCCTGTTCATTTGTGGGTTTTCTCCAGGTTCTCCAGCTTCCTCCCACAGTCCAAAAACATTACTCTTTTGCAGATTTTAACCTTAAATTCTGCTTTCTTTACCATTTAGTGTATTTAGTGAATTTCTATTTGTCTTAGAATAGCTCTGGTAAAATCTATTTATTAAATATTCAGACAGGAGTTGACTGCTACTGACTGTCTTGTCAGTGTCATTTTCATTTTGTGGAGTGTCAGTCAGTACAGTGTGCACGATGAATGCAGTCATTGCCTTTGAGGCGTGGATGCTGAACACTCAACTGTTCTGTCAGCCGGCAGCCTCTGACTCTCAGTCCCTGGATCTGATAGGACATATTTTCAGACTCGAGGAGAAAAAAATGAGTAGCTCACTATGCCATGGACCATCACAAGTATGTTTCTGTTTATAAGAGCATATCCAATGCACGTGCACTGATAATAATAATAATATTACTAATAATGAGTGTGTAATTCAAAGTAACACTCGATTTGCCAACAATGCTTCACGCTACACCGTCATTTTACAGCACTGTACCTGCAGGATCAGCAATCAAAGGCAGCCCTGGTATTCAGGGGAAACTGCATAGATTTTCTCAGTAACCCTCAGAGATAAATTATCAGACTGGTGGCATATTTTTTTATATTTTTCTTTCAAATTGCCCTCCTCTAATTCAAAGCTATGGAGTTTTCTCTGCTGTCTAGTTCATGTTTTTTAATTAAGGTACACATTCAGTTTGATTTCTTCCGGTGTCTATGTGGGGCGTCATTATCCCTGAAAAGATGGTGATGTAACTCTTGTGTCTACAAAGAGGGCAGCAGAATGAATCAGCCCTCCTCCCTTTTGGAGTGGCGGGAAAAGAAGTGACACTGATGAGCTGTACCAGGCAGCTCTGGAGTCAGCGGAGCAGCTTCAGCATCGTTTCCGTTTGACTAAACATGTTTTTTTTTAACACGTGTATGCATTCTCATGTCTGTTGGATCTTCTCGTAGACACGTAGTGAGCAGAGAGAGTGGTGCCGTGCTGTTTTCAGCACCATTTGTAGTGACATATGCATTCCCACTGTGCATGGATTTGGAGAGCCGTGACTTCTGGCTGTCATTTCCCCTCTACAGTGAAACCGCCGAAAAGCCAGCGAGTGCAATATGTTGTTTTACCAAACAGAATCTGCTTCCAGGCTGAATATTACACCGTGTTAGTGGTGAGACATGACAAAAGAAAAAATGAGTGCATCATGGGTACTTAGGGTCCTGTCCAGGCAGGATGGCACAAGTATAGGGACATCTGTGGACATGGACACTCAGGAAGTGACAGTAGTAGTAAGCCCAAAAATAAATCATGATGTGAAGCTCTCTGCTGGGGATGTCATGTTTTCTAGTTAGACTGGTTAAATCTGATAAAAGTACTCGTCTTGATTTAAGCAGTGCAGTGGTATTCTTTAACTGACTTTAGTTTTTTGTCAACAGCGATAACCATTACTGTAGTAACAGCTGGAACCAGATGTCCTCCAGCTAGGACTGTTAATACAGACACAACTGATAGCTGAGTGGAGTAATGCCTCCCTCTGGTCACTGGGGCTGTAGGCATCCAAAAAAAATCTAGTCAACTGAATTTATACAAACTCTTCAACCCGCTGATTGGTTGAGAAAAACAAATCTATCATTTCTAGATGAACTCTGGTGTACTCTACCTGCTACTCTTATTGTTCTAAATGAACATAAAACCCAGTATTTGCAATAAATGAAAGATTATTTTTCCACTGAAATGATAGCAGCAGACTGGGAGCAGACCAGCTGCCCATACTCATAAGATTTCTGAAAATATAATGTATCAACTGGTGATCACAGCACATAACTGTTTTTAGAGAATCTGCTGCGTTGGTTGTTGAGCTGGGATGTTCAAGCTGCTGTTTGCAAAGTTTACACCTGACTTTTTAGTCAATGCAGTGACTTGATTAACTTGCTGTCAGTTAGTTTGGAGCTGACTACATTAAGTTAGACCCAGAAGTCTCCATTAGGCTGGGAGGGTTCAAGGTTTTAAAAACACAAAGTAAGCAAAGTGCTCTCTGCTATTACTACCACCACCAACAACTCATGGAGTATTCCTTTATCGCTTTACTCCTTATGACAGTAACACTGGCATTCGTCTGACTGTGTTGGATGAGAGCTTATCGGCCAACCGGTGACCTGGACCCGACAGCTCTACTAGTCACTCCAGTTGTTCTTAACTGCCCTGGATGTGTTGTCAGATTGTTAATACCAGAAACAACAACTGATGCTAGTTTCAGAATGTTTTTTTTTTTTTAGATATTCAAAGACTCTTTATATGATCAGTTGAAAAAGATCCTGGATAACTAAAGACACACTAAAGGCACACGTTAGCACAGAATAAGGAAATCTAAGTTTAGAATAACCTCTTGAACAAAGCGTCAAGGAAAAGAGTTTGAATATATATAAAGGTCAGACCAAAAAAACCCCAAAACCAAGCACCAACTAAAGACTAGGGTGGCAGTACTGAAGTGTAGTTACTGTTCTTGATAATAAAAATAATTATAATAACACATTATTTGTTTTGCTGCATTGCCAGTTTAGGTGGTCCATTAATAATAAATAGAAAATGGCATCAGAGGTGGTAAAGAGGTCAAGGAGGATGATGATGGTCAGAAGGTGTGCTGCGATTAGATCAGTAATGTTTGACGAGGGCTGTTTATGTGCTGTTTTTGAATGGAAACAAGCAGAAATTGCTAAAATGAGGTTATTGCTATGTAGGTGGACCTCCTGTTTGCATTTTATAGATGACTGGAATGATCGCTGGTATCTGAACCAGTGATTCTGAGAATTAGGATGACAGAAATAGTTGATAGTGATGCAGGAACAGTTGCGGTGGGCTGGCAGGGGTTAACCATGGCTGTTATAACTGGGGAAATAGAGGGCATCCAGGCCTTCACCAGGATGGACAGCAGTCCTGGACATCCTGATGAGTTCAGTGATGTTTTCAGCTGATTAAAGTTCAAAAGCTGGAAAGCAGAGGAGCCAGGGTTCCTCTGGGGAGAGTCGGGTTGTGCTGGTGGAGAAGAGGTCAACGGTTACTGGATGCTCATAATGCTGGAAGTGAAAATATCCCAAAATGTTTTACATTGTGTAGTGGAGATGAAGTGAGAAGTGTTTTCTGCAGGCTGAGGCAGTTTGTTAATGGTGGAAAATAAAGTCTGCATGTTATTCTGTCCAGAGTTAATAATGTTAGCACAATAGGAGGATTTAGCAGCACTGAGAACATTCTGATAGCAGATGGTCAGAGGAAATTTGCTGTTGAACAAGTACTTTTTTTTACTTTAAGGCATCAGCCCAGTGTTTTTAGCTGCAGAAGCCCCCTGGTGCACCAAGGCCAGGCCCTAGTAAACAAATATACCCCAACAGCACCCAATGAAACATTTGGCAAATGAGATGCAGCTGAGTTTCCCCAGTGACAGGTTAACAGCGGTCAAAAAATACAACATGGAAGTCTCTGGAAATAGTGGATGACCACATATTTCTCTCAGAGGAGAAAGAAAGTCCTCAATCGACTCTTCTGAGTTTTCAGCAAATTCAAATAAGAAAAAATCAAAAACAAAGAAAACAAATAAACTACCGTTCAAGAGTTTGGGGTCACTTAGAAATGTCCTTATTTTTGAAAGAAAAGCATTTTTTTTTTCAGTGAAGATAACATGAAATGAATGATAAATCCAGTGCAGACATTGTTAATGTGGTAAATGACTATTGTAGCTGGAAACAGCTGATTTTTAATGGAATATCTCCATAGGGGTACAGAGGAACATTTCCAGCAACCATCACTCCTGTGTTCTAATGCTACATTGCGTTAGCTAATGGTGTTGAAAGACTCATTGATGATTAGAAAACCCTTGTGCAGTTATGTTAGCACATGGATAAAAGTGGGAGTTTTCATGGAAAACATGAAATTGTCTGGATGACTCCAAACTTTTGAACAGTAATGTAGATTTATAAAATTGGAAAAGAGAGAAAAAAAAAATGAAAAAAGACAAAAGTTCTGTTTAGAATCTAAACCTATTCAGCCGAAGGCCCAGTTCCTTCTGCAGTTACGGTGAAGGTGAATAATTTACAGTATTTCTATGCAGATTCCTCGTTTACCAGACTGTGAGCCTTCTGGTAAGAGTTGAAGCTGTGATTTCCTCTCCTCAGTGAAGTAATCTCTTAGTTGCTCTCTTCTGTGCTGTGATGATTTCTGCGTCTTCATCCAGCTGGGGCTGTGGCCGGCCGCCAGCAGCTCAAACGGCCACCTCGCCTTGCTGACACAGACACCGATGTGTTGCCGTCCAACTGTGGGGCCTCGGGGGCCGTTTTATTTGTGCCATAACTCATTTCAGGGAACGTATGTCACTGCGGGTCTGCCCTGTAGGAGCGGGGCCCACACGCATACATTAGCATGTTTATTAACTCCACAGCTCAGATTAACATAAGCAGTGACTGGGTGGTGGGATGTGAGAACCAGAGGCTGCAGACCCACAACACTGCTAGTAGGGCACACAGTGCAAACATAATAATGAGCTCGGGCCATTAGTAGCAACCTTCTGTTTAAGCGTTATACAAAATTGAATTTTACTAATTGGTAATGTTTAAATATCACTGGATTATTTCAGACTTCTTTCTTTCTTAAAGTGACAGGCTCATCGAAGAAATTACACCTTCCCTTAACCTATGAAAGAACTTTTTGTATGTCAGATCCCATTGGAAGCTCATGGTAATAGTGGGTAGACACTGGTGGGTGCAGACAATTTCATTCCATTTAGCATATTTGCATAATGAATAAGTCAGCTGTTCCCACACAGGATCTCATGCTGCTTGTATAATTTATCATTCGATGGCATCTTCTACAGGCTCATGTTCAGCCTGTACCTGATGGGCCAAAATCATGTTCAAATTAGCCTCTTTCATGTTTCACTAGGTGCAAACAGCAGGGGAATTCTCCCCCATGGTGCAGTTTGAAATACAAATATGGAGGAAGATATCCAATCTAAGCCTGGTAAATACAGCAGAAGAATGAAGCCGACACAAGGATCTGTTCTTTTACTTCCATACATTCAGTAAAACCTTCATTATGTCCAGCTTGTTGTGTTGGTTAGAGGCATTGTTGGGTTTGTAACAAATGATCCTCACATCAACAACTCACATGAGCTTTACTGTCATTTTCTAATGAGAGCAGCTTTAGTTTCATTAGGTAAAAATCTGACATCTACCCTGTTCCTGTTTGCTAGCCGTCTTTATTGAACCAGGCTGTGACGCTGATAAAATGTACAACAAATGTAAACTGATAAAATACACAGCAAGAAATAAAAAGTAGACATTAGGATCATTGATTACTACGTGAAGTAAATATGGAGTCTACCTGAAGGTCTGGCCCTGCACACTGCATGTTAGAGTCCGTCTGTCTGTCCGTCCGTCCGTCTGGTCTGGAGGGATAAAGGTTTGATGTTCCAGGACCTGTGGGACTGAACCCACTCTTTGTGGCGTCCTCCTACAAAGTTAATAGTTGAGGTGGAGATTTGTCTTTTTCTGGATTTAGTCGTTAAAGGTCTTATCTTTAGGAGCTCTTTGATATGAGGCTGAATTCACTAGTATTCAGTAGTGAATCTGTGACTGCGAGCCACCCAGCTACTCTGAACGTCTTCAGTCTGGTCAAACATGTCTACGGTTGTGGACAAACACCTCCATCTCTGATCGAAAAAGCCTTGATGTTTACGGCCAAACTGTAGTTCTTCTCTAACGTTTCTTTTTGTGGACAGCACATTTTGGGGTTCCTCTTTTTTGCATCATACTCTCTGCTCTTGGGCTAAATTTGAAAGTTTAGTTTAAATATATGTTTTTAATCCATTGCCAGCCTCATAGACATTACCAGCCTTTTTTTTTTTTTTTCTGAAGGCCTTAAATTTTTAGATCTTGACATGATGGTACCACATTAGCAAAGAGAACAGCATATTCTAGATGTCAGAGGTTTAAATATCACACGTTCCACCTGTCACTCCCTCATTAGATTCTAATGGTCCTCACCTAATATACAACCTCTGATCTGATGGATTTGAAGGTGTGATACATGTACTTACTTTTACCATTGGTCTGATCTTTTCTGTATTAATTTAAAACAGGGGTGTCCAACATGCAGCCCGTGGGCCAAAACCGGTCCTCCAGAGGGTCCAACCCGGCTCTCAAAGTGTAAAAATTCCAGAGAAGACATTAAGTGCAGATTGTAAATTAGTAAAACTATAAATTTAAAATCATTTCTAGACCATGGCAAGTTGTTTTGATCATAAAGTAAAATACTAGATTGTTCATTGTTTTTTTGTCATTTTGTGTCTCGTTTTTGTAATATTTTTGTGTCTTTTGTTGTTTGTCTCATGTTTTTGTCATTTTGTATTTCCTTTCTGTCTTGCTTGTGTTTTTTGTCTTATTTTTGTCATTTTGCGTTTTGCGTTATTTATTTGTCTCGTTTTTGTCGTTTTGTGTCTTTTTTTGTCTTGCATTTGTCTATTTTTTTTGTTTTGCTTCTCGCTGTTGTCATTTTTTGTTTCATTTTTGTCATTTGTCCATTTTTTTGTCATTTGTGACTTTTTTGTGTAACTTTTTGTCTTTTGGTTTCTCGTTTTATTTTGTGTCTCATTTTTCTAATATTTTGTATTGTTTTTGTTTTTGTTGCCTTTTGTCTTTTTTTTAATCTGACTTTTGTCATTTGGTCATAAAGTAAAATACTATATCATTTACTTCCAGATGTCTGTGACTAAATGTGTTCCTTTGTAGACACTCTGTGATCTGTAGATTGTAATGTGGAAATGATAAACTGAGGCATAATATTGCCTCAACTGAATTTATTTTTCTTAAGATATTTCAGGTCGTTCATAATGTTTTGTAAAAAGATAATTCCTTAAATATGAACATTTTTGCACTAAAACAAAGGAAAAATTTGGAGTTATTATAAGAGTATTTATAGGTTTTTATGCTGTAATTTTATTGGTCCGGCCCACTTGAGATCAAATTGGGCTGAATGTGGAACCTGGACTAAAATGAGTTTGACATGACTGATTTAAATTATGAAATAAATGCAAAGTGTTTGTCAGTAAAATTGTGTTTTCACTGAAGCCACTCATTCAAAGAGCATCAAGTGTTTGCTTGTTCTAATATGTTCAAAATAAACCTTTTCCATGAGATGGTTGTACATATTTTTTCCCCTAATTTTTTCCGATAAACAGGTCTTGAAGTGTTTAGGTCATGTGATGTGTGACTCTAAACAGAAGCAGCGTTCTTTGTGCTGCTCGCTGCCTTTTAACAGATTTGTATCCATAAGGCGGGGCTGCCTCAGGGCGTCATCGAGGTTCCAAAGCATACAATAAGTCTGTTCCAATAAGTCCAGGTCCTCTGGGAAGCCTCTTTAACCTTCAAACCCACACACTAATTAATGTGTGTGCATTTTGTGAGTCCACAGAGATGAGTGGAAGCTAATGAGGGACTACCTCTGCTCAAAGGGCACACTGGGCGCTAAACGCTCGGTGCTGTGATAGAGATATGTGGGTGGGCTGAGCGGATCGCATCTTTACAGAGACGACTTCAAACCCTCAGTCTGTCTCTGCATTTTCAGATTAGATTAATAAGCCTCTTACTGTGTACAATCAGCAGTGATATAATATAAAAATTATCTCAGTAGTTCTTTTAGAAACAGCACAGACATGCAGAGTCTTTACTGACCCTCATGGTTCCAGAGCATCTTGTGTCGTCGTTCTTTTCTATAAACGTCACGTTTTGTCCACTTCCGAAGTCAATTACCATGTTCTTTGTTTTGGTAGCATTTTGTTCATGGAAATTACTCTAAGAGGCCAGACAGAGCTCTTCAGTCCACCTTCTGTAATTACTTCCTGAATTAAGCACTCTGTTGTTCAGCAGCAGATTTTATTCTTAATGGACCAGTTACTCCTTTATTTAGGAGTGTATAGAGACGGTTTCTCCTTCCAACGCTCCTGTGTTTGGAAGGAGAAAGACAGCTTTTATTTCAACATTATGCATCATATTTTTAGAGAAATAATTAGACCACTTTATATCATATTAAACAACAGGTTGTTAGTTGTTAGTTCTCATTAATAAAGTAGAATAAGATTTACACCCAGACAATGTCACATTTTCCATGAAAACTCCCACTTTTATCCATGTACTAACATAACTGCACAAGGGTTTTCTAATCATCAATTAGCCTTTCAACACCATCAGCTAACACAATGTAGCATTAGAACACAGGAGTGATGGTTGCTGGAAATGTTCCTCTGTACCCCTATGGAGATATTCCATTAAAAATCAGCCGATTCCAGCTAGAATAGTCGTTTCCCACATTAACAATCTGTTGTGGCTGTTTAACAGCCCATTGTGACAGCTCTGTTACAGCTGGTGCCTTGTGTTTATCATGGATGGCAACTTCAGAAAAGTAGATGTGTGATGATGTCACATACAGCTTGTCAACGACCACATCAGGTTTTTAGAACCCTTGTAGCTTCATGTATTAACTGGGCTCTTCATACAGAGCTTCATGATGCTCATTTAAATATTGTAAAACAATCAGTTGTGTTTGTGTTCTCTGCTGACAGAGAACCTGTCTTCAGTGATTCTTTCCTCGCTGAAATATTTCCATATAAGTGGTTTCTTTTTTGAAAAGAAATCTTTCTTTTCAGTGTTTCTGTCCTGTTCCTCACTGTGCACATGTAGAACCTGCATGTCGACAAACTCTAAACAACCGTCTATCCATGCATCCTTAAATCAGATTAAATGATGTTCTATCAGTGTTATTTTGCAGAAGAAAATGAAAACCGTATGAGTTTTCTTTTTGCATGTGTTCATTATGAGTTCTTTTGCTTTGCTGCACTTCCTGTGATGTAACTATATACTCATTGCAAACCTGAAGCCATGTCCCATGCAACACTAGTTGGTATTATATTGAATTTACTGCATCAAGACAACAGGAAAACATGGAGGAAGTGTTGAGTTTCCATTAGCAGAGCAGAACAACAAACAGAAACATCTTCTAAAGACACAGAAGTAAGAAAAAATGTCTCCTTTGACATCAGCACGTCTCTGATAAAGGTCTAATTTACTCTGCAGTTGACATAAATAGGAGTCGCTGTGGGAGAACTCACTGTGGAGTCAGTTAAATTCATGTGTCTCGTCAGGAGCCCTTCTGTTTCAGCCCTCACCTCCTTCATCATCATCATCATTACATCATAAACCCCTCCTCTTCATTCAGGTGATTAGTTGTTGCTACCATGATGTAGCATTAATCACATTCATGCCTACATGTTCATCTTACAGTCTGTAAACCAGTGTACACATACCATCCAGTACAGCATCTAATAATAACTTATAAATATAGATGATCAGACTGATGATCACACCCCCTCTCCTCTTCATCCATCCCTCATCTACCCTCTGTTCTGTGTCCTCCCTCCTCCTCTATCTCTCTCCTGCAGTTGTCAGAATTATTTGTCTCGTTTGAGGAGAAGCCTCAGGGTGCCGCCTCCTTAGCCCAGGTCCATAAGGCGGTGCTGCATGACGGGAGGACAGTGGCCGTCAAAGTCCAGCACCCCAAAGTACAGAGACAGAGCTCCAAAGACATCATGGTGATAGAGGTGAGTCTGTTGAGCTGCACTGGAATAAGTGAAGAAATGTGAGCCATCTCTCTCCTTCATGTACAGGAGGAGTAGAATGAGTGTCCTGTGTGTTATTGAGAGGATCTGTTTCAGTAGTGAGATCATGAGAAATCATGTTTGAAACGGTTCCTGTGTAGACATGCAATAAGTCTTAACTGCAGTGATGTTGAAGCAGGTGTTTTATCTTTTATCATTTTTCCCTAAAGTTGTGGGACTCAGCAGGAACTGGTTCTGAAACACTGAAGGAGGACCTTTAGATGAACTAACCGTAGAGAGTGGGTTACTGTCCACACCCACAACTCTAGTTTGTAACCAAGAAGCTCTAGATGTTTGCAAAATCATCCAATTTTAACGTCATTGCCTGGTGACATGGTTGCTTAAAGCCCAAGCTGAGACCACTCTTCAGACATTATTAGTTGATATGTTCTTATATGTTCTGATCTGATGCCAAACGTCTCAATCGGCGCTGATCAAAGCATTTTTTAATTAATCAGTATCAGAATGAACCTAAGTCCTGTCTTTCCAAAGTTTACATCTGCTATGATACAGGTGTGGCACAATCTGTGGCAAGACATTAGGGATGCAAAGTTTGAACAATTATTTTTAATCTATCATCTGAACTATTTTCAACTAATAGCCAGTTACTTGATAACTCAAACTGACCACAATGGACTTCAATTTACATGTGTGCTTAACTTTCTGTTTGAGTCATTAGACACACAAGTTGGGCCAGAAAAATTGCTCTGTTACCTATGCCACTCAGATAAAATAAAAAAACACTGTCTTAATTGATCCCAGCTCTGCCTGGAGACCATTAAACATCACAAATGTCTTTGTCATGGTGGCCCGTTGCTAGCTAAACCCCAACAATGAAGCTACCTTACAGACAGTGTCCTAGAGGAGCTTTAGAAGAAGGTTCCTGACTATCTACGTAACATTAAGGAGCAGTTTTAATGCAGAAATGAAGATTCTTTATATTGCAAAGCTATTAAAGTTTCAACCATATACACTGGATTAATTTAATGTGCTTGAAGTGTGTATTATCTGGGACGACGGTACCAGGTTGGGACTCAGTATCGGCATATATTTAATATGAAATCACTTGGATTGATTCGGGGCAAAAACACTACATCAGGAAATCCCTAATTATCACATTTGATGAACTGCCCCCAAAGCAATGGAAGATATTCTACTGTTTTCACAGGCTGAGCAGTACTAACCTCGACTGATGGCCTAATCCAAAAGATCTGGAGAAGTACCTCTTCTACAGTTCATGAAACATATCAAATTTTGTGTTGCTGATGGCAGGTTGAAAGAAAACATGACATAACTGAATGTTTAATTGACAGTACAGATATTTTTCTGTCCTCACACTTGATTGTCTTAATGATTCTCATTCAGGGCAGAATCTGATCAGTTCCTCTTGTCCTAATGCCCAGTAAAATAAAGTGTTAGCCTTCAATTCATGTGTGCCACTGAGTCTGATCTGACTTTCTAATCTGAAGGTGTTGGTTCGGGCCGTCCATTGGCTCTTCCCAGACTTCGCCTTCATGTGGTTGGTGGAGGAGGCCAAGAAAAACATGCCACTGGAGCTGGACTTCCTGAATGAGGGACTCAACGCTGTGAAGGTGTCCAACATGCTGGCCGACTTCCCCTTCCTCAAGGTACACACATTAAATTAAAAGCCGATGGAGGTCACAGGTTTCATTTTTGACCCTGTTTGTCCCACATGTACACATCTACTTGTAAACTGCTGGTTCCAATCTGAGATAGTCTGTTTCAATTCAAGGTCCTAGTATTTAAAAATGTTCTCAGTAGAGTTAATAGAGGTCAGACTTGTTCACGCTGTGTGAGAGCCTCCTTTGTGCTGCCTGTCAGCTGCTTCTAAATTCTAACAGAGCAGGGTTAGCAGAAACCCGAAAATCGTATTTCCTTTACGAGACAGAGCTGGACTTCATGTCCATTATCATTTAATTTTCTATTGCCTTTTTTTTCTAATATGTCTGAGAACTTTTATTAGCTCTGCTGAATGTGAAGCAGACCACTTTTTCCAGCAGTCGTTCTTTGTTTAATTCTTCAAACCAGAGAGCTAAAATGTCTTTTGTTTGGAGTTCTTTTCTGTCATTTGCCTCTTGTTCGGCATGTTTTAATTGTATAATTTGGCATTTGACAGAGACTTGGCAGAACGCAAGATAATTTTGTGCAAATTCCCTCCAGTGGAGTCGGTAAAACTGCAGCTGGCCTGAGTGGAATCAGAAATGATAACACCAGTAAAAGCATTTCCAGAGATCCGACCGGTCCCAACTCTTTCTCTGACTGTGACTCACATACATACATTTTCTTTTACCATTCCTCTGAGATTTAACAAACATTTTTCTTGTCAATTGCAATAATTTTAGTAAATTTCACTTAAAGGAGTGTCCTTGATGCATCAGTGCTATTTATAAAAAAAAAATACAGCTTCTATCCCAGTTCAAATATTCCAGGTAATTTTGACCATGTTCTTGAACATTCTAATAAACCATTTAGAAAAGCAGATGCAGTTCTTTAGTCACTTACTAGTAGAATCCAAGTCATGGCTAAAACCCATTAGCTGAGTGAACTTGCTGTAAGAGGCCATCACGAGGTGTATAAAGGCTATAAAGCCACATCCAAGTGTTTTCAAGCACCAATGGCCACAGTGCAAATAATAATCAGAAAGTACAAGGAGTCCCACACTGAAAATTATCAAAGAGCATGGTAGGAATCCAAAAATGACACCTCTGCCATGGTATAGGCCAAGAAAACTCCAAGCAACATAGATACACCATTAGGAATCTGAGCAGTTTTGGTACCGACATCTCAGTCTGACACTCCAACATAATGGAGCTCTGAACACGGCTGGTCTCCATGGACGGAGGTCGAGAAGGACTCCCTTTCCCCAAGACACACAAAAGCTCACCTGGACAAAGAAGAAAGCTTTTGGTCATCAGATCTGTGGTTGTATTGGATGAAAATTTAGTCATTTGGACAAAAACGTTCAACCCTAAAATGTCTAGCCCACAGCCAGGATAGGTGCAGATTTTACACTTTGAGGGCCAGATTGGACCCTCTGGAGGGCCGGTTTTGGCCCGCGGGCCTCATGTTGGACATCCATGGTATAAAGTAATGCACATCTGTAAGAGAACAGCATTTACTGAAAATGTGGAAGATCCTCACACAATCGCATAATGTGTAATAATGCTGAAAATGAGCACAGATCTACAGAACAAACACCAACATTTTGCTCCCTCCCTCCTGTACTGGACTCTCCACAGGTTCCTATGATCCACTGGGATCTTTCCACAAAGAGGATCCTGACCATGGAGTTTGCAGAAGGAGGGCAGGTCAACGACAGGGACTACATGAAGAAGCATGACATCAATGTCAATGAGGTACGGCCTGCTGCTCGTTGGTCTGGATTGGTAATAGTTTATTGACTGATAATGCAGCTCCTATTAGACATGCACATTACCAGCCCCCATGTCTCAACACATGGTGCCTTCAGGCGCAGTATTCTGTGTAGGTCATCTGTGATGTGGTCACTGTAGCTACACGCATAAAACTGAAGAAAACAAGCCGTGGGTCTCATTAGCATGCTAATAGAACAAGTGACACACTAACTGTCACACAGCTGGATTGATTCAAACTGAAATGTGTGTGTTTGCCAGACGTGTGACACACATGACTTAAAACAGGGTTGAAAGGCTTTC
This sequence comes from Amphiprion ocellaris, assembly GCF_022539595.1. Classification (NCBI taxonomy): domain Eukaryota; kingdom Metazoa; phylum Chordata; class Actinopteri; family Pomacentridae; genus Amphiprion; species Amphiprion ocellaris. The sequence continues at coordinate 23,635,008 of NC_072785.1, read as the reverse complement.
TGTGGAAATAAACACCAGCATCAGCCTCGGGTGTCTTCAGGTATAATCTCCATCATTCATTCCTTTTATGCCGCAGGTTTCTCATGGCACGCTGCCTTTCAGTAAAGTAAAGCATGCATGTGTGTGACGGTGGAAGAGTGTGGATGAAGGAGGGACAGAAACACTGAGAGCAACAGTTTTTACCTTCTGGAATTAGCTGTGATATGCTATCAGCTAACAAAGAATAGAAGATTACTACTAGTTCTACAGTTTCTGAGAATATGCAGGTACAATACTGAGCAGGTTTTAAAGACAGTAGTTGAAAGTACACTACTAAATGTCAATTAACAATCAGTGAAGTACCTTTCTGACCTTATCAGTCTCAGTGCAGCCTGACAACATACACAGGAAACAGTGATCAGACAACGGTGAATAAACAAAATGTAGGTATGAACTGCATTTTCCTGGAAATCGTGTCCGTTTATATACATCTGTGTCTTTTGTGTTTTCATAGTTTGAGTTTTTCTGTTGTCTTGTAAAGTAAAGTCTGCCTCTAGACTTTGATTCAACCCCTACAAATCAAGCTCTGTGTGACAAGGATATCTAATATTTCAATGTTTTTTTCTATAAAAATAACCCATTGTTGCCTGCTGCTGTGTCCTTAACGTTGTGCAGGTCCGTGAATGGCGCCAATATGTCTTCCAGCGAATAACACCACAATATAGAATGTAAAGAAATGCATTTTTACCTTAGATGGTCTTTAAAATGGTGACGTTTATAGTTTAAAAAAGGCTGCCAGAAATTGCAAGACCCCAGATGTCATCTTCAAAATGTTGAAGCCGAAAATCCAGCGCTTGAGGACAATGCCATGTGTGGTTATGAAAGCTGAAAGTGATAGTTGTGCTGTTAGTGTCCTCTGAAAACACACAAACACACAAACACATCTCAGTACACACACACACACACACACACACACACACACACACACACACACACACACACACACACACACACACACACACACACACACACACACACACACACACAAAAACACAATCACTGTAAGGGACACATGTGACACAAATGAATGTGAGCATTAAGCAGTGATGATGAGTGTTAGAAGACAGCTGACATGATAGATAGAGGACACAACACAACACATACACACACACACACACACACACACACACACACACACACACACACACACACACACAGTGGACAAACAGAATTATGAGGTGACAGTGGTGCATGCAGGATCCTGTGTGTGTGTGTGTGTGTGTGTGTGTGTGTGTGTGTGTGTGTGTGTGTGTGTGTGTGTGTGTGTGTGTGTGTGTGATCACAAGATGGATGAGGATCCAAATAGACCGAACTCGGCCTCTCCATGTGATCAGAACGGGGCAATGCTTTGCTATGATTGTTTTTTTTCTTTTTGCACCCAACCTCATACTGGAAAGATTCCAGATATGACTGCATGCACTGAATGATGATTATAATCATAAAACACAGTGGTTCCAGTGCTTCACAGTATTAGGACCTTTTAAAATGTGTAACACATTCTTTTAATTTGATTCAAATACTTCTACTGTTTTCTGAGTGATGTTTGAGACAGTTCCAGCTGTTATCTGGCATGTAGTTAATTAAAACAAATGAAATTGGGCTTCAAACTGTTTGAAAAATAAACCTTCTCTTTTCCAGTTTTCTGCTCCATACTGATCAATAATAGGTAATAAACTATCAAAGGCTTGACTGGCTCAGCTTACACATCAATGGTAGCATTTTTATTCCATGTTTTGTGTGTTGTTTGCCAACCCTACTCTAATCCATGCTGTTACCTTTTTCTCAGCAGTAGAAGCTAGATATTTATCTTGCTGTTACTGCTGACCAAGAGGACAAACTGACTGATGGAAAACAGTCAAAAGAATTAGTCTGATCCTGATAATATGAACTAGAGTGACACATTCAATCAAAGCTGACAATGTGATGGAAATATGAAAAATTGAAGAGAGGACACAGCTTTGCTCTACCCATTCTTTAGGAAAACTGTTTGGTGATGTAAACGACAAAAACAAGACACAAAACGACAGAAATGAGACACAAAATGACAAAAAACAAGACACAAAATGACAGAAACGAGACAAAATGACAAAAACATCATCAACAAGTTCTGATAACATGTTGTAGGACACATTAGTAATTATTATTCCAAATATTCTGATGATTAAAAAATGTTCCCACAGTTACACGAGACATCAATGAAACAAATACAACCAAAAAAAGGTAATTTAAATTTGAATTGAACTGTTTAATTAGAGATTCAGTTTGGTCACCAGGGGGGTGGGACAAGAGAAAAATGGCATTTTAGGGGGAACTCCAGAACTATTTGGTATTTTAAAACTATTTTCAAACATTCTTTTCTCCTAGTTTTTTTTTTTTTAGATTTGGTCTCAAGACAGGAACATTTACACAACTACTGCATGTTTTAGGATTTTCTACTTGGATTATTTGAATTTTGATGGGTGGGACGTAGAATGTCCTTCAGTTCTGGAAAGACCCTTACTTTATGAGAGAACCTCTTTACAGGTTGTTCATGTCAAAGATGTGATCTGATGTGATAATCAGACTTCACCCATTTCACTGGTTTATATTTTTTCCTGTTGTACCCCGTATTATACCATTCTGTCTGATTACCTGTTATCTACAACCATCCCACCCACATAAACAAGGACCACAGGACGTCGTAATTACAGACCTTTTGTCCTGATTTCAGAAGTCCTCTAAGAGCCTTGTGCTCTCCCACCTCAAGTCCACCACATACCACCTCCTGGACTACCAGCAGTTCACTTTCAGAGCCAACAGCTCTGTAGACAACACATTAAACACGACCTTCTACGTAATCCTCTACCACAAGCACTCTAAGGAACCTTTCTGAAGGTCCTGTCTGTAGACTATAGCTCCACCTTTAACACAATCATTCCAGCCCCCCTGCAGGAGAACCTCTCCCACACGAATTTATCCAACTTCACTTACAGGAGATCTTCAGTCTCTGGTCTGGTGAGCTCCTGAATTTTGCAGGAGACACCACCCTTACTGGCTTTCTGTGGGTGAAACTGGCTGCAGGTGGGAGACTGACCATCTTCTGACTTGGTGCACGGAGATGGACTCCAGAAGAAGCACCAACACCCTGTCTGATGACCTGGTTAACACCGTAGAGACCGTTATCACCCAGGATCTAAAGAAGAACATCTGTCACCAAGAGGTTCCAGCAAAGACTGCAGATCCTACAGCAGCTGAAGAAGTTAAACCTGCCCGAATCAGTGATGGTGTCCTTCTACTCCACCATGACCTAGTCCATCCTCACCTCCTCCGTCACCATCTGGTACGCTGCAGACTGCAGAGTATCATCCACTCTGCTGAGAGGCTGATCAGCTGCACCCTACCATCTCTCAAGACCTACAGTCTCCAGGACACTGAGGCCAGCAGGAAAGATTAGAGCTGACCCTCCACACCCAAACATAATCTTTTTGAAGCTCTCCAGTTTGTTTACAACTACAGCTGGTTCTCATCAACACGGACTCCTGATCGCTACACCTTACATTTACATAAAGCCTTGTAGCCGTATTTTTCCCATCAACGAACCCATCATGCTCAGTCACGTCCGTTATTATTTTTTAGTCTTTCCTCTTGTTCAGATAATGTTTACCATGGAGCATTTATGTATTTACATCATCCGTCTTTCCATATGGCAGTGTGTCTAATGTCAAATAAAATTTTTAGCATAAATTTTATCATCATATAAGATGAACTCTACCAGGGAGATTACAGGAGGTCTGGTTTAATGTCATACCAACAGAATAAGTTTGAGTTACCTGCGGAATTGAAGCGTCTGTTACAGAAGGTAAACAATAAATCAGTGAAGCTGAAACCAAATGTGTCTCAGGTGCAGAAGACAAAACCAATCAAATGGAAACTCAGTGGAGTCGCGTGTTGATCTACAACGAATCAAAGTGGATGAAGTGGAGTGTCGAAGGCTCACCTGATAAAGAAGAGGGTCAGCAGGTACAGTGCTGTGCAGAAGTTTTACACGTTTAGATTCACATTCATCACGCAAAACCAGCATCTGTTCCCAGATCAGTTCTGCAACGTGACGCATTGAGCCCACAGAGCTCTGATCACCACATCATGGAGTCAGAAAACAGACAAGGGGAACACAGCAAGTTCTCCAAGACATTTGCAACAACCTGTCCAACCAGTTCCTGCATGTCATCGAGCCTCAGGGTGCTGGTGCCATTTTAAAGGTTTCTGCGCTTTGTTTGGAGTTAGTGGCAAAATCTGTGTGGAATAGTTTTACAAGTCTGGAAAAAAAACACTTGATTACGTTATCCCTGCAGTCCTACATCAGAACCAAGGGTTTAATGTTTGGAAGCAGAGAGTCTCAGGCTGTTTTTCCATCTTTACTTTGCCATTTTCATCATTATTTTGGCATTTACAGCCAAGTTCAATGTCATGAAAGTATATGTGAAGAGACTCATCAATAAAGCTCAAGCATTCCACACCCTGAACTACGGTAAATATTGTCCTTCTCTGTGGATGTCTGTGGATTCTATATACATCTAGCTATAGATATGCAGACTTTGTATTTAAATTGAATCCACTGGCCTGGCCTGAGAAATAGTTACAAGATTTGGGCTAAAACAAAAATAATTTGTTAGTTAAGCTGAGAGAGCACTGGGACAATTCAGATGTTGTTAAATCCAGACAAAAGGGTTATTTCAGGCCAAATGGGGAAGTCAGTTGCTGTGGAATCATCTCTGTTTGAAATCTGGTAGTAAAATAATGATTTTCTGTTCCCTTTCTCTCCACTGTCAATCTGTGGAGCTCTAATTAACGGCCATTAGTGTCTGCCTATTCCTCTCTGAGACCATTTGTTGAATCTCTGCTCTCCTGCTATATAACTGTGTGTGTCGGCTTGTGTTTGTAAAGCAGTGTGAAGACATTTGTGCGTTGTGAGGACATTGTGGTTGACCCCGCTACTTCCAAGGACTGTTGGAAGGATGTTGTTGGCGTCCTGCTCCTGGGTCGTGCTGAGGTTGTTTCCTCTGCGGCTGTAGTTTGATGTCTTGGTGTCAAAGGGGGTCTGCATTAATCCAGGAACTCACACTGTACATGCACATGCTCGTGAACACCCTGTGCCCTATTTTCTCCTCTGGAGGCATCCACCAGCATGAACGCTCTGACTAACCGTGAATCACATCCACACAGTTTAAATGCTCTGGTTGAATCCAGAAAATTAAATTAGCGAGTACACAAGAGGAAAATATGGAGCTTAGTGAAAGTTTAATTAGGAGCACCGCATTCACATTTTTCTCCTTCAGCCGTGCTTTCAGCTGCTACAGTTTGAAGCATCAACGGTCAGAAACAGATGTAGGTACGGAGGATAGGTCATAGTCTGCTGCTGTAAGACCAATGCAGTTTAATTAATCACAGAATACATGAGACTCTTCCAGATGTGGTTTAAATATGCTAGGTGCACTGGAGATATTATTTACGGTTTGTTTTGTGAGATTAAACATATGATGCTGATTCTGGATAATGTGTTTATTTTGGATCCCATGAAGAGTAGCTGCTGCAGAGGGGACAATTAATAGAGATTTTAATACATGAACCAAGGTTTCTGTCATGTCTTAGAAGGCTTCAATACGTCCCTGAACTTTTTTTTTAGCCCTCCAAACTCCAAAACGTTTCTGGATGGTGTTTGATTCTGTTCCATTTTTCCTCTCTGTGGGTTATTTGAGTCCTGCACCTCCATGGAAACAGCAGAACCACGGCTAGAAGTAGAGAGAACTCAATCAGGTTGTCTGTGTAGTGGGACAAAGTTCTAATGGCATAAATCCTAAAATATGAAAACCAAAAACTGTACTTCTTTGATTGTTTATTTAACAAAAATTGAGTAATGCAGCACTTCCACACATACAACACTTTCCCGAGTAGTTCTAGGTATATTAACAAGAGGACAACATGTCTCAACATACTGTAGATATTTTACTATTTACTTCTTTAGTCTGTTTCCATGTGTCTCCTCTCTGCTCTGTGGAAACACTGCATGTAGTTTAGTCCTGAAGTCCTGGATTTTATCACGGCCGCTGGTCTCAGATCAGTCAGTCGTGACATCTCAGTCATGGTGACAGATAAAAGCAGAATTTTTAGTTTTTTTTTACCAAGCCTTTATTTTGACAAATTTGAAAACAGCTTCAAAGAAATTTATAGTGTGATGGAGCTGAAATGTATATGGTCTTGCCTCCTTGCACATATTTCTATCTTTGTATTGGACTGAACATGTGCATACATCATACAGTACATGACACACTTAGAAACTGAACTTTGAATGTGGTCACATCATTACAGACTGAATTGTTCTCATGATACAATAGCAGTAATTGTTGATGCCTTTTCAGACTGACTCTATATGAAGATGAAGCTTTGCTATTTGCACGATCAACAAATACACATCAATACACTACCAATCAACAAATATAAATTAATGTTTACTGACACACTACTGTTCAAAAGTTTGGGGTCACTTAGAAATGTCCTTATTTTTGAAAGAAAATAAGTTATTATCATTGTTAATGTGGTAAATGACTATTCTAGCTGGAAACAGCTGATTTTTAATGGAATATCTCCATAGGGGTACAGAGGAACATTTCCAGCAACCATCACTCCTGTGTTCTAATGCTACATTGTGTTAACTAATGGTGTTGAAAGGCTAATTGATGATTAGAAAACCCTTGTACAGTTATGTTAGCACATGGATAAAAGTGTGAGTTTTCATGGAAAACATGGAATTGTGTGGGTGACCCCAAACTTTTGAATGGTGGTGTATTTGTTAAAGATCAAGAATGAGGTCTGGCTAGGAGTTTTTTTTTTAATTTTTTTTTTTTTTTTTACTATATTTGAAAATATTGTGTATGGTGGCCATATTCAAGTATTACCACTATGTACATAAACCATAAATAATAATAACACTAATAAACTAATACTATCACACTTAATGAAGGTTAGACAACTGTTCTAAATCTAATTTTTTTTATCTTTGTTTCCTCTCAGTTTTTGTGAAATCTGTTTCTCCTTTTCCTCAGATCTCTGAGAACCTGGGTAAGATATACAGCGAAATGATCTTTGTCCATGGCTTCGTTCACTGTGACCCCCACCCCGGCAACGTGTTGGTCCGAAAGTGTCCCCAGAGCAAGAAGACCGAGATCGTTCTGCTCGATCACGGCCTGTATCAGGTGGGAAATCTGCAGGCTGCCCGCACATAAAGAAAATACCATTTGTTCTAATATTGCGGTCCATTTTTCATGCTGCCGGCTGAGGCCTTGAATAAATAGGTAGATCAGCAAACACACAGGCGGGATGCTTGTGAAAAAACACGGACCACACACATACACTTCCACAGGCAGACACACACTTTTATTAGCACTGCAGCACGATAAAAGCTTTTTGATAAACAACTCATTTGATGTTGTTCTTAGCAAAGTGCAGTGTGTTTGAATGCACCACGGCCCTAATCATACAGGAGCATATGTGCACTCTCATGTTCTGCACGTACACACACACACATACACGCACACACACACACACACACACGCACACATGAGCTCTTTGATTGTTAACACTCTTACAAACACCTCCTGGCTGATACAGACATCCACAGGTCTTACATGTTTTTTTTCCTGCTTGTTCCTGTATTCATGAAGAGATTTCAGTAATAAATACGCAACTCCATCATCTTTGACACACAATGTACACACACACACACACACACACACCCACACAGACTTCCCTCGGACCATAATGGCACCAATTTATTCCTAATGATTTGTGAATCAGTTGTCATTTTGGAGTAGAATATTAATCTATTTGTCTCACACACACACACACGCATACACACACACACACACACACACACGCATACACACACACACACACACACACACACACACACACACACACACACACACACACACACACTGTCATTTCCAGTGCCATTACCAGTTGAATGCTACACACTGAGGATGTGTTCAAAGTGCTGCTGTTGGTCTGGAAGTGGTCGGGGTTCTTATCTGAGGGAGCGACTGTGTCTAAAGGAAAAGAAACACATTAAGAGAAAAATGAGATTTGTTATTTTGTGTTCCTGTTGAATCCATGCATAGTGAAGATGTGTTTACACTTGATTATTATTTCAACACATTTTATTCAGGCTGTCTACATTGTGATGATTGATAGTAGTTGAAAAGATAAATTAAGCTGTAATTATATGAGAAATGCTTACGGGATTGACTCTGTATGAAGATGAAGCTTTTATCTTTGCACAATCAACAAATACATCAAATAGATAAACAAATCTTTGATACCTGCATGGAAGGAGTCATAGAAATCAACAAATCCACATAATATTCTATGTGGAATGTGACAGTTTCCTTCCACAAGCAGGTTAGCTTAAAAATACACTCTGGGATAAAAAAATGTGTGTTTATTGTGTCATTGGCTGCGGTCATTTAGTCTAATCAATAATCTCTATGCTTTAAACCAGGGGTGTCAAACATATGGTCCGTGGGTCAAAACTAGCCCACCAGAGGGTCCAATCCGGCCCTCAAAGTGTAAAAATGACAGAGAAGACATTAACTGCAATGTTTCAGTAAAAGTCACTGCTATTTTAAATTTGTCCACTGCACTGCCACAACTTTTATGTATCTTTTTTGTATAAATTTTATACATTTAATTTTATACATTTATTCATTTATTATTTGAAATTTGATGGGTGGGACGTAAAATGTCCTCCAGTTCTGGAACGACCCATACACTGGATTAATTTTAAAACCTGTAATGTACTTGAAGTCTGTATTAAAATGACGTCTTATTGCTCATTCTCCCCTCAGGTCCTGCAGCCAGACTTCAGGTTGGACTACTGTCGGCTGTGGCAGGCTCTGATCAACAGCGACATGTCTGGGATGGAGCGTTACAGCCGCAGACTGGGAGCTGGAGATCTGTACCCGCTGTTTGCTTGTGTGTTGACCGCTCGGTCCTGGAAAGCTGTGAATGCTGGAATCAGTTCGGTCCCTGTTACACACTCCGAGGTACGATCTCTCTTACTGTCTTGTGCCGTCTTGTGCATTTCGTATTTTGAAAACATCAGAATATGAGAGGCTACAATTATTACTACTACGTTACTACCAGAACCGAGCTGGGAGATGACTTCTTAGCTAGTGTTTTCCGTTTATGTGTGCCGTCGTGGCAAAATGTGGTCCTAGAGACACCAACTGTAGTAACACAAAAAAAGTCTGAAGTCCTTTGACAGGTGCTTAAAAGTCTGTCTGTCTGTGGACCAATTCTGTCACCATGATAGCATCACAACCATACAAGATACAGTCCTGAAACTTTGAAAATGAAAGCTTACTTTGAAGAGGAATGTGGTCAGACATCACAGCTGATGTGACCTTTACAAGATGATCTCTAGTATTGGTGTGGCGCCACATGGGATATTCCAACCTGTTTTTGTTGTGATAGAAAGTGACCCCAGAATCAGTTTGCGCTTCAGTTGGTTGTTAACACAAATAGCTAATCAGTCAATCACATGGCAGCAACTCAATGCATTTATTCATGTAGACGTGGTCAAGAGAACTTACTGAAGTTCAAACCGAGCATCAGAATGGAGAAGAAAGGGGATTTCAGGACTTTGAACGTGGCATGGCTGTTGGTCTTAGTTTTCTCAGAAACTGCTGATCTACTGGGATTTTCACACACAACCATCTCTAGGGTTTACAGAGAACGGTCTGAAAAAGAGAAAATATCCAGTGAGCAGCTTGTTGATGTGAAGGTCAGAGGAGAATGGGCAGACTGGTTGGAGATGATAGAAAGGAAACAGGAATAACCACTGGTTCCAACCAAAGAATGCAGAATACTATTTCTGAAGGACAACACATCCATCCTTGAAGAAGACGTTCTACAGCAGCAGAAGACCACACCAGGTTCCTGTCAGCTAAGAACAAGAAACTGAGGCTACAATTGACACAGACTCACCATAACTGGACAATAGAAGATTGGAAAACGTTGCTGGTCTGATGAGTCTCCATTTCAGCTGCAACATTCAGATGGTAAGAGTTTGGTGTAAACAACATAAAGCATGGATCCATCCTGCCATGGATCAATGGTTCAGGCTGCTGGTGGTTTAATGGTGTGGAGGATATCTTCTTAGTACCACCTGATCATGGTTTAAACTCCACAGCCTACCTGAGTTGTTGCTAACCATGTCCATCCCATAATGACCTCAGTGGACCATCTTCTGATGCTACTTCCAGCAGGATAATGCTCTATGTCACAAAGCTCAGATCATCTCAAACTGGTTTCTTGAACATGACAATGACCTCCACAGTCACCAGATCTCCATCCAGTAGAACCTTTGGGACATGGTGGAACCGGAGATTAGCATTATGGATCAAATCTGCAGCAGCTGTGTGATGCTATCATGTCAATATGTACCAAAATCTCTGAGGAATGTTTCCAACACCTTGTTGAAAGCATGCCATGGAGGATTAGGGGAGTTCTGAAGGCAACAGGGATCCAACCTTTTACTAGTAAGGTGTACCTAATAAAGTGGCCAGTGAGTGAATGATAACACAACTCCAACATCAAATGTTGTTGAAATGTCTTTATTTTTAAAAACATGTTTTTTTAAAAAAAACTTTCCAGCATTTATTCCTCGGTGCTGATTGGCTGTTGCTCTTGACCTGCAGCCGGTTAAATAGTGCAGTGGAGGGACTGTGCTCAAACCCACAGAGATGCAGCTGGAATGGAGACAAAGTGACATCTTCTTACATTCATATATTTTACCAGGAATCAGTTAAAACAAGCAAACAAAAATAGCGATACTGATTATCTAAAAAAAAAAAAAAAAAAAAAGAATATTGGAGCTATTGATCAACTTGAATGATAATCATTCAACCCCCACCCCATACCCATACATAAAGGGGAGGTTTTTGTTCCTTCCCACTGAGTTCTTGCTCAAAGGATATTCAAAGGAAACCTTGGATTTGTTGGGTTTTTCTGTTTAAGGTTTCTTAGGTCTTCATTATACTGTGTGAGATGACGTTGTGAATTCCACTCTATAAACAAAATTTAATTGAACTGAATACACGCGGACGAGAACTGAACCATCTCTAAAACTCTGAGTGAACTATGAATGAGCATCACCAAGAAGTGAAATGATTCTTCTCATCACAGTTTGATTTGTTTGGGTCAGAAACTTTAACAAAGTCTGTTGGATTCATGTGTGTGAGGAGCCAACAAGGAGCTTGGCCAGTGGAAGTCTTGGCTTCAGTGACAAGGGACTCCAGTGAACATGCGTTATTCGCCCACAGGCGTGAAAGCGTGAGGAATCCTGTGGAGTCTCTTTTAGCACATGCACACAGTGTGCAGCTTTACTCACAATGAATGGGCGCTATCATTGAATGCAGTAGCTGGCTCTCCTCTGTGCAGGATATTGTGTTCCGTTTCATATTTGTGTCAGAAGTTTATGTTTGGTCCTGATTATGCTTCCAAGCCTGATCAAGAAACAAATAGTTTTCCCAGTTTAATGAAGAGGTAGACAGACCTTAATACCTGGAGGATGAACTAGAATACTGTGAGTGAAACCTTTACCCCTCATCATACATTTAAATGGTAACTATTTGCCATGTAGTAGAACAGTTTATTAAAAAAAAAAATACCCCAACATTTATTTCCCAGCTCAAGGAAACCAATATTAACACTAAGTACTAATGCTAGTAGGTATTTCTTCAAGACAAGATTAGTTTGAGAATCCACCAGCATGAAACTGGTTTGTGTGGCCCTTTACCCACAGGTGTTCTACAATGCCATCTGTGCTCAGGAGAGAGTTTATTTATACCCCTCTTATGCAACATTTTCTAGCTGGCAAAAGTAGTACACAACAGTCTGCTACAGTGTGCCACCCCCTCACATATGACAGCCAGTCCAAGGCTGCCAGGGGCCACTACATGAATAACTTACAGTGTCTTTTTTAGTATTTCTGACAATGAAATGTATAATTTTGGGAAATCATAATGTAGGGTTAGCAGTAATCCTGACAAAGATACCAATAAAACATTATACATAATATTCTTTCGTTGACTTTGTCTGAACCATGACCATCTGCTAGTGATAATGACCTATTAGATGTCTCATCGTTGACATATTATCTTGTTTCATACATTAAAATGAGCAAACAGCATTTGCATTGAAAACTGAGTATTGTGGGAAAAATAATGCAAAGAGATGGCAAAAACCAGACATTTAGATCTTTGAGTAAGATTCAGGACTACTCCTGGGAAACTTCATTCAATCAACTTTCAGTTACATTTAAAATTCTTCTACTGCCTCCATGCCGGTGATGGCTGTAGCCAGAGTATTTGCTATTGTTTGTCCATCCGTCCGTTCTCGTGATCGCTCAGGAAAACCTCTGTGGAATTTCTCTAAATTTTTCACTAACATTCACTCGGATGCAACAATGAGCAGGATGTAGATTTTGGTGATCCAAATATAAATGATAAAGTGATGACATTGTGTAATGAGAAAAGCACTCAGAGAGCGCAGTCCTCCTCCAAGGCTGCTCATTCCCCCATATGTCAGAAATGCAGCATTTGTTTATTAGTTATTGATGATCAGAAATCATGGCAATATAGAATGTGTCCATCTAATATAGATGTACCCACAAACTAAATGACCTTGTGCTGAGCACAGGCATGTGTTCTCCATGTGTACATTATGTACGGATACTGAATCACGTGACCTAAATATGTAGCAGGTGGCGGGAATTGATGGGACTCAGAAACACCCCCACAATTTAATCAGTTGTTCCTTGGATCACTTCTGACTGATAAGTCCTGATAAGTCCTCAGTGGTGGATTTGTAGTAGGATCACAATCATGTGATCATCAGCAGGCAGCTGATGTAGTGTTCACTTGTTGTCGTGGTTACAGTGAAGGCGTGCCGCTATCTGGCAATGATACAGAAATCTTTAACAAATCCGTGGATCCAGACTATAAGCTGCATCACTGCCAACATCTGATCATTTGGTCCTTGTGTCATTTATGACCTTCCCTGAAAATTTCATCCAAATCTGTTCGTCTGACTAATGTTACAGACAGAGAGACGCTGATCGTCACATAACTCCACCGCGTTCCTTGGTGGAGTAGTAACTAAAGCTTGAAAGGTCAACCTCACTGAAGTTATTCTGGGAATTATTCAACATCTTTTCCTGGAAACAGCAGCGGACATTGTGACCATATTTTAGATTTGATTAGATACTGAATAAGTCCCACTAATCTTGGCTGCTGTCAAACTGTGGTGTTTGTGTAGATCTTCTGTGGTTACTGATGTGTGTGAAGCATCCATATTTAATTAGTGTCTTCTTTTCAGTAGCTTCCATATTTGAAGTGTAGTCTGCTGTCGTGGCTTTGCGTTCTGTTGGAATTGGCCTTCTTGGCACTGCATGAACACAGTACATGGAACTAGACTGTTTTTGTTACTCTTCATGAACATACACACTTAAAGCCTTCACTCCATACGGTAGATCATATGAATGTGGACAGGCATGGATGTAAACCTGCAACTTGGTAATTTTAGTTCATATTTGAAACTTCGTAATTACCACCAGAGTGGGACTTTAATTGTGCACTTTAAAATATAACACTGTCTTTGTTAGTAAATCTGAATATCAGGATCATATTGCCAGTTTGGACTTCACACTTCTGAATTATGTGCTAAACCGGGCTTTTAATTTTCTCCCAGTCAGTCATAAAAATGACTGGGTGGGATGTAGAGTAACTTAGGATGAGCCACTGGGAGGATTAAGTGCAGTGATAGAATATGACTGTGTTTTTTCTGTGTCTGTGTGAATGTGAGAAAGAGATAGAGCGTATGTGGGTTTGAGAGATGAATAGTTAAGAAAACAATGATATTGATTTTTTTTATGTGCTTCCTTCTGTTTCCTCACAGCTCACTGGTTTCACTCATTTCCTTCTGTTCCTGCTCAGCTCTGCTCTGTGTTTACTTCTTACTTGCGTTTAATTCCATCCTGTCTTTTTGTTTATCGCCTCACCAGGTAATCCAACCAGCAACGGTCCTGAGCCATACTAGAATAAGAATATCAACCTAACCACGATGCTTCTATAACCATAAGTTTGTCATAGTGGTGTTTGATGAAAAAAAGGGGTTTATTTCTATAGTTTTTCAGTTATTTAAAATAGAGTTTTAGGACCTTTTTGGTAATTTGGTACAAAAACCCAACAAAAGTTGTGTAGTATTCATTTTTTCCTCTGTTCATTCAGTTCATTGCCATTCTTTCTCTTTCTTTTTTATCTACTGGCTGGATGTGTTTGATTCGGTGACCTCACTTGTAAGAATCATGTTCATTATCTATTTGAAGCAAACCATTTGGTTTCAGAGTAATGACATAATTTCACTCAAATGCCCCCGACTCCCACCCCAGTAAAACAACTTGAGAAAATATTTTGAAAAAAAAAACTTGAATGTTCTCTGAGATGAAAGTTTTTGTTATTGCAGGACATCGTAACCATAACTTCTCTTTGATTCTTTTACATGTACGAGTCAAGTGGAACTCCATTCATTTCTATGGGAAGCTTCATAATCTCCCGTGTGTTTGTGAATCTCCTCCTTCCATTTATGGAATATGCCTCAAGGATGTAAAAATTTTGCTTTTGCAGTTCATTTCAGAGGGAGATAGAACGGTGCCATTAAGCTGGAAAAGTGAATTAACTAAAAGTAAAGCAACTGCTTGACTATGTTGACCCTCAAACTATGCAAAGCTAAAACTAAAAAGAAAATAGTTTAGATTCTCTCCCACTGTATAATATACAGAATGCGTGCATAGTGTTCATCAATCAGCCTCCTCTTATTTCCCATCATGCACCACTAGTCCTGTTTTAGGGGTAATCCTTCATGAACTTATTACATAAAACCAGAAAGCAAAATTTTGATAAAATTGTCTCTCTCATGGCTGTGGTTTTGTTTCCAACAGTCCATAAAAGTTGCATTTCCTTCCTTTGAACACAGAGGGTCCATAGAATGTACGGAATAATTAAGGCCATAAAAATCTGTGGGAACAAGATGCAACTCTGTCATTTCTGATTGTACAGTTCCCTTTTATCCAGGTAACTTCCTTCTTGCTCTACTACAACTGTCTTTTCATACCCATCTAGTAAAGTAACGACTAAATACAACTTGACATTTTATGCAACAGATTGAGTTTCCTCAGACAGTGGTTTATTTCAACCTATTCTTCAAGTATTTTTTTTTCTCAAAAATTTGTGTCTAACCTCAGAGAGTCTCTGAATTTTTTTCTCGTAAATTTATCATTTAAATCGCTAAAAAGTCTGTTTTTTCTGCTCCGATTATAATTTTTTCCTCCCTCAGCTCCATTTTTTTTTCCAGTTTAATTTTACCTTTTTAACCTGCAGTGGCTCTATAGTTTTGAAAGGCATGACTAAATTTTACCATCCAACTGATATTGGTATTAGATCACAAAACATATGATGCTCTGGATCGCATGTCCTTCAACGTACGCTACCAGTCAAAGGTTTGGACACAGCTTCTCATTTAATGGTTTTTCTTTATTTTCATGACTATTTCCATTGTAGATTCTCACTGAAGGCATCAAACTATGAATGAACACAAATGAAATTATATAGTAAACAAAAAAATGTGAAATAAGTCAAAACAGGTTTTATATTTTAGATTCTTCAAATGATTCAATTTGAGTTAAAAACTGCCAATAATGACGCAGAATCTGTCCATAATAACTTGTAAAACAGATTGAAATTAGTCCAAAATGATTTGAAACCTGTTCAGAACTACTCAAAATTTCCCAAAACATGTTGAATATGGTACAAAATGACTCAAAATATGTCCAAAATTTGTTAAATCTTCTTGTAAATGACTCAAAAGAAGTCTCCAATAACCCTGAACAAGTCCCAAAAAACTCAAAATTTGTTCAAAATGATTGAATTTGTCCAAACGAATTAAAAATTGCCAATAATGACCCAAAATCTGTCTAAAATAACTTGTAAATTTGAAATTTGTCCAAAACTACTTTAATTGTAGTAAATGACTTGAAATTATTTGATAGTTAATTGAAACTTGTGTTCAGTGACTGGAAATGTGTCCTAAATTACTCAAAAATCATCTAAACTGACTCAATCTTTATCCATTACGAGTAAATATTTGTCCACAATGACTTCTCAAAACTACTCAAAAGTTCTCAAAACATGTTCAAAATGGTCCAAAATGTGTTAAATCTGGTCCCAAACAACCCAAAAGAAGTCACAGATAACCCTGAACAAGTCCAAAGAAACTTAAAGTTCGTTCAAAATGATTCAGTTTGAATTAAAAATAACCAATAATGACTCAAAATCTGCCAGTTCTGTTAGATTCTTCTAAATAGCCACCCTTTGTTCTGATTACTGCATTGAACACTCTTGGCATTCTCTGGATGAGCTCCATGAGGTAGAACCTGAAATGGTTTTCACTTCACAGGTGTGCCTTGTCAGATTCATTCGTGGAATTTTTTGCCTTTTTAATGGGGTCAGGACCATCAGAAGTCAGGTTGGTCCACAGCTGACAGCCCTGTTTGACAACTGTTAGAATCCATATTATGGCAAGAACCAATCAGCTAAAGAGAAACAACAGTCCATCATTACTTTAAGAACTGAACATCAGGTCTCCTATGGCAATTTACTCCATAATTCCAGATGTGTTCATTCATACTTTTGTTGCCTTAGGGAGAATCAAAACCATTAAATGAGGAGGTGTGTCCAACCTTCTAACTGATAGTGTATGTTGTTGTTTCATCTGGAGGACTCTTGGGTATGTCGTGTTATTTCAGGTCATTAAACTGGCTGCTGAGTGTCCTGTAACAGTCTGTAGCTGGTGGTTTGTCCATGCAGCATCCTGACTGGTAGTTTAGTGTAGCTGTGGGACTGAATTAAGCCTTATCAGGTCGAGGATAGCAGCAGTGGATGGATGGACCCGATGGAACCTTTTCCAGCCATGAGGTCAGAGATGCTATCAAGTTGAAAATAAATTATTTAGATGTGGACTGCTGAAGAAATGCAGTTTTTGACAGTAATGGGATAGTCGCTGAGCTGATCTGTGAGCAGCCACAACCATTTAGCTGTACTGTAGCATGGTCACCAGGACAGCATAGCAAGGTAGGAAGAAACGTTTACCAGATGCTGTGCTGGAGATGTGCTGGTTTCACACAGACAGGTCATCATGGAAAAGCTCTCATGCTCAGGGCTTCACAGCATGATTAAAACACACACACAAGGCCTGTGGACTAAAGGGTTTAGAGCCAAAAAAATCACATTATGTCTTTGCAAAGAAGCTGTATAGATTTGAGATGGATTAGATTGTTGTTCTTTAGGGATCATGTTTGTTCTCAGCCAGCAGTGTGTGCTTTTTTCTGCACTCATCAACATAATAGCAACATAATTCCTGTAAGAATGAGTTTAAGGTATTCTTCTCCCTCCGCTTCCTCCCACTTTAGCTCAAATGGAAGCACTCCCACCAGTCTAGGCCATCTGTCCACACAGGCCACACACTCCATTAGACAGATCTCCTCTAGAGCTTTGTACTTGAACACACTTGTTGATTGTGTAACATTCTGGAGTCGAGAGGTGAAGTTTTGAGACGTTTCCGTGTCCGTAAGCACTCATCTGCTTTGCCTCGTCTTAGTTTTCCCCTCTGACATCTCCTTCCCTCTGTCCTTTGTTGTTCCCTCTCTACTCTTTCCTCCACTCTCTTATGCATGGATCATTTTTAAGTCCTGCTTCTAACAACTGATGATGCATTCCATTAGTGTTAATGCAATCATACGCACACGGCAAACGTTGAGTGCTTTTAGAGCTGTGGCTTTTTGCTGCCTTTCTTTCACATGCAGGAATATTTTATCTTTTTAATGAATGCTTCACTCCTAAACATTGAAAACAAAGTAATTAGACAAAAATATAACCAGGTGCTGATATTACAAGTCAAGTGTATTTTGCCGTGTTTTCTGATGTGTTTCCATTTCATTCTGCTTTCATTGTCTCTGCTTTTAATTCAAACGCAACGTCTCCTTCGTATTTATCCGTCATCTTGATACAGTCAGTGTAATGTACTTTACATTCTATTGGTACAACAAAACATTATGTCATATTCACCAATCTGCTGCTGTCGTTTTAAAATCAGCACTACTGTAATTCCAGTAGTAATTCTTCGACACCATCAGAGACGAAAAAAAATAAATTATACAGGAGGTCCCTGGACTTACATCAGAGTTCTGTTTTTCTGCAAGGACTGGTGAAAATGTAAACCAAGCCGTTACGTGCATCACGATATCGATCAGTTTGCATATTTGCACAACTAGAGTAATGACAAACAGTCATTAGCTCACACTGAAACACAACTCGGTGGAAAAATACCGGCGAAAATGTAAACTCTAAGTCTGACTTACACTTGGAGCCATAATGAAGTTATTGAATGTAGCATAATCCAATGTGGCGACAAATGGAAACAAACCCGTCTGATAGCGCGGCGTGACGACTGCTCAGACGGTATTCATCCGCTCCACTCGCCAACTAGTGCCACTGTACCAGGTCTGACATAACAACGAAACACCGTATGTTAAACCGAGGACCGGCCCGTAATCAGTTCCGATGATGAAACGCCGTAAGTCGAGGATGTCGTAAACCGAGGACCACCTGTATGTAAAAAGAGAAGAGTAGAAAGTACTGTGTAAAAAGTACAGTGTTAATAAAGTACTGTGTAAATAAAGTAGAATACAATTTAAACTACAATATTGGTCATGGTATTAAAGTGTTACACATGACATAGAAATGTTGTCCATGTATTGGATATTTCACTGGTGTAGAAACAGGAATCTTTAATGATTTCCTGGTTCATTGTTCATGAGGGATTCCGTCCTGAAGCGCTGGCCAGAGGGCAGCAGGTCAGAGAGGTGGTGACCTGGATGGGAGAGGATTTTTCCTGCCCTTTTCCTCATCCTGGAGGAGTACAGGTCCTGGAGGGAGGCCAGTCTCCTCATGTCTGACCTGGTAGCAGAACCGAACCAGACGGTTAGAGATGAGCACCAGACGGACTGGATGACTGCTGAGTAGAACTGTGTCATTTGGTGGAGGAAGTTCATTCTCTGCTGGGCCTTTTTCACCACAGTCACAGATTTTACTGTTAAAGATTACTACAATAACCTGTGAACATGAGAAAAGGAGTTTAAAGCCTGCCCTCTGCCACACATCCACACACTTGATAGGCTGATTGTTTTAGGAAGGAAACATGTCCAGACACAATGCTCCACGCTAACCCTGCCCAGCAGTCTGACAGCCCATTCTGACCTCCTGTAAGCTGATGTTCTTATCCGAGGAAATGCCTTCAACAACAGTGCTGCTCGGCTCTCACACCTCCACATCACCTCATATTTCTGAGTAAATCCAGTTGCATTTTACTCTCTGCCAAGTAAAAGTGACATTGGTATCAGCAGAATCATGCAGTCGGCTCTGACATCCTTCCTCCCTCGCTGTTTTCTGCTGTCTCCTGGCTGCTGTATGAAATCAGCTGGCCGAGGAAAAAAAAATCACCAGCACAGATTCCACCTCCCCCCAAATGAATTCCCTTTGCCTTTTGCACGGCCTATTATCGCACCACTCGCAATACAATATGTCCTTATTGAAGCTTTCAGATGCAAATGAGAGCGCTGCCACCTTCTCTGTGTCCTGCTGACAGCTGTGAGGCCTGCTACCAAACCTCCCATAATTGCTACTAATTGTTATTCCCCAAGCAGGACTCAGCTGAGCACTTCAGCACACCCAGCACCCTGTCATTTGGACTCGGTGGGGTATGATGGGGTATTATGGTGTAGGTTTAGCCTGGAATGTCTTGGTTTTTATTTTCCTTTTAATTTCATTTTGTGTTTTTAGTTAATAAAGAAGGAATGAAGAGGTCTTGAAGTAAGTGATGGGGGTTACAGCTGAATCTCCTACAATTCTTCTGTATCGGCCCATTATTCTTAAGTGCAATTCTCACTGCCAGTGAACAAAGTAGCATCACATTTATATTGAACAGTTACACTTTAGAATGGACAGAACTGCTGATCGCTGCTAGATGCTGGTGGCAGCAAACTCAGACTCTATTTGACTCTCGTTCAAAAAAAGCATGCACTTCTCTCAGAAACGGCTGAGTCAGCTTTGTGGTCTCAGTCACTGGTGGTCATTTTAAGTCTTTATCGATCCATTAATAAAATCAAAAGGTTCACAGTGGGCTCTGACGTCTGAGTGTTGACTGACAGCTTTCATTAACATGTGGCTTTCCTGCTGCTCCTCTACTGTTTCCTTCTTGTTTAGCGGGCTCAAGTTGCCCCTGGCTGTGTGTTTTCTGCTGCAGCTGTGCCTGTGAAGTGCTGACATAACTGCAGTTTGTGTTGCTGTGTTGCAGTGACTCTGTTTGTCAGTCTGTTAGATGTATTATAGTTTTGTTGTGACTCAGTCCACCTGCTAAGGACCAGCGATGATCAGGCAGTTTCATTCAATGTGTAGTCAAAAAATCACTTTTGGATCAAAATTTCTGAAAAAAGAGTCCTCAAGCAGTCTTCGGATTGTGATGTGAATAATATTTGTTCAATGCAGAGGCTGTAAGAACAAACATGAGCAAAATCTAGAGATTTTAACTGACTACACAAAGTGTCTTATCATCTTTTATACCAATGCAAGCATCTCCTGAACCATCCTCATCTGCTCTGGAAAACCACAACCATCATCTTAAAACCCAATCAGGATACGTATGATGTAATCGTATCGGAAGTTTAACTTCCTCATCTTTTTTAAAATCTCTGCTAGGTTAGCATTATTTCTGCTAAGCTCAGCGTGACCTTGGTGTAGACGTGGAGAGGACATGGACTTCCGGTCTTATCGCCTCATATAGGCTCCATGGGATTCTGTTGGGTTGTCGCTTTCCACAGGATTATTTAGTGTATTCGTAACTTCAGTTGACATGTTAGGTCTTCCAGTCTTATCATTGTTTGTACTAGAATCTGATTTACATCCGATTCACCTAGTTTTATCATTTGTTCAATGTTAAAATGCCACAGCACTTTACATGCAGGGTGACTGAGAATGGAGGAGCCACCATTGACACAATCATTATAAGGTGCACTTTTCCTGCTATGACAGGTCAACCTTAAAAATTGAAACAAAGGGTGCCCAAGCAGCACATCTTTCTGAGCAGGAAGTCCACACGGCAGCAGTAATGGTTTGATTGTGACCCACTGCAAAATGTGCTGCAGATGTGTCAGATTTTAAAGTCAGTATTTCATTCGTACCCACATGTTAGATGATGTATGTGTGTATATGTTGGTGTGTCTTCATGAGATAGATCCTTTGTCTGTTTGTCACCAAACCACAATGCAGCCCCTTTGGGACTTGGTCGTGTGTAGGTGGGGGATAATGTAGTTGAATCAGATGCTGTTTGTTTGCTGGATTGGTGTTTTTTTTTTTTTTTTTTTTTTTGTTCATATCGCTTCCTGTGGGCATTAAACAGAGAGAGACAGACAGAGAGCAGAGACAGAGTTTATCTGTGTCAGAATGTTGACTAGCTGTCTGTCTCCCTCTGTACCTGTCAAATCTCTGTTTATGTGGACTGACAGCTCTGACAATGTGGCTCTTTCCCTCTCCCACACACACACACACACACACACACACACACACACACACACACACACACACACACACACACACACACAAATAGGATGGAGAAAAATAAAAGGGGAACCTCCTCCCTTCTACAACATTTGTTATTCACTAAAATTCTTGGATTTTTTAATAAATTGTAAATCATTGAGACAGTAATGTTGAAATGAAACATTTTCCATAGAAATATTACATCATTCTGCTGCTCAGGACGGTTGGATGTACAAATCACAGTCAGGCTGGCAAGGTTTACTTTCAACTGGCAGTACCCCTTCATATGCTTTAAGTCAGTTTTTCTGCATAAGTACCTGAGGAAGGCTGCTGTCTTCCCTAAACCTCAACTAAGAGTTTGTTGCTTGAACAGAGTAATAAATATGTTCTGGATGTGTTTGTTGCCACAGTTAAGAGTTAAGAGCAAAATTAATGAAACATTTTGACATTAAAGGTTTTGCTCATATGTTCTTTCCAATAGTGTGTTCCAGGAAAAACAAGGGGACAAAGCGCTGTTTCATTTTTTAAAATGTTATGTTTAAATGTTGTATAGGATGATTTTTAAACTTCAAATATAGTGAATCAGGCTTGGGTAGAAACAGATATAATAGTGGGAAAGCTCACCAGCATGGTTAAAATGGAAAACAGATCAGTCTTCTTTACCCTCATTTGGCACTTTTCCACTAGCACCTAGTCGACTCTACTCGGTTTGTGAGGTTTTCCATTAGGACGTAGTATCTGGTACCAGGTACTATTTTAGTTCCTACTCGGCCAGGGTTCCAAGCGAGCTGAGTCAAGCCGATAATGTGACGTCTACAGAGTGCAGGCCACTGATTGGACAGGGAGTGACGACTCCTTCACGAAAACCAAACCCGTCACTTTTTTTAAAAAGTGGCTACAGCGACTGTATGGCACTCTTTTACTCTGAATATGACAAAAAGCCATAGACCAAGCAGCAGGTATACCATCGCCTCCATGTCCTCCATTGTTGTGTTGCGTTTGTGTCACACACAAATGACGTTAAGGGAATTCCGACCTGCCGTGATATGACGACTCCACTCACGATTAGGTGGTACTCAATTGTAATGGAAAACGACCCAAACCAAGTCAAGTCGAGCTGAGTAGGTGTTAGTGGAAAAGCTCCTTGTGTGTGGAGTTCAACACTATTCATCTGTCACAATCAGCATTAACAGTGATCTTGCCTAGATACCTGAACAGCCTGCCATGTCCTTTGTTACATTTAGGTATGATGTCAAGGAGGACGTGTAGAAGCCGAAAAAACTGCCTTTTTTCAGTAGGCCAGATGCCCAAGGTGATAGTGATGAGAACTTTCTTCTACACAGAGTTAAACACCCTGACCTCAGAGAGTTACCACAGAAACTCTAGGACTACTGACACGCCTGACGTTTTAGTATATTTATGGTCTCTAGTATTTGCAACCAACCAAATTTCAACCAACTAAATAACTGAAAGTCCTCACCCTTCCCTCCAAAACCAAAAAGCCCGTCCTCTAGGCTGTTTGTTACTGTAGAAACATGGTGGTTGACATTGCATACTCTGTGGGAATGTCCTCATTGATCTTCTATCCATCCACTCACTCCTAGTTGATTATTTTCACCCGTCCCTGTGGACACCATGGCCAGTTCTAGTGGACTGTGAATGTGGTAATTAGAATATGGTGAAAGAGGTTCAACATTTTCATTCATTGAAAGATTAGAGCTGTTTCCAAATAGAGGATTTTTTTGTACAATAATTAGCACAGCTGAGATTGTTTATGCGTTATTTTTAATTGTTGTCTTTTGTCTGATGTTTTGTTGACCCATCCGCCCACCCCAATCAGCTATGGCTCATAGACTATGTAACTTCACTTCCTCTTGCAATTACTGTGGCTACTAGAGGGCACCGTTACATGGAAATCTGACAATAGGTAATAAAAGTCTCCAGTACCAAATGACCTATGGGGTTTTTTTCTCTCCATTAAGCTCTGTCAGCATGAGGTCTTATGGGGTTGAAAGCTTCCCAGTAAGTGCTGCCTCGCTGTGACTCGAAGACATACTGTACAAGAGAGACTCACTGGTTTGCTTCTGATGGTCCTCATTAATGTAGCGGTGAATTTATCTGACATGGCAAATGTTGTCAACAAGCAAGGTCCTCAGGATGAAGTTCTGTTTGTAGTTTCTGTGCTCGTGTTTCTGTACAGCTTCAGACTTTTCCTTACTTTTACCACAGTACTTGGCCACATTTACTTACTACTGTTCTTACAGTTGTCACTTTGTGTTTTTCTATCCTTGAAAAAGATTTTCTTAAGCTCTAGTGCTAAGTCAAGTGCTT
Organism: Amphiprion ocellaris; assembly: GCF_022539595.1. Lineage (NCBI taxonomy): Eukaryota > Metazoa > Chordata > Actinopteri > Pomacentridae > Amphiprion > Amphiprion ocellaris. Next base: position 23,610,895 of record NC_072785.1, on the reverse strand, counting down.
CTTCTCGTACAGCTATAAGTCAGTTGTTGCCCTGCAAAATTAGCGTTGATGTCAAGATTTGTTGCGAAAGTGCAACAACTACATTTTATAACAAGAAAAGCACTCAGAGAGCAGTACTCTGCCAAGGCTACTCAGTCATTGTGTGAGTTCTGACGGATGAAATCTTTAAAAAGTTTGTAGTCCGCAGCAGTGGATTTGTAATAGGATTGCAGTCATGTGATCATCAACAGGCAGCTGACGTAGTGTTCACTTGTTGTCATGGTTACAGTGACAGCGTGCCACTATCTGACAATGATACAGAAATCTTTAACTAATCTGTGGATCCAGACTATAAGCCGCATCACTGCCAAAATCTAATCACTCGATCCTTTAGTCATTTCTGACCTTCCCTGGAAATTTCATTCAAATCCATTTTTGAGTAATGTTACTAACGGACAGACAAATGTACGTCGATCATCACATAGCTCCACCATGTTCGTTGACGGAGTCATTAAGTCTAATTATTATGTTTCATTTTTTCATTGCTTAAGACAAGATCAAACTAAGCATTTCCCAGAATGTAGCACAGCACTATAGCTGAAAGAAAGCATATGAATGCGATGTTAATGTGAGGTGGTAATAGTTAAAACATCGGTCAAATAGCCCGGAGCTTTAATAACAACATGTTATTTGGGTTGCTTTTCAGAGGTTTAGATGATGTAAAAGTTATTTCTTCATTATGCTTCCAATTAGCTTGTCATTTCACAGTTGTTCAGGTCACTCCTGTAACATCCTGTACTCGTACAGATTGCTCACCTCCTGATGCTACTTTCTATCTAAAAACTGCTAAATGACTAAGGGTTTGTAAGCTTGCAGTCCACTTTGTTCCATGACTAATAGTGTAATTTAGGCCTGTTGATGTGCAGCACAGAAAGGCCTTTGAAGTGGAGTAGAGCAAGACACTAAAGCTCACATGGCGAGTCGAGCAGCCGTCTTCAACATCAAAGGACAAATAGTGGAGGTAAACGTCATCCCTCCATCTGTTTCTTCCTTCATCATTTCTTTATCAGTGTTCTGTCATTTACAGTATGTTTTTCATATGTGCTGACGCAAAACTCCAGTCTTGTTTTAGTCCGTTCATCCTTCCCCATATATTTTTTGTTCCTTCTTTTCCTTTCTTCTCCCTCTTATCTGACCATCCTGCCTGCTAGCAGCCTCACAATTCTGCATTTGTTCTTCCTTCTTCCCTTCTTAACCAGTATGGACTTCTTATCCTCCTTTCTTCATGTTGGTTGGAACCGAAAATCTCAATTTTGGACGACGATGACAGAACTCTTGGTCTTCTTTTCATCACACCATTTGGTGGTTTTTGTGACTGTATATGAAGAAACTTTCAAAGTCCCTGAAATGTTTTCAATTGGTTTGAGTGAATTTCATCTCTTAAAGACCACCTCTGGTTCAATCAGTGTTTTGTTTGTGTGTTTATTGCACTTCGATAACTTGTCAGTATGGTGTTCCTTAATTAAGTGTACTGATGACAGTCTGAAAAGCTTTTATACTTCACAGTCAGTTTCTGGTTCAAACATATATAGTTGTCTTAGTTCAGAAGTACACCGTGTCCTAAAAGTTCTCTCTCTCCACTACACAACATGTTTGATTGTTTGTCACTAAAATGGGTTCCATCTGGTCAGTCAGGTCCTGTTGGGTTGTTTGTCTGGTCAAACCTTCAGGTCCCAGTAGATACATTTCTTTCTTGACCAAAATGCATTAAACTCACAACCAGATGTTGGAAGAGTTGCTACCATGGCCAAGAATAAGTGTGGAAAATCTCCTCTATCAGGGTCTGAGATTCATGGTCAGGCCTTTGCTCTTCAAAATGCAGGAAAAACTGGTCAGCAGGAAGCTGAAGCCATTGGCAGAAGAATCCTCCGGGAGCAGAAGTGGTGGCAAAGATACAACAGAGGAGGATCCTTCAAAGACTCACCTTGTTCAGGATGTCCATCTGGCCTAAATGCAAGAGCCAAGGATCTGATGAGAAAGGCCGAGAGTTAAAGACACCAGTCATGCAGACGACTCAGTCAGAGGCTGAAATATCTTTTTTTGAATTATTGGCCTTTGAAAAACAAGGGTGGTCTTGGGGAAATTTCCAGTGTTTGGCTGTTTTGACAGGACAAATTGTTGATATGGATTAATATGTAGGAGGCACTTTTCAGTAAGAAGTCCTCTGTTTATTTAGATTTCTTTTAGTTGGATGACCATGAGTTACATTTTAAAAGAGGAACCTTTATCATGGCAGAATTTCTTTGCCTTGCCTGTGATAAAAGGCAACATATTTAATTTGAGAACTGAGCAGCAGAATAATGTGTGTTTTGGATGTATTGTTGCAATGCTGGTATATTGGTGTCTTGTAAACACATGAGGATTGTCCACACTTGTGTAGATGACATGAAAATAAAGAAATCAATCTATCATGTAGGACCCTAAATACTGGTGTGTCATGTGTAACATGATGTACGTGTATACCTACAACTCAATGCATATTTTCAGGCTTAAGTCTGTTTTTATCTGTTTCACGTGTTTAACTACAGTCATTGTATATTGTGGCTGTGAAGGACTCAAGAATGCACCTGAATGCTTATTCTCATAGAAATCATGAAGTCGTACAGTTTGTTGTCTTGTCCTGAGAGACCGCAAGAAATCCAGTTCGTCACATTTTGAATCAGAATAAGTGAAAGACCAGCTAGAAAATGCTTGTTTTGTTGTGTGTCTCTGGGCAGGACGTAGAGATCCGGACCAACGCAGCTCAGTACCTGCCCCAGATCAGTGAGCTGCTGAACCGAGTGCCCCGACAGATGCTGCTGCTGCTGAAGACCAACGACCTGCTGAGGGGCATCGAGACCACTTTACAGACCAGAGCGTCCTCCTCGTCTTTCATCAACATGTCCCGCTGCTGCATACGAGCCATGGCCAGGTAAAAACAGGACACTCTCATACTCTCAGCTCCCTCGTCCTGTTTTTTGTTTTTTTATTTAGTTTGGTTTTAATTTAGGCATTTTACTAGTAGCATTAAGGTTACAGTGAACGTTTAATGAAAGGAAAACATGCTGTGAATATCAGTTTGAGAAAGTCCATTCCACACTATTTGACTCAAAAACCTGCCATGTAATTGTAAGTGGTGTTGAGACATTGTCTTGCACTCAGTTCACACCACAGGTAACAATACAATGCTTTGCAGAAAAAAAAAGACAATCCTTTTAGTGTGCATAGATTTTAACAAACGCTCTGTGCTAGCTGGCAAAAAGGTTTCCAATACGAGATATGCAGGATGAATAGAGTATGAACAGACAATATTTTTGTTTAATGTATTTTTCATTTCCCTCCATGCAGTACAGACATTTTACCATCTCACAGAAATATAATAGCTATGTTGTGTTGATTTCCACCAATTCCATATGTGCAAAAGTAATTATGTGACTGGACGACACAAATGGATTGTTCACACATAAATGGGCGAGAGGTATCGAGCCTTCATTTCAGCTTATGTTTTCATCAAACACCAACATAAAGAGCAGAGAACAGAGGATGACAGAAAAACATCTCATCTGTTAGAAAACAGAAAAAGGCACTGAGAACCACAGCACAGGAAACAGATGCATCAAGTACAGCTGCAGCTCAACAACTTCATGAAAACGTGAAATATTGCATTTTTTTGATGATTATGGCTTAAAGTCCATGAAAATCAGGAATCCAGTATCTCAAAATATCAAACATTTTATTTCATGTTTGAGTAAATTACAGTTATTACGGTATGACTATGATGTTCCTCTCAGTCTTGTTCACTACACTCAACCACAACCGTGAGAAAGACTGCTGACTTGAAAGTTGTCCAGAAGATCATTGACACCCTCCACGAATTTCGTTTGGAAATCAAGGTCCTAAAACCTGGAGGAAAAGTGGAGAGATTCAGAATCCAAGATGTTTGAAGATTCCACAGTCTGGGGTGATCTGAGGTGTCATGTCATCTACTAACGTTGGTCTACTGTGTTTATCAAACAAAGTCAACACAGCGTCTACCAGGAGGTTTCAGAGCACTTCATCTGCTGACAAGCTTTATGGAGATGCTGATTTCATTTTCCAGCAGGATTTAGGACCACCACAGGGTCAAAACTACGATCAAATGCTTTGCTGACCATCACATTACTGAGCTTGATTGGAACCCCATAGATCCAAATATGGGATATTTGTCAAGACATAGGTGAGAAACATCCAACAAAAATACAGACGAGCTGAAGGCTGCTATGAAAGAACCTGGACTTCAGTAACACCTCAGCAGCACCACAGACTGATCACCTCCATGATCACATGACACTGGTGCAGTAACTTGTAAAGGAGCTCCAAGCAAGTATTGAGTGTGTAAATTAATGTACTTTTGACAAACTGAACATTTCTGGATTGTAAATAATTTTTTAAAAAATTGGTTGTAGGAAATATCCTAACAATTTGAGATACTGGATTTCAGATTTTGAAAGCTAGATCTGAATTTGCCCAAAAATACAAGGACAAAACACTGAGGTTTTGGACATGTCAGAAATGAACCTTTCCCCAAATGATGGAAAACCAACCGGTGAAAGACAGGAAGTGGTTATGGTCCAAACCCTTCCACCTCACCAGTAAACCATGGGGAAGTCCTGTGGAGGCCTGGACATGTAACTGGCTCACTTGTGTTTATTGTTGACAGACCAGATGATGGCAGCAGCCAGATGACTTTAAAACAGGACAGACACTTTTAGTTTGGCTCCATACAAAGCTGTTGCTCCAATTTCATTGCTGAGCCAAAGAGAGTAGCCAACTGCTCTGAAGGTCTGGAATATAGAACATTTCCACAGAAGATACTCCAAATATCAGACTTAATCGCTTTTATTTGCTTTGGCTCTGATCACTTTTGGACATCTGTCTCATTGTCATTTCTTCTCAAGTTCAAGTGTTTAAGATCACAAAAGCTGTCAACTGTTACCATTCTTTTGAAGGATGCAGTAGAAAAAGTACAAATGTAGATCTTTAATAATTTTTTTTTTTTTTTTTTACAGTATTTCAAAATATAGAAACAGGGCCAAAGTAGGACTTCAGTTGCAGCTGTTTGGACTTGCAAATCTGTTGCAGTTTGAGGATTTCTTTTATCTGTGAATAATGACCTTCAGTTTCTATAATATATGAATACATAGTGGAAAGATGAGATAGTAAAGGTAAGAATACAGACAGAAAATCAAACTGAGCTGACAAGTTGGTGGCTTTGCAAGAGAAACTGATATTTTTCCTTACAGGCTGGGTGAGACGTGATGTGTACTGTCACACACACACACACACACACACACACACACACACACACACACACACACACACACACACACACACACACACACACACACACACACACTACCGACGATGGTAGAGTTTACCTGAATAAGCACATCTTATGAAATATTAACCAGGTGTAGTGCCATAGATGCATACAGTAATACTCCAGGGGATCCTGCAGTGCCACCTCACTCCTACACTCCAGCATTAAGTGCTCATAGCTGCTCTGTTTCACTGTATCACACTCGTTCTATGACTCACATGATATTCCTGTGCTGTGAGCCAGCAGATCCAGCTCCTCTGAGGTGTATAGCACCTTTTCACTTATGTTCTTGATATGTCTCAATGCCCCATAAAGGAGGTGAACGTGATTACTGCCAGGGCCTTTATATGTGCAGTTAGAATGTTGAAAAGACACACGAACTTCCTCGTTAGTATAGTGGACAGTATATCCGCCTGTCATGCGGAAGACCGTGGTTTGACTCCCCAATGGGGAGTAATGCATGTTTTGGGGCAGTGGTGGCACAACGGTTAAGTCTCTGGACTACTGATCAGAAGGTCAGAGGTTCAAGCCCCAGTGCGGCTACTGTTGGGCCCTTGAGCAAGGCCCTTAACCCTTCCTGCTCCAGGGGTGCTGTACCGTGGCTGACCCGTCGCTCTGACTCCCCCAATTGGGGAGAGATGTGAAAATCAGAATTTCCCCTCGTGGGATTAATAAGGGATAATAAATTTTTTTTTTAAAAATGAACTGAATATTTCCACAGGTGTAACTGTCAGTAATGGTCTACACATGATCACTCTGAGATTCAAGGATTGTCAGGCTAGGCAATGATGCATGATATTAATGATAATTACAACAGTCTAGGGCTGCACAGTGGCTCAGTGGTTAGCACCATCACCTTGCAGCTAGAAGATCCCCAGTTCTCGTCCTGGCTTTCCGGGGATCTTTCTGTATGGAGTTTGCATGTTCTCCCTGTGCAGACGTGGTTTTTCCAGAAACATGCTGAGGTTAATTGGTGATTCTAAATTGTCTGTAGGTGTGAATGTGAGTGTGATGGTTTGTCTCTGTGTAGCCCTGTGATAGACTGTTACCTGTCCAGGTGTCCCCTACCTTCACCCTCAGTCAGCTGGGATAGACTCCAGCTCCCCATGACCCTGATGAGGATTAAGCAGTGTACAGATGATGGATGGATGGATGGGTAACAGTCTAAGCCAAATTTCAGCTTCCTAGCTTTCTTTTAGCTGCATTTCACATTCTTCTTTATCAGTTAGAGCTTTTAGAGCTGTCGCTGTTGTCATCAATCAGATCTGCTTGAAATGTACTAAGTTGATCTTTGCATTTCTGTTACTTTGTTCCTTATACTGCTCTCAAACTTGAAGTAATAAATAATATGCTCAAATACTAAACTTCATGTAAGGACATCCCGACCTCATTATTAAGCAGGCAAGAAAAAAAATAAACAAAAAACTATAGAATACTTCAGTGTGTCACCTCATTAATGGCCCGTCCAGGCTGTAATGGTCACTACATCCTACACTGCAGAACTGTTAACCCTCATCAGTACACGTGGGGAAATCCGTACACTTGGGGTCCAGCTGGACCCCAGTAGTATTTAATCTGTTTCACATTTCTGTACCTGTCCATACCCTCTCAATGTATATTTTCGTAAAACATGTATTGTCTATAGATACAAATATGAAAGAAACAATGAAATTACTATTGATGATTACAAATGTGCATTGCTTACAGTATTAGTGTAAGAACTCCTGAAGTGAAATGAGACACAATGAAACTGAAGCAGTCATTACAAGAGCAACACAACACAAACATACATAAATAAAAGATGCACAGTCCAGCTGGGGTCTGGCTGGAGTCCCCATGTACCCCAAATGATTTTTCTATATATACATCACGAACCTGGATGGAATCAAATAAGCTTTGGTTTATGTGATGGCAACTATGTGGGTGACAACTATCTGAAGGGACTGAAAATTCCAACTAGTAAATAAAGAAAATATGAAACTTATATACCCCTGGGGTCTACATGAACTGATGAGGGTTAAAACATTTAAAATCACACCATTCTTAAAGTCTGGTATTGTGGCTTAACATTGTGTATGATTCAACCCGAAAAAAAAAAGAATTTATCTGCTTGGAACTTTTGAAAATGAGCCTGGATGTTCCCTCTTCTACCACTGGATTTACCCAAACTGACTGTTCATTGTCCTGTGTGGTTCAGGGTGCACCCATCAGCTGGCTTTGTGTTTAGGCAGAACCGAAACCCCAGAGCAGGCTTTCAGACATCCCTGGAAAATGCCTTGAGATGGTATCCAAACCTGGAAAATCTTCTCTTGTCTAAAACTACAAAACCCAGCCGTAGCGTTATAAAGCATGCCAACAGTTTATTCTTATTGATTTGAGATTTCACCCTCCACCTTCTGCTGCTCTGACTAACAGGCACAAGAGAAGTAAGGCTCGGTCTGGGAGGAGGCGTCTCCAGATCACGCTGGCAGAGTCTCTGAGCCTGTGGAAGCTCTCTGCGTACGAACTGCTGCTGTGGCTGAAAGGCTCCATGATGGGACACTGGCTCGCCGCTCTGCTGGCACTCCTGCACTGAGACACATCTGGACGTCACACTGGAGCATGAGCAACAGGCTGGAACTACAAGATCTCAAGGGGTTTTTAATACACATGTTAACGTGCCCATACACCCACTCACACACACGAAGAAGCTCCAATTACGTTAATGACAAAATTTGTAACTTTAGTACACACAAGGACTCAACATGTTGAAGTCTGTGGTGGCTGCTCGGCTACCACAACATTTACATCTGTTCACTCAGCAGGGTCAGTGTTTATTTATTTTCTTCATGATTGTGACATAATTTTACGGTATATGTTTAATATTAATACTAAATGAATTTTTATAGCATAGACCCTGAAATTGACTGAAACCATCATCCAAAAAGAGTATCTACACCTTGCAGGAGATTAGACCCAGAACCTGTGCTCACAGACCACATCTGGCAACCTGCACAGTAGTGAGAGAACAAACAAAGTGGATTAAATAGAAATGTTTTGGGAGATCATAAGGACATATACATGTGTCACCACAGACGGTGATGCAGCAGACACGTGGGTGGAAATAGAAGAGAAGGTCATAATCAGATGCTGGATAATTCACCTTCTCCTCCATGTCAGGACTAAAGAGGGACATCCCAGAACACTATGTACCAACAAAGTGACGAGGACTGCTGAAAACCAGATGCTAACCTGACATGAAGAGTAATTATCTGACTTATGCACAGTCTTTATGAGTCTTTAGTCGCTGTCTTTAATCACTGCAGAGGTGATACGTAGTTCAATCCTGATAGTGTTTCTACCTGGATGATGTTGGACTATTGGTTCATTCCTGCTCCTCAACAAAATACCTCATATCACAGAATTTTCCGGTGATGCAGAATGCTTAAAAAGTTTAGGTTTTTCCATTGTTATGTTACTGTACAGAGTGTCCCTAAAGTCTGGACACACAGGAAATCTCATTAAGTATATAATTGTTTTGCCTTCACAGATTAAATATAGCTTTGTTGAAAGAAGAAAGAGTTGAACTGGAACTTCTCAGTGGACGTGAAGGATGGACATATGGAAAGATAGAGTTAGGGTTAGGTAGGGTTTGTAGGGTTAGGTTTAGGTAGGGTTAGTAGGGTTGGGGTTAGCAGGATTAGGTTTAGGGAGGGTTTGGGTTTGGTAGGTGATTTTTTGGAGGGGCTCACTTGAATTTTAGCTATGACCAATCCTTTAGTTTGGGCTGATACATTTGGTCATCCAGAACAGGGTTTGTCCATGGCACTGCCCGTTTCATTAAACTTTTTAACCACGTTCACCACCATGGAAAAGCCAAGTGGAATCCTCCTAAATTCATCTGCTGTCTTTCCATATGTCCATCCTTCACTGAGAAGTACCAGTTCAACTCTTTCTTCATTCCACAAAGCCATATTTAATCTGTAGAGACAAAAAAATAATAGTTAATGAGATTTCTTGTGTCTCCAAACTTTAAAGACAGCCTGTACAGTGATGGATCATGTTTACTCTTTCATTGTTGTTCATAGATCAGATACTGTACACTCATTCCTCAAACACACCGCTCACATTTTGGACAGTCAGGGTTTGACTTTCTGTGGTTTGTCCAAAATGTGACGCAAATGCTTCTGTGGGTCTGTTCTCCTCAGCTCATTGCCTTGTTTGAGTCTTTATTCTTTACTTATTTTTGCAGAAAGTGGCTTAAATTCTGTACTTCCCTCTCCTCATATTTATACAACTTTATATTTATGTATCCAATAGAAGTGAGTACACCCCTGTTCAGTGTCATTTCAGTGTCAAATTATTGGAAATTGTATCATCTCACAGTAACTACTTTACTCCTAAGTTGAACGTTAGAGTATTTGCTTGTATCGTCTTATAGAGTAACAGTACAGATTTATTATATTCAAATTAATGGCCCCAAAGCAGGAATCAACCACAGTCATTACTGGAGTTCAAACCTTTACTTTTTCAAATACTTTTTATGTCCACCTGTATTTTTGATGACAGACTTAATTCTCCTGTGTGTCTGGAGAGATGTTCTGCCGTTCTTCACACTTTTATATTTTAGGTGTTCTTTGTGTTCTTATGGATTTAGGTCAGATGTCATATTTGACTAAGTCATAGTTTTCATGTTTTTGTTCTTTAGAAACTTTAGTGATTTTGGAAGCATTGTCCTGCTGGAATATTCCTCTTTTTCCAAGGATCAGCAGACTGGGAATCGTCTTTTGGTGTATCCACAGACATTCATGGTGCATCTATAAATCAAATCTCTCCAACATCTTTTTGTAATCATGCAGTCCCATTTCAGCACACTCCCACCTCTGTGTTTCACTATAGTGCTTGATGGGTTTAAACCAGACATGTTGGACTCCATCTGAACCGGACACATTTATCTTGGACTTCTGTCACACAACCACATTTCTCCCATGCAGACGACACAGGCCAACTGAAAACAATCTGCTTTTCACAGGACATTTTTTAACCATGTTCACTGAGTAATTGAAAATCACAGGTGTAATCAAATTCTCTTTCAATCATCACAAGTCTATTCACTTTTGTCACATTAACTTCCTACTTAAGGGGCCTATATTTTAATATCGATTTTTTAAAAGTGTTTGTCTTTTGATTGTTCATGAGTGGAAATGCTCTATTGTTCAACTTAGAAGTAATGGAATTATTCATCGGTGATACCCTTCAGAATCTTTTGACATTTAAGTCATATTGCTTTTGTGGAATGCTGTACCTTGAGAGACCTTGCTTTGTCCGTTCAGTGCAGAGAAGTGTAATGTAGATGTGTTTGTTAGGAGCACCATGTCAGAACTGTGTGCCAGTGTTACATCACTCCAATCATCTGTTATTTCTGGAGTCTGTTTGCACTGATACAGGCAGCTCTTGGAGATTTTAATGAAAAATAAAGATGTATTTATACCAGCAGTCAAAAATTGGTTGTGGTTTTTAAAGATGATAAAACAGAGCAGTACAACGCAAAGTTACAGAACTGTATGCAGTACTAGTTTTTTGTTTGTTTGTTTTTGGGGTTTTGCAAGTTCCCTCGGACCATATGGTCAAAAATATTCTTCTAAAAATGTTTTGTTTATGAGCCATTGTGTGCAACAAATATGGATCAAACCACTATATATACTGAGTTTTATCACAGTAGAGGGCAGTGTCAGGAGCAGTGTCTAAATTCACTCCTTACTTTCTAACTAAAGCATTGTATTTACAATAACGTTCAAGAGTTTGGGGTCACTTAAAAATGTTCTGATATTTGAAAGAAAATTTGTTTTTTTCAATGAAGATAGCATTAAATGAATGATAAATCCAGTGTAGACATTGTTAATATGGTAAATGACTATTGTAGCTGGAAACAGCTGATTTTAATGGAATATCTCCATAGGAGTACAGAGGAACATTTCCAGCAACCATCACTCCTGTGTTCTAATGCTACATTGTGTTAGCTAATGGTGTTGAAAGACTCATTGATGATTAGAAAACCCTTGTGCAGTTATGTTAGCACATGGAGAAAAGTGTGAGTTTTCATGGAAAATATGACATTGTCTGGATGACTCCAAACTTTTGAACAGTCGTGTACCTTGGTGTAAATGTGAATAAAAATAAGTTGTGGTATATTTCAGAATCTAGTTACAGACCTGCACAAGAAAAGCATATAAATACTATACATTCCGTAGTTGTTGAGATATTTCAGTCAAAACTGAAGAGCAGGACAAGCTAAATAAGACCGCAATCCCAAGATTTACCTAACCTCATCTGCCAACAGTTTGTCTCAACCTCTGAACAGTCGAAACACAGACAAGATGGAATAAATGGCTTTTAACTCGTATTCTTTCACTTTTATCTGAAATTCAGCCCAGACTCTGAATATCATCCTCTCATTTCAGGGCTCACATGCCATAATCCCTGCAGCAGCCAATCTCAGAGACACACTCGCTAGTCAGTCTGCTGATAATTTGCCTCTCTGTGCAGCTCATCCAGCCAAAGTGCATAATTGCAAAAATGTCCAAAAGGAGGAAAATATTTCTCCTCCATGCGTTGAACATCCAAGCCAGTGTAATGGGTATTTTAACAGGATAGCGGATGTGCTTATTTGGAATGCCCCGTCAGGTGAATTGAAATTTGTTTCACGTGTTGGTATGTTCTCAACATGTCGGGACATATTTTCTAGAACCATGCTGTGAGTTTGTGATTGTGGATTTGACCAGGGTTGCAAAAGCTGCAAACACACACACAAAATGCACACTGTTGCTAATATGTTCCACCTGTTCCAGGGATAAAATACACATTTTCACCACCGTTAGCTTCCTGTTTTCCAAACTAGTGTGCTCTCACCATGGTGTGTGTGTGTGTGTGTGTGTGTGTGTGTGTGTGTGTGTGTGTGTGTGTGTGTGTGTGTGTGTGTGTGTGTGTGTGTGTGCGTGCGTGTATGTGTGTGTGTTTGCCACAGGAGGACCATCCATCTCGATCACACGGAGCCACCCAGGCCTGCCATGGCTAATAAGAGCAGCTCTCTCTTTCTGCCTCTCTGAAGGAGAGAGAGTGAACACTGGTGACCCCTCCCTCTGTGGAAGGTGTGGAGGAGAATGAAAGGTCACCATTTACATGGTAAAGTATCTAGAAACTGTGTTCAGGCTGTCCTTAACCCTCCTGTTGTCCTCATTTACGGGCACCATAAAATATTGTTTCCTTGTCTGAAAAAAATCCAAAAAATTCAGCAAAAAAAGCCCCCAAATTCCTGACAATTTGCAAAACCTTCAGGAAGAAAATTCCAATAATTCCTTCAAAGTTTCCCTTGAAAGTTTTATTTTTAAAAAAAATCCCCCAAATTTGGCAAGAAAATTCTTGTAAATATTTTCAAAAAATGAGTAAAAATCTTCCAAAAAATCCTAAAAAAATCTGAAGTGATTACATATATATCAGTAAAACTTCTAATATTTTCTTTAAGAACATTCACAAAAAAATCAACCAAAATCCAGCGAAATTCGCTGGATATTGGTTGATTTTTTTGTGAATGTTCTTAAGAAATATTTTTAACATTTCTTTTTTCCACCAAAAAATTTTCAAAGATTTTCCAAAAATGTTGAAAATGTGGACGTCAGAAGTTCCACTGTGAAAATCTATTTTTTCCCCACATTTTCAAACTTTAAACTGGGTCATTTTGACCTGCGGCACGACACGAGGGTTAAAGGTTTGCTGTGTATCTCCTTTCATATTATGGTTAAGGATAAAACCTGATTAAAACCTATGAAAACAAAAGCCTGGTTTTAAAACCCACATGTGTTCTGTTCTGTTGAAATGTGTTTGAATGTGTCCTTGTTTAGTCATAGCCGGGGTTCCCAAACATCTTTACCTGTCTGTCTCCCTTCATAGCATTTTTGTTGTCATGACAACCCCCACCATAACCTGTCTGTGAAGCTGTACACCACGTAGCTTTGGCTTTATATTCTATGGCAGCTCTTTAGACCAGCTCAGGTTCAAGCATCTCTGAGATCTCTATTTACAATGACAGTGTCTTCTATCACTCAGTACTTCTGGCTGCTGTGCGCCTGAAGAACTCACAAGTTGGAAACTGACTTGTACAACTGTGACATCTGGCCACTATGAGGCTCAAAAGCCAAGGAACTGAGAAACATGACTAAGAATTGATTTTTAAAAAATTAAAAAGCTGTACATGTCAGTAAAGGTAACAATCCACACTGGGCGATACGTTGTGACTATTTCAGGTGGAATCCAGTGAAACATTAAAGTGAATTCCATTTACTCACTATGATTTTTGGTGACGCATTAAATAAGATAACTTTGGATAGAACTTTATTAATTATGAGGGGAATTATTGTGCCAGATACTGCTCAGAGAAATTAAATAACACGAGAATGAAGCCTCAAACAGAAAATCAATAAGATCTACACTACTGTTCATAAGTTTGGAGTCACTTAGAAATGTCCTTATGTTTGAAAGAAAACTCTTTTTTTTCAATGAAGATAACATTAAATGAATGATAAATCCAGTGTAGATATTGTTAATGTGGTAAATGACTATTCTAACTGAAAACGGCTGATTTTTAATGGAATATCTCCATAGAGGTACAGAGGAACATTTCTTTTGAACGGTAGTGTCAGTACGATACATTACTGCAAATAAAAATAATTAGACTAAAATAAGACTCGAATAGAAACGTAATACTGACGATGATACCGAGGTAGTAAAGTAATATTACATTGCCTGACATGATATAATAACGAAACAGAAAGTTGTAACTGAAATAATACAATATTATGAAATTGATTTTTCTCTACAACGTGTGGATTGGCATTCACAAATCCATACTGTCTTTAAAGTAATCAGTAATCTTTAACAGTGGTTTGATGACATGATGCTGCATTCATAATGAATTTAGGTTTACCAGTGAAGTGTGTTAAAAACGAAAGCAGCTCCCCTGTAAAACGTGTATCATGGAAGTATTTTCCATATTTTGTGTTTTTGGTTATGTTTCCTCATGTTATGACAGCATTTTTATTGTTTTGATGCTGCACATGTCAAGCTGCTGAAGAAGTTTTCTCAGTTTGCTCGTGTTTTGTGTATTTGCCTGTTTTCTTAAGCTGCACGGCGCTCTCAAGGCCGCCGTAAAAACACAACAACTCTAAACCGCTATTCGGTGCTGCTCAGGTAATAGTTGGGAAAATCTGGTTCTGCCATGTGTGTTGGAGAAATGTGCGGTTGGCCTGTACTGCAGCGTGGGCGGCAGCAATGTCATTGTACCTCTGTTCCAGTGTGTTCAGTGTAATAAATGAGGTGTCACAGTCGATTGGCCCACGCTGTTCACAACACAGCACAGACCACACTCCGTCTCACTGGCCGCTGAGGTAAGTACAGGTTAAGTGTTTCTTTTCTTCCCTCCATCCCTCTTTCTGTCTCTCCCCTTCTGGCTTTCTTCTCTTTATTCTCCTGACAGAACGTTCACCCACTTAGGCCTTTTGGTAATGTCTTCTTAGATACACTGAGGCTGATATTTTCTTCTTATTAAAAATCCAATATGCCTTTCTCTGTGGTCCGCCCACAGCATGATGGATGGGATACAGTTTGGTTGATTTGAAATTTATAGCAGAATTAATCAATAAACTTTTCCTGTCTATCGGAGGAAGCTGGCTGAATTGATTCCGATGCCGTATTTGAGCTCACTTATACCCGTCCATTTAGAAAAGCTTTCATCAATGTTCATTACAGTTTGCTATGCTAGCAGCAGTTCTAATGGTGGAGAGACGGTTCCTGCTTGTGTCTCCGTCTGCTTCTCCAACACTTGGATTCACAACAACTTATTTGGATTTCAGGGCACTGGCCAAATACTATTTAAATGGTTTTCAGTATTTGTTTAACATGACATTTATTTTACTTTAAAGTTTATTTGTAAAGCACCATTTAAAAACAAAGTTATTAGTTTTATTATTAAATCATTTGTGGTTCCCAAAAGATGCTGCGTTCACTGACCTCCAGCACCTTCATCAGGATGGAAATTCCTCTTTACCTACACTTCACCAATGAGAAGGATCTCTCAAAGATTGATTTCCAAGGAAGTTTTCTCATCTGCAACTCATCTATATACACTACTGGTCACTTAGAAATGTCCTTGTTTTGGAAAGAAACACATTTTTTTCAATAAAGATAACATGAAATGAACAATAAATCCAGTGTAGACATTGTTAATGTGGTAAATGGAAAATCTTCTAGTTGCTCCACCAAGGAACGCGGTGGAGTTATGTGACGATTGGCGTCTGTCTTTCTGTCTCTCTGTCTTTCTGTCTGTCTGTCTGTCTGTCTGTTAGCAACATTACTCAAAAACGGACTAACGGATAAATTTCAAATTTTTGGAGAAGGTCAGAAATGACACAAGGACCAAGTGATTTAATTTTGTTAAAGATGTCTGTATCATTGCCAGATAGCACTACAGCGTCACTGTAGCCATGACAACAAGTGAACCTGCTGATGATCATATGATTGTGATCCTACTACAAATCCACCACTGAGGACTTATCAGGACTTATTCGTCAGAAATGATCCAATGACTGAGCAGCCTTGGAGGAGGACTGCTCTCTCTGAGGACTTTTCTTGTTGTAATGTTTGGAGTTAGATTTTTTTCCTCCCAGCTTTTAGTGATATAGCTATGAACACATTTTTGTTGGCCTTTTTCGCCTTTTGTTGTGGAGTACAGTGGAGAGTGAGACAGGAAACATGGGGGGAAGGCCCAGGCTAAGAACACTTTGGCAAATCACTGCAAACAATACCTGACATTAGCTTCATTCAGTAGGTGCGGACTGCATGTCTAAAAAAGTCACAAACTATTTAGTTTTTATCTCTTTCTCCTCTGAATAGGGGTCCGTGCAGCGGTTGGGGTGGGATGGTGGTGGTTTGTGAGCTTCCAAAGGACAGCAAGAGTAAAATGCACCATTGCTATATAATCCCAGAAAAAAATCCCATTATTGTTGAAATCTAGGGTTTCCAACAGAAAGAATAAAATTACAGAGAAGGCAGAATACCCCACGGGATGAGCCTGTAGATCTGTCTATAAATGTAATTTTTATCCAAGAGGCTAAGGTTAGCATCTTCCTTGATGAGATTACAAATTTCAAAGATTACAGACTGAATAATCCGGACAATGGCTGGTGGACCAAAAAGCCATCAGATCCACTGATTCGAGGCCACTGGCCTAAATATTTACAAGCATTTGCATCTATTTCAATAATAATTCGTATTTCTACCGATATTACATTTACCAATCTAGTAGTTTATTATTCCTCAAACTATATATGCTTTTTGAGATATTGCGCCACTTCCAGATCAGATCCGACCCAGTTCTGGAGCCTGTTTAAGAGTATTTTATGGTCTACTGTGTCCAATGCTGCACTCAGGTCCAGTAGAAGAACAATTGTGAGACTCTCAGCAGCTGTTTCTGTGCTGTGATATTTTTTTGAACCCAGACTGGAATTTGTCAAATGTGGAATTATTCTGAATTGCTTTTAAAATTTGCTTAGCGACCACTCTTTTAACTTGTTCTGCGACAACATAAGCTTGATGGAGATTGGATGGTAGCTCTGATGTCTTTTTAATGTACACTATCACAGTTAAAAATGATTTTAGTAGTAAACAAACTAAGTAAACAAAGTAAACAAATCTTTACTTATAAATTCTGTTAATCTGTCGGCTTGGTTTCCATATGAAGACAGAAGCTGAAGAATCTCTACACACACTGCTCCTTTCTTCTCTTTGATATTTCATCTTCTGTTCTTATCTTCTCTTGTCAAAGATACACAAACAACAGTAATTTAATAGGATTTACAGCGAAAACCAAAACAATTGGGCAACAATTAAGGCTCTCCTGCGTGTTGTAGTCTTCTGTGACAGTGTGTCTAAGTGCCTCGCTGCATTTCCTGTTAGCCATCACATTTTTGGAGGGTGGTTGATCTAATTTCACAGCTGACAGTTTGCAACCATACGGGCTCACACTCTGCAGCAAGTGAAAAGTGTGTGTGTGTGTGTGTGTGTGTGTGTGTGTGTGTGTGTGTGTGTGTGTGTGTGTGTGTGTGTGTGTAGCCATGTTAGCTGCTTAGTGTGACGTTGCCAGTGTTCTTCATCTGTTAGATGGTCCAGCAGCTTTGGGAACTCAAGTGGTCAGAGCAGCACCATGCATGGTGAATGTCTGAAGGAAAGGTCTGCTGGATAAACATCCCTGTGGATGAAAGTATTACACACATGCAGCTACTTCACATTTGCCTCACACTTTGCAGTTTCTGTCACTTTGTTTAGCTTTGTCACTAACTTGGTCTACCAGACCTTTATCTCTTACAGTGTTTTCATCCTGAGTCCTGTACAACAAAGCAAGATTAGTGAGTTTTCCAGGTGTCTTCAGGCTTCAGTTTTCCTGCAATACGAAGCAGCCTTTCACTTTGTTCCTCCTTTCACAAGGATCAATCAGATCACTGGATATATGGAGTCATCAACAAAGAGCAACAGACATATTTCTTTTTACAGATCAGACAGATCAGTCAAATCTTTTGTCTCCTCAAAGCTTTCCAAGGTTTACTTTATTATATTATCACAGATTATTATCCAACAAATAGAGGGATACTTTATTACACTAAACAACTATGTAATGAAAATAATATGCCGTGTTGATGGTTTTGCACTGTTTATTCCATCACTGCAGCTCAAGATCACGCAAGGTGACTTCGGGTGGACGACTGGATAAAACAATTAAAGCCTTTACTGTGTTGTTAGAAAATGTTAGAAAAATACTCTGCCCGTCCAGAAAAATCCATCGCACACTCTATTATTTCATTGGACCACCTTTAGCTTTGAATACGGCACTCATTCACTGTGGCATCATTTCGATAAGCTTCTGCAGTGTCACAGCATTTATTTCTGCCCAGAGATGCATTAATTTTTCACCAAGATCTTCTACTGATGATGGGAGAGTCAGACCGCTGCACAAAGTCTTCTCCAGAACATCCCAAAGATTCTCAGTGGGACTGAGGTCTGGACTCTGTGGAGGTCAATCCATGTGTGAAAATGATGTCTCATGCTCCCTGATCCACTCATTCATAATGTGACCCCATGAGTCCTGGTATTGTCATCTTGGAACATGGAGAAAACCTCCACTGATGGAAAGATCTGGTCATTCAGTATATTCAGGTAGTCAGCTGACCTCATTCTTTGGGAACATACAGTAACGTTGCTGAACCTGACCAACCCCAGATCATAACCCTAACCCCCACAGGCTGGTAGGCACTAGCCATGATGAGTGCATCACTACATCTGCCTCTCTTCTTACCCTGATGCCCCCATCACTCTGGAACAGGGTAAGTCTGGACTCATCAAACCACATGACCTTCTTCCATTGCTCCAGAGTCCAATCTTCAGAAGTCTTTTTTTCTGATCAGCCTCACTGATCAGTGGTTTTCTTAGAGCTACAGCTGTTTTGTCCTAATCCATTGACTTCCCTTCATGTGAAATGTTCTTACTTTCACTATTAAACATAGCCGTGAGTTCTACTATTGATCTCCTACGATCATCTAAGAGTTTGTTCCGACCACATTTGTTCCTGGAAGATGATGGTTCACCACTATCCTTCAGGTTTTAATGGTGTGTTGGACGGTTCTTAACCTGATTTTATTAGTTCCATCTCCTTAGTTGTTTTCTTTGTTTGATGCAGGCCAATAATTTGACCCTTCTGAGACAGATGAACATCCTTTCTATGACCACAGGATATGTCTTCTACCGTGGTTGTTTAAGAAATGAGAAGCTCCTCACTGCATCAGCTAGGGTTAAATAAGTTGGTGTCATTACTGCAGCAATTATCCAATGGAAGATTCTTACCTATTTGCTTGGTTAAATCGATTTTTTATTTATTTTTTTGTTGAAATGGCAGTGTAGCATGCTGCTAATAAATATTCCCCATGATTGTGCATGCATCATTTTCATGGGATAAATCTTATGAGATGCTACCAAATTTTCTTCTATCCAGTGCTTTGATAGGTGACTCATCTCTATCTTCACTACTTGTTAGTCACTTAACTCAAAACTTGTTTTCATTGACAGAATAACAGTGGTTCTTTGGGAATTTATTTGGCAGGCCAGAAAATTGCCAAACTATACTGTCACAGCTTAGAAGTACAGCCATCCCATAGTGGTGGTTACCGCAGGGCAGGTGGGAGGTGCAGGATGTGAAACAACAGCAGAGTCAGAGGAGACAGGGAGGGCAATGAACTGCAGTACAGACGAGTACTGTTAGAGGGGCAGATGACTAAAATGAAAAGAGAAGCCATATCATTAGCTAATTAAAAGCAAACTGACTAATTAACGTCATGTAGAGAGATGCTGTGTCTGTAAGGGTCACTGTCATAGAAATTATCCTAAGTATGAACAATGAGCCGCTGTTCACAGCATCATGGGTAAAATAAAAACAAGATGAAAATCTAAATGAGGGTCGTGAAAAACTCCAGATTGAATCTTTATAAATGATGATATGACCATTGCTCAGGCTCTCACTGCTCTCTACAGCTGTTTTACATGAATGCAGATGTAGTCTTTTAATACTTTATTGTTATTTATAAAATGAGCAGAAATTGCAGTTATCATCATTTAGGACAGGGGTGTCAAACTCATTCTAGTTCAGGTTCCACATTCAACCCAATTTGATCTCCAGTGGACCGGACCAGTAAAATCACAACATAACAACTGATAAATAACGCCAACTTTTCCTTTGTTTTTGTGTAAAAAGAAAAGTGCATTCTGAAAATATTCATATTTAAGGAATTATCTTTCTACAAAACATTAAAAACAACCTGAAATTTCATAAGAAAAACAAGTTCAATGTGAATAACATTATGCCTCAGTTTTATCATTTATACATTACAACTTCCAGATCACAGTTCCACACAGAATTTATTTGTAACTATTATTTATCTTATTTTATTTTTACTCTATTCTTTATTAGAAACATTTCTTATTAAATTTTTATCTTATCTCATTTTATTTGTTTCAGTTGTGTGAAGGGAGCTCGCAACATAAGAATTTCATCACTAACCACTGTGTTTCTGCTGTGTGTATGACAATAAAGTTCTTGAATCTTGAATCTTGCATCTATCTACAAAAGCACAAAACATTTAGTCGCAGGTATCTGCAACTTACAAAAAATGAGACACAAAACAACAAAAAATTAGACAAACAACGCAAAACAAAACACAAAAGTGACAAAAATCTGACAAAAAAGTTACAGAGTGACACAAAAATGGACAAACAAGACAATAAAATGACAAAAACGTGAGAAAAAAGGAAAAAGTCAGACAAAAAACAAAAAAAAGACAAAATATTACAAAATGACCAAAGAACAATGAGCAATCTAGTATTTTACTTTATCATCAAAACAACTTGTCATGGTCTAGAAATGATTTTACATTTATAGTTTTACTAATTTACAATCTGCAGTTAATGTAATGTAATGTTAATATAATTTTTACACATTACAAAGTCGTCCAGCAGGTTGGATTGGACTCTCTGGTGGATCGCTTTTGGCCCGCGGGCCGCATGTTTGACAGCCCTGATTTAGGACAAACTTAAACTCGTGAACTCCTTCCATTTGCAAGTCAAACTAAGATGCAGCTTCTTGTTGTAAAACTCATATTTTTATAGATTAATAATAATAATAATAGCAGTCTTTAAGACAGACCACATGAATTGTGTTTGATTTGAGAGTATTTCTCAGACAGACAGCATCTCCACCTATAAAACAACCAATAGACGAGCTGACATGACTCACCCACCTGTTTTTATTCCTTTACTACTAGCAGCACCCTGGCTGTAAACACTGCTCAGCTATTTGTGCTTCAAATCCAGTGGAGCGTATCAATCCATGTATGTGCTGTCTGTTCAAAACACAGACTGTGCGCATCCAACCCATAAAAAGACAACATGTCTGTACAGCAGGTGGTCAAAATGACAGTTTTCTTCTTCCTTTGTGTGAAGTATTTTCTTCTTCCTCCCTGACTTTCAGCAGAGATGGTTGATATTTTGGCCATGTGGGCTCTAAAGACAGTCTGTACCGACTGCACAATAGAAACTGTTTAATCAATATGCTGAGACAGAGCAGTTTGGTACAGAGACTGATAGAGACGGACAAAAGAAAACGATCGGCCATCGAATTTGCAACTCTATTGTTTCTTTCTGTGGTCTTTTGTCCGTCTTCATTTCTCCCCGTCCATCTCAGCAGGAGGCAGACACTATTAAAATATGCCACATATATCTGTGAAGTCACTTTCACTCTATTTTGATTGTAGGACTTTTTTAAATGGAGTCACTGTACTTGTCTTGACTATCATTACATGGTTTATGATAAGAGGCAATGTAGGTCATGTTATATGTGATCATATTAAATGCTCTGTTCACGTCCAGCGTTCTGTCACTGCTGCATGATAGTCAACCATTCTGTGTTACCATTTAGCTGCTAGTTTGGATAATGCAGAACCTAAGCAGGTCTGAGTCTGTTGAATAGACTCATAAGAGATAGACACATTGTTTGAAGATTTATTAACCCTCGTGTCATCCTGCGGGTCAAAATTGACCCAGTTTAAAGTTTGAAAATGTGGGAAAGAAAAATATATTTTCACAGTGAAACTTCTGACGTCCACATTTTCAACATTTTTGGGAAGTCTTTGAACATTTTTTGGTGGAAAAAAATAAATGTTAAAAATGTTTCTTAAGAACATTCACAGAAAATCGACCAAAATCCAGCGAAATTCGCCTCAGATTCTTGCACTTGCAGGCCTCCTCTACTGTTCTCTCCCAGGGAACTGTGATCTCCATGATGTAGACGTGTCTAAGCAAAGCTGACCATAGCTACAGGTCTGGTCTCAGGTTGGTGGATCTCATGTGGGAAGCAGAGCTTTTGGTCTACCAGCATCTTCCAGTTTCAAGCCTCTCTCAGCTGCCCAGGATCTGGTCTGGAGGTGGCTCGACCCTCACCCTCCTGGACACACGTTGTTTCTTACCAGCGGGATGATGTGGGTGGAAGGGCGTTGACACTTTAGCACCTGGTTGTTCCGCCAGGTGTAAGTAATAAATGCCTGGTTGGCTGAAGTGGAACCAATATGCTGATTTAAAATGTATTTGTGATGTCACAAACAAATGTAATCCAGCTGAAAATCCATTTCCCTCAAACATATTTGAACAGTTTAGTTATAGGAACAGAATACTGGGGACACACGTCTGCTCAAGTGCAACTATGAGCTACTATTGAAATAAAGACAGAAAGGAAGAAATCCTCAGCTGGGTTCTGTGTTTATCTGATTTTATTGAACTAACTGGGAGAACGCAGAGACTTTGGAAGTGTGTGGATCCAGGGTGACACTGTTAGTGTAGGACTTACTGCAGTGAATTAACATTGCTGTGTAATCACTCTGCATTATGGTCCAGTTCAATAAGTTGACACTGCAAGTCTTTGGCATGTCAAGCTGCTTCTGTCAATATGTGTTTCAGCCACACACACTCACATGCAGCAGATAGCAGTCGTAACGCACCTATCTAAACACACACACCAATGCTCCCTGCGGGCGGACATGACTTATATACTCTGAAGTGGAGGAGATAACACAGTGATGTGATCAATAGCACTTTAGTGGCAACCACTCCCTGTCCCTGTGCCCTTAGGATATATACTGTTGGAGGGCAGTAAAAACCCTATAGATTCACCTATTCTCTTCCTCTCTCTTTATTGCGTCTTATCTTTATCACTATCGTTGTCCCTCACTGCTGCAGCTCCTGCTGTAAAATATCTGTCTTTCTAAGAACAACTATTCTTTGCAAAGAAGACATTTCCATTCTCTGAAAAGATCCCCTCAGAGCTCTGAGTTTATGTAAGAGCTCAGTTTGTGCCTGTAGATGCGTCAGCATGTACATGTGCAGCATGTGGTCAGATAATTGAAATTGTAGATAGGACTGCAAAGAGAGTGAGAGGCAGAAAAATCTATATGAAAACATTTTCACTAAAATAAATTGAGTCAATTTTAAGTTTTGCAGAAGAGCAGCATTTAGGCAGCAGACTGAATCTCTATCCATCATTCATCCCATTTCACTGTGGGCTTATTTCTATTCATGATTTATGTAAAAGGCTGGGAAACAACTTGCACCGGCTGTCAGTCTATCAGACGAACACGTCAACAGTCTGTTCTGTGTTGGCTGGAATAAACAACATGCTGATGATTTTGCTACTCTTACAGAGATTCAAACCTTTCTCCTGGAGAGGTCATTAAAATTAAATTTGTTCTTTCTCCAAGGATCATGAATATGTTCAGCAATGTCTAAATTATGAGATTCTCTTACTGAACGATGAGTGCTGTTCCTTTAGTATCATTGAGGAAAGACTGCCTGGTAACTGAGTGTATCTTGTTAGATGTCCTTAACAGAAGCCAACACCCCTAAACTGTCCATCCATCCATCTGTTTTCTGACATTTGTCTTGGCCTGGGTTGAGGTGGCAGCAAACTGTGTATGATACTGGAGCCTGAATGTCCCGCTCCCCGGCCATACCCATAAGCTTCTTCTCAGGCCAGATGAGATATGTGATTCTTTCACAGTGTTCCGGGTATGTTTGGAGAACCTCTAAATGGTGGAGTTCACGGAACATCCTAGTCATGTTTTAAAACCACCTCCATTCAACATCAGTTAGCTTGGTGTCATTCAGATTTCATCTAAAATGTCTGTCTTTCATCTCTGTCCATGATAGGTTTAACATTCACTAAGGTCATGACTGCCGGTTTGGATTTGGGGCATCAGCTGAAAAAGCCTGGTTCAGTAAAACGTCATTCCTGATGCAGCACCAGTCTACTGGTCCGTCTTCAAAACATTAGTTTGAGGTGAGATTTCATGTCCTACATTTTAGCAGACAAGGTTCAGAACACTGAAACCTGGAGGCACAACCAGTCTGAAAATGCAGATGACTGGTCTTAACAATGATTCTGTTTAGTTGGTCATCTCCCCTGATGGGACTTTAAGAGATCTTCATCCATATGTTTCCCCACAGATTTCTGAATGTAGCTCTGGATCTAGTTTTAGGCCAGACTGGAGTTTCAGTGATGGTACAGCTTGGCCGTCATTTAGTATTTACAAATTAAAAATGTTTCTTGAATGTGTGTCACACAGTGATCTATATTTATACAAACAATAAAACCTCTGAACTACATATTGAAGTCCGTGTTTCGTATAAAGTACTGTTGGTATTGTGTTAGTTTACATTCATTATTAACTACTAAGATTACAAGAACATTAGTAGAAGATCAGTGCTTATATTTCTGGTATTGCTTTAATTTTCTGACTATTGTAACTATGATCAAGTGCTTTTAAATATTTTCTAAATCATGATTTTTTGATTTTCTGTCATTTACACTATGGTTCAAAAGTTTGGGCCCATCCAGACAATTACATGTTTTCCATGAAAACTCCCACTTTTATCCATGTGCTAACATAACTGCAGAAGGATTTTCTAATCATCAATTAGTCTTTCAGCACCATTAGCTAACACAATGTAGCATTAGAACACAGTGTCCCAGCCACAGCTTAAGGCTGTGGGCTGTGGTAGTGCTTCCTCCTCCAGCCCTGCTCTCTCTCTCCTAGGTGTGTTCATGGTGAAGCTGGCAGCAGGTGTGGTTCATTGTAATCAGCAGACGAGCTGCAGGTGGAGCTGAGTGACTGGTCTCTGAACATCTCTATAAAAGCAGATGGCACCCGTCATTCAAAGCTGGACTGTCGTCTAATCTCCAGTTAGTGCTGGGAGTAGAACTGTCTTTGCCACCAGCCTAGAATTGCCAGTAATTCTGTTTTCTATGTTTAGAAAGCTGATTCCTGTCTGCTGAGTTGCCTGGGTTCCTTCGTTTGCTTCTGTCTTCTTCTCCGGAGGATCTCCACCTGTCACCAGCTTAACCTGGGAACATCCACATACACCTGGAAAGAGGACTTTCTCTGGAAACATCTGCTACGACCGGGTTTTACTGACACCAACTTACCAGGCACATGGTGAATACTGGGAGGGAGAGTTCTGGATGAAGTCAAACCAAAAGGACTGTTCTCAGCTCATCAGCTGAGTCTCCAAGCCCTAGTATCACCAGACTCTTTGTTAATTAATTAAATAATCAGCGTTCCGTATTTAACTTAATGTATTTTATGCTCTGCATAGGATAGCTTTAGTCTGGGGTTTCAGCTCATAATTACTGGTAGTCTAGGCTGGGTTAGTTTTGTATTTTCAGTTGTTTCCCTACCTTGGTGTTACCATACGTGGGTTAACCTTAGTTTCAGTTTCCATGTTCATGTAGTTATTCCTCTGTACCTCTAGATGGTTTTTGTTTTTGAGTTCTAATAGCAGTTTATTTCTTCTTTGTCTAAGATTCTAGTTCCGGTTCCTGTATAGCGTTTCTTGTTATGAATAAAAGCATTTTTAAAACATTCATGCTGGTGTTGTTTCAATTCCTGCTCCTGAGCCTTTTGAACCTGCTGTAACACACAGGAGTGATGGTTGCTGGAAATGTTCCTCTGTACGCCTATGGAGCTATTCCATTAAAAATCAGTCATTTCCAGCTAGAATAGTCATTTACCACATTAACAACATCTACACTGGATTGCTCATTCATTTAATGCTATCTTCATTGAAAAAAAATTGCTTTTCTTTCCAAAAAAGGGACATTTCTAACTGACCCCAGATGTATTGTAAATAGTGTTCTGATGTCAGATGTCTGTCATTCACAATCAAAGTTCTAAAACTTTTCTCCACAAGTCTAAAGCACAGCTTCAGCTTGCTCTGAATGTTTATAATTCTGCCTCGACCCTACTACACTGGTGTCAGAGAAACTGTTCATGTTCACAGCAAACCTTACCAAACCTGTGGTCTTCAGGTTGTTGCTAAGGATGTTCAGTGAGGTGCTGACAATGTCCACTCATGTCTCAGATTGGTTTCAGGTTTGAACAGATCATTTAAGAAACTGATATTTCAGTAAGGGAGGAAAAAAAACTTTGGGAACCGTCCCCTTTGGATTGGATTTATGTTTGCATGCTCAGTTCAGAATTGATCTCTTCAGTGTGACTGGACTTTAATGGACCTCTGCATCGTGTTCTCTTGCATACAGCCTGCACTTTCACACCCTTGTGTCATGGCCGCTGGGTGTCACATTTCCAAAAGGTCACAGAGAAACAGTGCATTTCTGCACACTGGAACCCTGCTTTACTCGATCTTGACTGCTCTCTTCAGGTGTTAAGAAATCTATAATGCTGTAGAGCCGATAGATGTAAATGCCTCTTGAAGTGAGGAGTGTGAGGATCGTTCTGTTCTCTTTCCTCTGCCATGACAAAATAATCAGGGTGTGTAGAAACCACTTCAGTAAACACTACCAGGATGCATTTAGAAGGGTGGGTTTTATTAGAGCCCTCATATGCTAGTGAAAGGTTTGGATACACCCACTTATTCAAGAGGTTTTCTTTATTTTTATTATTGTCTATGTTGTGGAACAAAACTGAAAACAATGAACTGATAAAATTACATTTTTATGTAATAAAGAAAACATTGTAAACACAGTAAAATAGGTCTGAAATTTTAGATTCCTCAAACTAGACAAACTGCTTTG
This sequence comes from Amphiprion ocellaris, assembly GCF_022539595.1. Lineage (NCBI taxonomy): Eukaryota > Metazoa > Chordata > Actinopteri > Pomacentridae > Amphiprion > Amphiprion ocellaris. The sequence continues at coordinate 23,583,809 of NC_072785.1, read as the reverse complement.
CATCATTCTAAATTGAAGGAGAAAGAAGAAGAAATGACCACTGTGGGAGAATCAATGTTGGATGAAGAACTGACTTCCTTTACTGCAGTAAATTTACTGCAATCACCTCGTAAAAAATTACTAACGGCAAAGTCCTGCCCAAGGATTCTCACGCAAATGGACACTACCAGAGTTACTTCACTACCAAGTTTTTCACTTCAGGATCTTAATTCATGTTGAAGGACATCAATGTCTGCAGGTAAAAGGCAAATCTTACTTCGAGTTACTTTGAAATGAACAGCTTTTTGCTGTGCAGAGTTCTGGTTATGTCATGAGTTTACAACCAGTACTTAAGCTGCTACAGACAACTAGACATTTTTGGCATCTGTCACACACATAAATATACATTTGCAGCTCATGTGGATTATTTTTTTGTGACTGCACTTGAATAAAACCATTTGTTTCTCCTATCCTCAGTCATCACTCATTTATTTAAATTTCACTATAGCTGATCTCAGCAGCTTTCAGTCGATTGTAGGCCTATTTTTATTTTGTCCATCAATGATGAGATTGTAAAATAATTTTAGAAGTGACTCAGTCACGTGGTCCGGACTGTTCAATATGGTCTGTTCTTCAGCTGCCTGAAAGCAAAATCAGAGGAATATGGAAGCAGGGAGCAGAGGAGGAACCAAGACTGGAAGTTTGACAGGCCTTGTCCTTCCTCCTCCCTCACCTGCTGTTCTCCTCCCCTCAGTCTGTCTCTCTCATTTCCTGTTGTCAGTGAACGCAGGTCTTTATTTACAAGATGTATTTGTACTGCAAGAAATGAAATCTCCTCTTTGAAAGGAAACACATGCAATTTGTTTCAACATTTAAAACACAACCGAGTATCAGAATACAGTGAACGTATCCAAGAAAAATGTACAAGCAGAAAATTCTAACCTCCCGGGGAGACTTTTCAGACTCAGCTGTTAGCTAATATTCACCTGTGGAAGCCAGTTTGTTTGGAAATACAAAGATCTGCAGTTTTTAAGCTGTTTCATTTTTGATCTTTTGAAGTAGAAAGAGATATGAACCAGTTTTGTAGTTTTATTTTTTGTTTCAGGCGATGCTTAGTGGGGTTTTAAACCAGAGAATTGACACATTGTGCTGTGCAAATGATTTAAAACGATGCAATTTGAAGACAGATTTTGTGCACAAGTGAAATTAAAAATCTGCTTTTCATTAGCTGAGTGCATGGCTTGAGTTCTTTGTGACAGAAGGAGGATTTTCTCAACCTGGTGGCAGTTAATTTCCAACAGGAAAATCATTACAAATAAAAATGTTGTTTGATCTAATATCACTGTAAACAAGCAAAGGCTGTAGTGAGAATTTCAAACTCATTTCCACACATTTTTAATCAATTTTTAATCAACTCAAATATAAAGATAAGCAATACAGAGACAATGAGAGCAGCACACGGGAGTTTTAATAAACGCTATTAATTAGTACGTTTCCATGGAGACCCCATACTGGAATAGATGGTCTCTATGGAATAATAAGTCAGATTTTATCTTGCATTATATACTAGTGATGTGTGCTGAGGGCTGCACAGTGGCTCAGTGGTTAGCTCTGTCACCTTGCAGCTAGAAGTTTGTGTCCCGGCCTGGTCCTGGGACAGTTCTCCTCGGCTTCCTCCCACAGTCCAAAACCATGCTGAGGTTAATTGGTGATTCTAGCATAGCTTAGTTCTGTCTTCTATTGTTGTTCTTTTAAAGGGACTGCTAGCACATTTAGCTTCTGTCTACAGGACAGGAAGCCCACTCTTGTTCAAAGTATACTCGGACGTCTTCATCTTTGAATAACCAATCAAAGCACCATCTGAGGAACAACTGCATTGCACAGGTAGACTCAGTAACTCTGTGCAGAATTACCTGTGAAGCATCCTGGCAGCTGCATATCAAAGTTGTGTCCACAGTTTCATTTCTCGTCAGCTGGGTCTTTGCTGCACCATCAACCTCCTGTATATAAAAAGATGGTCTCACCTCACACCTTGACACAAGATTGGAAGCTTCATTTGAAGTATGTTTTGGCATTTGCCTTCAAAAACCACGATGGAACACATTTTTTAGTTGCTGTGATAGACCACAAACAAAAAACAACAACACTCTATATATCTTATTAAACAGAACACTATCTGTGAAGCAGACAAGATTACATGCCAAAGCTTTAATAAATGATCCGGTGAAAGAAGAGTGAGGAACCTGGAAGTGTTTGAGGAGAGATAAAGGCCATCAAGGCAGAGAGGAAGTGCCACAACAAGCTTATTAGCAGGCGTATCAGTGGGGAAGATAACAAGAGACACTGCTCACTGGAAGGATGACAGAGCAAATAATGAGCTAATCACACCAGATATGAGATATATATTGATGAGGTGGAGAGATGTGTGTGTGGTAGAAGAAAGAAAGGAAAACCAGAGAAGCCAGCCCTCTGGTACACATCTATAAACAGAAGAAGAATATAAAAAAAGGGAGACAGTTTTCAGTGATGCATCTTCAAGCTTACAGTTAAAGCAGACCAAATGATTGTTTTGTGTCACTGATAAAATGAATCAAAAGGCCGTGGTGTTTCTCACAGCATTTGCTTTTATACACTGGTGTCACTATGTTATACATGATAAAAAGCTTTGTTCACATTTTTTAAATTATTGTAAAAAGTTATCAGAAAGAGCAATGCTGCAGTTTCCAGTTTTAGTTCATGGTTGCAGTGTCTGTTAGAATATCTCCACCCTGACATCAGGATTTAGAAATGTGTCTGCTTGCTGTTTTAACACAACAACATGATGGGGCTACACCTGAGTTACATTTCTGGATAACAAATGTACCTAAGACTACTGGGGAATACATTCTGGTGCCAGTCATGAATTACAATCCCTTGAAAAAGTATTTGCCCCCATCTCAAATTCTTATTTTTTTGAATATTTCACCCACTTAAATGTTTAAGATCATCAAACTAATTTAAATATTAGACAAAGATAACCAAAGTAAACACAAAATGAAGTTTTTCAATGATGATTTCATTTATTAAGGGAAAAAACTATTGAAAGCTACCTGGCCCTGTGTGAAAAAGTAATTGCCCCTTGTGAAATCATGAATTAACTGTTGATAATCACTTTTTTTGGAAACGAGTTCAATTCCACTGACCACACCCAAACCTGATGACCTCCAGACCTGTTCAATCCAGAAATCACTTCAATAGAACCTGTCTGACTAAATGAAGTCGACTAAAAGATCTCAAAAAGCTGCAACTAAACGATCCAAAGAAGTTCAAGAACAGATCACTGACATCTATCAGTCTGGAAAGGGTTCTAAAGCAATTTCTAAAGCTTCAGGACTCCAGAGAACCACAATGAGGAGACATTATTCACAAATGGAGAAACATGGAACAGTGGAGAACCTTAAACAATAAAATGCGACAATGTGCAAAAAATAAGAATTTGAGAAGAAGGGGCAAATACTTTTTTACGGCACTGTACTTCATTTTAAGGCAGAACTGAAGCAAGAACAATAACTTTCCTGCTCTGAATTTCCACAAATGGACCAGGACACCAGTGATCAGTGTGGATTAACAGACCTGTGGATCAGCAAACAGCTGCTGTATCTTAGAAGCCTCTGCCTCTATGTATTTGTGCAGTTATGCTGTGAAGTATCTTTCGGATTCTCCTGTGGATCGTTGGTCTTCTTGCGGGAACTGGACTACTGTTTTTCAGCACTAGTATTAGCCCAGTGCTAAAAACTTGCTTGACATTAATGTCTCCCTACACCATCACAGAACCATGCAGACCAAACCTTGATCCCAAACTGACTCTTCTCCACTAGACTGACCATCTCCACAGTAACGGATCAGAGCTGGACGATGGTCTGACTGCACCTCATCTTCATCCTACCACAAGAGAGGAAAATGCTCTGGCTTGTTTGTGCTTTTTTTTTTTTTTTTTAACCAAGCACAGTTGTCTTGGTGCTTATTTCAGGATATAGAAGTGGTGTTCCTGCACAATATTGACAGGGAGAATTCCTTTGGTGGAATATTTGTAAACTAAGTAAGGCAAATGATGTCATTAAAATGGCTAATTAAAAAAAGAACCAAACAGACCTGCTTTGTTGCTTTATCAGAATCTTGTTTTGGATTTTGAAAATAGTAACATGCAGATAGCAGAAGGGGAGGATAAAATGTAGCAGAAAAAGGCAGATTAATAGCCAAAGTTTACTACAGTTTGACTGCTTACATGAAGCTGGAGTTCTTCACTAACCCTGAATGCTCTACTGAGGTTCTGATCATAGATTTAATTACCAAAACCACAGACTGCCTTTGTTAACTGTGGAAAGCCACTAAAAGTGGTTTTCTACATGCACTAACCTCAGCTAAAAGGCCAGAGATAATTACTGCTGTCCAAAGAAAAAGAGTCAGCTCAAATGTTTATTTCACCAATATTTTTTATTATCTCACATAGAAGTCGGCTACCAGCCCCTAAACCAGTCCAATGCTTTTTTTCTGCACTTCATGAAATACCATAAATGTGAACTGGAGCAGCTCTGCACCAAAAGTGGACTCACTACAGACACACATCTAACATCTCAGCGGTTCCAACATTTTCAAAGCCCAGCTAATGACAGTAACGCAACCTGTCCACCACCATGGACAGCAGTGGCCTTCTCCTGGTTTAGTTCATCTCTTGGACAACAATGCCTGAGCTTGACTCAAACAGCATGTCCATCATTTAGTCCTTAGTTCCCTCAGCTTCATTCCCTACTTGCTTCCTCGAGGTAACAGGCTCAGCTAAGACTTTGTATAGCCACTGGTTCTATTACACCCACAACTCACTCCACTCACCCTCACAAAGAGCCTGGATGAATTAAAACCCAAAATCCTCCACAGCATCCAACAAATCCCTGTTCTCTCCTCCTCCCAGATCCAAACCCTCTGAGTCATCTTTGACCCACTCATCCAAACTTCCCATTAAGTACCAGAAACAGCTTTCTTCTAAAGAAGACCTCCCACCTTCTGTTTTTATCCCATCCGCATCTTAAACCTCTGCCACAGAATGACAGTTTACTTCGACAGATTTATATTTATTAACACGGTGATCTTGGGTTCCTGTGTCCAGTGACTGGCTGCAGTGAAATAAATGTTACGGTGGGTGTCAGAGGCTCAGATGCAGGAAGCAGACATAGTAGGCAAGAGAGTTTTATAATGCTTTTATTTACAATTGCAGAATGTGATATAGGATACAACAGGAAACCGGAACTAACTGATTAGTTTTACGAAAGCCTGATGGCAGGTGCTTGCTTTGGAGGACAGGAATGGAGAGCTGACTGGCTGAAGCGTGGAAACCAGGAATCCATCAGGTGAGTTTCTCTCCAATGGATGAAATGGAGCAAACAGCTGATCCAGGAGGCACAGGTAGGTGAAGAACTACTTACAGAAACACGATTACTGAAAGTCAGAGAAAACAATTGGCAAAGACTGAATAGTGCACAGCACTAACAAATGAAGGTTCACGGTCCCACTCCGAGCGAAGAATGATGTCTGGTTTTATGGAGAAGTGTGTGGAGATGATGATCAGGAACATCTGCCCGCTCTCTCTCTCCGCTGATTACTAAGCACCTGCACCTGTCATAGCCTCTGTGTCAGAACACACCTAGGAGAGGGAAAAAGCCTGGACCAGAGGAGGGAAGGGACTGTGACTGGCCAGAGCCAGAGGCTGTGACCATAACAATGAATACTGACACAATATCTACAGCAGGGGTAGCCAACACGGTGCCCGCGGGCGCCTGGTTGCCCGCAGAGACCATGTGAGTTGCCCTCAACACATGTTCTAAAAATAACACTAGTCACCATGAAATTCCTTATCAAAAATTATAGTTGCTGTTCTTTTAAAATCAAAAATGCTTACATTAATGCAGATTTTAAACTACAATATTTGTTATATTTTTTTAAAAAAACAAAAATGTCTTCGGTGTAAATGAACTTTGACCATGTCCGAGTCAGAGTTCACTGCGCATGTCAAACCACCACGTCACTGCTGAAGCGTCCGGACGCAGACACGTTGGGAAGCTAGATGCGGTTTTTACCCCCAAAACATGACAGAGAAGTGAAAGAGAAAGCACTATTTTCACGATGACTGGGAGGAAGAGTTCTTTTTCACGACAGTGAAAGATAAATGTGTGTGTCCTATTTGCGGGGCGACTATTGCGTCGGCAAAGCGACGCAATGTGGAGAGACGCTACTTTAGCCGCTAGCCGCACTTTAGCTTCCATGCTAACTAGCCACGACGGATGGGGCTTCTCCATGACGGGTCGGCATGCAGGCTTCATTGTACGATGCAGAGGTGATCCAGACTTCCCAACATTCCTACATTACCACTGCATCATTCACCAGCAGGACATATGTATGTACAAAAGTGGTCGGATTTGATCATGTGATGACTCGTGTCATGAAGATCATAAATGGCTCCAAAGCCAAACAACCAGGACATTGAAGGTGCTGCTGGAGGAGCTGTTACTACACACACAAACCCCATGGATCAGCAGGGGAACAGTTTTGCAGCGTTTTTTGTCACTGCTGGCCGAAATCAAAGAGTTGATGCAATCCAAAGGGGAAGACACCTTGCTGCTTGAGGACACTGAGTGGATTCTTGCCTTTGCATTTTTAACGGACATCACTGGGAAACTGAACCATCTGAACTGTGAGCTGCAAGGTAAAGGTAAGACATGATAAGCTCTGCAATGCCAGGCTTCCCACTAACACACATTTACAGACAAAGAAAGAGGTAACATATGTTGTCATTCAAAACACCGTGCCATTACACAAAAATGTGAAAAATAATTTGTTGAAAACATGTAATGATTTATTATGATCTGTTAAAAATGTTGCAATGCTGGTGAAAAATGCTGGTGATTAGTACTAATGTGATAGGATTCATTTCAAAATGTGAAAGAGTTGATTTTTTTCTTACATAACTGGTAATTTGTACAAACATGGGACAGAGTTCATGAATTGTTCAAAAATGTTACAAAGGTAGTGATTTGCACAAATGAAGCATGATTTGATGACAGTTAATGATTTCCTAAAAATGTTAGAAGTGATAATTTGCACAGAAATGTAACTGGTGTGATTTTGAACATAATGCTGCAAATATGCTGATTCATACAAAACTGCCAAGAAAGATATTTACAAAAGTTTCAGAGATGGGATACCTCTGACTTTTAAATATTGGAACAGATTTCCATATATGTGTGTGTGTGTGTGTGTGTGTGTGTGTGTGTGTGTGTGTGTGTGTGTGTTTCCTACCGTCATTGTTGTGGAAATTGTTAATAATTATTGTAAGGAATAATTAACATAAATGTGATCAGACAGTCTTTTTACATATTATTTTCATTATTATTATTATTGTTGTTTAAAGATGATGGCACAAGTTTGCTATTGAGGAAGTTTTTATCAAACAAGGTGCCCTTCGTACTACTCAGTACCCTTGAAGTTGCTCTCAGGTTCAAAAAGGTTGGTGACCCCTGATCTACAGCATTCGGTTCATTCAGTCCTGCTGTTACAACAGATACAGACTGATCTGAAATAGTCCCTAAAGTACCCCACTAACTTGCTCATCGACTTGTGTCCGGTGTTGAGTTATGACATCTACAAAAGCAGTTGTTATGGGATTTGTGTTTGTTAAAGGCCAGAAGAGATAAATTTGAAACCTTCTCAGGGGGATAGGTGTGAGACAGCAAAGCATTAAAAAATTACCTCCACTGATGTGTTCTAAACGACACATATGAGTTTGTTTTGTGATCGTCACTTCTACAGAAGGGGGCTGCACAGTAGCTCAGTGGTTAGCACTGTTGCCTCACAGCTAGAAGATCCCCCGGTTCGGGTCCCGGCCTTCCTGGGATCTTTCTGCATGGAGTCTCCATGTTCTCCTGTACATGTGTGGGTTTTCTCCAGGTTCTCCAAATTCCTCCCACAGTCCAAAAACATGCTGAGGTTAATTGGTGATTCTAAATTGTCTGTAGGTGTGAATGTGAGTGTGATTGTTTGTCTCTATGTGTAGCCCTGTGATAGACTGTTACCTGTCCAGGTGTCCCCTGCCTTCACTCTCAGTCAGCTGGGATAGACTCCAGCTCCCCATGACCCTGATGAGGACTAAGCGTTGTATAGAGGATGGATGGTTCAGATTAAGCATTAACTATTAGGGATAAGCTGCCGTTTTATTTAAAAGACACTGCTGTAGACTGTCGGTAGGAGAGGGGATTTTTCACAGTCTTCTTTGTGCTTTTGATCCATCGTCTGTTTATTAAGATCTTTGTGATGACATCATGACATCATGCTACTTCTTCCTTACGACCACAAGAGGTCTCTTCTTCTGATAAATGCAGACATGTTGTTTTCACAGTTTGAAAAAACTTCCAGGATCGGCCTCAAAGTGACTAAAAGTTGGAAGCTGCTCAAATAATTTCAGAACATTAGAAAAGAAAAGGGAAGGCATTTTTAAAAAATAATGAAGAAAAGGGAGCATATAAAATGTGACTTGAAATATAGAAGATGCTGCACAGTGTTTAGTTTGTTCCCAGGTGGAATTAGCTCTGGTTTCAGTACAGTGCAGTAAGGAGCATGTGTTTCGTGACTCACAGTAACTTTATCCCAGGTGACAGCAGGTGTGTTACTGAAAGGTCTAATGTGAAGGAGGGAGGGAGGGAGGTGAGGTGGAGGAAGCAGGACGTTGTACCGCAAGATCACATCATCTGTTCCAACACTCACATCCGTCAGGGCTTGATTCTGCTGAATACAGTAGATTGGACTCACAGGATCAACAATAAAATAACACCAGATTTACAGCACTAGCTTTCTTTTGCATTGTTATTTTATTGTCTTGCATTTTATTCGAGAGGTATTTTATTGTTTATCCTAATAATATTCCACTGTAATCTAATGTGTTCTGTGTAGGTCTCCTCTCTTTTAAACTGCTGTCTGCTGCTATGGGACTGAAAAGCCTCTTTTACAAGAGGGTGGGGTGGATTATTGGTGATACAAAATGCCTGACTTTAACCCTTAGAAGCTCCAGTGATTGGACCTACACTCTTCCATTAGTGGGTCAAAGATGATCCATATAAGAATCAATGTGCTTTTTGTACCATTTTAGTCATTTTGGTTGAGAATAATCATTTGTATTATTGTTTGTTTTATATTTTTGTCCACACAAGAATGATTTCATGTTTGAAATATGCTTATTTTTCCCTTTATAACACATTTTGAACATTTTGATTATTGAGAAAGAAGAATATTAGACAGAACAGCAACAGAAGAATGTCAGCATCCTCCTGAAAGCACAAGTCTTCAGAATGTATTTGTGAATGATGCATATTAGTTGCTTTGTAGTTATTGTAGGTCAGATGAATTTCAGATCATTTAAAAGAAATTTAAATTTAAAGGGAGGTCTGCAGTTTAATTTTGCTGTTTTATGTCTCTTCACACAGAAACCCTTGAGGTGAACTATGCTACCTGTTCTTTGTTCTACACTCTGATATTTTGTCCATAGAGCTCTGATAATCCACATTTGGCAATCTTTCAAAGTTTGTCTCTGCATCAGGGTGATCCAATCCAACATTGCCTTGAAAACTCAGTGCACAGACTACCTAATCCTGGATTAAAAGACATTGAATTTCCAAATCCAGATCATTCTGATCCAGATTAAATGTCTGAGCAACCAGGCCCAGGAAGAAGGAAGAAGAATGTGTCGAATTGAAAAATGGATTGGTTTTGCTGCCATAAGACAGGCAACAGCAAAAATATGTTTAAAAAAGAGGAAGACAGAAAACAGGATACAAATCTGTAATATTACTAAATATAAAATACTAGAAACAGTTCAGCATCTGTTCCAAAAATAAAATATCTATGCAATAAAAATATTAAGACTGGTGAGAAGAACAAAAAGCCATTAAGAGCATGCAGGTCCTTCCATTTTTCTTCCACTGGAGGAGGAACTTTTGATTGAAAGAGGAAGACTACTCCAGAGCCTCAGAGCTTCTACAAAAGTCTTCCAACTGCACAGACTCAACAGTGGGACGGTTAAAGCAGTGCTGAGGCTCTAAGAGGCCTGGAGGTAGAACAGGGAAGAAACGTTCAAAGGTTTGGGATCACTTAGAAATGTTCTTAGCAGCTTTTTAAAATGAAGATAACATGAAATGAATGATAAATCCAGTGTAGACATTGTCAATGTGGTAAATGACTATTGTAGCTGCAAACGGCTGATTTTTTAATGGAATATCTCCATAGGGGTACAGAGGAACATTTCCAGCAACCATCACTCCTGTGTTCTAATGCTGTGTTGTGTTAGCTGATGGTGTTGAAAGGCTCATTGATGATTAGAAAACCCTTGTGCAGTTATGTTAGCACATGGATAAAAGTGGGAGTTTTCATGGTTTTAATGAGTTTAAAGTTTTCATTTTTTAGGTGACTTGTTGCTCTGACATGAATCTGACATGCCACCATTCACCATGAAAAGCTGAATGTTCCTGTAGACTGCATGTTTTGTCTCAGCAGCAAGGAATGCCACGAGGATCATCTGAGAGATGCTAAGAATTTACACACGGCTGCTTGATGCTTCGCTCTTAGACAGAATAACAGAGCGAAGGGGAACAACCGCTGTGAAAGATGAAGAGAAAGTGAAGCCTGTAAGCCAGCAGAGACGTTTCAGCACCTTGGACAGCATCTGTGTGTTCCTACTGTTTAAAGTGAAGTCTGCCTCAGAACCTTGGACAGCATCCGTGTGTTCCTACTGTTTAAAGTGAAGTCTGCCTCAGCACCTTGGACAGCATCTGTGTGTTCCTACTGTTTAAAGTGAAGTCTGCCTCAGCACCTTGGACAGCATCTGTGTGTTCCTACTGTTTAAAGTGAAGTCTGCCTCAGAGGAAGCTGCTGCTGATTGGCTTACACCTATAAACCTGGATTACACCGGCCCACATGATGGTGACATCTAACATCCAGGAAGAAATGTTGCTTTAAATGAGGAATATTGTCAGCTTGATTGAAAATGAAGCGTTTCGTGATGTTTACCGTTTTTTCACACCTTCCTTGACATCTGCTTGTGGATGTTTGGATGTTTGGAGAAGCTAGCTGACCTGAAACAAAGTCACAGAGAGAATCAGACAGCAGAGATATGAAGTCCTCCTACTGTTCCTCACTGAGATTACCTGTGAAATGTCATCTCCATTAAACACACATCACAGCTCTGACTGAGAGCAGCTGCAGCAGACATGATGCTTTTCTACAGACATGAGCTTTTTACAGACATGATGCTTTTATACAGACATGATGCTTTTATACAGACATGTTTTACTTCAGACATGATGCTGTTCTACAGACATGATGTTTTTCTACTGACATGTTTTTCTACAGACATGATGCTTTTCTACAGACATGATGTTTTTCTACAGACGTGCAGATTGGAACCAGTCTGTGGATCCAGCTGAAGGACTGAACCTCTGACACGCGCAAACCAAACCAAGAGGCTCCTTTTATTCAATAAGACCCTAAAGCGCACTGAAGTACAGGCGTGTGCGTGCGTTTGCGCGCGCGTGTCGGCCCCGCTTATTAGTCAGTGCGCCTTTAAATGGCGTGTGCTGGTGCTGAGTAGAGGGCGGACCCGGGTGGCGCGCGTGTGCACGTTTGAGTGTGTGCGCGTGTCTCTGCCTGCAGCCGCTGCGAGTCGCACCGAGCAAACAGCGGCTTTTGTGCGTCTGATGCACCGTGCTCGACGCACCTGTGAGGAGATAAACCCGCCCGGTACCGCCCGGTGCTCCCGCCCCGCCGCTCCACATCCGCACCGCCGAACCGGAGACCCTGCTGCTGTTACAGGAACCTGGATTTAAAAACTGCGGCTCCGTGGACTTTAAGGCTGGATTTTAGCAGTTGGATACTGTTGCTGGTGTGTTTGAGTCAGGTCAGTAGCGTCGTGTTTTCACTCCAACCTGTTCGTGCTGCTGGTCCGTGTGCGTGTCATGTCGTGGGGCACAAATAGGAGCGTGTTCAGGACGAATGTGAGTCTGAGGAGGCTCGAGTTTCCACTCCTGGCGGACAGGTATCGCGGGACTCGCCACTTTTCCCGGAGTTTTTCCAGTTTGTGCGCATCGAAGCAGGTGTGAGTCTCCTTGAAGGAGCAGCGACGTACGAGGGAATCAAAAGCAAAATTTCTGCCATGTTGGCCTCTAAATTCCCCCAGAGAAACAGAGACTCTGTGACAGGCGGGTGTAGAATTACTCAGGTCTCTGCCTTCATGTTTACCAAATGAATTCTCTATTTTATTTTCTTATATTTTGCAAATAAACGCGCGTTTATTTCAGACATAAAAAAGCTCCAAACCCGAGCCTGCAGGGCTTCCTTCAGCTGCTTTTAGGATGATGAATAATAAATTAGGTGGACGCCAGGTATCCGATGTCCACGCATTGTTCTCTCCGCAGCTTCATGTTAAAATGTCAAACAAATGCGCTGTGACGGCGCGCACGCCCGTCTGCGCGCCGCAAACAAGCCGAATCCGCTCTTTAAATATGGATGCATATTTTGATGTAATTGGAGCGAGGCGTACAGTTTGATACATGACCTTCTGTTAACGGGGATGGACGGCAGCAGCAGCAGCACATTCCTCCATCATCCTCCATGTCTGCTCCTCCACCAGCTGCTGCTTCACACATTAACACATTATTCCAACCAACAGCATCGTTTTCAGCAGTCCTAAAAAGCTCTGACATTACAACGAAAAAAAACTGGCTTCTAAATGTTATATTTTAATGTTAGAATTGGCTGGAAATAATGAAAAAATAACCCGACGTGTTGGCGTTTTAGTTCGACATTGGAATGATTATCTACAGGGGGAAATGTCAATTTCTGAGGCGGGATTATGATGGTTTGCATTGTTTCGGTTCCCCTTGTGGATCAAATGGCGTCCTGAGGGGCAGCAGGAGGTTCGTTCTGCTCCCAGAAAACCGCAGCTCCCGTTAACATCACAACTTTATTTTCTTTATCTCCTCTTTATCATCCGCATTAAGCAGCCAGTCTGGGCCTGCTGCTAGTTAAGGCTTCATTTCCTGACAGGAATTTTAATAGAGATGCATTTTTATTTGTTTATTTTTTTTTACACAGTTTGTAATTTACACTGCGACGAATGCAGGAGGTCCATTTAATTTGGTATTTTTCACGGGAGGAAAACACGAGGCCTTCTGCGATGCGCCACAGAAACGAGCTGCCGCAAAATAAGAATCCAGGAGTCCAGGCCTCGAGCTGCTGTCTGTCTCCAGCCTCCTGCCTTCCTCCTCCAGTTCCACTTTTAATCATGCAGAGGACTCCAAAATGCTACGAATTCACAGAGGCTGACTATTAGATTTTTTTTCCCGCCGCAGCGCATGTTTGGAAGTGTCTAGTTTGAGGAGTTAATAGGATTAGACGGGTCTTGTGCGTTTATGCAGGGGGAATTCCTAATCAGGATTTTTCCAAAACGAGCTGGAGAATGGGCGTGACCCAGCCTCAGAATGCGTCTGTTTTCCCCGCAAAGGGCCCAAAGGTGTTCATCACCTGCTCCTCAAACTGCTCTGGAGGACAATTTCCAATTTCCAGTGTCCAAGTTTGTAGGAAGAAAGCGTTTTAATTTCTGTATCAATCGAACGTTTTTTCATTCTTTATTCTCATCAATATCTCTTTGCTGCATTGCTGGGAATTAAATAGAATTAATCTGACTGTAAATGTGTGATGATCATCGACAGAAGATGATCTAATATCTATAAACTCTCATCTATCAGCTCCACGTCGCTGCGCCTTTTCTACCCCTGTCACTTTATTTTCCGTCTGGTTTCTCTCTGGTGTCGGTCTGGGCTGGGGCTGTTGGGGGTAGGATGGAGGCTGTTTTGGGTAATTTGGCTGTCCCTTTTTTTTCTGGTTGGCAGCCGATTAACTGCGCTGACAAATCAGGCGCAAAAAGCCAAGGGCTCTCAAGGTAACACTAATCCCTCTGGGCGGGGAGAGGCAAATATTACGCAGGATTTTGGAGAATGCTCTTTTCTTCAATTTTCTCGTTTTTCTCTGCATCCAGGCGGTGTTTTTCACTTTTTGGTTTCTTATATTTGGAGGTGCAATCTGTGTGACGATGCAGGGCCAAAATATCCTTTATTTCTAAATGATGGCGCTATCTTTCTGGTAGAAAAAATAAATAAAAATGGGAATAAAACAAATACTCGGGAGGCTGGCCTTTAAAAAAAATAAAAATAAAATTTTTTTTGCCATGATATCATATGTATCCAGGCTTAAATACAGAGACATGACCTGTGTTAGATGTGCAAATTAAACGACAAAAAACAATAAATCAAATGCAAAAGTCATAAAGAGAAAAGTGGAGAAAAACATAAGAGACGCGGTGATGTTGGATGTTATATAAACTGCTGCTGCTGGTGGTGGTGGTGGGGAAAAGGAGCTGTTTGTGGGTGTGTTCGTGCTGGAGTGTGTGTGAAGATGTGTGTGTGTGTAGATTGGAGTGATGAAGTGAGAGGTGTGTATCCAGGCTTTAGCTGCTGCGTGCATGTGCAGTATTTTTGCGCTCCTACAATCATTCGTGGATGTCATCAGTGCTGGTGTGTGTGTGTGTGTGTGTGTGTGTGTGTGTGTGTGTGTGTGTGTGTGTGTGTGTGTGTGTGTGTGTGTGTGTGTGTGTGTGTGTGTAGGCAGATATGCGCCGTGTGTGTGAGGTGTTTGTGGGGCGCTGGGTGCTCTCTAACTGGGTGATGTAATGCTGTGAAGGGTGCTGCAGCAGAACCACGGAGCCCAGAGAAGGCGTGTCCTGCCTGCTGAGTAGCTGGAGAACAACACGGTGCCCACGCTGCACCGCCGCCGAACCCGCGCCAAAATAACACGAACACGGTCAGCCTCCCCCCCTCCCCACCCCTCCTCACCCCCCAGCCACTATCACGCATCCTCCCGGGTTCCACCGCCACGCCTTCCACTAGTCTGTCTCCATTCCTGTGGATTTAAAACGAGCACATAAATACAGGAATGAGATAAAATGTTAATTGAGCAAAACAAAATAAAAACGGAATTTAGTTTTTAATTGATTGAAATCAGCGGCTTGGTTTTTATTCAGAAGTCACTTCGTGCAGTGTTACTGATAAACCTCGGTCATTTTTGAAAATAATGAAAAAGCCCCCCTGTGCAGTTTAAAAAAATAAAGATTTTTGTTATTTTTAAATTCTCTACTTAAAAAGACAAACCTGATAACCACTTAATTCTATATCTGGCTAACTGACACTGATCCTGATGATAAACTCATTTTGTAAATTCTTTTTTTTTCTTTTTTTTTGTCTGTCTAAATTATCTGACTTTGGTTCTTTTAAAGCTTTTTGTGATTTTTGCCTGGATGTGATCGTTAGAAATGTGAGATATCTGAGTCACTGCAGTAGAAAACCTCAGACATCCCCGTGTGCTGTTCTTCCACTAACATCTCAGCAGCTCCACGGAGACTTTACTGTAGGGAAATAGATTAGAACGGAGTGATGCTCAGTGGAGGATCTGAGCCCATAGACGCGTGGATCGGTGATAAAATGGAGGTTTGTGTGTTTCCCGCTGAGCTTCGTGGCTGATTTGAAGTGTTTGCGATGTGATGAAGAGAGAGGAGGAAGAGCTGCTTCATGAGATGCATGAGTGGGAGTGGATGAGGTGGAACATCCCTCTCTCTCTCTCTCTCTCTCTCTGCTGTCAGCATGCATGTCCTGGTCAAACGCTTTTGGAACGTACCACTGCAGCAGCGGCAGAAAATGGCACTTCTCTGAACCCATTGTGAGACGGAACCAGTCAGTCCGTCCGCGTCTGTGCGCAACATTCACAAGGCCTCACGCTGACAGGAAGAGAAAAAACTGCAGCCTGTCCTTTGCGATGTTATCTCTGAGCTGCGGAGGACATTTTGTCACTGCGTCTGGACAGCCTCACTGCGTTTTTACGCAACGAGTGCGCGATCAGAGCACTTGCTGTAAAATTACCGGCATCCATCTAAACACAAGAGGCCTACCGGTGGAGCTGCTGTTATTTGCATTTACACACACTCACTCACGCGCACGCACACACACACGCACGCCCTCCAGTCCGTGTGTGTGTGAATAGGATCCGGAGTGCTGCTGCCTTTTGTCGCGGATGGATGTGGACTCGTCCCTGTGGGGTTCGTCAAAGAGCCCTTTCACGGAGAACAATGATCCACGCCGTTTAGCCTTTTAACCCCTGACGCTCCCCACTCTGCAACAAAAGACACGCGCAAACACACACACACACACACACACACACACACACTGAAAACGATGCCAGGACCAGTCTGCACGTGTAAACATGAGTGGACAGTATTTAGTATTTGTGTGTGAACAGGAGGAGGATCAGAATCCATCAGATGAACCAGTCAGCTGGTGTTCATCTCTAAAGGCCCGTTCTAATGTTTTAGCTGCAGAAAACTGATATTTTGAATTGTTTTATTTTTGCAGTACTGCCGATTTTAATATACAGGCTGGGCCACAAGTAGGCTTATAGTTGTTTCACTATTTGTTTCACGTTTTAGATCTACTGTATCCAAACCGGTGTTCCATGTTCCTTATTCACGTTTTGGAAATGTTATTAAGGATAAGGGAAAGGATAAGGATAAACTTTATTGATCCCACAGTGGGAAAAGTTCACCTATTTCTTCCAATTTTGCTTTCGATTCTTATGTTTTAAGACAATTATTATTATTTGATAGGGATTGTGAGCAATGACAAACAAATTAAATCCAGAGCAAAGAGAGTGGAGACTAAAGCAGTACTGGAAGTGTGAATATGATGCACACATCATGACAGGAGGCTTTGACTCTCCACCACCCTGTACAGACCTGACACTCAAAAAGAAACACCAAACAGACTAACAAATAAAAATAAAATAAAAATGTCAGCGTAGAATATAAACCTCGCTTTGATATTAATTATAAGACAGTCAATTCAAATTTTTTAAAGAGTGGATGAAAATAAACTAAATATAGAAATTATAAGAAGACCGATTTGAACCGTTTAACTGGTAAAATTCAGTACTTAATGAAATGACTCCAGACTAATCAACTCTAACCACACACTGCCCACACACTCACATAATGATTCTATGTATTCTTAATTTATGATGCAGCAGATTGGGCATTTTTAAGGGGGAACCTGTGTGATGTCAGAGCTGGACAGCGCTGATGGGCTGACATGTTTGGTTTAATATGGCTGATGAGCAGCTCAGAGCGAACAGATCTCACCCTGAGGCAGGAGAAGAAGAAGCTCTGCTGAGGTTAGGTAATGAATCTCACGGTTGAACATGTTTGTTGGCGCAGGAAATCTGTCTGGACAGCTGGGAGGAATGACAGATGTTCAAATGCTTAGCAAGGCTTAAAAACAAACAAACAAACAACAACAGAAACTAAACAGATTTTGTATGCTTTTCTATCAGGTAAAGATCGACAATAATGAATTATAACAAATAGCCACTCATGGAAATTTTAAAAATAAATACATCATTAAATAATAATCCTAATAATTGTAAGGCAGTTATTTTACACATTTCTATTGATTACAATAAATGTACCATATCTATCTATCTATCTATCTATCTATCTATCTATCTATCTATCTATCTATCTATCTATCTATCTATCTATCTATCTATCTATCTATCTATCTATCTATCTATCTATCTATCTATCTATCTATCTATCTATCTATCTATCTATCTATCTATCTATCTATCCACACTATTACCACTCATTCAATGTTTTGCTTAAATTACTTAATTATTTTATATATTGTGGATTAATACTGGAGACATTAAAACGACAAAACAATACATATGGAATTACATCGTAAACAAAAAGGGTTAATCTTCAGTATTAGAAAATTTTACTATAATTATATATCTAAAAATATTTTTTATATATATATATATATGTGTATATGTATGTATGTATATATAAATATTTTTTATATATATATATATATGTGTATGTATATGTATGTATGTATGCATGTATGTTTGCAAATATGTAAAATGAACCATTTTCATTTCATATGTTGATTACATGCCAAAAAAATACTTTTAATAATTTTCAAAAGATTTTTTTTTTTACATTAAAATGGATCAATCTCACCAGCAACATAACAGAAGGGTCAAACAATGCAAAATGAATAACTGTTATCTTTAGTTCTCAGTATGTTCCAGATGTTCTGTTCTGATTAAAGGTATAGAATAATATATGCTGTGATTTAATAGGTGATGGCTGCTCAAAGCAGCTGCAGTCTCCAGAGCTTTAACCTCCTCCTCGTGTCGCTGTTGATAAACTAAGAGGGAATTCTCTGCTTCATCAGCATCAGTTTATCCGTGATTAGCACGTGGAAGTGATTTAACGTTCACATTTGCTTTTCTGAAAGGGAACGAAAATGCTAGCACTTTTCAAATATATAAAACGGCGAATTTCAGCACATCTATCTCGTCATATACATATAATACAATACAGTATTTCCTAATCATTTTTAAAATAATTATTAAAACATTAGAATAGAATTGTTCACCAGAGTAGAAAATCATCGCATTACCCAGAGATTAAACAGCCCAACACTACAGGGTCTGTGTGCTGATGGATCAGTATTACAGAATCATCACTTATAAGGAGATGCAAG
The DNA here is from genome assembly GCF_022539595.1 of Amphiprion ocellaris. Taxonomy (NCBI): domain Eukaryota; kingdom Metazoa; phylum Chordata; class Actinopteri; family Pomacentridae; genus Amphiprion; species Amphiprion ocellaris. Next base: position 23,565,102 of record NC_072785.1, on the reverse strand, counting down.
CACAAAATGATTAAGGAGGGAGTCTGAAACCTTGCATTTTGTCTAGATATTGTTTGCATTCACTAATAGTTGATCACAAAGCACCATTAGACCTCCTGTTTGACATTCTGAAAACAGAGGCATTCACTCTTTGGCAGCTTGGAGACAGAGTGGCCTCAGAATGCTCCATTTCATTGTATCGAACCCGCCTCGACTGTGAAACGTAGAACTTGTAACATGATGACTGGTGTTTTAATGTAGTAAACATCATCCCAGTAATCAGTGTCAACATACAGAGCCCTGTTTGTGGTCACTGCAGCTGTCATCAGTCTGAAGACGTGTCTGGTCAGTGAAGGTAAATTAAAGCAGTCTAGATAATCACTGCCACGCCCAGCAGTGTCTCCGCTCTCACTAACGGCCTCTTTCTGTTTCATCCATGCTGATCTGAGTGTGAGCAGATACAGTGAAACAGCACAGATGGATTTCTAAATAGCAGAACAGCACAGGAAACATGACTGTACCTCACATGCAGGGTTGGACTGGTTTAGCTGAGAGAAGAGGTGTTTCAGGTTGACCTCTGTCCACTGCTAAAGTATCACAGGTCAGCATAGTGATACATGTAGCTGAAGGTTCTTGGTCCATGTAAAACAGCCAATAGATCGCTTCTGCTGACCTGAACCTTCTGTCCTAAAGGCATCTTTGTGCATTTGTTAGTCTGCAGGCTGAGGTTATTAACCAGGTGCCTTTTACAGCTTTCTGTCTAGGGTGAAGGGGTTTTGTTTCTAGTTATGAGTATCTGTGGCTTACAAAAGCATCTGAATTGGTTTCTGGGATCTTGTTGTTTTCATCGAGCAGGTACTTCAGAGCCTGTCTGGAGGTACTTGGATGAGCTGCCTTGTTATCCTTATTGTCATGGAAATGTATGAGTGCAGCACCGGGATCCACTGGTAGTTCATTCTTTCTCCTTCTGTTTCTGCTGCCACATGCACACATCCTGATTAAACGACACCCAGAGTTACTGCTGAACATAAATGTCTGTCCTTGTGTGGTTTAAGTCAGCTCTGCAGGCGTCTGTTAAACAAAATGTGTGACTGTGAAGTAAATTAGAGCATTATTCATATTATCAGGCTGGAATGCATTCCAATTATTTATTTTGCTTTGCAGCAAATAGAATGAATATCAAGTATGCTGCAATATTTTAAATAATTCTGATATTAATAATAGCTATGAAGCCATGTTAGGTGTCAGATAATCATACATTGATCCAAATTTCTCATCTATACACCCCTGAACCCTCTGAAGTCTGTCAGGGTCATGGGGGCTGGAGTCTATCCCAGCTGACTGAGGGTGAAGGCAGGGTTCACCTGGACAGGTAACAGTCTATCACATGTTCACCTGGACAGGTAACAGTCTATCACATGTTCACCTGGACAAGTAACAGTCTATCATAGGTTCACCTGGACAGATAACAGTCTATTACAGGTTCACCTGGACAGGTAACAGTCTATCACAGGGCTACACATAGAGACAAACAATCACACTCACATTCACACCTACAGACAATTTAGAATCACCAGTTAACCTCAGCATGTTTCTGGACTGTGGGATGTCCCACTGAGGAACCATCCTTTCTCCTACTGGACGGCTACAAAAATCCTGCTGATGAACCAAAGATTTCAAATTTTGATTCATCAGTCCATAATACCTTCTTCCAGTCTTCAGTAGTCCATTGGTGGTGTTTCATGGTCCAGGAAAGCCTCTTTTTCTTATTCTGACGTCTTAGCAACGGCTTTCTGCTGCAACTCCACCTGTCAAACCTGCAGCTCCAAGTCTTCTCTCCACAGTTAAACTGAGACTTCTTCCTATGACCACTATGAAGCTGATTGAAGCTGTTGTCCTGTGAGCTCCTATCACCAAGCTGTAGACTCTCACAAACTGGTCTTCTGGTTCTGTTGTGGCTTTGGGTTTTCCAGACTTCTTCCTGTCAGAGTTTCCTCCAGTTTCTGAGCCTTTTGATAGTGAAGAAAACTGGACTCTCTGACACCTTGATTTTCTTCCTCTCTGTAGGAAAGATCTACATTTTTCAGTGTTATTATGGTCTGTCTCTCTTCTATTGTTAATTGCCTTTTCCTCTCCATTTTTATAGCAACACACTACTTTCTGCAGTACTTCCTGTTCAAATAATGCTCTGGAGGGTTCCACGGTGTGTTCCAACACTACTTTATGCAGACAGAGGGGGTTGGAAGGAATCTAGAAAAGTTGGGACACATGTAGGATTTAGTAGCACCAACTTTCAAGGCTTGATCAACCTCCATTGCTGCAGAACAGCTTTAAGTTGTTAACCCATTTCTGTTCCCTGAAAAAGGACTTTTTGTATAATTCTGAAATGTACATTATTTTTCAGTTTTGGGTAACCTTAACTTTTTTTCAACTCTGGCAGTTCAACACTTACCTTTGGACCATTCCAGCTGTTCATTGGACTTGAACTACTTGAATGTAGGCTGTGCTAAAACTTTTGACGGTAGTGTTTATATAAGTTGTTCAAGAGAAAGAAGAGGTCAAAGAAATAACTGAAGGTCCAATATTGTCATGCATTTCCAACCATATCTTGAGGACACCTAATCCAGGCCTTTCTAAAAGTCATCTAATCATTCCAAATCCAGAGGGCTGCTTCCTGAATGACAGCTGTTAAATCACCCCACTGTACTCCAGTAAAACCCTGACGGTGTGGCTTCGAGAGATGTGACCTGCTGATCCACAAAATAAAGAATCGCTGTTAGTTTCAGTTATGTGTCTGAGCAGCACTGAATGAAATGAACCACCACATTTGTGAATGTCTGGTGATGCAGGCCTAAAATGTAAGAAAATACAATTCAATCTGTAATTTCTTCTTTGTATCTAACTGATCATGGTTAAAACCAGATTAAGTTATAACAGGAACCAGTGTGCATGTAAAGACACCATTACTAATACATGCCTCAGCACACGTTGAGTGAAGTGTTGTAAAATCTTGTAATGAAAAATTGAGGCTCTCAGGAGTGCCGGCAGACATCCTGGATTATTCGCTATCAGACACACGCTGTCCAAGGTTAGCCACTTGAATCAGCTGTGCAGTGATACGCTGTCATCACCAACACACACACACACACACACACACACACACACACACACACACACACACACTGTAATCCCTTTTTCTGAGATTTTATGTCTAATAAGTCAGACTGTTTTCAGGCGTTTTTAAATTCTGAGTGTTGTCCTTATTTTCATTTTTTTTCCATCTTATTTCGCACTGACCCTCATTTCTAAAACAACATCCACTGCTTGTGTTTTAGAAAGCTTTCAGAAACACTAAAAGATGGTGCTGCAAACACTTGGTACCAAGTTCTGTTTGTATTCTGTGTTAAAAAGTCATGTTTGAGAGCTCCATCTGGACTGGAAGGAAATGGAAGCTGATGATCATAATGTGAGCTTCATGAGGATGAACACTACAACCATCAACCATGTCTGCGGTTCCTGTCAGATCTTTCTAGCCTCCTTTAGATCTTTGTTTTGGTTTCACTTTCTGAATCAGCACTTTTATCAGCAGGCAGACGCTTTCAGTAAATAACTGGTAAAGTGCATGAACACTGGACTGTGGTGTTTGTGTTCATCATGATTTTGATTCTGAGAAATCATGATGAACACGAATGATGAACATCATTACATTTCCTTCATTGTTCAGAATAAATTATTTTTGCATTTTTTTTTTTTGTTTGTTTTACAATCCATCAACACTTGTTAATACCAAAATGTATCTTATATACGTTAAAGACAATGCTTGGCTGCTGGATATTGAACCAGTACCTGGTTGTGTTTCTATGTGCCGCTTATTATTCACCAGGATTCAGCAGAACGCTGTCTCTCCAGGCTGGTCATCAGATAAAGGCGGTCTGCCTGGCTGACTGATAGTCATGCACTGCCATAAGAATAATGAGACTAATTTACCCAGCAGATGACCGATAACTCCAGACAACCTTTGTAGAGGAGGGAAAAATGCAGCAATTTCACAGGCACTTTTATTCAGGCCTGATGACTGCCAACATCACTGGACAAGTCAGCTGTGAGCAGTCAGCTAAAATAAGGTCAACCTCTTCCTTCTGAGAAGCTGGACGTCTCTCCATCAGAGAACTTATTACCTCTGATTCCACTCAGATTATGGCCTTTGTGTTTGATCTGTGAATGGAGGGGGAAGGCGTCTTTTTAAACCCTGAAACATGCTGGCTGGCAGATGCAAACACAACATGTATCCTGCAAAAAAAAAAAAAAAAAGGGAACAAAATATTCCAGCAGATTAATATTTACATTCACATTCATTACAATTCACCCACCTTCTATACCTCTCTATACACATTTTAAACATTATTATAGCACATTTTATTTGTGGATTGCATGTGATTTGTGTTAATATGGACTTTTTACTTCAGTGTAGTAATTGTACTTTACTTCAATATATATTATTTATTTTATATTTCTATTTCACTGCATTTGAATACTTGTGGACACACAAAAATACCAACAGATCAAATATAACACATTATTATTCTTTAAATGCTCCAGTGATTGGACCTACACTCTTCCATTAGTGGGTTCAAAATGACCCAAATAAGAATCTATGTGTTTTTTTTTTTTTTTTTTTGCCATTCGTTTTGGTCATTTTGGTTCAGAATAATAATTTGTATTATTGTTTGTTTTATATTTTTGTCCACACAAGGATGATTGCATGTTTGAAATATGTTTATTTTTTAATTTTATAACAGATTTTGAACATTTTGATATTTGAAAAAGAAGAATATTACAGAGAACAGCAACAGAAAAATGTCAGCAGCCATTTTCTTTCCTCCAGCTGTTGCTGCTCTCCGTTCCTCCATCACCTCTAGTACGATATTATCAGTGATAAAGTGTTTGGGGTAGTAATACAAATATCATACTTTCTTTAAAAGTATAAAAGGGAACTTAGAAATGTAAATGGAATGATATCAAAAACATGTTTTTGGAGGAACGGCTGGAAAATGAAATGATTTCATTCCAAAGATATTGTAGGAAAACGACGATAACTAAACTGCCCATTGAAGCCGTTAAAAATTGTTAAAAGTTTATCAGCATCCATATGTAATAAGTCCAGGAATTGGGAAAAATACAGTGCAGCATTATAAATTTCAAGTGAACCTTTAAATACACAATGTTTCTAAATGAAAACACTTTTACATATAAATATACTCATGTTCCTTTTTTTCTGTGAATAGGACTTAAATTTCCATCTGATCATCACTAAACAAATGTGGAACAGAGAGTTGCACGAAGCAGCATAAAATGGGAATCCTTACATAAAGTTATGAGGTACTTGAGTAAATGTATTTTTTACTTTGTCCCACTGAGTAAGTACATGATACTAAAATGCATGTAATGACTACAGTGCTTCTTTAAGCTTTCCTCACTTATGTAAGTTCTAATTAAGAACGTCCACACTGATATAATGTGCTGCTGTCATGAGCTGAGATGTATGCTGTAGTATTAGCAGTAGTAAGATCGATGCTGACGGACCCATCATAACCCTGTGCTCCTCTTCTTTCTGACAGTGATGGAACTGAGAGAGGCCAGCCGATCCCTTGTCAGCTCCATTTCCCAGCAGACAAAATGAAGGAGGACGTTCCACTCTCCCTGATATCCAGAGAAGTCCATTCCATCAGACCTCGCTCGACAAGTCTTGATTTCATCTGTTCTACAGCATAGAAAGGCATCTTAAAACATCCCCTCCTGCTACGGTTAGCCCTCTTTAACCCCAGAGAGGAAAACAAGGATTCCTCCTAACGATCACTGCCCTGCAGCTACTGGACTAATTATTGTGATTTACCTTAAGACTGTTAAACGCAACGACTGTTCTCCCATTGTTGCCCTTTTCCCTTTTAAAACATATTTTTATATGAAATATTTATCTGAATATATGTGTATAGTTATTGTGGATAAAACTGTGGAACCCTGAAGTTCAGTCTAAGCACCCTAAGAGTTCATTGTGATTGAATCCCCTCAGACACTTTCTTGGAGCCACTAAATATTTGCAGCTATGGATCTTGTAGGTTTTTCTATCAGGCTGCAAGTGTTCCTCAGCACATGTCTGGGATTGGAGTTTTTAGGTACACCAGGTCAGTGGGCGCGCTACCTCCGCTGGGACGCCAGCACCCGCGGTGACCTCAGCTTCCAGTTTAAGACAGAGGCCTCAGAGGCGCTGCTGCTGTACTTCGATGATGGAGGTTACTGTGACTTTCTGCAGCTGTCGGTAGTGGAGGGACGGCTGCAGCTGCGCTTCAGCATCGATTGTGCTGAGACCACCATCGTGTCTGACAGACGAGTAGACGATGGCAGCTGGCACGTTGCCACCCTGAGCAGGTATAACCTGCGCACGGTGCTGGTGCTGGACGGCCAGGCCAAAGCAGATGAAGTGCAGCCTCAGCGTCAGTTCATGAAAATAGTGAGCGACCTGTTCCTGGGTGGAGTACCTCAGGACATCCGCAGCGGTGCACTTACACTGCCTACAGTGCGAAACATGCAGCCCTTCAGGGGAACAATTACAGACCTCAAATATGGCATCTCACAGCCCCTGTTCCTGGGAAGCCTTAAGGTGCCCCTGGAGTCCGAGGGGTGGTGCACCGTGAACCCGTGTGAGAATGGAGGGACATGCACAGTGGTGGATGGAGAGCCGGTCTGTGACTGCTCCAAAACTGAATACAAGGGCCGCTTCTGCAGTGAAGGTAACTCACCCTCTAAAGCCTCTAACATTACCATCATTCACACTGATAGACTCCAACTGTGAAACAAACTCATCAACTTTAGCTTGAAGCTAGATGAGACTAGTTAAAATAAGAACTGACTTCACTGAAGGTTTGTAGCAACCAATAACGTAAGGATTTTGGTCATTTTAGATGTAATAAACCCAATAATGTAATAACTTTCCAATAATGTAATAAAGGTTTTGAACCAATAACATGAAAATATTTTGTCAATAATGTAATAAGTCATTACTCCGCCAAGGAGCGCGGCAAAGTTATGTGATGATCGGTGTTGATCTGTCTGTCTGTCTGTCTGTCAGCAACATTACTAAAACACGGACAAACAGATTTGGATGAAATTTTCAGGGAAGGTCAGAAATGACACAAGAACCAAGTGATTAGATTTTGGCAGTGATGCAGCTTATAGTCTGGATCCAAAGATTTGTTCTAGATTTCTGCATCATTGCCAGAAAGTGGCACGGCGTCACTGTAACCATGACAACAAGTGAACACTACGTCAGCTGCCTGCTGATGATCACATGATTATGATTCTACTACAAATCCACCACTGAGGACTTATCAGGACTTATCCATCAGAAATGATCCAAAGAACAACTGATTAAATTGTGGGGGTGTTTCTGAGTCCCATCAATTCCCGTCGCCTGCTACATATTTAGGTCACGTGATTTGGTATCCGTACATAATGTACACATGGAGAACACACGCCTGTGCTCAGCACAAGGTCAGGGAAAGAACAGTCCTGGTGGAATAGTGCACTCTCTGAGTGCTTTTCATGTTATGTTTTTGGCTTTATTGCATTTAAAATGACCAAAATGATAATGTTATTAGCAGGTATTATGTTATTGGTTGCTACAGGGTTCTTTCACATTTGGAGAATAATATCCAGCTGATTTCACCTGTCCAATGGGACTTCATTTATCATGCTACCCACCAGGAATGTTAAAGACTTTATCATGAACATGAAGGTTTCACTGTTTTTTTTTTTTTTTTTTTTTACATGGCTTAGATTCTTCCCTTTTCAGGCTAAGGTTTATTTCCGCTATTAAACCAGGTATCAGAATATATCAGGTGTGTGTGTGTATGTGTGTGTATGTATGTGTGTGTGTGTGTGTGTGTGTGTGACTGAGCTGTAAAATCAAAAAGCTAATCTAAGCACAGTTAGCCAGTCAGGCAGAGGTTAATGGCATCGGTCCTGCAGGCAGTGATAAGGACGCCTTTAGAGAGAATGGGGCCTCCTGAGCCCCCTTTCTTCACCCAATCACAAGATGGCAGGTGTTTTATATCACATCCCTTTGTGCTGAGAATTTTGCCAGAGCTGTGTTTCAATTGCTCTACAGCTGGCTGTGCCCAGACTAAAATTGATTTCTATTAAAAGAAAACCCTTTACTCATTTCCTCCCATGCATTTCCTCCCTGTAGGCCAAATAAAAGCGACTTTCATTTGCTTTATGTTAAAACTTGGATTTCCTGTCATTTGATAAATCCTGAGCTCGGAACATTCTGTGATAATTCCTGTTTTGTTGTGGTAATTTGTGAACATGCAGTCAGCGTATGAAATGAAATGGATCCCGGCACCTCTGCTCTGAAAAAACTCTCTCCATGTGCTTAATTATTCACGATCAATACGCATTCTTCAGGCTTTCCAAAGCAGCAGCTCCCAGCAGCTGAGGAGACACAATAATCTGACTCTTTATAAGATAATCAATACCACTTAGATGAGAAAGTCACTTAACTCTTTTCTCCTCTTTAATTAATTCAGGTCAGAGGTAATTTGTGAATGTATTTATTTTACTGTTTCTTGTTGTTGTTTCTTCTTCTTCCACATTCAGGCGCTTCTCTTACTCTCTCACAAATATGGAATTTGCATCCCAATTGGGCTGATGCCAAATCCCCAGCACACAGACAATAGGCCAGGGAATCTGGAATTTAAAGATTAGGTTTTTATTTTTTTTTTTTATCTATCTCTGGGTGGGGGGAGGTGTCAGGGCTTTTCCTTTCTCTGCGGTGAGGTGGTGGCTGAGCTGCTTTGGCTTTTGCTCAGCTGATTGAATGTGCAGCATTTAACAGACACGGTGGCTCCGAGGGTAGACATGTTTGTGTCGTCTAGTCGTCGTTCACTGCATGAGGACGGCAGACGACTGGCTGGTGTGTGAAGTATTAGAGAAAATCTGCGAGTTCAGTCAGTGCTTTGTCACAGCATCAGGCCACAGAAGGACTCAGAGCAGCTTCTGTCTGCTTTAGAGAGGTGAAGAAACATTTTCCTTCACTGACCTCTGCTCTGAGTACTGGGCAAACATGCGAGAGAGTTCTTTAAGTGTTGGTGTATTTTTTCCTGTCTTCAGATCTGTTAGTCACCACTGTATAGTATGTCTGATGTACAGCATCAAACGTCTTGTTAGCCTGAGTGTGTACATGTATTTGAATCTTTCTGTTAGATATCTCTGTAGAACCAAACAGGCCTCTGGTTAACAGTGTGTTAACTGACAGTCCTGGAGAGGGTGTGGAATGGATGTTTCTAACCTATCAGGCCAGGATGCAGACACTGACACTTCATACAGCATTATATAGCTGATATAAAAGAAAATCATCATAAACTCACCCACTTAAAGGCATTTATGTGTTAAGTTCTATTGTATGAATGCAGATGAACGAGTGCTTTGGACACATCTCCGACTAACTGAACATTTTTTCACTGTCAGCTGATGGAGTCACTGTTTGTCGCTGATGGCTATCAGCTAACAGAGACCACACCCTACACCATCACAGTGTCTGACAGAGTGGTATACTGATCATTTTGCTCTGTTTGGTTTCAAAAGGCTAAAATTGTGAACTCTATCCTGAGGGTGGCACCAGTGGACAGTGAGGGTCTAAAAAATCTGAAATCTAGAAATTTATCTACAGAGTGAATTTAATATCAACACACTCACTACATTTGTTGGCTTTATCTTTCGGAAAGTGTAATTTTCATGTGAGTCTTGTTTTTTTTTTTTTTGTTTTGTATAAATAAAAATGCCAATCCTAGAGCACGTCGGACAATTCTGGGGTCAGTAAAAACACTGAATTAAGCCAGCGGGACCGTAGAGATCACCCGTTATATCAAAACTGGCCTCTGTTGTGGAACGTCACACAACTGCTGATTTTACCTGACATAGGATGGGGTTATGACATGACATAATAACCCTCATTTTATAGATCTGAAGTCAGAACAACAGGGCACGTTCCTGCTCACATGCTGTGGAGGACAAACGTGTCACAGGGAAATTTGGCCCGATTCTTCAACAGTTCTATAATTTCATTTAGCTTTTATCCAAAGTGACGTACATCTGGGAGTAGATCCAACACATCAAGGATCTAGTCAGGAGAAAACAACTTGGATAAGAGCTATAAAACAAGTTCAGGTGGGATAATAGAATCTACAGGAAGTGCAGATGCCACCAGAATATTTAGAATTCATCTTCTGGGGAACATGAATATCCCCAACAGCTGTAATGCAAACAAACTAATAAACTGACAAAACAAAAGAAAATCCAGCATAAAAGTTTTAGAATGTTAAATATTTGCTTTGTCTACATTTAAGTGGACCACAGTTCACAGTTTTAACTCAGTGTTTAACAGGACAATTCTACACTGATTTATCCCAGCACCATATAGAACACCACCCTACATGACAAACATTTTGGACTCTTAGTTGAGCGTGATCTGATACGTGGTGCTCCAGCTCTTCAGTGGCATGGCCGTGGATTCTCCCTCATCTTTCCCCACCTTCTATCCAGCCCCTCGGTGCTGTGAAGCATGATGTGAGGGTGCTGGTGACCCTTGTAGGTTGATAGGCTACTTTTCCCAGCCTTGATTTACAGCCTCCATGCTGGGACCCGTTCCCACTGTTGATTTATGTCTGGCTCTCCCTGTCTGGCCTATCTGCCTGACTGCCTCCTGCAAGCCCCTGATAGGTGTTGGGAAGCAGGGAACTCAGGCAGCCCTGAGAGAATTTAGATCAGTGATTGTTAAAGGATAAATAACATGCTTAATAAGGCTGGCTGAGTGGGACCGGTGGACTGCCTACTCTCTGAATACATCAGGGAGAGAATAGGGCACAGCTGAGAGACAGTAAAGTATGACTTTCAGCCTAAGTTCAAAAGGATTTTTTCCAGGAAAAACATGAAAAATGTTCTACGAGTCTGATTGATGTGGAGGACAACTACAGCTATAAAGATTCCTCTATTTTTATATGCTGTCAGTCTGTAAAGACAAACTGGATAAAACACACAGTCTGTATTTACTGCAATAAAATTACATCTATTCTTTGATATAAATGGCAATTACAAGTTGTTAGGCCTTAGAGCTCTTTGTTTAATTAGCACCCTTCAGAATTGAACTAAATATTCAAAAGATCATATAAAAAACTTATCAAACTAATTTTTAAAAATCATGCATTAAGGTTAATATACGAAGATATGAAGGAAGTTTTCTGATTAAGATTTGTTATGTGTCTTTTGATTCATGACAAATCCCCCTGATGTGAATTAAATTTCAACAAAACATGATGATGAGCAGTATGCCCTTTACACACTCCATGTCCGTTAACTCTTAAAGACATCGAAGCCACAGGAGTCGTTTTGAAGAACGTTTTTTCAGAGCTTGTTGTGACTGCTGGCAGTTTCATAAAAGCTGTTAAGAACAGCGGTCCAAAGATTAACTGATACAGTAATCGATACGAGTCAGACGCTGTGTGGTTCAGAAGCACAGATTCAAAGCAAATTCCGTCCAAAATAATTTAAAATCAATATAGATATTAAAAAACATTACTTCTATTTGTGCTCCGGTCTCTTCTGTGAGACTGTGGGAGGAAGCTGGAGAACCTGGAGAAAACCCACACATGTACAGAGAGAACATGGAGACTCCATGCAGAAAGATCCCAGGAAGGCCGGGATGAGAACCAGGGATCTTCCAGCTGCAAGGCAACAGAGCTAACCGCCAATCCACTGTGCAGCCCAGTCCAGAAACATGCTGAGGTTAACTGGTGATTCTAAATTGTCAGTAGGTGTGAATGTGAGTGTGATTGTTTGTCTGTAACCCTGTGATAGACTCTCCTAAAACAATCCAGTGTCATCTGGTGCTGCTTTAGCCACTCGTGTGTGTGCAGTTGTTGATCCACCACCAACGATGACTACAGATACCGCTAGGTTCCCACCAGAGAGCTCCCTCATCACTTAAGGACTGTCTTCACCTCAGCTGAACCTCAGCCTTTCCAAGCACAGCTGCTGAACTTGTCAGTGAACGGATAAATGTGCTTACTAAGAGGCTGGGTCACAGAGTCAGTGCAGCTCTGAGCATTAAAGCAGCTGTCATCCAGCCAAGGAGTAGAGCAGAATCTTTGTTCACCAAACTTAAGAATTTCCTAACATCTCACCAGTTAAGATCGTGTCTAACTGGGAGGTCTGTTGTTTGAAGTAGCAGCAGCAGAACTAGAGTGGTGGCGATTGTGAGATGTGGGCTAACATCTGCGTCAAAGTGTAAAGAAGACAAGCCAAAGTAAGATGTAAATGACAGATGATGAATCAAGAGGTATGTGGCTGTAGAGACACCTCACAGAGAGGGACTTTACTATGGATGAGATGTATGAATTCTGCCAGAAACTTGGGTGTCATGATGGATGACCTTCATGTGTCCTCTGCTGCTCGGTCGTGTCGATTCGTCCTGTAGAACATCAGGAAGATCAGACTCTTCCTGTCTGAACATGCAGCTCCACTCCTGGTCCAGGTCTCTAACATCACCATCCACTACTGCAGCTCCTTACTGGAGGCCTCCTTTCATGGAGGTCAAACCTCTGCAGATGGTCCAGGATGCAGTAGAACGTCTGGCTTTCATCTAGAAACAGCTCATGTCACCCCGCTGTTCACATCGCTGCACTGGCTTCCAGCTGCTGCCAGAATGAAATCCAAAACTCTGACTCTTGCATTCAGAACTAGAATGGAAACATCTCCTCCTACCTGAACTCTCTCATCCAGGTCTACACTCCCTCCATCTCACTACGCTCGGCCAACAAAAGGCTCCTGATCCAACCTCCACAACAGGGCAGGTCCATAGTTGGATTCTTCTCCTCTGTGGTTCCCTGGTGGAGGAACGAGTTACCAAACTCTGTTCCATCTGCAGAGTCTCTCTCAGTCTTTAAGAAAAGACTAAAACCAGCTCTTCACTGAACATCTTTACACTTGACAGACTGCAAAAAAAAAAAAAAGTCCTCTTCCGTCTGCACTTCCTGTAGACACCACGGTCCTGTTATCACATCTGAACTAGTTTTATGGCTCTTATCCAGGTTGTTTTGTCCTGACTAGATCCTTAATGTGTTGGATCTACTCTCAGATGGACGTCGCTTTGGAATGAAATTGTCTGATAAATGAAACTGTAGAATTGTAGAGATGAAGGTCATGATTTTGTGTGATGTGTTTAGTTGAGGAATGAGGACCAGCTCAGTCTCCACCACCACTAAAATCCCCTGAATTTTGTTTTCTAATTACTAGTTTTTCCATTATCCTCTTGACCACCGCATTGATTGACTGATTTGATGTTGAAGATATTTTGATCAATTGGTAGGTTTCTTGCTTTGAAACAAATCTGCACATTAAGCCAGTCGCTAAATTCTCCACTAACTCCACATGACCGATGGACTCATACAGCAGATGATGCTTTAGTTAAATCCACTATTAACTCAGTATGTCAAGTCAAACCGTTGCTCCACCAGTTGTCCACCACCAACAGTCCGACATGAGCAGATGGCTTCATCAGCCCGTCCTGGCTGTTTCTCCAGCTGCCCGTATGTTCAGATCAACATGAGACATGGCTGCTGGCTGTCACAGTGATGATAGAAAGAATAATAATAATAATAATGAAGCCTTCAGCGCTGTAATGAGCCATCTTGTGTGTAGGTACTGTACATACCTTTAATGGAGCTCCCATGTTTAAAATGTGCAGAAAACAATCAGTTTAGCCGGCAGTGATGAGAGAAGGCAGATTTTGAAATACCTCATTAATCACTGTGCTCTCCCACTTTATCCAGCACATCATGAATCATCCCTTTAAGTAATCCACTTTGAGCTCTAATCCGCTGCTATCCTCGCCTCACCTTTTGGGTATTGAATTAAAAGGAGAGTCATACTTTTACTTTAAGATTATGTGTTTGCTGATGAATAAGTTTGTGAAAGTACTTGTGAGTCACCTCAGAGAATGTTGATCTCTCTGGAATGGATGGGGAACTGGAGGATAAAGAGAGCATCAGAGGCTCTTGATGCTGTCATTGTTTTGTGTTATATCAGGGAGGTCAAACATGCGGCCCGCAGGCCAAAACCGGCCCTCCAGAGGGTCCAATCCGGCCCTCAAAATGTAAAAATTACAGAAAAGATATTAACTGCAAATTCTAAATTTATAAAACTGTAAATATAAAATAATGTACAGACCAGGAAAAAGTTGTTTTGATCATAAAGGAAAATACTAGATTGTTCATTGTTCTTTTGGCATTTTGTGTCTCATTTTTCTAATATTTTGTCCTGCTTTTTTTTGTCTTGATTTTGTCGTTTTGTTAATTTTTGTCATTTCTCATGTTTTTGTTGCTTTGTGTTTCCTTTTCGTCTTGCTTGTGTTTTTTGTCTTATTTTTTGTCATTCTGTGTTTTAATTCATTGTTTTGTGTATCGTTTGTGTCGTTTCTCTGCTATTTTGGCATTTTGTTTCTCGCTGTTGTCATTTTTTGTCTCATTTTTGTCATTTGTCCATTTTATGTCGCTTTGTAACTTTTTGTCTCTTTTTTGTTTATTTCGTGTCATTTGTCTAATTTTTTGTGGTTTTGTGTCTCGTTTTTGTCATATTGCATCTCATTTTTGTAATATTTTGTTTTATTTTTTGTCTTTTTTGTCTGACTTTTGTCATCATGATCATAAAGTAAAATACTCTGTCATTGAATTCCAGATAGCTGTGACTAAATGTGTTCCTTTGTAGACACTGCGTTCTGGAAGTTGTAATGTGGAAATGATAAACTGAGGAATAATATTGCTGAAATTGAATTTATTTTTCTAAATAAATTTCAGGTTGTTCACAATGTTTTGTAAAAAGATAATTTTTTATATGTGAACATTTTTGCTCTAAATCAAAGGAAATATTAGGAGTTGTGGTTATTTATCGGTTATTATGCTGTGATTTTTCTGGTCCGGTCCACTGGAGATCAGACTAGGTTGAATGTGGACCCTGAACTAGAATGAGTTTGAGTTAAATGTTGGCAGGTCTCCCTCTGGAAACTACTTGAGAGAGTTTGATCGGTTTGTTGTGCGGCATCTTTATTAAACATTCATGTGTTCAGACGTTTCTCTATCTTCACCTCCCTGTCTCCTCACTCCACAAACACTCACACTAAAGCCTGATGACAGAAACAGGCACAATACAGGGGGAAGGAAATTGTCAAAGGAAATAGGTCAAGATAGAGAACAAAATGACGGAGCAGCAGGGAGGACGATGATCAAGGGAGAGAGCCAGAATGACTGAGCTGTGGATGACAGATTAGTCTGAGAGTCAAACTGGGAGACAAAAGTGTTAATCTGTTCTCTCCCTGTATTTACTTCTTTCTATCTGCTGTGTCCCCCACTGCCGTTCCATTTAGGCAGTTATTATGGTATTGTTGGACAGTTAAACCAACGTATGTTTAAATTTCCCTGACATGGTGTGTGAGTGAAATCAGTTCCATAACAGAAATAACCTGAAATTGTTATTGTGCAGCAGAACCTTATGAATAGACTGAAGAGCAAATACGTGGACATTAGAACCACCTGCACCTCCAGATTTATGTCAGATTCCAACAGCTCATGCCGGTGCATAATAAAATACATGATGGAAAACGTATTCAGATCCTGTAGCTCAGGGGAGTCCAACATGCAGCCCGTGGGCCAAAAGCGGTCCTCCAGAGGGTCCAATCCGGCCCTCAAAGTGTAAAAATTCCAGAGAAGACATTAACTGCAGATTGTATATTAGTAAAACTATAAATTTAAAATTATTTCTAGACCATGACAAGGTGTTTGGATCATAAAGTAAAAATATTAGATTGTTCATTGTTCTTTTGTCGTTTCACGTCTCATTTTGTAATATTTTGTCTCGTTTTTGTTGGTTTTTTGTCTGACTTTTGTTGTTTGTCTCATGTTTTTGTCGCTTTGTTTCTCGTTTTTGTCGTTTTGTGTTTCCTTTTCGTCTCACTTGTGTCTTTGGTTTTATTTTTGTCATTTTGTGTTTCGCTTTATTTGTTGTTTTGCGTATCATTTTGTGTCTTTTTGTCTCGCTTGTGTTGTTTGTCTACTTTTTTGTTGTTTTGTTTCTCACTTCAGTCATTTTTTGCCTCATTGTCATTTGTCCATTTTTTTGTTCCTCTGTAACTTTTTAAATGTAACTCTGTAGCTCTTTTTAAATTACTTGTCTCTTTTTTTGTATCATGTTTGTCTCATTTTTTGTCATTTTGTGTCTTGTTTTTGTAATATTTTGTCTTCTTTTTGTTGTTTTGTGTCTGACTTTTGTCGTTTTGATCATAAAGTAAAATACTAGATTGTTCAGTTCCAGACAGCTGTGACTAAATGTTGTGTTCCTTTGTAGACACTCTGTGATCTGGAAGTTGTAATGTGGAAATGATAAACTGAGGCTGAATGTAGCTGAAATTTAACTTTTCTTTCTTAATCAACTTCAGGTTGTTCAGAATGTTTTGTAAAAAGATAATTCCTTAAATATGAACATTTTCAGAATGTCCTTATTTCATTTAAAAAGAGAAAATTTTGAGTTGTGGTTATTTATAGATTATTATGCTGTAATTTTACTGGTCCGGTCCACTGAAGGTCATATTGGGTTGAATGTAGAACCTGAACTAGAATGAGTTTGACACCTCTGCTGTAGCTGCTCCAGGCCCAGCTGGTTTAAACTACTTTATGTCCAGTTTTATTTACAGAGACGGCAGATAAATCTCCAAACATGATTCATGTTAGTGGAACAAAGACAAAAACAAAGTTCTGACCATAAATCTATTTTCAGTTTCAGCTGATTTTCTGTATTTTGTTACTTTTGTTGAGATATTAGATAATTTGAACATTTATTGAAGTAAAACTATGTGAGAAGGTTAGAAGGACAATTCTGTTCTTGATGGATCTGCTAACAACTCAAAGACATCGAAAATGTGAGACTGACACTCTGTTTTTTAAGTTTTAAAAGCCATGTTTGAGGTCTGTACCTGATTCTCACTCATTTCCATCTTAACATAGTGCTCAAAGAGAAAATTTAAATAATTAAATCTCTCCAAATGGTGAACAATTCCTTTAAATTTGTCGTAATAAATCAGGTACGCAATAAATCTCTATGTGGTAATTGAGACTAAACAGCAGTAAAACAACCAGAATCAACAGCTGTTACCTGAAACTGTTAAATCAGTAATATTATGGAGTTTTTGTACTGCAATATAGAATGACACACATTTATGTATTCTATATTTTTTATATTAAATCATGTGAAACATCAATAAGTGAAATGGAAGAAACGTTTCAGGCTTTTACTCTTTTTATGATGCAACAATCTGACAGGATGACACTTCAAAGTTGCAAAAACAATCAGTGTGAGGAATCTACACGAAATCCTGCATGTCACTCTCTTTATCTCTCTCTCTCTCTGTGTGTGTGTGTGTGTGTGTGTGTGTGTGTGCGTGTGTGCGTGCGTGTGTGCGTGCGTGCGTATGTTTACACGTACATACACACTTAATCTGCTCTAATCTCCCTCTGTCAGGAGTGTTCCTCTGTGTGAGAGTGGAGTTCAGTGCCATGGAAATCTGTAACAAATCAACGGGTTCATAAAAGACCCAAAGGAATTGAAGCTTTAGCAAGATTATCCTGCACCCCTCACACACACACCCACACCCACACCCACACCCACACACACACACACACACACACACACACACACACGGTCTCCCAGATGACCACTGCAGCAGCTCCTTCCATGTTGGAGAGCAGCTGACAGACTTCAGTTTAAACTGAATTAATATCTAATGCATATCAGATTGACTTCCATCTGCTTGTGTTCACATTAAGTCCCTAACATGCCCAATTAGTCCACGCTAAGAACATTTAATGCATCTCAAGTCAATTACCTTTTACTTCATTTCCAGCTACTTCATTTCTGTAAGTGGTTTAACTAACTGAGGCACATATTCTTCAATAATCAAACAACAGGATGGTTCAGATGAGGAACACTCTGTTTGCTGACTAAGGTGTCGAGGCGTTAAAATAAATAAATAAATGTAAATGGGTAAACTCTGTACAACATCACATAAATGCCAAATGATGACAAATTGTGTCACATTTTCATTATTTCTAAGCTCACGAAAAAGGAGTTTCATCTCATGAACAATCAAAAACCAATTCTTTGGAAAAGCAGCATTAACAATACAGTAGAGACTAATAATAAAACCAGTTGTTAAACCAGTGATCACTAAACAACACTGAGTACATCTGTGATTTCTAAATAGCTGAACTTCTTGAACATGGTTCTAGAATGAACTACGACTATGAACTATATAATAAAATCTTCACATTATATTCAGACATTGTTAGTGCTGGGTGGCAATTTTAATTTATATGTTCATCAGTGGGAGTCTGTAGTTGTTTCATGTGTTGTTTTGTTAATCATTGTATTAAAATATACAGAATATATACAAATATACAGGCCCATTGCCAGCTACCTTTGGGTTCTTGACTTCACACAATCCCCATGGCAGTCATCTACCTGTACAATATTACCTTAACATCGCTTTTATGTTGTCAATTGGATGATTTTGACAGAACAACCAGCACTGTATGTTTAGAAATGAAACTGTTTAAAGAAGATCTCTGCTGTTTGACCCCAGGTCACTTATCTAGTGCCACCCTCAGGTCAGCATTTCTACATGGCTGCCACTGTAGTCTATGAGAAAAGCTCAAAGAGAGTTTTGCTGTTGATATTCATCTTCTACAGAAGGATCTTGGTTGTGGACTGTAGAGATGCTGTGGTTTTACTGCAGCTGAACAACAGAATCATCAGTATGGTGTCGGACTGACAGCTGACGACATGCATCCTCTGCAACCTTTATTTAATCAAGTTCTTATTTCATTCAAGTTTTTTTTCTTGTCTATTTTGTGTGTCTTCATGATTTAGCAGCAGCAGTGAGAAAACGTGTCCATTTACAGATTACAGACGGACTATCAGTGTGTGAAGAGATGCTGTTTGCTGCTGTTTAATGTTTCTCCTTGAATTTCATGTAATGGGAGTAAATGATGGTTTCAAACCAAACGTTGCTGCTTTAACTCCTCATTGCCATAAACCTTCTACATTGTACAGGACATGCAAATGGCCGTGCACTCTGCCGGCCCTCTGCATGGACCATGAAGTGTAAAGACGTTTGCATGACAGTCAACATGCAAGTAATAAGAGTGTTTCTAATGCTGCTTTGTTTGCCTGTTTTCTCTTTCTCCTTTCACTCCAGAGGTCAACAACAATACGCCAGGTGAGTTTAAAGAAAAAACAAACAGAAAATAATTCATATATGACAAGCTGAGCAATTATTTGAATACCTGCCGATATCCAGACAGGTTAGTGTGAGTGTAGAATGAGCTCAGTGATGGCTATGTGAGGCTACTGGTGACATCCTGGTCTGATAGAATGCAGACTCAACAATATACACTAGTGTTCAAAAGTTTGGGGTCGCCCACACAATTTCATGTTCTCCATCAAAACTCCCACTTTTATTCATGTGCTAACATAACTGCACAAGGGTTTTCTAATCATCAATTATCTTCAATGTAAAAAACTGCTTTTCTTTCTAAAATAAGGACATTTCTAAGTGACCCCAAACTTTTAAACGTTAGTGTAAATTAAAAAACATCCATAAAGTTAAGTCCACAGATGTACCAAGTACGCTGAACGAAGGTCAGCTGTCAGATATGACTCCTTAGTTGTACGTCATTCCAGTGTAGCCTTGACACAGAAACAAAGGCAGCATCTTGTGCACTGTAATAGATCACTTAGCCTGAACGTTCTTGGAATGATCTGTAACTGAATGCTGGGGAGGAAACAAATCATCTTTACGTTTCATGAAATTTTATCCATTTTTAAATTTCACATTTTTTTTTTATTTTTTTTTTTTACTGTAAATGATTTGGGTAGAGGTGACCAACCCAAAGATAATTATTAAAGTGGCTAGAATAAATATGTTCAAAATAACTATATATTAAATGACACAATGAAAACAATGTGACAATGAGAAAGCAGCTACCTATAATGATGAGCCTGTAAAAAAATTAAAATTTCTGAATCTGCGGCCGTCCTGACAGTTATTAACTGTGTCAAAAGCCTATTTTTAGTCACATTTTAAGAGAAAAATGAAATAGAAATGGCAAAATTCAAAACCCGTTCACCACTCTCACAAAGGTGGTGGACGTGTTTTTATTTCTGAATAGAGTCATTGTGTTTAATAGGATATGGAAATGCTCTTTTGGAAAAAGCTCACGACTGAAGACACTACACAGCGTAGTTTATTCCATCCAAAGCAGTTCATAGCAACAAGCCTAAAAGTTAATAAAAATAACACACCAAAAAAAATAAATAAATAAATTGTAGCGTTTGAAAAGTTTGCTCCAAAAATATTTGACAATTATACATATATATACAAAAAAAAAAAAACCCAACAACAACTATTGAGAGTTTGAGCTCATTGTTCAGATGTGCAACTTTACCGTTTTGGTTTTTTAATGTGCTTTTAGTGGCAGTTTTTGGCCACAGCAGGCCAATAAAACAGCTTGAACCACCTCCTACCTCCTGTATGCCCAGCACCAGCAGCAGACAGAAGCAGCTATAGACCAGCAGAGCACAACATTTAGCTGCAGGAGTAGGTGGAGACCAAAAACAGAGCTAAAAGAGAGTAAATGTTGGACCTACATCCATCAGGTCAGAGACAGAAAGAGAAATGAATCTCCCTTCTCTCAGGACCATGTGTAAATACTTGATATGTCGATGTTGTTTTATTTCTGCTGCGTTGAATAACCAAAGAGAAACCGACATGTATGACAGCTGTAAGTCCGTGTAGCAGGTCAGTGAGAGCTCATGTACTGAACCTACAGTAGAGACCGGGTTACATGTGTGTGTTTTTCTACAAGGAAGCCTCCTACTCAGGCACAGAAGGCTTTATATCATGTGTGTTCTGATGGCATGCTTTTCCTCCTGGGTAAAGCATGTAGCATCACAATACTACAGAGTATTGAAACTAAGTGTTATACTTTGCTCCAGTGTTTCTCTTTCACTGTTTCCTTTCCCTCTTTTTTCCCTCTCTTATCGTCTCAAGGCCTTGCACATATGATGGCAGAACAAGGTACGCCCTCTTTACCTTCTTCAGGTGTTGATTTTGTTGTGATTCCAGTGTGGAGCTGCATGTTTTGGTGTTTGTGTGGTGGTTCTATGTATACTGTGATAAACAGAGTGATTATATTCCTCATCTGTGCAGCCCAAAGAAAGCCAGAACACAGTGATTACGCATTCAGTCTGTAGTCTATAAAGAGTGTTACTGAAATATGTTGGACTGTACAAATATGTATTTCTCGTTAAAATTTGTCAAGCTTGCAGTAACTACAAAGTGAGTTTACAGCCAAGTCAGATTACAGTAACTGCCTTGTGGCTTCGTCGCTGGCCTCCAGCTACGGCAAGAGAGAGACTTTTGACTCAATGTCTTCCTGAAATTTAACAGCAAGGTCTCTCAAAAGTGACAAAAAACTGAATTCTGCATTGTGTTTGACGGCATTATGTTTGTTTGTGATGTATCACTAATTATTCCTGATCAATAATGTGTACCTTTGCCTTTTATTCATAAGAGCTTCACTAAAGCAACTTAACCTAAATACTCCAGATCAGAACTGAAGAAGCCTGATGGATAAAATGTCTTTAAGAAGACTTAAAGAAATGTCCAGCTGCTTTTTACTGGAGCTTCTAGGATTATAATGACCCAGATGACTAAGAATTCATTTATCCATTTATTGTATTGTTTTACTGCTGCTCCATTCTTCCAACCAGTCCTAAATTAAAAACCAGCAGAATTCATTACCCTGGTAACAGAGAACATGGAGAAGCTTTAAAGCTGTTGTGGAATCACATTTTAGTTCATAATTTGCAGTTTTCCTAAAAATATTCCTGAACTTAACCGAGCCTCTAATAAATAGCTATCATTGTGAAAGTCTCAGCCAAAATGTGAAAACAGAGTAAATACCGAGAGAAAACTATGGTTTGTCAAAGAATAATGGTCCCACATGGAGTCCAAACTCTGATCTCCTGTTGCACACCTAATCTACCATCCTCCCTACTGCATCTACACATGGCTTCTTCTTACTATGTCTGATTATTTGGGGAGAAAATATTTCTGTTTTCAGTTTCGACACCCTCTTAAAATATTGACCAAAGTAAGTTTTTCAGAAAACACAAAACACTGAACCACACCACATTGAATCTTGACCTGCTGTTATCCTACAGGGTTAGAATCACATGGTATTTTCAACTGAGGATGTAGCGATTTTACCAGAGGTGGTCATCATCATGAGGACATGATTTAAGCAAAATAAAAAATAAAAACTTTTGTCAAAAAGTGACTTTGGCCATTATTTTAAGAAGGTGACGATCTGTAACTGTAGTTTTGGGAGATAGTATTGAACATGAAGCTCTTTTTCCTTTAAAAAACAAAACACAAAATAACAGTAAGAAAGCCGGAACAATTAGTTTTTTTTTGTCTTTTTTCCTTTATGTGGAGACACAGTATTGACCTGCTGTAATTTCCAAAGCTTACTCAAATGCAGAATTCTTTTTTTTTGTATCATTTTATACTCTACCGTTCAAAAGTTTGGGGTCACACAGGCAATTCCATGTTTTCCATGAATACTCCCACTTTTATCCATGTGCTAACATAACTGCACAAGGGTTTTCTAATCATCAGTGAGCTTTTCAACACCATTAGCTAACACAATGTAGCATTAGAACACAGGAGTGATGGTTACTGGAAATGTTCCTCTGTACCCCTATGGAGATATTCCATTAACAATCAGCTGTTTCCAGCTAGAATAGTCATTTACCACATTAACAATGTCTGCACTGGATTTATCATTCATTTAATGCTATCTTCAATGAAAAAAAACTGCTTTTCTTTCAAAAATAAGGACATTTCTAAGTGACTCCAAACTTCTGAACAGTAGTGTACATTTTAACTAATCTCTTCCTCACACCGTTAAACTTGACCAAGTTCAAACCCATTTTATACACCTGTAGTTACTGCTAGCTGTTCTCTTAAACACTGATGTGTTTGTATATTTCAAGTGTTTTGAGATGTACAAATGCATCAAAGTTGCTGCTTGACAGTGATTATTCCTCATGATGTCTTATGTTTAGTGTCTGCTAGAATGTGAACTTACGTTTCCTCTCCTTCCTCCTCCCTGTCTGGACTCTCTCCTCGGCTGTGGATTCTCTCTCCGCCTCCCCCTACTCTTCTAGCTAAAAGCAAAGGTACAGCTTTTTCGCAGTCTTTCTATTTCCGCCTGTATGAAAAGCGACGCTTGCTCTGTGAGTGTTTGAGAGCAGTGCAGTGTGATGTGTTTGATGTTTTAATGTGTTTACTGTGTTCAGTGTCTCTTCTGTAATGGTTTCTCACTGAGGGTGCTCGGATTAAGCGAGGAATTAAGCCAACCTTAATTGAAGGAGAAGGAAAAAAGAGAGTGTTTCCTTACTGTGTTTCTGTGTTTTGTAGTTTGTTGGAAGGCCTGCAGTGTATACTTGAACGCTGTGAGACAGTTGTCTGATGCAAAATGAACAAGCGTCACTGTGGATCAGTTTTCAGAAGAAGCCTCTCCACCCTCTCTCTCAGTAAACCAGACTGTACCTACTCATTACTCAGTTCATCAGCTGAGTTCAAATGACAGAATTTATAATTCATTCTCCTCTGGCTGATGTAAGCAGTGACAGGACAGGGTTTCCTTAAGCAAGAGAACTGACAGTCAGACACTATAATCCACCGACTAAAGTAGTGCTCACATACTAACCTGTTTGTTGTGGCGTGATGGAAATGCAGGTTCAGTTGTGTTGGTCACAGTCCTGCTGCTGAGTCCAAATAACTGAGATGTTCTCACTATCCGATGGATTAGTTACCTTTAGTACAGTATCCTGATTACAGTCTCAAAAACTTAGATTTCGGGCTTCCGGGGTTTCATAAGGACACAAGTGCAGTCCTCCTCCATGGCTGCTCATTCCCCCATATGTCAGAAATGCAGCATTTGTTTATTAGTTATTGATGATCAGAAATGACAGCAACATAGAATATGTCCATTTAATATAGATGCACCCACAAGCAAAATGACCTTGTGCTGAGAACAGGCATGTGTTATGCATGTGTATGTTATGTACAGATACCAAATCACGTGACCTAAATATGTGGCGGGAATTGATGGGACTCAGAAACACCCCCACAATTTAGTCAGTTGTTCCTTGGATCATTTCTGAAGGATAAGTCCTGATAAGTCCTCAGGAGTGGATTTGTAGTAGGATCACAATCATGTGATCGTCAGCAGGCAGCTGATGTAGTGTTCACTTGTTGTCATGGTTACAGTGACGCCAATGATGCAGAAATCTTTAACAAATCCATAGATCCAGACTATAAGCCACATCACTGGCAAAATCTAATCAGGTGGTCCTTGTGTTATTGCTGACCTTCCCTGA
Organism: Amphiprion ocellaris; assembly: GCF_022539595.1. NCBI lineage: Eukaryota > Metazoa > Chordata > Actinopteri > Pomacentridae > Amphiprion > Amphiprion ocellaris. The sequence continues at coordinate 23,540,514 of NC_072785.1, read as the reverse complement.
AAATTACATCCAAATTTGTTAGTCCGTTTTTGAATGATGTTGCTGACAGACAGACAGACAGACAGACAGACAGACAGACAGACAGACAGACAGACAGACAGACAGACAGACAGACAGACAGACAGACAGACAGACAGACAGACAGACAGACAGACAGACAGACAGACAGACAGACAGACAGACAGACAGACAGACAGATGCCTATCGTCACATAACTCTGCTGTGTTCCTTGGTGCAGCAATAACTTAAAAAGATTTTTAGATTTTACATTTAAACCTTATGTCAGGTGAATGAAAAAGATGCACAGGTTTGATATAAACTCCAAAATGTAATTTATTTTACATAATTTTTATTTAAAGACACCTAATCAGCCCAGAATAATGCTGTTCCAGTGTACACTTGTATGGATGGTCTGCCTTGAAATGCTTGTTAGATTTACTGTGAGCAGCAGTGCCATACTGTGGCTGACGGACACGTTTCCCTGTAGTGTGAAGATGCCGTTTGAAACCAAAGCTTCAGTACAGGATGTCTTTGGGTGTTTGTCTTCTGATGCTGTGATTGGTCGGAACCCGCTGTGTACACCTGTAATGGCTTCCCCCATTCACAGAACAGGCTCGTGTAAGCTCCTGGAGATTCCTCATCCCTCACCACCTGTCTCTTTGCCTTGTTGCTCTGTCTAATCCCTGAGCGAGATGGTAGACATTATTAGGCGTCACACACTCTCAGGCTCCCTGTTGCCTCCTGTTAGTCAGACAAGAGGCCCCATTCCGGCTCTGTTTGCATGGAGCAGCAGATAGAGTGAAGGGATAATAAGAAACTGTGTCTCTGCCATTGGGGAGTCAGAATTTACTGTCATGGACTGAAAGCAAATCCTTCTTTCCTCATTTTTGAGCTATCGTTTTCTCAGACTTTTTTTTTTTCTTTTTAATATTCTCCTGGTCGACCTCTCCCCTCGACTTGGCTTATCTCCCCTGGTGCTTTCCGTCCTCAGCTATTTCCACTGTCTTCTTCATTTTCACTCCTCATTCTCTCCCTAATTACTCTTTCCCTGTTTTTTTGTCTTTCCTTCACCTTTCACACTTCTTTCTGAAATCACTATCAGTTTCCAATCTTGTCACTTTTTATTAGCTTCATTCTCTGTTCATTCTCACTCTCTTAATATCATTTTATCCACTAACAATTGGTTGAAATATGCTGAAGGTTCTTCATGAAGCAGCAGTCGAGCCGTCACAAAGGGAATGGGCAAAAAAACACAATATTAATAACTGTAGCTTAACTTTTGTTGCAGTGTAATGCCATCCAGCGCTACAGTTCACTGGCCAATCACAGTACACATTCATAGAGGAGGACTTTGTAATGTGACCAGCTTGTTTCTGTTGTTTCAGCTCTACAGTAATTAAGACACCAGATAAGATGAGTGATGCTGTGATAACTTTCCACAGTTTTAATTTCCAAATCTAAAATGCTGTGCAGTCTTTTGGCACGAAATAAACCTTCATATGTCTACGCCCTGGTTTTAGATTATATCTTCTAACAAACACCTCCATCAGCCTCAAAGTCAGTCTGAGTTTATTTGTCTGAATGTTCTGTACCGCCACAGTGAATGAAATGCTGGATAAACACACCATTCACTGTGATAACCATTCTGTTAGTGGACCTGCCACACTGATTCATTTTAATAAACTAACAGCCATATTGTACAGTACCTCTTTGCACAAACACATTTTGTTCACCTTGTGATCTGCCCCAAACCATAAATTAATAATATCATAAAAGAATAGAAATTAAAAATAATGGTGTGCCACTGTAGTATAATTGGATAAAGGTCTGCATATTTTGGATGTTGTATCATTAACCTTTAGAACGTCACAGAAATGAAGTTTTTACTTCAAATTCACTTACTTTACTGCTTTATTGCTACTTACCTAAACTCACTTCCTTCAGCTGAAGAACATGGTCGGTGTTTCTATTATCCATGAGCCCTGAGCTGTTTTCATTTTCAGCTTCTCTTTTTGTAATTGTGATATTTTGAGTTGTTTTTTTTTTTTTTTTTTTGTTGAGTAAAATCATTTTAGAAACTTGTTAAAGTAAAACAGAAAAATCATCTATTGATTCGTTTTATAGGAAATTAAAACATGTTTTAGTGGCAATAATGAGTCTGAGGTTATCACTTTACAGTAGGAAATTATAATGAATTTAGTATGATATGATGTTACACCATATCGTACAATAAAACCTTATATTAGTTACACACTACTATATTATGATTGAACTGATTATTAAGGGCGTTACTCACCTTCCTCTCCCACAACCTCACCCCTTTTAAAAAGGCTGATTTGCCTCTTCCCTTGATCTTTATTTGAAAACTCTAAGCAGGTCTGTGTTTGTGATTTATGCAGGTATACATTTTGCATGTGCTGATTTTTCTTGAGCTCTGTACTAGTGTGTGTGTGATTGGGTGTGGGGACACAGGAACATATGAGCCGGACCCTCACCGAGCTGCCAGCACTGACAGATGCTCAGACACAGAGAGAGAAGGCTCTTATTCAAACTGGAGAGCTGCAGTCAGTATTTACTATATTTGATCCTCAAAAAGGGTACTCTGTCCACTGAAATTCTCTTAATATCAAGAGGAAATGGAGTATTGTTACTATTGTAGTCTGGTTTTAGTAAAACTTCAGATTAACTCATTAACAACAAAATAGGCTTTTGAAATATAATTAAAAGTAAAATAAACATTTAGGCTATTATTATTTATTCTTGTGTTTTAAACTCACAATATGACACAAAGCTCTACAACTGCATTCAGCATTCTGGTGTTGGCTGATTTATTTTATTCTTTATGTGTGTGTGGCTGATTCAGAGACACTAATTCATCTAATAGTAGCTAAAATACCCCGTAAAATAAAGCAGACACTCCCAGGAACCTGTTTATGTCTGGATAAGTCCTGAACAGGGTTTGGTAGGGTGGGTGTGTCGGGGTGGGGGTGCTTGGACAGTTGGATTCTCTGCGCTTCACTGAGTGCTGGTAAGTGAGCCAGACACTGAGGCTGGGGATAGCCCAGCATCTGATAACAGAGGGGGGTAGGAGGATAGGACCATCTAAGGGGAATCAAGGTGAACCCTGGAGTGTTTTTACTGCTTCTGATGAGGTGCATACACAGCAGAGCAGAGTAGTAAAGTGGCGTTACTTCATGTGTCTTTGTAATGTTTTGGCTTACAGCTGGTTCAAATCATACCTCTGTGGTAGGGTTTAAAGTCATTTTCAAGTTAGGTCCCTGGATGGTGAGTAAAGCTGACACTCCAGGATCAACAAAGAAAAGCATCAGAGAGCACAGTACTCCCCCAAGGCTGCTCAGTCGTATCATTTCAGATGGATGAAATCTTTAAAACATTCGTGGTCCTCAGCGGTGAATTTGTAGTAGGATTGCAATCATGTGATCGTCAGCAGGCAGCTGATGTAGTGTTCACTTGTTGTCATGGTTACAGTCACGCCGTGCCGCTATCTGGCAATGATACAGAAATCTTTAACAAATCTGTGGATCCAGACTATAAGCTGCATCACTGCCAAAATCTAATCACTTGGTCCTTGTGTCATTTCTGACCTTCCCTGAAAATTTTATCCAAATCTATTAGTCTATGTTTTAGTAATGCTGCTGACAGACAGACAGACAGACAGACAAACCAACACCGATATCTCTGCTGCATAATAACAGAGTAATAATAGACCCACTGATAACCTTTTTGTCCATTAACTGTCTTTGTATGTCATCGGCTTCACCTGCAAACCAGACCTTCTGACCCTCGTCAGACCAATAAATTGCCATAATCACTGCATGTCATTCCCAACATATTGGCGAGTAGGAAACCCCTCTACCTGCTACCTGGCTCAGGAGGTGCATTATCATCCATTCATATCACTGATCAGTAGAAAGTTTTCTTGCAGTTGTGTGAATAAGTGGATGTAACATCTCCAGTGGGGCCATCAGAGTGGAAATGTACAAAATGGAGGTTTGTAATGTATGGTAAATGTAGAAAAGCGGAATCCTTTTCAAACGTGACCAAGTAGTTTTAGACTTAATTAAACATGTGAACACAAAGTGAAAAAAATGTCAAAACAAAACTTAGGTGAAAAATTAAAACTACTGCTATGGTCCAAGGTGGGACATGAACTTCAGTTGTCTTTGTGAAGGTCTGTTGGCTCCAGCAGCTGCTCCAGTTGTGGACTTCTGTTGCAAGACCAAAACCGTGGCTCCAACTTCATGAAATGACATGACAGTGAGGCATCATTAAATGGGAGTTTACCGTGCATACTGTTTGCTAGAAGGTGGAGGAGGTTCCTACTGACCCTATGAATGGAGAGAATTTATTAAATGGTCTGGTAACATTGAAAATGGGTGGTTTTCTTTGGTTACAGTCTGAATTCTTGTTAATGTTATAAACATCATCCTGCAAACCTCATATTGTACATCTTGTTGAAAAACTTTAAGTTCAGAAGATTCCAGTGCCAGATCTTGTAGAATCTCTGAAAACAAACACCATATAATTAACCATACATCGGATTCTAGAGACATGCCGTCTGCTCAAGCAGCTATTACTACCCTTAGGTTCATTGATGACTATAAAACCCTTGTGCAGTTATGTTAGCACATGGATGAAAGTGGGAGTTTTCATGGAGAACGTGGAATTGTCTGGATGACCCCAAACTTTTGATCAGTGGTGTACATTCAGAAAACAAATGCATTGACAAAGAAACCCAAATAACTTAAAAGCAAGAAGAACCCAGTAAGCATGCTAAATAACACAGCAGCATTTCTGTGTGCTGACTGTGGATGTTACAGTTTTGGTGAGGAAATGCAACCTGATCAGGAGTAGGAGCACGGTTCACACCAGTATGTTGATTGCTAAGGAGAGTGCACACACCCCTGCAGAGGAAAGCGCCGGTCAGAGCACAAAGAATGGTGGCGCTGTGGTGAGGTAGTCTGTGAGAGTGACCCTCTGTGGTAAACTGTCACCTGCACATGCAGCAAACACAGAGTCTCCACAAACAAGGTTCATGCCATTAATAATGATCCAAAGTTTAAGTCAGCTTTAACATGAGATTCCATGTGCACTCAACCCCAGTCCACTCTGGTCCCACAAACCAACTTCATCCTCTCTGCCTGGACTATTTGTCGTGTGACTGACTGTTGAGTGCATGTTGAGCACAATGATGAATATAAAGCAGGGTATTTGTTATGGAGCGATATAATGTATGTTTTTAAACATCAAAGGATGCGGTACACACACTAATAGTGAGTACAGTGAGTCACATACAGTACAAACAGCATCTAAATATAACAAAAGGCATCTAGGACCTACAACACACTAACACCTCGTCATGTGATCCAGACTAAAGCCAGTCTTGGCAGGCTGCTCACACCCGAGCTGTTCATGCAGTGCCATACTGTGCTGTGTACCTTGCTGGCAGAAATCTTATGCCAACAAACAGCAGTGGCAACAAAAACAACGGACCCAGACAAAACAGAGCGAGAGCTTAGCTAGAATTTTAAGGTTTAGCGCCAATACAATTTAACTGATATTGTTTCTGATGCTCCACGCTGCCAGCAAAAGATATTTTGGGAGGATTTACTTGAGTTAAATTCATGTGATTTAATTGATTGAAAGTAAAACAAACATTATGACGATGCCAAAAGTATAACATTGTCTTGGACAATCAACCCAGAGGCTCTAAGGATCATTTGTTCAATATGTACTTTACTATTCAAAAGTTTGGGGTCATCCAGACAATTCCATGTTTTCCATGAAAACTCCCACTTTTATCCATGTGCTAGCATAACTGCACAAGGGTTTTCTAATCATCAATGAGCCTTTCCACACCATTAGCTAACACAATGTAGCATTAGAACACAGGAGTGATGGTTGCTGGAAATGTTCCTCTGTACCCCTATGTAGATATTCCATTAAAAATCAGCTGTTTCCAGCTAGAATAGTCATTTACCACATTAACAATGTCTGCACTGGATTTATCATTCATTTAATGTTATCTTCATTGAGGACAAACTGCTTTTCTTTCAAAAATAAGTACATTTCTGAGTGATTCCAGACTTTTGATCGGTAGTATGTTCCAAATTTCAGTTTTCAAAAACAGAAGAGATTCTGGATATAATTCCAATTTTATCGTCATCTAATTGTCTTAGCTGTTGATTCCTTAATGATTTTTCACTCCACCACCTTAAGAAACATGTATGCATTGATCATTGAAACAAGTGGAGAGATGTACTCCTTAAATAAGTCCGTCTGCTCTCTGAATAAACTCCATGTTGGGTCTGGACTGCACACCTGCTGACAGCACTGAGAGTCGCTCTTTCTTCTAATAATTATTGTGAACTGTTTGATTTTGAGCTACCCTAGAAAAAAGTGGATGTTTGTGAGAGAAACTTGTCGAAATCTCAAATTACAGGGTCTAAACCTGAAGGTTTTGGTGGCCAAAGAACGTCTACATTTGTACAGTTCATAAATTTGAGCATGTGATTGCTGCTGTGATCCGGTCGTTTAAAGCAATCCAGCATGAATGGCTGCTGCTGACATTGTAAGGCAGCCTAGAGTACACTCACTCTCACACACATATTTCTATGCTGTGGATTTTGAACATAGTTAAAATAACACTCTAGGGCCCAAGCTTGTTTTTTTATATTTTGGTGGATTTTCAAAACATGAGATGGAACATTTGACAGAGTTGATAAGAGATCATTGTGAGTCCAGCCTGAGCCACCTAGCAATATGTTAGCCAATAAACCTCAAGGATTGTTGTTTTCCACCGTGTATAGATTCCTCTAGGGACTGTTGCTGTCAGAGGAAAAGGCCACTCGATGCAGGATATTCTCTTGACTGTTCTGATAAATGCTCACACATCATCTGCATCTCTTCAGTGCTCTGGACCCAGAGTCAAAAAGGCCGTAGTGGATTTTTGTACCTATTCTAAGCACTGACTGAATAATTCTAGTCCAAGTCACAATCCTGAGCTCTGATTAAATATGTGTGGAGGTGAGGAGAGCCTGATAGATGGTCTTCACCACCATGGCGCTAAAGAGCAGTAATTTAAGAGGTAATATTCATCAAAAGCAGTATTTGAAGAGCATTGTTCCGGCTCAGGTGATTGTGTGCCGTCTTGTTTCTGGGGTGGATTTTTTTGGGTCTTTGTACGGGGAGATGTCCTGTGTAGGTCCAGCAGAGGCTGGTTTGAGAGCCTCTCTAGAGCCCCAGCGGTCTGGAGCTCTTTAAAGTTCCGCCCAGCTGACCCTAGAGGTTGGGTCGTAACAGCATGTACTTCCTTTCATTGCTTACATGCTGCATGTACCAGTAGTCATGATATCTGTCGATGGATGTTTTAAGTTGGGGACACACATCACAGGTTTTCAGCTGATGATAAACAGGACATGCATGCAATGACCAATGGCCAGTTGGTGTTCAGCAAATTAAACAGTATATGTGTGTAATATCTAAACATTCTATTCTATTCAATAGTACTTTCTTCAGTTTTTGGTAGTTTTAATATGTTCCTGTTTCTTCCCTAAGTGTGATATTTATCAGATATGACCCCGTGTTAAAAGCTATCCAGGTTGTAGGGTGACCATTCATACCAGTGTGTAGCGGTGTGTGTGTGTGTGTGTGTGTGTGTAGCGGTGTGTGTGTCTGTAGCAATGTGTGTGTGTGATGTCTCTGGGCATGTACGAGCAAAAGATCAATGTTCCCTGTGGAGCGGCGATGAACTCACTCACCGGGTAATGAATTGTGGAGACATTATGCAAGTAGTATGCTAATCAGCTAATCAGGTTTGATTGCACTATAGAGGTGTGTTCTCCTGCTAACCTTGAGGAGAGACTGGTAATCAGGAGATGATGAGCGCTGGGAAGTGTCTGCCTCTAACCACCAACAGATCTCTCTCTCTCTCTCTCTCTCTCTCACACACACACACACACACACACACACACACACACACACACACACACACACACACACACACACACACACACACACACACACACACACACACACACACACACACACATACAATAAAGTCAGCAGGGCGGGACTGACTATGCAGGTGTGTGTGTGTTTGTGTGTGTGTGTGTGTGTAATTTTAAACCGTGGTTCACAGAGACTTCATTGAATGCAGATTTCACCCTTGATTGGCTTTGTCACTCATCTCGGTGCCTTATATTGAACATTTGGATGCATGAACTCTGAAGTCAGGTCAAGCTTGCCTGTGGGTAGTTATGTATATATATGACTGCTCCAAACTGACATTTGAGGTTTAAACAACATTTGATCACATTGTGTTGAACAATTATAAAAATACTGCATGAATAGCCCCTTTACAAGTGGACATGGACAAAAAAAAACAGTTCTTGTTCAGCTAAAACTCATTCCCGCTGTTTTTGTGTTGTGGAACGTCCATTTTCTCAAACACACGTACAGTATGTAATGGATCATTTGTTCACACATACAAAGTCATGCTTACAATATCATTTGTGTATTTGTGGCCACTGAACAGTGAGTCCAGCTTGAAGTCTAAGTCCTATACCAACATATAGGACTATAACTAATCAGCCTGCAGCCTGTTTGTCATTAAGCTGATGTTAATGTCAAAGTACAAGCTACTACAGACAAACACATTAGTTTTCATTTTACTGGATAACTGGAGTGGGTTATACTGAAAGAGTGGTATTAACATTTAAGGCATCTATAAATGCCTTAAATTGGATTTTTAGTTGCCTTCTAAAATGGCCTTTTAGATCTCTTCGATGCCATGTTGCACACAACTTTGCACATGTGCAATCAGCATGCCTGCAGTGTTTACAGTGTATGTGGACACAAACTTTGGGACGTCCACAGAGCTACCTTGATTCTTACGGCAAAAACATTTGTGTATTTACATACCCTTGTGTACAGAAGGACAGGAAATGAAGGAATTGGATTTAAGCACCAATGTCCACCCAAAGCTATAGCTAGATCAATAAAATTAGTGCAGTACTGATACATTTAGTTGTTAAATTACCTTAATTAGGACATACAGGTGTGGAAAGGATATTTCCACCGAGATCTTTGAGAACTGCATCAAGGCAGATGTACTCTACATGTTTAAAACTCCACTAAAAGGATGAAATGCATTCTGATATTCTTTCAGCTGGTGTCTTCAAGATGCTGGTGAAATGTTGAGCATATTCAGTCGCATTGTGATCAGCAACTGGAAGAGCACAACCAAATGATTTACATAATTATACTCAGCAACCATTCAGTAATCCTTCATGTCCACGAAGTATCAGCATTTGTTCTGTTTTTCACCCCTTATTTTAGTTAATCAGTTACTAAAGATGATAAAGCAGTGAAGTCCAAAAATTCTGGAGGTAAAATGTTTCCATTTTTAACTGGGATACATCGTTTGTGTCCTTAATGCTGACTTTAATTAGGGACAAAGGAAAAGAATAAAACATGCCATGCAGGCGATCTACAGTTTAACAAATGCACAAAATCAAAATACTTTAAACATATGCTTGTACATGTGATTGCCTCTGTGTGGCAGCAGGCTACGATCACTGCACTGACCTTTGAAAAGGCTGCAGAACTACACCATCCATCAGCTGGAGCTTGGGTATGAGTCCTACGGGCATGCTGATGTTAAAACCCCTCCATACACAATGTATTTCTGTGGCTGTATGTACATGTCAGTGTGTGTGTGAGTACACACTCCATGTGTTATCTGGTGGGTGTGAAGTGCTGCTATAGTGGGTTTCTCTCCACCCCTGTAAAAAGGTACCAGCAGAAAGAACATGAACTGCATGAGGCTGGTAGAGAACGTAACATGAACACTCACCCAGTAGAACTACTGGATTCTGCCTCCCGAAAAGCAAAAAAATTGCCAAAAACAGAAAACAGAATTTTGTCTTTTTCATTTTTTAAAAAACAACTTTACAATGAAGTGGTGTGCGGTGCAAGTGTCCCGTTCATTAGGAGTCGTTTTGTACTCTTGTAGATGTGTCACCACCATGCACATTGAAGTCAGTTTTATGAACTTAAAGGTCACCAAAAAGGTTGTTTCCTTTTTAAAGTTGTGACAGAAGAAATATGTTCGAAATAATTTGAAAGAAGGAACAATATGGAGTTTGTTTTTCTTTGTTTTTTTTTTAATCAGAGTTAATAAGAAAAGCTGTTCTCTGGAGTGGAACAGCTGCACTGACTGCAAACAATACAATGACAACAGTTGACTGCCAATACTAGTGCTGTTCTGTTGCTCTGTCTTCTGCCATCAACACACCTGTAATTCTCTGCAGTACCTGTGTTTGTATCCTAGTTCAACACACTGACTAAGGTCTTCACCTGAAACATACTGGTGTCAGCCATTCAATATTGTTAACACTCAACCTCAAGAATCAAAGTGCTTAACACTTGTTTCCTTGCATTTGATTGATTCTTCACATCTCAGCTTTGTCCATTTGCATCTGATCAATTCAGAAAAATGAATTTGGTGTAGAATTTTGTAAAACTAAATGTGTTTTTTTTTTTCTTACCCCAAAACCTTCTAAAATGGTTCAACTATGGAATTAAATGTACACTGCTGTTCAAAAGTTTGGGGTCATCCAGACAATTCCATGTTTTCCATGAAAACTCCCACTTTTATCCATGTGCTAACATAATTGCACAAGGGTTTTCTAATCATCAATTAGCCTTTCAACACCATTAGCTAACACAATGTAGCATTAGAACACAGGAGTGATGGTTGCTGGAAATGTTCCTCTGTACCCCTATGGAGATATTCCATTAAAAATCAGCTGTTTCCAGCTAGAATAGTCATTTACCTCATTAACAATGTCTAGACTGGATTTATCATTCATTTCATGTTATCTTCACTGAAAAAAAATGCTTTTCTTTCAAAAATAAGGACATTTCTAAGTGACCCCAGACTTTTGAATTGTAGTGTATCTCTGAAAGGGATTTACATCATTCCAGATGGGAAAAATTGTTTGTAAAATCTGACTAATAATAAATTTTGTTCAGGATGTACAGGAGGAAAAGAACATTTTAATAAGGACTGTTTATAGTTTAGGATTTTACCCAGATTAGAAACTGCAATCATTTAAGAGCTGCATAGACACACATTACAACTTCCCAGCATTACATTAGCACCATGTTATATATATAGAGAGATATTAGATAAACATGTAAACTGGTTTCAGCATGGGCCCAAGTTAATAGATATCAAAACAGTGTATGGACACAGAAACTTACAACAATATAAACACACACATTGCATTGTGTGTACAGTAGAATATAAAAATCAGAAATTGTGTATTTTACTTTTTTTCAGTTTTTTTATTTGGTCTGTGAAAAACCCAAAGCAGCTGAGAGCCGTTCAGCAGGACACTGCTTCATTGCTGCACAGACCCACACAATGGATTGTAACCGTTCAGCTGAAGATGTCAACCCCAGTAGTCCAATTGCCCCAGAGCAAACACATTTCGGCTGCAGAACACTCCCTAGACGACATTTCAAAGAGGAGGTTGTGGGGGTGGGGGAATGAGAACACGCTCCAGGGGAAGAAAAACATGGCGTCGATCTGGGAAACGATTAAATCCAGATTCCTACCGACAACATTTCTCACCCCCCAGAGGGGATTGACACGGGTAGCGGCACAAGAAGAAAGACGGAGGGAGAGAAGGATGGAGGAGGAAAGAGAGAGATTATGAGCGAAAATGCGGCGGTTATCTTAATTAAATGGAAGTGCATTTTGTCCTCCTCCTATTGATTTGTGCCAGGGGCAGTGTGTGTATTTCAAAGGGAAAGTCTGCTCTGTAATGCTGGTTTGGAGGCTGTATTTTTTACTCGCACTTGACGGGACTATTGCAGTCAACAAACTACTGAAATACTCATTAAAAGGAGCAACAAGGCTGAGCTCTAAGAAACAATGTACAGCTGCCAGACTCAATTTGGCTCATTCTGTGAAGGCACAGAGCAACATGTACAAACAGATGACATATGATACGCATGAAAGAGACACAGAGTAGAGCATATTTACAAAGGTATCCGATTGCATGAAGCTTCCTCATTGTGTGTGTGTGTGTGTGTGTGTGTGTGTGTGTGTGTGTGTGTGTGTGTGTGTGTGTGTGTGTGTGTGTGTGTGTGTGTGTGTGTGTGCGCCCATCAGTATCCTATTTGCCAGTGCAGATACCATCCCAGTTCCAGCAGCCAGCCAGGATGCATTTTTCTTTTCTACCCTTTCCTCCCCTTCTGTCCTCCCTCCATTTATTTTGATTTTGGAAAGTTAATGTTAACAGTTTTGTCAAGCGACTGTGCTCCAGGCAACGCTGCTTAAGTACATCTTTTGCCATTTAAGTGACCTGCTTTCTGGCATTGGCTTTTTCCCATTACTAGGAATGACATTTCATTTAGGCTACATCATTCATCTTTCTCACACCAGAATCTGCCCCCCACCACCCCCATCCCCTCCAACCAGCCACCAACCATTTGGTCTCTTTCCTCTCTTTTTTATTTCCTTTCTTTTTCACAGCACCATCTCTTTTCTACATTGGTGCAAGTTTTCCTTTACAGTTATTCTCTGGTCATAATGTTATATTTTTGTGATCTTTTTTTCTCCAGCTGTCATTCTCCTATGCGCACTGTGACTATGTTTAACATCAAATGGCAAAAACAGGTCATATTGCTCCTTTCTAAAAAGATCTGGTTGTAAGAAATATATTTTCAGTAGCCAGTTTATTAGGTACAACTACGTAAAGCTGATTTAGTCTAATAAAGCCAGACAGACTGTCCTTCATGACGGCTCTAATGTTCCACTTTCATTAAATTGTTGATTCGACTGTATGCTCATTTTGTTTTGTAGTCCTGTACAGAGATAGGTTCTGTTATCACCAATATAAAAGGAAGACCAAAACAACAGAAGCAGATGTAATACAAAACAGTACACACACATCCTCAGTCCAAAAATGACCGTACAGTTGATTTAATCAATGATGAAATTGAGAAGGTTGCGGTCTCAGTCGACACCAGTCGGTCAGTGGTGGCTGCTTCGTCATCTGCACTTGGTTCCACCCTCCTTTCCCCTAAACCTGTTTTTCCAGTAAGAACATTCAGTGGCTACCAGAGGATATTAATTATATTATCTAAACCATCCTTTATTCCAACCTTTACCAGGGATGACAGATTGCTTGTCTCCTACTTTATAATGGAACAGTTCAGGGTTTCCTGAAATATTAAAATGAACGGCTGAATGGCTTGTCTCAGTTGTTCTCACTACTATGTTATAAAACATGAGAGTTCAGGCAGGTATCCTGGAATTTACTGTAATGATGTATTGAGGATAGATGTCTTTTATTCATTCTCCTCTCTGTTGCACCCAAACACAGCCTTGATGGTATTTGGTCTAAACTTATAGAGCACTTTTTTCTTCCTTGCAGTACACAAAGCCATCCTTTCAACTATTTATATGCCAGTGGTGGTAGATTGGGAGCATCTTTGGTTTCAGTGACTCGCCCATGGACACTTAGTCAGAGTTTATCGAACCACCAACCTGGTGATCAATGGACAACCTGCTTTATCACAGCCACCCACAGGAGCCTGACACTTATCTAAAATGTTCTGAATCTTAAGCTTCTGTAGATGAATGTGCAGAATTAGAGGCCTGAGGTACAGTTGAAGAGAAATGGAGCCAGGACAGTCCCCTGCAGAGCCCCCGTGCTACAAACCACCGTCCCTGATTCACACACTTTCATAAACTGTGATCTGTTGGTATTATTCCACAATGTCTCTAGGGAGAGACTGATGCATGATTTTGAAATGGAAAAGTCAAAAAACATGATCATCTCACATGGTCTTGAGGTTGGAGTTGGATCTTGGGGGAGGTAGACAACAGCATCAACCTACAGCAGATCTATGGTTGAGCTCACTGGAGGATGCTGACAGGCAAAACCAAACCTTTCCAAAGTCTTTAAGCAGTGATGAAACTAATGGTCTGGAGCATTAAGATTTAGACAGGATGTGAAGCACAATACAAGACGTCCAAACTGCTACTCTCTTCATGTGCTGAAGATATGCTGGACCACCTCACAAAGGTCTGCACGGGCCTAACAGAAGCTGGAACCAAAGGCAGAAACCAGAGATGCATAGTTAAAGTTTCCAGAGATGAAGAGGGGATCTTGGCGGTGCTGCATTGATGAGGTCACACACATAAACCTTGATCACAATAGCATGCGATAACTCTTGTGCTAGATAGTAAGGTCTCCTGATAATGGCATACTAACACTTGTAACAGAGGTTACACAACCTACCATTCACAAACCAAACATTTGCTTTCCTTTCCTCTTACCACTCTCTCTGCCTGTCTGTCTGGAAAACTGGAAGCCATCCAAACTTCTGAGTGAATCGGGAATGAGTCCATTGAGCCATGTCTCCATAAAGCACACACACCATATTTCCAGTACACACTCGTTCCTCATCAGCGCAGCTAACTCATCCATTTTATTGAGGAAAGATCTTTCATTCCTATATTGACAGAAGGCAGAAAAGGCTTATACAGTTTCTTTTTTGCACAACACTCGATTTCTGCTCTTCATCCTCTGTCTTCCTCCTGGAACCAGCCCTGTGCAGCAAACAGCAGTTAAACAATGGAGGCAAGGCCATGTGGAGCTTCAAAGACAAAAGACACAGTATGACTGCCACTATGACCCACTTTTCTAAACTGATCTGAATGACAACCTGATGAAGTTGGTTCATGACAACAGTGTGCAAAGTTGTTATCAAGGTAAAGTGTATCGGTCAAAGAAACCTTATAGTGCAGATGGAAAGATCGAACCGGCAGCTCTGGCATTAAAGGATGACTCAGTATGAAGACAGGAAGTCACACTACCGAGACCACTGGCATACTTTTGAGTGTTTAAGTACTCTGTGCCTGATGTAGAACAAAGCTGGATCTGAAACACTGAACTTGTCTAATTCTTATTTAATTCTTCATGTAATGAAGAAGACATTTATGACTTCAGGAGCAGATAAGTGCTGTTTGCTCTTTCAGAGACATAGCAAAGTAGAAACTCATAGAAATTTCGAAACATCCTTTTACATGGTTTGCGCTATCCTACATGACAGTGGTACCAGTGTTTGGTAAATGCCACACTGATTTCCTGCTCCTTACAGACTCTGGTTCAACTTCCATGATGATTTACAGGAGTATGTGTTACTCCTGGTTCTGACAGAGAAACCTGCAAATGTAACTGCATCAAACATTATAATAACATTCTGACCACTGACAGGTGAAATGAGTAACACTGATTAGCTCTTCATCGTGGCGTCTGTTAGTGGGTTGGATGTATTAGGCAACATTTTGTCCTCAAAGTTGATGTGTTTGAAGCAGGAAAAATGGGCAAGCGTAATGATTTGAGCTACATTGACAAGGGCCAAACTGTGATGTGACGACTGGGTCAGAGCATCTCCAGAACTGCAGCTCTTGTGTGTGATTCTGCAGTGGTCAGGATCTATCAAAAGTGGTCCAAGGAAAGAACAGGGTGAACCGGAGACAGGGTCATGGGTTGCCAAGGCTCATGGAGATGAGCTGTTGTTGCTCAGATTACTGAAGAAGTTAATGCTGGTTCTGATAGAAAGGTGTCAGAATACACAGAGCATCAGTTTGTTGTGTATGGAGCTGAAAGCGCCAATAACGGGCACGTGAGCATTAGAACTGGACTACGGAGCAATGGAAGAAGGTGATCTGGTCTGATGAATCACGTTTTCTTTTATATCACGTGGATGGTCAAGTGCGTCGCTTACCTGGGGAACTCATGGCACCGGGATGCACTATGGGAAGAAGGCAGGCTGTTCTTCCTTTTGCGGTATACACTACATACTGCAAATTTTTGGGGAAAGTGACCAGTGTGCTCATTTAGACAGGAAGCTGACATGTTCAGTCGCTGTCAATTTAATAGAGCATAGCTTATGACTGCACTTGAAAAACATCTGTAATGTTCAGAAAGTCAGCAGTACTAGGAGCACGATATGTGCCATTATGACGTTTCCACATATATACTCATCTTTGAACTTTCCACATCCATCCTGACCACCTCCCAGTGCCTCCTGCACATTAAACCCACCAACCGTGTGCTGTGTATTCAAACTGTATCTGCTGCCTGTAGCAGCTTCACTTGGAAAGGCTTTACTGTGCTCCAAGAAATGGATTCATTATTGTTCCATAGTTGATTCACGTATTTGTTCGGCATCTATTATGTGTCTGCTGGGAGGCTCATTGGATAAGCAGTGTGGAATTATGTATCACTCCCCAGTCTGATGAGTGCTGTATTGGACTACAGTATTCTGCACTAAAATGTGCCCCATGTGTCTGCAGTTCAGAGCAGATGTGGGGTTTTTTTTTAAACATGGCTTCTATATTTGCCTGGATAGATAACTCTGTATATGTTGCCCAGGCGACCGTGTGACAGTATCACATGGGTTGTATTGGTAAAGGGATGACAGAATGAATTATTTCTGTGTGACAAGGAAACGTTTACTGATGGTATTCAGCTATAATTCATTCCTGTGAGGGTGTGGTGAGCAGAGAGAGACCCGACAGCATCAAAATAAGCTTTTCATACATTTTCTTCTTTGCTCAGTGCTTGACAGTCAGCGTGTGCATTCCCTATCGCTTTCAGCTTTTGCATTGTTCCACATGGCTGGGTTTCAATGATCGTCCGATTGCTTCTGCTCGGCCATAACTGCAGCAATCATAAAGTTATGACAAATACTGGACTCTTTGAAGAGAGAAGCGTTTCCCCTCCTCTCTGATACCCTTGAAGTCTGACTACATTCCACCCCAGAGAGGAATTATCACTTTATAAAATTGTGCAATAAAAAACAACAGAGAAACAGTTTTTCCATGTTGAAGGTGACCTCCAATCTTTCAACATTATGGCTCGACAAATGAAAGTGTTATCAGATGAGGAGGAAGGCTAAGAGGATATGCACACAACATCAGGCTGGCTGAACATACGGGAGAGGTGAGGGCCTATCGCTGATTGATCTGGCTCCTAGATTACTCCATCTCATTCCCTGTCAGCATAATTCAGCCCACTAAATATTCCCGTTAGCCTCTGAAATTACTGCACATTCCCTGAGAGGAAGATGAGTGAAAAACATTTGTGCTACGTGCTGCAGTAAGAAATGAGGTTGCTTTTTTTGACGTACCTCAGGGCTGTGAACTGGGCCCACTAAGCTTTTTAGCATTCATATGCTCAGATAAGAGAAGTCCATTATTACACTGAGCCACTGGCTTTGATGCCCAAAAGCTGCAAAGGCTTATTTTTCCAGAGGTCATTGTAGAATCACAATGTGATCAGTATATCTGGATCCTCTGTCTTTGAGGACTGTTAAAACATTTTGCTGTGTAATACTGCATCGTAATCAGGGTTTCATTCTCAGATTCACAGCACTAGTCATTTGTTTAAACACTTGAAGCAACCTGTGTTATATTTTTCCTGACAGCTGACCTTTTACAGTAAGAAACGACTGTATTCAGTAGGTGAAAGCACATGACCCAATACAAGTAGAAAAATGGTGCAGTGTGACGCATCCAGCAGACACAGAGTAATGCCAGCTTTAATTCAATGTCATGTTTGTGGCCAAA
This sequence comes from Amphiprion ocellaris, assembly GCF_022539595.1. Taxonomy (NCBI): domain Eukaryota; kingdom Metazoa; phylum Chordata; class Actinopteri; family Pomacentridae; genus Amphiprion; species Amphiprion ocellaris. The sequence continues at coordinate 23,522,834 of NC_072785.1, read as the reverse complement.
TTTCACTTTTCTTTTAGCTCTTCTTCAGAGAAAAACATGGAGCTCTGAAGCTGCTAAATGACTCACTGGTTTACCTGATAGCTTTAGTCTGTCTGCTGTTTGGTGCAGGGCTGCACGTACAAAACTCCTAATAATTACTCCACCAAGGAATGCGGTGGAGTTATGTGACTATCGACGTTGGTCTGTCTGTCTGTCTGTCTGTCTGTCTGTTAGCAACATTACTCAAAAACAGACTAATGGATTTGGATGAAATTTTCAGGGAAGGTCAGAAATGACACAAGGACAGAGTGATTAGATTTTGGCAGTGATGCGGTTTATAGTCTGGATCCACGGGCTTGTTAAAGATTTCTGTATCATGGCCAGACGGTGGCACGGCATCACTGTAACCATGACAACAAGTGAACACTATGTCAGCTGCCTGCTGGCGATCACATGATTGCAATCCTACAACAAAATGACTGTGATTTATCAGCTGGAAATCATACAAGAAACAACTGATTAAATTGTGGGGGTGTTTCTGAGTCCCATCAATTCCTGCCGCCCACTACATATTTAGGTCACGTGATTTGGTATCCGTACATAACGTACACATGCATAACACATGCCTGTGCTCAGGTCATTGTGTTTGTGGGTACATCTGTATTAAATGGACACATTCTATATTGCCGTGATTTCTGATTATCAACAACTAATAAATAAATGCTGTATTTCTGTCAATGCCATATGGGAGAATGAGCAGCCTTGGAGGAGGACTGTGCTCTTTGAGTGCTTTTCTAGTTCTATGTTGATTCATCACTGTGAGGGACACTTCACTTTATACATTTTTTTAATATATACAAATAGTGATTAATGCAGCTGTAACCATAGCAGTGAAAAGTGAAGACTTAATGGTAAACAGACCCACTGGACACTGGGCCACATGACCTAACTGTTAAGTTCTTTCATAATGAATAGCCTTTTCTCTTGCACTGAATCAAGTGTTCTTATATTTATATATCGCTGCCGAGAATGCTGCATCACTGCCGTTTTTTATTGTGCAGTTCAAATTTTTAGAAGATTAGTTATTTTAGGTTTTTTTTTTTTTTGATTTACAACCTACAAAAATAAGAAAAAAGAAAAAGCTGCTATATGTTGAAAATGTCCTGTAGATTTCTCCATTGCTTTCAGGGATTGAAAACAAATGCCTTGTCTAATGCCTTTATGTTTGTTCCCCTTCGCTGGCAGTATTTTCTTCTCATTCTAGTGAAAAGCTTTCCTTAGGGGCTGGGATTTCTGCACTCTCCTGAGTTCATTTGCTGGCTTCTAAAAGAGTTGCTTTTTTCCAGTTGGAGGTGTGAGATCATGGGGATGGTTTTACTGTGAATGTGCAGAGTGTTGTCTGTATATGTGTAGGTTTATATGTGTTTGTTATAGATTAAATTAAATAGATGTAAGAGAATCAATGGGACTCATGATCATGAAAACAAATGAGTTCAATTTAATGCAAACATTGAACCACCGGCAGTGATTGGGTAAGGAAGAAACGACAATGACATAACTAATGTACGCTCACTGGCCACTTTATTAGGTACACCTGTTCAATTTCTTGTTTACACAAATAGCTAATCAGCCAATCACATGACAGCAGCTCAATACATTTATTCATGTAGATGTGGTCAAGAGAACTCACTGAAGTTCAAACTGAGCATCAGAATGGAGAAGAAAGGGGTTTTTAGTGACTTTGAATGTGGCATGGTTGTTGGTCTTAGTTTTCTCAGAAACTGCTGATCTACTGGGATTTTCACACACAACCATCTCTAGGGTTTACAGAGAACGGTCTGAAAAAGAGAAAATATCCAGTGAGCAGCTTGTTGATGTGAAGGTCAGAGGAGAATGGGCAGACTGGTTGGAGATGATAGAAAGGCGACAGGAACTCAAATAACCACTGGTTCCAACCAAGGAATGCAGAATACTATCTCTGAAGGACAACACATCCATCCTTGAAGAAGATGTTCTACAGCAGCAGAAGACCACACCAGGTTCCTGTCAGCTAAGAACAAGAAACTGAGGCTACAATTGACACAGACTCACCATAACTGGACAATAGAAGATTGGAAAACGTTGCTGGTCTGATGAGTCTCCATTTCAGCTGCAACATTCAGATGGTCAGAGTTTGGTGTAAACACCATAAAGCATGGATCCATCCTGCCTGGTATCAGCGGTTCAGGCTGCTGGTGGTTTAATGGTGTGGAAGATATTTTCTTAGTACCACCTGATCATGTTTTAAACCCCACAGCCTACCTGAGTTGTTGCTAACCATGTCCATCCCTTTAGGACCTCAGTGGACCATCTTCTGATGCTACTTCCAGCAGGATAATGCTCCTCGTCACAAAGCTTGAATCATCTCAAACTGGTTTCTTGAACATTATGAGTTCTCCGTCCTCCAATGACCTCCACAGTCACCAGATCTCCATCCAGTAGAACCTTTGGCACAAGGTGGAACCGGAGATTCACATCATGGATGTTCAGAATCTGAACATCTGCAGCAGCTGTGTGATGCTATCATGTCAATATGGACCAAAATCTCTGAGGAACGTTTCCAACACCTTGTTGAAAGTATGCCATGGAGGATTAGGGCAGTTCTGAAGGCAAAATGAGGTCCAACCTTTTACTAGGAAGGTGTACCTAATAAAGTGGCCAGTGAGTGTATATTGGCTGGGAACGTGTTCGGATTTTATTCTTTAATTAGTTGTCAAATTAGCAAAATGCGTGTTCTTACTGCATGTTTCTTCAGAATCCTGATACATAGCACACTTTGAAGACAAATGTTTGACATAGGAGATAGATAACAAAATAGGTTAAATGTATGTATTCATATAAATGTATCATCACTGTCATACTGTCTGCACTGAACCAGGGACACTAATAGAATCAGCTGTGATAGTGACTACACTGTAGAGGTAATCTAAGAACAATAAAACAAACACCCAAAACAAATTCAAATGGATAAGTTCAGCCAATAATGCACGGTGGTGCACACTGCATTAAAGAATTCATTTTATTTTCTGTTCCGTTTTCACACGCAGACACCCTGCTGGCCTGCTGTGTGTTGGGTTAGCAGACCGTACTGTTAGCTCAGGCTGTCGGCTTGCTCGAGGTTACGGAGTGCGGTTTAGTGTGTGGATGGTGGAAAGCTGTGCTGTTTTGGCCTCAGCTCCTCTAGTGTTGCTCTGCTGTGGGTGTGTGTCACGGTTAGTGAGGTAATACGGCGTGAACATGAGAACTGGAAGGAGGCAATCCTGGGACCTTTTCCAAAGCTACACTCACATGCAAACACACTGACTGTGTCCTTCTTGGAACTGTACCAGGCAGAAGACGCTTCGTTCCTCACTTATATCTGCAATATTTACTGAAAATAAATCCGTTGGAGGTTTTCTGATTAATGGATGCTTGCAAAACTTTAAAATAACAAAGTAAAAGAGCTGATGATGGACTTCTGTCTTTGGTTTTAGAGGCAGAGAACCAAATAGAATGCTTAGTTTCAATCCAAAATCTATCTATCATGTAATGGTATCTTATAAATTGGCTCTCCTCTGGTTTCTAAAATCTGGACAGTAATAGAACAGAAAATATTTCAGTGAGTGAATCAACCACTCACTTGACTGTTTTTTTTTTGTTTTTGTTTTAAAAAAAAAAAGAAACTTTTTCTCCTAAAGATCTGCTGATAGCTCCTGAAGAAAGGCAAGTTTGACACACTCAGATTTCACATTTACAGATTTGTACACACCTTTACATTAAATACAACTTCACAACTCCCCACATTTGCTAATGCTATTACTACAATAATACCCTCATGATGTGATTTGACAATCATAAAAAATAATTCTGGTTAGATTAGTTTTAAACTTCTTACCTTACGACTATGTGCGCTCCTGTTTGGCAGAACAAAGTATTTCTGAATAGCAGCAGTTTCAGGCTGTTTTCACACTGACATGGTGCACACTAAGAGTAGAGGTGTAAAAAAAAAGTCACATTCAGAACTCAGGAAGGAGCCAACAACTGGCTTATGTTGGATAATGTTCTGTTTCAGATGTCAAATTGTTGAGCAGTGCAGCAGCAAACAGGTGAAGCAGCTCTTTAGTATTTCATGCTCTGACTCGGGAACTGTGAGCAAGTAACTCACTATCTGAGTCTCTGTTCACTGCCAAACATCTCCACTGCCTTACTGAGTGCACTGCTGCACCCCGAGTGTGTTTATATGTGTGTTTGTTCTGACACATGTCATATTGAGTATGCAGACGATGTGCCCTCAGGCTGGATGTTTCCGTACAGACCGCTGCCCGCTGACATCGGCTCACGTTTGATTACAAAGAACAAAAAGCAATCATATGAGACACTGTGATTTAGAAGAACAAAGACAGATATTGTTAATATTTTACCATTGTTCTCATCATTATCTACAGTCACTATAAAGATTGTAATAGGACAATCAGATTCTAAATACATGAATGAGACTAAACATGTTGCTGCTGTGCATTGAGCAGTAACAGAAACAAAATGCAGCGAGTTGTTTATTATTTCCTGAAATTCAATTTTGTGTGTTTAAAGGAAAATCAACAGTCAGGAGATTTGGCATCTGGAGTGAATATTGGGCATAAGGAGAGGATTTTTTTTTAAACACAGCTACTTTCTTAGTCTTTATAATTATGCTGTTGTATTCTGCAACAGGAAGTGTTTATTTTGCTCAAGCAGAAAACTTGAAATTAGAAAGATGAAAAAAATAGAAAGGGATTCAAGGTCATATAAAAGTCTGTTTCATGATATTTCATCAAAATCTCTTGATTCCATAGGTGTCATTTATTAAACAAAAAATAAACACTTTGCTCTAACCACATTTAGTAAAAATGAAAAATTCTGCACTCCTTGTTGCAACATTTAAGCCATTACAGACTTCTCTACAACCAAGAGTTGTTTGGCAACAAATAAAAAACCTTTTTGACTGAATTGAGTTGAAATACAGGCTATGCTAAAACAGAGCAGATAGAAGACACGTATGGAAACATTAAGGAAATGACAAAATGAACATAATCAATCTACACATGGAAACAAATTTAAAATATTTTTAAATGAATGAGAAATGTATCTGCAGCATGTAGAGTCATACCTGTGGGCTAAATGTTGCACATGTTGACTCATTTGTTTTGGATTTTTTGTAAAATGAACAATCAAAGAAATTTAACTTTTTTATTTTTTATGTATTTAAACTTTGTTTTACTGCACAAAGATCTGTTTGAGTTCTCTCCTTCCAGCTATTTTTCATTGCGGTGAGGAAAAAATGTGACAGGAGTAGAAAATGCTCAGAAACTGCGTTTTAGATGGTAAATATAAAAATCATTACCTACTAATTCACTATTCATTAAATCACCAACCACTGCTCTAAGCATGAAGACTATTCTGTTTACGGCCAAAACTCTGGTGCTGATAAGTTCAATGGCAATATTTTTTTTCTGGCTGTGCAATTCTATATATTCAGGGGGCTAAATACATGAAAATCCCTGACTTGCTGGGCTGAACAGACGGTCAGACCGCTCCCTGTCACTACCTGCTCTCATTGCTGAGTCAGTCTGGTTAACTGGGTACTCTATATGGGCCAAAATGACTAAATATGGTCAGATATACTTCAAAAACTGCAGCAGATGTTTGGCTGCCAAATGCTGAGCAGTTTAGGTCTGAAGCTTTAGCATTAAGGGAACAGTATACTCACTCGAAGGTGACCAGAAACTCCCCTCTGTCCTCGCTGTGGTCACAAGGTGAGGGGAGAAAGTGTGCTGGGTTTGAATGTCTCTCTTTAACTCTATTTTATTTCATTTGTTGCCTGTTATGGTAACCTTTTAAGCATACAACCACATGGAACAGTCTAACTGGAGAAACTGTCCACACTGAGAAAATGTGCACCATTATCCCTGTTTTTAAACAATCCCACCTCTATCATGCTTCACTCTGCTCTCCATGTCTGGCCAATCAGGCAAAGTTGTCAAACAAACCAACTTTTTTACATTTGGTTGGGCCAGGGTATAGATTTACGTTGCATAACACATAAGAAAATAAAGAAAAGGACACATTTGTGCTCAGAATGTCATTTTTATATTCAGTTTTGTTCTGTTCCTTGTTTTGTTCTGATGCTTTTCTATTCTTTAAATTTAATTGCTCTCCATTGTGTATCTTTTGAGAACATTGCTCAATTAGCGTCTTTTGTTTTAATTAACTTTATTTTATTTTTTTTCGCTTTTGCTGAATTTACAGAGATAATAACAGATCCATCTCATCAGTGTAGCTTGCTTCATAGGTTACCATTTCTTCATTGCATATGACAGGGTCAGCTGTCGTCATCACGACACAGCCCAACTTCATTGTCCTCTCATTATGCTGTTCTCAGTGAGACCTCTATGGACTCTATCAGCAGCTTCATCTGGTGTCAGAGCCTGCAGCCAAAGAGCAGTGACAGAGGCCGCTGCTCTCTAGACATTATCTCCATATCATCATGCAGCAGGGCTGATTTTATTCGTATGGATGTGTTTGCGTGTGTGTGTGTGTTTGTATTCGATCTGGGGTTGTTGTCTGCATTAATATTGTGGTTCCAGTGAGTGCTCGTATGCACAAAAGGGCACATAGCAGTGGATGTGTGCGTTGTGGGGTATCTTGGCTTGCTATGGCTGATCGAAGCACAGAGACCAGGGGGGCAAATTTGTCCAGTTGCAGAGAGCAGTCTGTGAGGTAAACAGCCTGGACATTGTCCATGCAATAATTTGAGAGAAAAAAAGTGTCCCTTTTGTATGTACTGGTACATTCTCAGTCCACTGGTACAGTATGATCCTGTCACAGTCAAAAGGTGTAGTAGATTGTGTATGTTTGAGTACTCACTATGGTGCACCGGGTGTAGAGTTACACATCATTACCACCTGAACAGTAACAGTAGAAACATGGACATGTAGTATCAGGTGGTGGTGAGAGTTTTCAGACTGGTGACTCTGACTGTCATGGTAACTGTAGAGACACACAACACAGAGAGTAAAAGTTTAACAATTTATTCACAGAAATGTACAATTTACAACAACACAGGGAATGCTAAGCAATGGGGCAGGAGCGACACTCGCAGGGAGGAAGAGGTACTACAAGAATAGAAACAATGCACAGAAAATGTATGGAAACCCAGAAATGACACTTAGCTCGAAATGCGAATCACAAATTGCAAACCAGAGTTAATCACAAGATTAACTCTTGATGTATGTTGAACTCCGGATGTAGATCAGGCGATAGGCGTTGCAGAGATCCAACTTGATGAAAATGGTAGCCCCATGGAGAGCAATGAAGGTCGAGCTGATAAGGGGCAGAGGGTACTTATTCTTGATAGTAATGTTGTTCAAGCCATGGAAGTCAATACAGGGCCTTCTTGTTGACAAAGAAGAACCCGGTGCCAACAGGGGAGGACAAGAGTCAGATTATTCCAGTGGCTAGGGAATCCCGTATGTAGGTCTCCATGGCAAGGCTTTCTGGCTTGGAGAAGTTGTATAAGCAGTGACTAGACAGGGACGCCCCCGGAAGCAAGCAAATAGCATAATAAAGGGACGTTTAGAGGGTAAAGTAAGGGCATGATTGTGCTGAAAACCTGAGCTAGGTTGTGATATTCCTAAGACATTTTGAACAGGTCAATCTCTTCATGCATCAGGAACGAGTGGGAGCAGCAAGGTTAAAGCAGAACAGACAGTTGACATGACAATGAGGACTCCAGGTGAGAAACTTTTCCTGAAACCAGTCGATGTGTGGGTTGTGTACTTTAAGCCAGGGGAACCTGAGGACCTGGGGGGAATTTGGACTATCAATGATGTGAAAGGAAATGGACTTATGATGATTACTGGCAAGGGCTAGAGAGAAGAGAACAGTGCTGGGACTGACTTGGTACAGTCTGTTCAAGGTTCTAGCCTCCAGTGATTAAGAGAGTGGTTTGGTACAGAGTTGAAGTTGTTGTACCAGGTTGTGATCTATGAAGCTCTCTTCGACACCTGAGTCTCCATGGTTCATCACAGCCAGGGACTGTTTTCATCAAAACAGGGAGGCAGAGAGTTGCAGTCGTTGGGGGACTTGCACTGAGGTTCGGCTCACCAGTATTCCCCCAGTCACTGGCAAGCTGGTTCTTTTACTAGTCAGACCATCAGGACGGAATGATGTGGCCCAGTTTGCCCAGTTGCATGGTTCTGGCTCCAGGTTAGAAACAGTTGCAGGAATGGAACATGCCAGGGAAAGCTGTGGTGCAGTAGGAACACTCCCAGCGGTGCTCCTGCAGGCAATTATCCAGCCTGATGGTAAGAATGATCAGCAGGTCCAGATTGGAGGCCTCGTCTTGGGCTGCCAGTCATCTTTGATTAATTCATTCAGTCCTTTGCAGAACATGCCTCGGGGGGACTCATTGTTCTATCTCAACTTGACTGCAAGAGTGTGAAACCCCATAGCAAACTCTGCCACACTTCTGGTCCCCTGGTTGATGGTGAGAAGGTGGTTTCCTGCACCCTTGCCCTTGACTGAGTGATCAAAAACCTTCTTCATCTTGGTGGTGAAGGCATCAAAGGACCTGCAGACCTCTGATGTACTCTCCCAAACTGCATACATATAGATATTCTTAGACTGACAGATGAAGCAAAATATTTTTAAAAGGGTGGGATTGTAGTGGCAGCACTGAGGTGTCAGCAGTGACTCATGGATCAGGTGAGAGGGCCACTTACTGGCACAGGACTTTACTTTGGGCTCCAGGGAGGTCATTACCAGTATACACCTGTAAAATCTGCATATGTCTGATGGTACGAATTGAACTCATCCATCTCTGATGAAGAACAAACGGACTGGTACCACCATTTTCAGTCCCTGCTGCTAGTGTGCCAAAAGAGTGCCCCATTCTTCAAACTGACTTTGTACCATGCAGCACTGGGGAGAGGCTGATAAGAGGCTGTCATTATGATGCAGCAGTGTTGGTTCCCTGTGTTGTCCTCATACTCATTCTGCCGGTAGTGTAGGTTCCTGTCCACAAACTGAGGTGTCATTGATCAGGACCTCCACACCCACTAAGTGTTCCTGATGGGCACGAAAGCACCTTGCCTGACAGCATCATCAATGAGAGTGTGTGATGGTAAACTGCATATCATTTTACCTGTTAATGTACAAAAACACTCTGTAAGGGCAGTCCATTTACCATTTTCCTGCAGTAACACACACACACACGCACACGCACACACACGGGTGCAGAGCTCATTTTCTCAAATGGCGCTTTGTTGGCTGCATAGTGGACGTTTATTGTGTACAGATTTTGATGAACACCTCACCTGACTAAATTTGATCATTGATAAGGTGTGTTTTCATGGATTTGAGTGCATGTGTGCGTGCTGTGTACAGAGCAGATTACCGTGGTGGGCCCTGCTATCTTTATTGGCCAGATGCTCACCATGACACGCCACTCACATGACAGCTGAGAAAGAGAGGGAGCTGTTATCTGTTTCCCTCCAGATCCTGCACTCTCACCTCCCCCATCCCTCCCTCCATCCCATCTTGCCCCTTCAAATTACTTCCTTGCTGGCTCCTGTTTTTTTTTATTTAACTTTCATCTTCAATAATCGATCTGTAGGTTTTTAAAATTATTATCTAAAGACTTAAAGCTGCAATGATAACACTGTATTATGAAGACAAACACACAGTGTCATGGTGGGCTGCTGGAAAAGCAGGATAGAGGATCTACGTGTACACTGAGACTAGGTTAGCTGGTAGATCTGAAAACAAAAGCAGAGGACAGACAGAGAAGGAGGCAGCCTCTGGGCAACAGGACCTCCATAGTGCTAGGTAGCTGAGAGGTTCAATGTTGTCGAAAACCTTTTCTGTCAGGACACTTCCTGAAAGGTCACTCTGGAGAAGAGTTCAGATAAGAGTGCTAACAGGTTCAGTGCTTGGCAACTGGCTGGATGCTAGCAGGCTGGAGGATAGCAAACTGAAAAGTGGCTGCAGGCAAAGCAGACCCAAGCAGGCCGAAGGTTTGAAGTGACGAGCTGATTCTAGATCAGGTAGAAGGCCGGCCGATTTGCTTCATTTTGCAATAAATATGTTTTCTTTTCTGTGATGTTGAACGAGAGGTGAGCGTGGAGGCAAAAGTAAATGACTTTCACCCACAAGACAGGGGTTTGCATCCCATGTGGCACCATTATTCTCAGATTTTTGCAGTTTTCTCTCACTTTGCTGTTAAGTTTAGGAAACATTTTGTCTTGTTTGACACTTTCTTGGTGAAGTTTTGGCACCAAAATTAGGGTTATGAAAAATACCCTGGTGAAAACACAATTCTCCAAAACTTAAATGAGAATGCTGTTAGTTGTTACTCGGCCAAGGAACGCGGCAGAGTTATGTGACTATTGGCGTCTGTCTGTCTGTCTGTCTGTCTGTCTGTCTGTCTGTCTGTTTGTCTGTCTGTCTGTTTGTCTGTCTGTCTGACTAACAGATCTGGATGAAATTTTCAGGGAAGGTGAGAAATGACACAAGGACCAAATGATTAGATTTTGGCAGTAATGTGGCTTATAGTCTGGACCCATGGATTTGTTAAAGATTTCTGTATCGTTGTGAGATAGCGACACGGTGTCACTGTAACCATGACAACAAGTGAACACTACATCAGCTGCCTGCTGACGATCACATGATTGTGATCCTACTACAAATCCACTGATGAGGACTTATAGGGACGTATCCATCGGAAATCATACCAGGAACAACTGATTTAATTGTGGGGGTGTCTCTGAGTCCCATCAATTCCCGCCACCCGCTACATATTTAGGTCACGTGATTCAATATCCATACATAACGTACACACGCAGAACACACGCCTGTGCTCAGCCCAAGGTCATTTTGTTTGTGGGTACATCTATATTAAATGGACATATTCTATGTTGCCGTGATTTCTGATCATCAATAACTAATAAATAAATGCTGCATTTCTAAAGACAAAAAAATGCTGCATTTCTGACAATGTCATATGGGGGAGTACTCTGAGGGCTTTTCTAGTTTAGGATTGCAATTTTGTGAGGATGTGGTTAGGAGAGGTGGTTTGTGGCGAGCAGAATGAAGACCAGGGGGACCCCATGCTGGCCTCAGCGTGAGAGTGATGGGAGAAAACAGGGATCCACGCAAACTCCTTTTTAGATCAGCAGTTTGAGTCACAAACTCAGCCACGTGCAGAACCTGCATAGTCCAGGGACTTGATGAAACTGTCCCTCCCCTCCCATCAGTGTTCATGCTGCCAGTTTGTGTTCGATGTTGGTGGTGAGCGGTCTTCAAAGGTTCATCTCACCTTTCTGAGCTCATCCATGGGTACCCTGCATCCGGTTTCATGCTGGCCGGTCTGTAACCGTCACAGCTGTTTGGTGGCATTCAAAGCTGTCAGCATTGTGACAAATGTGGAGAGACATCTCACCACTTTACAATATCTAGTTGTTGTTTCACTCCAAGCCATCTTTACATACATTTAGCCATTTACAATGTGTAGCTGGATCCTTGTTATTTTGAATTAAAAAAGGAAAACCTCCTCACCACTTCATTTGCTTTTTCACTAAGTCAGTTTTCTTGGACTGTCTTTTGGGTTCCTCCTCCTCTGTTTCTTCCTCTCCTGCTCGTGGAGTGAATGGAGAACAGACAACAAAGGGGTGAAACAAAAGCATTGTTTCAAGAGGAAAATAGGGAAGAGTGGGGAAAAAGATCCTGGTGGGGTAAAATGAGCCAATCAAGACGAGGCATGTGTGGCGTTACACACCAGTGACTCCCACTTTAATACTGCCTCCACCCCCAGCTGCTCAGTGCCCTTCTACACACACACTCACACAGAAAGAGACGACACACACACAGCGGGCTTCATATATCATCCATTCTTTTTTACACGCACCACCACCTATGTAGTATGAGCTTTACCTACACACTCTCTGAGTCACACATACAACACAGCTGGTAAATGTTTGATCGTGTGAACGTGTGAGCTTTTATTTATGAACCTTGTGTGTGTCCAATCTGTGAATCATGTGACTTAAGGAAGATCTGGCTGTAATGATAATAACTGAAAAAGAGCAACACCAGCCGTGTGGTTGAATGATCAATGATCTGAGAAAGCTTTGGTAGCTGTGCGAGAGTTTGACACAAATTCTGTCATAAGATTCTGTAAAACCTACAGAGGACAGAAGGGCTGAGGTTTCTTTAAACCAAGAACTGTCTTTCTCTAACATATAGTTAGTGAAATAAGCTGCTTAAACTGGACTAAATCTTAAATGTTGACTTTTCTATTAACAATATTTTGACGGCACAGATCTGTTTTATAAATGAGAGGATTTGGTGATGACAATGATGGTTGATGATGACATTAAATTCAATATTCTTCTAGCAACTATCAGAAAATATAATAATAATATAATAATGACAGTGATGTCTGTTCATCGTGGATGTTTCCATGACCTTGTATTTTTTAAAAAGTAAATGTTTCCTTAATGACTGCATGGAAAAAAAATCTGCCTTCATGTAAAGAAACGTGCTGTATGTTTCTGTAAACCACGTAAATTGGTAAATTAAAAGAGAACTTAATGCAATACTGATAAAAACTGCCCATACCAGAGTCTGAACAGAATATCTCCAGCTCATCGTATGCACTAAAGGAGTGTCAACATTTTCTAATTGCATAGAAACTCAGAGAAATCATTTTCTGCTGAAGCATTAGTCTGCACAAGACAGACAGAAAACTGCTCTCAAATGGACAGTCAAACAAATCTAATGTTTATTTGATCAGATTAAAATTGGATCAAATTTCACCGTGTCTGTAGTGCAGCTACATGTGGGTTGCAGACCGATCCCAACATTTTCTTGCCTACTCTCCTGTAAGGCCTCTGGAAAGCTGAAACATGCTGCCGTGCAATTTCCTGTTGAACTCTGGACCAATCACCAATCTTTTTCAACATCCTATCAAAACATACATATATTCATATAGCCAATGATGTTTTGGAGGCCTCGTTTCCTACCACGGCAGACTTCCTGTGTTCCTACTGCAGTCTGGTCCACAGCACTCATTAAAGGACAACACCCACCGGGATGAAAGCCTGGCTCAGGGCAGTATGGACTTTAATTGTTGTTATGTTCTCTAGAATTGGATTGCCTGAGTTCTCTAGAACTGAAAATCAGAACTGGAAAATGTTTTTAGAGGCCTAGAAAAGACCTCATGTCATGTTGGGATCAGTTCATCAATCAGCAACAAACCGTTGATGAACTGTGATGTTCATCCACAGCAGCTAGTATCCTCCTCCAACACACACTACCTTTTTAAAGGCTTGGGGTCACTCAGAAATGTCCTTATTTTTGAAAGAAAAACATTGTTTCCAATGAAGATAACATTAAATGAATGATAAATCCAGTGTAGACATTGTTAATGTGGTAAATGACTATTGTAGCTGGAAACGGCTGATTTTTAATGGAATATCTCCATAGAGGTACAGAGGAACATTTCCAGCAACCATCACTCCTGTGTTCTAATGCTACATTGTGTTAGTTAATGGTGTTGAAAGGCTCATTGATGATTAGAAAACCCTTGTGCAGTTATGTTAACACATGGATAAAAATGGGAGTTTTACTGGAAAACAGGATATTGTCTGGATGACCCCAAACTTTTGAATGATAGTGTACATAGATGTGCAAAGTCTCCAACACTCCGAACACCTTTGAAATCTTTTTCTTTATTCACTGTTTGAATGTCTTGTCTCTCATATATTGTTGTTTATTTCTGCCTTTCATACGTGAGTTTAAATTTTTTTTAAATGTAGCATTTGTGCTTTGTCTTCTCCACAAACATAATTTTAGATTAAGTTAATTAAATCCTTGTAGAAACCTAAATCAGTTTTCAATTCAATTAATTTTTTGAAATATACATTTATATCTGCAGTATGTTTACTTTTAAAGTTATTACGTGTTCAACAAATCTGTATGAGATCATGTTATATGAGTGTTAAAACCTTCCCATGTGATGTGGTGCTGTAGAGCCCAGGCATGAGGAGCTGGGGTATTGTGGTGGAAGGGGAGGGGGAGGGGTAGATAGCGATGTGATTATTAGCCCTCCTTGGGGGCTTTTGTCTGGGCCCCATGAGAGAAAGAGGTTAAAGCCACTTAGCCTGAGGAAGGCCTGTCGAGGCCTATTGTGTGTGTGTGAGCGGCTCGCAGATGTGTGTGAATGATGTGTTTCCCTGCTGTGATCTAAAATCACTTAATGTTTTTTAAAACCACCACAAACACATAAAATTAAGGGAAGAAGCAGAAAGCCAAATGGACACAGCTCAAAATGCTGTTCGTCTTAACAAATATCCAAAAGGCCCGAGATGATCTCTACGTATTTTAGAATGCATGTTTTCTCATGGATATTTCTAGTTAATCAAAACATAATAATCATTTTCTATACTGTATGAGAGAAATCACTTCCTAAATATAATTTTCAGGAGCTTTTTGTTTTGGCTAATGGGTTCAGAAACTGTAGAAGAGATACAGGAGATAGACACACACACAAAGAACTCTTAGAAATAACTTCATAAATCATGGAAAATATTTAAACATGGTTCAATAGCAATTTTTGTGTTGAGTTAATATATTTTTTTAAGTAATTCAATTTAAAAGTTATTTTGGTGGTTACTCAAACTATATATAAGCTAGATTTACTCAGTTCATCGCCACATAAATGTGTAATAAATAAATAAAGTGGTTGAATATCATGGAAAAACTACAATATTTAGGAAATATGAAATTATATGATAAAAAAATACATATTACACTTCAGTAAACATAAGAGGCAGCCAGTTTCCCTTTTTTGAATGTCTGGGTTTTTAGCATATTGACTAAATAACATTACAGAAAATCCATTAGAAATTACCAAATCAAATTTATCTGAGCTTTGAGACATCAGCAGCTGAGTGATTAACCCTTAGATGCTCCAGTGACTGGACCAACACTGTTCCATTAGTGGGTTAAAAATGACCCGTATAAGAATCAATGTGTTCTTATGCTATTTTTTGTTCTTTTGGTTCAGAATAATCATTTCTATTATTTGTTTTATATTTTTGTCCACACAAAAATGATTTCATGTTTGAAATATGTTTATTTGTCACTTTTTAACACATTGTGAACATTTTGATGATTGAAAAAGAAGAATATTACACAGAACAGCAGTAGAAGAACGTCAGCATCCATTTTCTTTTCCTCCAGCTGTGGCTGCTCTCCGTCCCTCCATCACTTCTGTAGGATATTATCAATGATAAAGAGCTTGGGGCAGTAATACAAATATTAGAATTCCTTTAAATGTGTAAAACGTAACTTAAAAAATTTAAATGGACTGATATCAAAAATATGTTTTTTGAGGATGATAAAAACGTTGCATTACAAAGATATTATAAGAAAACGACGTCACCGGCTCATTTTAGACCCACTGATGAATCTAGGGCTTAAGATGGAATGGAAGGAGACCTCTGAAGTAATCATAGCTGTGAAGAAGTGTGTGTGGGGTTTTTTTGTTTTGTTTTTTGTTTTACAGATAGGAATGTTTCATGCAATCATGGACAATAAATAATCTAGGGGTCAAAAGTTTAGGGTCACTTAGAAATATTTTTTTTCCAATGAAGATAGCATTAAATGAACAATAAATCCAGTGTAGACATTGTTAATGTGCTAAATGACTATTGTAGCTGGAAACGGCTGATTTTTAATGGAATATCTCCATAGAGGTACAGAGGAACATTTCCAGCAACCATCACTCCTGTGTTCTAATGCTGCATTGTGTTAGCTAATGGTGTTGAAAGACTCATTGATGATTAGAAAACCCTTGTGAATGGTAGTGTATCTGTAGTATAAATCAGTCCAGTTTGATTGTGGTTGAACAGACACCATATAGCTGCACAACAAACAGCGTGTTGGTGGACGAGTGATGAAACATGATCTACAAAAGAAAAAGCAGGTTTGTAAAATCGGTCTGTTTTAGCTCTCACTTTCACTATATTTGACGGCCACTTCTGATTTCATTATTAATGATTTAATTCCTGTAATTATGTTGGTGCTGGAGAACCTTCTTTACGACACGTTGCTTTATTTACGAGTCTGATTTATTCATGAAGGACCTCAAACCCAGACATGCTTCACAGACACAGTGAGAGCCTGTTGCTGCTCAGAGCAGCTTTCTGCGGTGGCTGGCAGGCGTCTCGTCATCCCGACTGAAGTGTCTTCTCATTAGGCCACAGTGTGCACGCAGTTATTAGCCCTGCCAAATCTCATTGTTGGAGACGTGCACGGCTGCTTGGAGACAGTCTGTGGAATGGCCACCTTACAACTGTCCTTCAGAAATGAGTTTAGTGTTGTGATTAATGTGGCCCTCGTGTCATCTGTCCCCTCTCAAAACACAATTATGTCTCTGAGTTAAAGGACAAACTGTCCATCAGGGAAGCATGGTTACAAATCAGAAAGAAATGGTGACTGGCAGTGAAACGGGAGCTGCAGGGATCACGTAGAAATGGGTTTATTCCAGGAGAGACGAAGAAGAAGGAGGCAGAGAGAAAGACAGAAAAAGAATAACAGGGAAAAGAAGAAAGGGGAAAAACACATTCTTATGGCACATAAACAAAATTCAGTCAGTTATCAGTAATTATAGCAAATAAACTAAAGAGGGGAAGATTTTTAAAAACAAGCAAAACTAGTAAAAGCCAACCCCGTCTCCTTTATTTATCTCTTCTAATGTTTCACGGTTAGTTTTATTATTGAATAATAAATCACAGCTTCGTGTTGATGGTTGTGTTCAGGTAACTAAACCTCTAAACCCTGAGCAGTTTCTGGGCCTTTGATTGGTTCCTGTCACATTTTTTACTCATTTTTCAATTCAGTTTAAAATCCTGCTCTAGAAACAGAATGACCATGCTAGAAGAAAAGAACTCAGAAATGTCATCTGTGTTGTATGAAAGTTATTGAACAAACCTGAAAGCAACACGTAAAACATTTTCCCGGGTTCCCACAGCTGTGAGCAACACTGAGGAAAGAACTGTGGCGGTTCAACATTTGATAAAAATTTACTATTTACAATTTATACAATTCACAAAAGAATCTAATAGGGTTATTTTTGACAGATTTTTAATTGACAGGCATATATTAGAATTATAATTGATGAAATATCATGTTTTTTAGCTCACATATGGAATATTTTTTCTGACAAAACACCGATTTTTGTAGTTTTTATAATGAGTTTAATTTGAGCAGTTTTTATAGAGCCTTTCAGACCTGCCAGCAGAATTCAGAGGGTTGAAGCCCTGGTTTGGGATGAGGTGAGATGAGATGGGAGAGACATGTTGGTTTTAATGTTAAGAAAAGATGGTGGTTTGGCCTTTCACTGGACAGAAACAGCCTTTCTGTTCTTAAACCAGCGGTAAAAACAAGTACATCAAATCTTTTATTCTTCATTTTTCCTGATACATTCACAAATCTCCCCCCCCGGTTCTGCTGTAACCATGGTGACCGTCAGCTGAGAAATGGCAACCGTGGCCCTTCATTAGGTATCAACACAGGCTCCGACAGCCCAGATAATAGCCAATAAGGAGCAGTGTGTGTTTGGGGCGGGGGGTTTGGGGATGTGGCCTTATGGTGGGCAGTAAATGAAAAGCCTGCAGGGACCAAGAAAACCTGGCCGTCATGCTTCAGAGAATTATGGCTCCATGTGTGTGTGTGTGTCTGTGTCTGTGTGTGTGTGTGTGTGTGTGTGTGTGTGTGTGTGTGCGTGTCTGTGTGTGTAACAACGGATGGTGTCATCATTCACTAGTGCATATGTGGGAAGACGTGCACATGTGAACGTGCACACATGCATGCATGGATGCCTCATGTGCACACGCATATGCTCACACACCCTGTGAGCGTGCACATACACACACACACATACACACATACACACATACACACACACACATGCACACATGAAATAAATACGTTTTTAAGGTTCAAAATTTGGCATAAGGAAATAAGAAAAACAAAGACGAAAAAGAAACTATATCCAAGGCTGAAAGGAAAAATATTATTATTATTATTTTTATTATTATTATTATTATTATTATTATTATTATTATTATTATTATTATTATTATTATTATTATTATTATTATTATTATTATTATTATTATTACTAATAATAATAATAACAATAATAATTTTAATAATAATAACAGAATAGAATGAATACAATGCTTTTAATTGTCATTATACACACACAATGAACAACGAAATTAAAGACAACTCTTGTGGTGCAACGTACAAAAAAAGACCAAACAGTTAAAAAAAAGCTGAGCTGATAAGCTGATAAGACAGTGAGAAGAACAAGCATGACAACAAACGGCAGAGATACACTGTACTGTTGACAATTCATTGAAAACAGCTGTTTTAATTTTATTTGTTAATAATAATAATAATACATGGAACAGGTTATACAGGTGTTAGAGTAGATTTTACAGTTTCTAAGTGAATAAAGTAAAATATTCTGTGATGTTTGAATCCTGGCTTTAAACACTACATTCATATTTAATTCAATTCTTTACCATGCTTTCATTTGTGTTTTTGTTTTAGCTTCTGGATTTTTGTACTTTGTATTGTTGTACTTGTTTTCTTGGGATTATGTTGTTTGTTTGTTTGTTTGTTTGTTTTTACATATATACACTACCGTTGAAAAGTTTAAGGTCACTCAGAAATGTCCTTATTTTTGAAAGAAAAGACGTTTTTTCCAGTGACAATAACATTAAATGAATCACAAATCCAGTGTAGACATTGTTAATGTGGTAAATGACTATTCTAGCTGGAAACAGCTGATTTTTAATGGAATATCTCCATAGAGGTACAGAGGAACATTTCCAGCAACCATCACTCCTGTGTTCTAATGCTACATTGTGTTAGCTAATGGTGTTGAAAGGCTCACTGATGATTAGAAAACCATTGTGCAGTTACGTTAGAACATGGATAAAAGTGGGAGTTTTGTCTGGGTGTCCCCAAACTTTTGAACGGTAGTGTATGTATATGTAAATATGTTTACAGGAATAAGAAACATCCATCCCAACACACTTCATCCGTACACACTACATCTACAGTAAATACACAGTGTGCTCATGCTTGACTTTAATTGCAGTCAAAGAGTGTCACTATTGTGACGTCATGTAATGGGGTTACTGCTGAGCCTGAAGAAGGCAGAAAGGTGGAGGACAATTAGAGTCTATTTCTTGCTGTCAGAGAGCTGCTGGGTTAGATTTCTTACCCCTCCGAAGCCCTTAGTCCATAAAAATCCTGCAAACTATTTTATGAATTACAGCAAGCATTTTCATTGGACAAATTAGCAGGTAAATAACTGTTGTGCACGATGCCTGCCATGAGTTTGTCATTCAGACTCCTGGTTTAGAGGAATGGAACCTTTTAAAGCACTGGATAAAGCAGCCTTTTTGTGTCTCCTTTCCAAATACTTGGACCTTTTCAACAACTTTTATTAGCTACTGATAAAAACAACTCAGAACTGAACTTTTTTTTTTATGAGGGAACTTTTTGTGGTTAGTTTAGTTTCAGTATGGTGTTAATCTATGTCCGAGTCATTAGACTCTACTGGTCATTTAGATGTTTTTATGTGGGATTACCAAATGAAATGATAGTGAGAGTGTGAACCCCTGCACTCCTGGATCAGGTGGCACCAATCGGTTTAGCAGTCCTAAGGCCCATGAGTGTGTGTGTGAGTGTGTGTGAGTGTGGAGACGCCATTGTCTGAACAGCTCAGTCTCAACTCTGTGGACGCTATCAAAATGGCAGGATTCCTCCTTTTCTTCCTGGGATGTGACGCCTCGGTGCTTCCATCCCCCTCCTGCCTCACTGTGTTTCAGCTCCTCACCGCTGTTTGCTGCAGACATCCCAACGCACCGTTGGTCAAGCCACCGAACAAATGGAAATCCACCAGCATGCTGAAATTACTGATGGTTATCTCCCACCCCTCCACCACCTTACTTACTCCCGTTCGGTCCCTTCTCTCCTGCCTCCTTCAGCCTTCCAGCACCAACAAGCCTCCCTCAGATTAGTCTTTTCAGTGTAGAGGGATGAGGATTCCGTTTTTCCCTCTTCTTTATTCCCTGTCTATATTTATCAGACATTCACATTCAGTGACCCATTATGTTATTCAGAGATGCATGGCCCTTACTACCCAACACTAAATCATACCCAGTGAAGCTGCGCAATTTAGTAAAGGAGTCATTATTAAATGATATATTCCAATTATCACTGAGGGCATTGCAATAAAACAAACATTATGCTTGCTTGTGTGTCAAGAAAAACTGTACAGATTGTTACCAACTGTAAAACATATTTCTCAACTCAAACTAGCGTAAGTAATCCATAATTTGCATCACTAGTGAACTGAAAGACAACATTCTTTCCAGATTCTTTCCAGGTCTTTCCAGATGTTCTTCTTGCCAGCTATGTTTTCTCTTTCCTCCCAAAGCGTTCCCAGGTCAGATGAGATATGCAATCCCTCCAGTAGGCATTCCAAACTAGATTCCAAGAATATATTGCAATTATTATTCATTATGATGAACAATTTAGTAGAGAAGTAATTATTCAATGATTTGAGTCATTCCACAACTGGAGGACATTTTATGTCCCACCCATCAAATTTTAAATAATCCATGTAGAAAACACTAAAACATGCAGTAGTTGTGTCAATGTACATGTGGCACAGTGGAACAGTGGTTAGTACTGTCGCCTTGCAGCTAGAAGATCCCTGGTTCGTGTCTTCTCCAGGTTCTCCATCTTCCTCCCACAGTCCAGAAACATGCTGAGGTTAATTAGTGATTCTAAATTGTCTGTAGGTGTGAATGTGAGTGTGATTGTTTGTCTCTATGTGTAGCCCTGTGATAGGCTGTTACCTGTCCAGGTGAACCTTTACCCTCAGTCAGCTGGGTGTGTAGATGATGGATGGATGTTTCATTTGGTGCCTCCAGTAATCTTTTACATCTCCAGTTTTGTAGCACCTTTTCTTTTTCTTTTTTTTGAGGCCATCATGTAGTACGTATGAGATCAGAATGCACTCACTGGGGCGCAAAATCACTTCTTTGGTGTGGTTCTTCACATGTATCAATGTCTCTGAGAGACAAAAATAGAGATTTGTTTGAGCTTTTGTGCAATTTATATGCAAATATTGTATCATCATACTCTATATAATTCTAGTTTGTTTGTTTTTACAGTGGTGTCCCAAATATCTGAGACTTGTTTTGCATTTACTTCAAATTTAATAACAATCAAAAAATAATAATTCCAAATGAAAATATCAGCGTAACAATGTGAATGAAAAGTTGAAAGTCTAGTGGGAGCAGGACATTTAGTAAGAGAAGAAGCAAATCTCTGTCTGTGTGTCTTCACAGGAGGCCTTCAGGTCCAGTGTTGAGTGTAGGTCACCTGTTCAGAATCTGATACACAAAAAAACCCTGAGAATAACTGTTTTGATTTTGACACTTCCATGTTTCATAACATTTCTCTCACAATCACAGTGCTACTAAGTGAGCAATGCTCTTCTGGAAACTTGAGACACAGACATATTCCAGTGGTCGATGTTTGAGTTTCTGATGAGTTGATCAAATCCACCTTCATGTGTCCTTTTGTACAGAGGTAATGTTATTACCACAAATGTTTAATTCTGACTATGACCTGGACATAGAGTACATTTTGAAACACTTTTTCATGTATGACAGATTTTTAGTGTGGTCCTCTGGACATATACATGAACAAAACTTTACATACACTTGTGAAGACCATGTTTAACAAAATGCATGATTTTGTTTATTCATGTATTTTTTTGCGACACATAGGTTTCAGTGCTTCCATTGTAGAAAATTTAGAGTTATAGGAGATATCGACAACTCAGAAGTGCCATGTTAAACATCTTTGTGCCTCTCAGCTCACTGTGTTGATGTTTGGGACTGGTCTTTCTCTGTATTTGCTTTATTTCTGTCTCAACCTCTCTTTTCCCAAAACGAAATAAAATAATAATCCAGAAAAGCTTAGTTAAATTCCTGGATCCATCATTTACAACGATTGATTTGTAATTGATTTTCTTCCAAAATGTGACCACATACTGAACCCTTGTAGGTTTACTGTAGTGCTGTGTCCCAGTAAAAACTACAAGACTGAGAGCTTCAGGACACGTGCCTTCATCGCAGCTTCACTGACTGTGGAAATACAAACAGGGGATTTAATTAAACAACCGTGAAGCTGATTTTCTTTTAGTGACATTATACTAAAGTTCACACAGTTTGCATGCATTTAAAAGCAGCAGCTCCTGGACTGTAGCTGCTGGCAGGGCGTTACATGACATATTCTATATATATATATATATATATAAGTGCATAAGAGAAGTTTAGAGATTCTCCTGAGCCCTTAAAGATGCTCTGACCTTAAATTCACTACCCGATATGAAAGGGTATAACAGGGTATTCCAGGGATTTAGTCTTGATCTTCCACACAATGCAGAGACTAACAAGAAACAGATGAAAGCAAAAGCACTTGCCACAGCAGAGGAAGCGGATATAGCCTGACTTGTAGGACTTTACAACAGTCCAGCTCCAAAAACACTGTGATACTGCCATAATAACAATACTTCCGTAATGCATCCTCTTCTTTCCACCTCCATACCTGCAGTTTAGAAGGGAGGCCACATGTTTGAACATTTATACCTCAAACCCAAACTACAACAACAACAACAACATGATGAAGCCTGGTTCAGATCCCTGCAAAGCTGCAGAAGATGTAATGAAACTGTTTTTACTCAGAGATACTAATAACAAGGAAGCTCACGTGTGTGTTAAGTGTTTACAGTGCATCTTTAATAGTTGATATAGCCTCATGTTCTACAGAAAGACACAGTGGTTTCCTGTGAAAAGCCACAGCATTGAGGCTTCAAACTATCCCTATGAGTGCAGCTGTAATCCAGAGAGCTACAAATGGAGGTGGAAGGCAGCCATTTTGTGCCTCTC
The DNA here is from genome assembly GCF_022539595.1 of Amphiprion ocellaris. Taxonomy (NCBI): domain Eukaryota; kingdom Metazoa; phylum Chordata; class Actinopteri; family Pomacentridae; genus Amphiprion; species Amphiprion ocellaris. The sequence continues at coordinate 23,499,750 of NC_072785.1, read as the reverse complement.
TAGCACGTCCACTTCCTGTGTTCTGGTTCGTCTTCTTTGATGTCGTACTTGAACAGCTCCACTCGACGTGTCGGCGGTGTGCAGTTAGCGTACATGCTGTTTCACATCACCCACCCTCCCAAGTGTCTCACACGATTCTAATTTACAGTCCCTACCCTGCGAGAAAGGAAGAATCCAGCGATCGCATTCATATTCAGCACAGCTCCAGATAATGCTTCCCTCCCTCTGCTGCTCCTTTCCTCCTCCACTCCTCCACCAGCATGTCCACCACTGCTTTGTCTCAGGATTTTAGTAAGAGTGCGGCCTGGTAGATGAACAGACTAACCTCTCTTCTGCCTGTAATGCGCTGCTGCCAGGTGAGAGGGAGATAGAGAGATACAGAGAGACGGTGTTGGGCTTGTTCAGGTGAATTTGAATAGAATTATTCCTGTACCAGCTCTTTTAAGTAAAGACACCAGATGGTCCACCCAGGAGTTTCTAAATGCTCTCACCTGAGCTGATGCCAGATCACGCTTCCATAAAGTCAGTGTGTGTGCATGAGTGCATCTTCATTTGTGTCTCTTTATTTTCAGGTTAGATGTAGAGTGTGTTTGAAATGATTCTAATTGTTTTTTGGCCCTTTTGAACTGTAGTGTATGTCCAGTTTTAAAACTCTAAGATCTGGCTCATGGTGATCGCAGTAACAAAGTCTGGCAGGAATCAACCAGTGGAGAAGAACTGAATGCAGATAGTGGTCTTTCTTGTTTTGTGGCCTTGATGAACAGTGTTTTGTTTGTGTTAATATTTTTTTGTTGCATTTGGTAATTTTAATGCATATCTAGCCGGCCTTAGATTTGACAGAATAGCAACAATCAATAATAAAATTTGGCTTGAGATAAAACTGTCTTTTTAATATAGCTGCAAGTGTTTTCATTGTGTCTAAATATCAATTATTTTGCAAAGAAAGGATAGGATGATCTGGAAGGCATTACAAAACACATTTCCTATTATTACCTTAAAATACATTAATGCTTTAGCTTTCCACTCTTCAGGGTTTCATTTAATGATACAGAAAGTGGGTGGGTAGAGACAAAGAGGTGTCTTAAGCGGTCAAGTAGAGTGACAAGTCGACTGTCTGATGAAGGCTGAGAGGAGGCTGAGCAGAAGATAGTCGAAGAGGTAATGGCCTTGAAAAAAGGCAGAAAGACAGGTCATCAGCTGCTTAAACAAATGACCCATGCTGCTGTTTTCCCTGAGAACATAGTCTCAAATGTGTGGTAGGAATTACAATTTAAAAAAGAACTGGTGACAGATTGATGAATCAATAGGTGGATGTGTTTTAAGGTGGAACAGTGTCACTATTATTGCTGTTGATGTATTTGTTAATAATGATGGCTGCCTCTTATAATGGAGTTTTTGTGCACTTTCTATGAAACCCATAGTTAGTCTTTGTCCTTCACATTGTTCAAGCTGTCACACAAACTCTGATTTCACTAATTACCCCAGAGCCAAGTCAAAAGTACCTAACTGTTTTTGACTATCACAGTCCAACTTTTCACTTGCTCTGACAATAATTTCTATCTGGAATCTTAACAGGTCATTTCATAACCAGGCTGATTGGAAACTACAGATGTACTGTATTTAGTAATCACATGTTTTCTACTCTAACTCTGTTGTAAATATTATTAATTTAGCTGTCAGACTTCTTGGTTCTACATCAACACTGGTGAACAGAGGCTATGGACATTAACAAATTGGAAATAAGAGACTGTGTTTTCATTACTCAAGCCGGTGTTTCTCCGACTGTCGCACTGTGACCAGGGCTTCACTGAATCTATTGCATGAGGGACAGAAATGACTGCTCCACATCTGATTTATTATAATCAGTCATGCATAAGTGTGCAAGAAAATCCCCGTGTCATAAATCATGATGTCACTCAATTATGTATGAGGCAAAGACTTACTTATTGCAGAATCATATTCAGACTGCAACCATTACCCTGGTGCCGCTGAGGCCTGTCCTGACATTAAAGATTCATACAAAACAATCCGCATAATTCATTTACCAGGGCTTTTCAGTCATTTATCATACCCATATACTTAACCATCACCTAAAGCTGTCAACGATGAAGCAGGCTCTGAGTTCCAGACACATCTGGGTTTAACTCTGTGTTAATGTCTGAGGCGGTGTAGATTTGTGAAGTGAATATTTCAGTCCAGTCTTACTCCCAACTTGACACGTGCTGCTGCTTCCTCAGGACCCCTTGGTGATTACCTGGTACCCTTTGGGGTCAATGTAACAATGTGAAAAAGAGAAAAAGTAAGTGAAAATAAGATTTAAGTCACTAAATAAAATGACACTAAGCGTAAAAAAAATAATGATCTGAAACCGGGCACAAACTTCAGTCTCCTGGGGGAGCTATAAGTCTTGTGACTTACACCACATCCACCCCTCCAACCTGCTTATGAAGCTGTTTTAAATAGCAGAAACCATATGTCTAGCTGCATCAAATATCGACGTGGGTGGTACTGATGCTAAAGCACAACTTATGTGTATCTGTAGCTTTGACAAAATGCCAGTATTGGACACCCTGGGAATGACAATGAGTTGGTGTTTCCAATAACAAAAATTCAGGAATCACTGATCACCTATGAAGAAGTCTGCCAAGAAAATGGCAGAAATGTCTGAAGAAAGATCAGCTATGCATTTCATGCAGGATTTATTCTATGTGATCTGCATGTTGAATGATCTGATCAGAAGCCATTCCCCCTCACACATTAATCACATGTAGGGTAGGTGGTGTCTGTGCTGCAACTACCTGAAAATGCCACTCCAACATCCACTTCATGCTATGATTGTGAGAGATGAAGAGTTTTTAAATGCTAACACTGTTCTCATGGTGAAGTTTTTATGTTGCCTTTCAAGCAGTCCAACGTGGTCAAACAACATAACATAAAGACTAGTCTTCATGAGACATACCTTTGTAAGAAACAAATACGGAGTGTCATTAAAGTCCATCTTTCACGTGAACGGAGAAGTACCAGTTCAATTCTTCCTTCTTTCAACAAGCCATATTCAAGGTTTGGAGGAAAAAAAAAATTAGAGTTAATGAAATTTTCTGTGTGTCCAGACTTTAGGGACCACCTGTAGTATTGTTTTCCAGTACTAGTTCTAGGACCAATAGTACACTGTGTAAAACCCTGTGTGATTGTTGCTGAATTGGTGAAAAAAAACAGAATAGTTAAAAACAACAACAGCAACGTTTGAAACGGAAAATAAGCTACAGATTTATTTATAACAGATTTGGATAAAAAGTTGGATAAAAGGCATAAATGTACTTCTTTGCCACCTGGAGTGTACAGCATTCTCTTACCTTCCAAATATAAGGGAGATTTACTGTGGTCATAACTTTTGCTTCTGCTACCTCTCCCTCTGACATCTTTATGGATGACCCCTCGCAGGGCTCATTCAAGCTCATCCATCAAATAAAGGCTCCAAATAGAACAGCTTACGGATGCCATTAAAACCATTATGGGCCGATAACAATCTCCTCACTTCATCCTCATTTCAGTCATAAAGAAGTTATATTCATTCTCAGTTCATTACCATTCCATATTTCAGCAAAATGACACCGGCTACCTTACCGGATGACTGTAATCCTGGACTGAAATCTTGATTTAGTGTATTATCACTTCTATAAAACAGAAGTGGTACATGCATGTGTTGTATATTTTGAATATCTGCTACAATAGATTTCTTTTCGGTTATATTTAGTCTTTTTCAGCTTTTCTTTTACACTTGCATGTGTGTCTGCTATCTGAAGCAGGGCGGTGTCCTTATTCAAGCCCCGCAGGTATCCTTGCTTGTGGATGAACTGGCATGGTTCCTCTTGAGCTTATTCATCTCCGATGAAGCTGTTTTGTCCTCACAGTGGGTTGTAGATGGAGGGAGAAGCAGGGATGCTTTCCCACCTTAGGGGAGGCATGCTGGAGACCAGATGCTGCTTGACTTTGCTCAACCCAAAAGTTTGTTGACAGAAAACAGAAAAATCTTATTATTCTTTCTGCAGGCATGACTTATGTAGATGTTTTCCAGTGGGTGTGAATTCTTCATAGCTTCTGACAATGCCAGAACTGTAGTGCTTATTGCTTCACTCTCAACAGCCTGACACAGTCTAACAGAATCCTGAGCAGGGTCAGACATCGCCTGTTCCGTACCTCATCTGTGACCTCAGTCCTGTGCTTATTGCTATGAGTGGGGGCTGAGATCACAGGACTACTCATGGTGTATTTTACCAGCCTGGTCATTTGTGTCTCCACATCTGGCCACAAGGAAAGCTAGTTGAGGTTAGCTAGTAGGACTAGGTCTGGTTACCAGTTTGGTTTTCAGTTGGCAAAATACCTAGAGACTCTCATACAAAGAAACGCTAACAGAACCAATCCAGGACACAACACAAACAAACATTCACATCTATGGCTAATTTAGAATCACCAGCTACATAACATACATGTGGCATCGACCAGCTGGTTTGAACCCAGAGCCTTCAGTGTTTGATAAGGAATCTTTTATTTCTGTGAGGCTTTTGCTGCACTCCTGGTCATTGTGAGATACATCTACCTTCCAGTAAACAGTCCTTTGGTTTATATTTCCACAAACACTATATCACACATTCCTACACAGCATGGCTAAGTTCCAGTGGCAACTACTAGTTTTCTTTTGAAAGGAAGGAGTTAGTCCAGAAAGGGTTTTAATGATGTTCTGAGGGCTGCTACTAGCATTTCTTTTAAACACGAATGCAAATTACACCTCTTGCTTGTGAACACATCTCTAATTTTGCAGTACTTAGCTTCACTTTCCTTTGAGGCTTTTGTCCTTTTAATGGTTCCTTTCTCAGCTCCACACGTCTTTTTTTTTCTCTCTTTCACCTGTAATGTGCTTTTTTAAGCATACTGCTTAGCCTTGCACCACCACAGTCCAAGACATGCAAATGCCATAGAATTAGGTTAAAAGCAGGCAGGGGGCTGATGCTTTACAGTTCTGAGTAAATGTAGCTGTCCTGTGTTGCACCATTCCATTTTACATGTTTAATGGCCAGTCTGGATCTGCACAAGTATGAAGACATGACTTACTAAGAGTGTTTCCCAATAATTATATGTTTATTGTTTATTATGAGAGGTGGGAAATACTATGGAGGAGATTTTTTCAAGCTTCTCGTGTTCCTTCTTCCTGATGTTGCTGTCTTTTGGGATTGCTACATATATCACTACCACCTTCTTCTGCTGTTTAACTACCACCACAATGTCTGGATGATTAGCCACTATCAGTCTGGAAGTCCCACATAGTTCCACGTATGCAGTCCTTGGTTGTAGACCAGCAACGTCTCAGTGCCTCCCTGGAACCAGTTTTCCTGGCCGAGAGCTACGCGGCTAAATGGCTGTTGAAATGCAAAGAACTTGTTGGACTTAAACCTCCAACTAGCCCTCACACTGCCCTGATGGAAATATATGAAAGGTTCTACAGAGAACGGCGTTTTTATGGGGTAATGGTTCCACCCAGAATACTCTCTGGGGATTCTATCTAGATCCTTCTGCATTTTTTATGGTGTTAATGTGGCACTATGTTTAAGTTATGCTTTAAAATAGTTGCCCCCCATTTAATTTTATCTAAGGCTGAAAACTACAAGATTAACTACTGTTTCATTATACATTTTCCACTATCATAAGGGTTACAGTGTGTTTTGAGGTAAGATGCAATACTCATTTATGCCAGGAGGGGGCGCTTGGTGTTTTGGGGATCAGTAGCTGACGCCGTAGAAGAAGTCTAGTCAGTAGGTGATCTGAGTAATGTAACTGCACCAAGCTCCTGTAGTCACATTAATGTTGCATCTTTTTGCAGTTCCTGCAAAATAAATGTGTTGCACCAAGGAAAAGTTGGCCCATCTTTCTCAGCCGTGTAACATTAATGACAACCCAACCATTTGCATTCCAAGATTCCATCCTGAATTCACAAAGAGGACTCTAAAAATAGCCCTTTTATAAGTGTTTTCACCTTCATGTTTTCTGAAGATTCTACATAGAACCATATTTTATTCTACAGAGTGTTTGGGTTCTGGAGGAACCGGTCAGAAGTGAGCATTGGACCAGCGTAATCAGCAACATGGGAGACAGGACACAAGCCAGGCACATCAGGTCCTCCTCAGCAGGTGAATTCATGTAATCTCCAGCAACGGTAGCATCACAGAGAGGAAGGAGAAAAAAGGACAGCATCATGCCAATGTCCACTTACTACATCAGATGAATCATAAGCCAGCAAACAACAAAGTAATGCAGAGTCCAGTGATAGCAGTAGGAGTATGGGCACATGATAGTGGTGACAGACTGTCCTCCACCTCCGATGCTCAGAGCCTCCACTGGCTCACAGTCAGGTGAAACTAAGGGAATCCCACAAAGCAACAAACAAATGCTAGAATTTCAATTACCAGTCTTCCACCATGAAAGTCCTTGACGCCTGAATTTATTTACAATTAAACTAAAAAAAAAACTTTTGCGTGTTTTTGCTTTCCAGCTGATGCTAAAATAAGTGGAGATTGTTAACATTACACAGAGAACATATATACAATAATAACAGATATATAATAATTAAGTCCCACTCTGACCGGTACTACCAGAAACCAGCGCTTGCAAAAGATTCTGAGGTATGTATTGAATATGCACAAACCGGTATTGGTGCAATGGATACGCTATCTCAGCTGCAGTCTGAATGAAAGTGGTATGATGAGAATTTGCGACAATAGGCGCCAAGGAGTTAAAGTCCTCTTCGCTTGCTAAAGTACAGTATTAGATTTAGCTTACCCTGATTCTCACCCACTTCATTTTACCCTCTAGTATCAGTACAGACACTGACAGGTAATACACAATGTGTGAATAGAGTGAAGGAGAGTGAACAAACTTGTAATCAAGGGTAGGTAGTAATTACCTTAGGGTTATTTATGTAGGGGTAAAGACAAATGTCTCTAAGTCTGCATGCTTTCTCTGTTTTAGGGTATCATTTCAAATCCTATATGTGCTAAATGGTTCTGGCTCCTCTGACATATTTACTTTGTGTCTCTTTGAAATCATAGTAAAACATATGTTTTATCTAAATTTGACTTCAACTTTCAACTACACTAAGCTGACAGTATTATATAACTCAGTCTGTAATTCTGCTCTGTTCTGGGTTGCTGCCAGGGTCAAATCCAAGTGAAACTATCCGATACCAAATTATGGCCTCCCTCCAGAAACTGTAGTTCCAGTGGTCCACACTAAACTAATGTGGTGGCTTAGTAGGTAAAAGTACAGCAGTACCTTTCTGAAGATTTAATATTCAAGACATAACCGTTCCCCCTGAGAGCACATGTACTCCATGATAAATACACCTGTACTCTTTGCCACTCTATAAGACTTCTGTTAACTGTGGTACATCATGTATTAGAAATTCTTCAAATAAATACGACCTTCAACAGACAAATGCTCCTTAACTCAACTTTTACCTCTGTGATCTTCCCAAAGCCTGCAATAAATACACTCAATGTATCTCACAATGGAAGAACCAGTTAACATAGTGTCAGGACACATTTAACTGTGGAATGTTATGAAATGATGGTAAATATATTAATTATGGAAGAACACAAGTATAATAAATGTATTAAAAGGATTCCAGATGCATTTACTTTAAATCTGCCACTGGAACATGGGAATGAAAATGGATCTTAGTGGAACCAGTAGTCCTACGAAAAACCATTACAAAACCCTTTCTTCAAAGAAGATTTTTAAGAAGCCAGTGGTTCTTGGTAGACCCTTCAGGAAAAACCCCTCTGGAAGCCTTACTTTCGTTCATGCACTAATCTCCTTGGCCCATGTGATTCCTCTAAGGAGGTATGGTTGCTCACTTACACTGTGAGTACTAACAGGAACAGGGAAAGTAAAAGCACGTGAGCTGGACTTTAACTGGGTCTTGCAACGATAATGATCAGTTCATTTTCATATTTTACCTCCAAAGGCTACAGAACAACACCCTGAAGCCTACACTCCCCCATCACACGTTGAGCTGAGAGTGGTCTGTGTTGTATGGGATGAAGTCTGCTTCAGAAACAGACGCCTGAGGTACCTGCTTTAAGAAGATGAAAGCAGAGGCCATTTTATTTCGACACAACACCCACGTGGAAACTCATTAAAGCTGCATTCTTGTAGTATTTTGGTGGCGGTGTGCAGGATGGCCTGGAATCCAGTATTTTTGTTACAGAGACGCTGAGTTAATTGAAGATGATCTCACAGATAGCGACTCCTGACTGGAGCATTTTTCTGTGTTATCCCTCTGCTCTCCACTGCCCTTTCCTCTCTTCCTTTCAGCAGTTTTCTGTTTTGTTTCTCCTGAATTGCCATTCTCCTTGTGTCAAGGTCATGAATGCAGTCAGAATCTCTGTACCTCACTGGATATCTTTGGTTCTCTCTCTCTGATCTCAAGCATAACCACAGCATCTGTTTGACAGGAAATGGCAATTTCACTGGCAAGATTAGACCTTTGATGTTGTTCTATGATAGCTCTTTGTGGTCTCAACTACGTTTCTCTGTGTCACACGCTGAATATCTCTGAAGGTTCTCATTTTCTAGACCAAGTAGATAGTGATTTTTACTTGATTTTACTCAGCTGAAGGTTAAAGAAAGTATAAATGGATTTATTTGCCTGATTATTTTTTTTCTCCATCTTTACCCAGCAGCTTAAATGTTGGATTGTTTTTCTACAGTAGAACACTAATACAAAATATAGTGTAAACTTAGTTAAACCACTGTTGTAGACCCAAAACCTAAAAGCATGAACAATGTTGGTTGACGGGTTTAGTTAAGGAATGGTGCCAGTGTTCATACTTATTAAATATTTAGTGATTAGGTCTGTGAATTGGAAGGACATTGAATGATTTGTGAATATAATGACATGTTCTTTTTCACAAACTGTAACCGTCTTATGAATTTATTCAGAATTTATTGGCATCGTTTTGTCCCTTTTTTATCCTCGTCTGTCCATGCTATACGCTGTCTATGCTGTCTGATCAAAGATATGTTGTTACTTACACATATTTTTTTCCTTTTCTCTACAGCAAGAGAAGAGAACGTGGCCACTTTCCGAGGCTCGGAATACTTCTGCTACGATCTGTCCCAGAACCCCATCCAGAGCAGCAGCGACGAGATCACGCTTTCCTTTAAGACGTGGCAGCGCAACGGCCTCATCCTTCACACCGGCAAGTCAGCTGACTATGTCAACCTGGCCCTGAAGGATGGAGCCGTCTCCCTGGTCATCAACCTGGGCTCCGGGGCCTTTGAAGCCATCGTGGAGCCGGTCAATGGGAAGTTCAACGACAACGCGTGGCATGACGTCAAAGTGACCCGCAACCTTCGGCAGGTAAGGCGCAGTGGAGGGGTGTTTTCTGTGAAAGAGTGAATGATGTGGATAGTTTGTTATCTTAATGAATGCTGTTGATGATGATGGCAGGTACTTGCTTCACAGTAATTAACTTCTAAGTTTAACAGTAGAGTGGATGCCTTTATGTAAAAATAAAATAGTTATAATCATGTAACTCAATACTACAAAAGTTATTACTGAGATTTGAACCTTTCCTTAGTTGTGGGGCGCATGTTGGACACCTTTGCTTTAAGCAGATGGAGTCATCGTTCAAATTAAACATACTACGTTAGTTGGCTGTAATTTGATGTTTTTTTTTAAATTTGTATTTTAATGTTTTTGTCTTTGAAAACATCTGATGTAAATCCGGTGCAAACTTCACCTGGATGTTCCTGTGTTATGTTCCTTTATAATAGTTCACATACACAGAAAGATGTTTTAGTTTCAAGCATAAAAAAAACAATCAATTGTCATAAAGATTCATTTCCTCAAGTGAAGAAAAAAAATATGTGGGAATATGTGAGGAGGATAAAAGAAATGTTTTTCAAAATATAAACTTCAGATGCAGTTTTGTCTGAATTTGTTTATCCGCATGCCAAATTTAGATTTCTTTTTTACATTTAGACGTGTGCCTAACCTTATTTTCCATCAGTAAATCCTCTTCAGCAGGTAGGATTCCAGCATTGCTCACATTTCTGAAGAAGTGTTCTGTCATTCTTCAGCCACTATTTTTTCATGCTGGAATATTTCTCTTCTGCTAAGTTTCTGCAGACTGGGAGTCCTCTGGTCAGCCAGTGTTTTGGAATATTCACAGCCGTTCATGGTGCATCTATAAATGTTATCTCTCAACATTGTTTTGCACTCATTCAGCCCCACATCGCCACACTCCTGGCTCCATGGCTCAGTGTCAGGACGATGCATTTACTGCGGTAGTCCAGAGCAGGAAAAAATGCTGGACCTCATCTGAGCCAAACAAAGATATCTTGGTCTTATCTGACCAACGAATGCTCTCCCAGTACTCATCGGGTTTCTTGTCATGTTTTAGCAGAGTTTTATCTGTTAGCTTTTTACTGACGAGCCAGCTCAGGTTTTTGTCTTGGATGCCTTCCATAGAAACTCAGACTTTCATTGATAACCCCTTTGCCAAGTCTGAAACACTTTCTCATCTGTTTTTCCTTGCAAGATTGTTCATTCTATACCTCCTGACTAAAGCTGCGATGGTGTTTTGACTTATTTTTAACTGGCCACTGATCTTTTTGTTTCCCTTTTCAACCCTGTTAAGTCTCACAGTCAATCTTATTAGTTCTTCTGGAAATTATTTTCCACATGGATGCAAACAAGCACAGGTCATTTTATAACCATGTTCAAACCATTTAACCTGCTGGAAATGACAGGTGTACTATTCTTTCAGTGATAACGGGTTGTGTAACTTGTTGATCACAGATGATTGACTTGTGCTGAGTTTCGACTTTAAAAGGATAGTAAATTATAAAAGGATGATACAATTATGAATCAATCTGACTTTTATGTAATATTGCACAAGGCTGTACATACTTATGGTGTATGTTGAAAATGCTCATGTGACGGGGCTTCCCTGATTGATCCATCTGCTACAAAACCCACCAACCACGTCAGTAAACTCCACTGATCTGTCCTTATGGGATCTTTGCTTCATCTTTAGGTGAAACTCTAAGGATGTACAACTGGTCTAAGTTCGCAAAACTGTAAGACATAAATGAACAATCTTGGGTTCTATGGATCAGAGATGCTTGAAATACAATAAGCCTCCGTGTCTCCATCTCCATGCCAGAGTGGCAGTGACATTTCTACTTCCATGGTAAATTAGAGAGCAAATACAGCCTTTAACAATCAGCAGGTGACAGTGACCTGTTCTAAAAGTTTTCAGCTCCAATCTACAAAATTTGATGAAACAGGAATGAAGCACAATAAATGCTACATCTATATTAGTTTTAGTAACACTAGGCAGCATCTTCAGTACAGGGATGTCAAGGTGGAAGATGTCAAGCAAATGAAATATTATTTTTTTGTGTTATGATTTAAAAAAATAATTTTTCTTTCTGAGTCTAATCAAATATTGTTTTTAACTGAAGGAGCACCGATTCCCAGGTTTGTCTTATCTCAGCTCTTTCTCCATCAGTCAAGACACCGCTGTGCATTTCATGATGCCATTTCTCTTCCTCCCCTCTTATCTGTCTGTGGACAGATGTTTTATGAAGGCAGAAGTTCTTTAGACATCTCAGACCTGCACTGATTAACCAGAGAACACCTCACCTCCACAGCTTCGCACTAACCTGCATGTTAGATAGAAACTGCTTACCCTCCCTGAACAGAACTATGTGGATTAAAGGTTCTCAATCTGCAAGTTAATGATCCAGTTTTGATTTAAGGAAAATAGTCCTATTTTTTGTCAATAAATCCCACAATATCCAAAATAAATTTTGTGCTAAAAAAGTCGAGGAAACATCATGAAAATAAATGTATACCATACTCTCCGAAATCATGCCAGTAAGTGGAATTTGATATTTTTGCCACTAAACAGATTTGAATTGACAGAAAAACATGTTAAAGACAGAAAAATAGACACTGGCTGTTAGCTTTTATTTCACTCTATTTCTATGCACATGTTCACTGCTGTGAAATTGTATTTGCCCCCTTCTCAAGTTGTTATTTTTTTTTGCATATTTCCCTCACTTTAATGTTTAAGATCATCAAGTGTTACGATCCAACCTCTAGGGGTTGGCTGGATGCAACAAAACAACCAGAATGTTATTGGTTCAGGTGAAGGGATTTATTGCTTAGTGGCAAATGGAACATAAAAATGATAACAATGAACACAAAACTGGTGGATGTTGCACAAATCAAAGAACAAAATATAACAGAACGAAGGCTAACAGAGTTTGTAACTAAGCTAAACACAAACAAAACAACTAAACTCCCTAGCCAAAGTTAAATACAGGAACAACACCCACCACAAGTAACAAAAACTAATACAAAGAGTGCAAAAACGAACTAAACAAAACTGGTGCCTCACACTCACGTCCTGATTTCACAGTTCACAAAAACTCTAAATACAAAATAGCTCCTTCACTAAGTTGGCAGACTGCTAACTGGAGCCTCAGTCTCCAGTGAGACTGTAGGCTCCACACCAAAGTAGCAGCCGCCAACAGGAGCTCCAAGTGTCTGTAGAACCCACCACAAGTATCCACAAATCCGTGGATCCAGACTATAAGCCGCATCACTGCCAAAATCTAACCACTTGGTCCTTGTTTCATTTCTGACCTTCCCTGAAAATTTCATTCGAATCTGTTTGTCCGCTTTAGAGCAATGTTGCTGACAGACAGACAGACAGACAGACAGACAGACAGACAGACAGACAGACAGACAGACAGACAGACAGACAGACAGACAGACAGACAGACAGACAGACAGACAGACAGACAGACAGACAGACAGACAGACAAACCAATACCGATCGTCACATAACTCCACGTTCTGCATTAAAACAGGAAGAAGGAGAGATATAAAAAAAAGTAATATTGAATTTATAGATTGTATAGTACAGTAAAGAAAAAGTCAGTATTTATTCAGTATATTTTTATCCAATCATCCATTAAATACTCTGATCGCTCCAACTTCTCTCCAACAGCAGAGAATTAGTTTGATCTAAATTTAACTTCCATAAGACGACCGTCAATAATCTTCAGCTTCTGATGCTTTGTCAAAGGAAACCAGGTCTGCTCTGATTTCTCTTCATTTCAGCCTCATGGAATCTGCTATCATGTCCACCACAACTCTTTTTTTTTTTCTTTTTACTAACACGTGTTGTGTCCCTCACCTGTTCATTTGATTTGCTTTATCGTATTAACAAACCCACTGCTCACTCATTTAAATCCATGTCTTACCTACCCTGCCTTTCTGCAAAGCAAACAGGCATTGGACTCGCTCTGGTAAACAAACTCCACTGTATGGTAGATATCATTTTCATTGTCATATTTTGGTTTGCCGTGTGTTTCTCCTCTTCCTCCTTCTGTACATTGAGGTATTATCCCTCCCAATATAAGGAAATGGGCTCTGAGCTTCCCAGTTCAGTTTGCTTTACTGTTCCTGTCTGTCCTTCACCAGATCATCCACTCATTCCTTTTCTGTTTGTGGTTTTCTTTCTCCTTTTTGTCACCCACATCTCTTGCTTCTCGAGGGTTTAGTTGAATCTGCTTCACCTCAGATTTTTGTTGTTAAATATTCTAGGTATATATAAAATGTAAAACAAATCCACACTGGAACTCTGATAATTGTGCCATGTCCACTGTTTGATCGAGACTAGACTCTTATCTTCATTCATGCTGCTCTGTGTGGAAATATGAAGCGCCTCACACTGCAGGAGAAAACCAACCCCACAAGCATTTTGTCCGTACAGCAGTAATACACTGATTTGATGGGAGAGGTCTATAAAACATTAGAAACTCTAAGGCTTACCGGTTAATCAGCTAAGTTGATAATCAGTTGATTCCTATTAGAAGCAGACATTTACCTTTGGAAACAGAAGAGGATGTTTGAGATTATGAAAGAGAGCTTATGAAATGATAACGATGAAAAAAGAAAAGTCAGGAAAGGTGCTGTCTGATTTTGGCTGCAAATACGTGACTGAAGACGCCACAAACCCAAGGGCTGTGGTTTGTTAGATAAGCTAAGCAGCTAGAGAACGCTCCACCTTTAGCATCAACTCTCCAGTGTGGTTGTCCTTATCTTGGCCTCTGCTGACACCAGGCAGGGCTTAATCTACCACAAGCACAGAAGAAACTAATAATTAAAGAAACATAGCATGAAATAATAGTTACCTCAGGACGATATTCTATTTCTGTTGATGATGTCCTGCAGTGTGGGTCTGCCATTCTGTGTCCTGCATGTTTGATTCTGTGTGTGTGACACTAACTCCTTGTTCCTTTCTGTTGGTTTGTGTGTGTTTTTGTCTGCTTCTTCATGTTGCAGAGTTTTGTTTTATCCATTTCTGTCCTCGCTCACTTATTGAGACACAACAGAAATCCATAATACAGTCCACACCTCATGGTTGGTCCATGACTACTGCTGCATGGATAGAGGTCTGTATTAATCCTCATGTCGTCCTGTGGGTCAAATTGACCTGTCTTAAAGTTTGAAAATGTGGGGGAAAAAATATTTTCACAGTGAAACTTCTGATGTCCACATTTTCAATATTTTTGGGAAATTGTTGAACATTTTTTGGTGGAAAAAAATGTTCAAAATGTTTCCTCAGAACATTCACAAAAAAATCTACCAAAATCCTGCAAATTTCACTGGATTTTGGTTGATTTTTACTCATTTTTTGAAAATATTTACAAGAATTTTCTTACCAAATTTTGGGGATTTTTTAAAATAAAATTTTTAAGGGAAACTTTTAATGAATTATTGGAATTTTTTTCTTCTTTTTTAAATTTTCAGAAATTGGGGACATTTTTTTGCTGAATTTTTGGATTTTTTTCAGACAAGGAAACAGTATTTTTTGGTGCCCATAAATGAGGACAACAGGAGGGTAAATTCAAGTTTGTCTGGAGTTAAACTCACCCAGTTAGTGTCTTTGTTTTGACATTTTACTAATCCTTCATAGCCCCAAAGAGAGCATATATTAACTCAAAAATAAAGAAAATGATGGGCTGGCTAATTTTCTTTATTTCTGTCTGATCCAAAGCACAGAAACACATTAGCAGGTCTGAGATATTCTCACACACTTCAGTGAGTTCTAAACAGCCCTGTAGCACACCTTCTGTCCTTTAAATCTAAGAAAAGCATCTTATCTCCACCCTCACTGTACACTCTTTATTGTTAGGTGACAATATCAGTGGATGGGATTCTGACCACTACGGGATACACCCAGGAAGACTACACCATGCTGGGCTCTGATGACTTCTTCTACGTGGGTGGAAGTCCCAGCACAGCCGACCTGCCTGGATCTCCAGTCAGCAACAACTTCATGGGCTGTCTCAAGGAGGTACAGTACCGCACTCATCATCTTCAGTGTGTTACAGGCGTCTGCTGCTGGCAGGATAGTTCCTCGCTAAACTGCCCATGTGATTAGATTCTGTTTATCATAGAATTTGAAGTCAAATATGAGATGTTACTTTTCCCGCTGAATTTAACCTTTTGAACGGTGGAGTATATTCATATTTACTGTAGTTATAATGCCATACATCATAAAAGGACATGAAATGTTGACATTCTAACAAAACAAAACTGAATCAACATGTACAACATCTTTCCATGGGTACTCCCTACATTTTAAGTTGTTTCATTACATGCCCTCCATATGTTCTGGGTAACTTTGGGCTAAAAGTGCCTGATTTTTGTCACAACTCCATCGGTCACAGGTAAGTTTACTATCGTTCAAAAGTTTGAAGAGTTTCATATTTTCCTTGAAAACTCACACTTTTGTTGCACAAGGGTTTTCTAATCATCAGTGAGCCTTTCAACACCATTAGCTAACACAATGTAGCATTAGAACACAGGAGTGATGGTTGCTGGAAATGTTCCTCTGTACCCCTATGTAGATATTCCATTAAAAATCAACTGTTTCCAGCTAGAGTAGTCATTTACCACATTAACAATGTCTACACTGGATTTATCATTCATTTAATGTTATTTTCATTGAAAAAAATGCTTTTGGTTGTAAAATAACATTTCTAAGTGACCCCAAACTTTTGAAAAATAATGTACGTGGAGAAAAAAGACAAAAACAACCTAATCCCAAGAAAACAAGTACAAAAGTACAAAGTACAAGAATCCAGAAGCTAAAACAAAATCACAAATGAAGGCATGGAAAAATTAAATAAAAGCCAAATACTGACAAAGAAAAACCGGCAGGAGACCATGAGGTAGAAGGGAAACTAACAGGAAAACCTGGCACAAGACCAGGGAAAGACAAGACTATTTCTACTCAGAATAAATGGGGAGACACAGGTGACTCATTAAACGGAGGTGAAACGAATCAGGGCAACAAACAGAGGAGGGAAACGGACACAGGGAGGAAGTAAAACAACAACAAGGACTGGGAATTACAAAATTAACTTAACAAAAACCGCAACCGTGACAAAAATGCCCAGACTCTGCTGTGAGTTCAGAGGGTTAAAGTGCTGTAAATCTGTCATGTTGTATCGCAAAAAAAAAAAAAATTAAAGCCAAAGATCATCAAAACTCTGGTAAATCTGTGATCTCTACAGTGAGGGGATCTGGTGGTTCTGTTATACTGTGAGGGTCACTGTGAACCAGTACAGAGTAGGTCTGAGTGAAAACCTTCATCCCAGTGGTGTCTTCCACGGTGATGGTGCCTCCATCCATCTATGGTTTCATCAGTATGGAAAATGATAACACATCCAGACTCACTCAGACTCGTGAAAAATTAGAGGGAACATTGTTCACAAGCAAATACAACAAACCAGAATCTAACAATGGCTGCCAGCCCGGCTCAGGATTGGGGAACTTAGCTGACAGGAGAAACGGGTGGGGAGCTGGAGATGGTGTGAGGAACAGCAGATGATGAGAGCTGCTTTCTTCATGCTAATTTGTCAGAAGTAAGAGTTGCCCATTGTGTTAACCTGTACACACAAACACACAACAACACACAAACACACCAACGCACACACAAATACACACCAACACAACGCTCCCTCAAGCTGGTGATGTCATGTCTTAGCACTTAGCTGGACCCAGCCAAGTGTGGACTGACAGCAGGGGGCTTGGCTTTCTCTGAGACACACACACACACACACACACACACACACACGCACACACACACACACACACACACACACAGCATCATATGGCCGCGGGGAGAGGGAGGAAGTGGCGCAGTAGCCATTTAATCCCCCTCTGGCCTACTTCCTGCTCTATGCCATGCTGGACCTGGTTGCAATTCCCTGTACCACCCACCCCTTCAGTACACTTATGGACACACACACACACACACACACACACACACACACACACACACACACACACACACACACACACACACACACACACACACACACACACACGTATAATTAGAAACATGCACAACCAAGCGTGCACATTAGGCTTCAGACCTTTTTCCCATTATGAAACACTGGATAAAGGATGAAGGTAGTGTCACATAACAAACACACACACACGCACACGCACACACACACACACACACACACACACACACACACACACACACACGTACAGGTCATTGATATCCAACATAGCTCAACCTGCAAACATCCCATCAGCTAGAATGTTTCAGTGTGGAGTTATATACTCAGTAATTTAACATAAAAACACACATTAGTGTATCTGTAGTCAGTAGTACCTGCAATTTGTCTGACGAGGCATTTTTCACTCCAGACATATTTATTTTTGTAATATTCGGCTTAATGTATCTAATCTTTTGAGTTTTTTTTAAAGCACAGTCTCATATTTAAATCTTTCTTTGAAACAATAATAATACTCTTTTCTGGTCAGTATTAACGTGTTGTGTGTTCCAGATGACTAGTGTTTATTTTATCTACACCGCCACTCAAAATTTTAAGGTCACCCAGACAATTCCATGTTTTCCATAAAAACTCCCACTTTTATTCATGTGCTAACATAACTGCACAAGGGTTTTCTAATCATCAATGAGCCTTTCAGCACCATTAACTAACACAATGTAGCATTAGAACACAGGAGTGATGGTTGCTGGAAATGTTCCTCTGTACCCCTATGGAGATATTCCATTAAAAATCGTCCGTTTCCAGCTACAATAGTCATTTACCTCATTAACAATGTCTACACTGGATTTATCATTCATTTAATGCTATCTTCATTGGAAACAAACTGCTTTTCCTTCAAAAATAAGGACATTTCTAAGTGACCCCAAACTCTTGAATGCTAATGTAAGACAGATTAAGACGTGTCCACAGTGTAAAAGTCTAAGTTCATGCTTTAAAAAATGTAAAGCCATTGTATGAAACTGCCTGTCATCGTCCACAGCTCTGCATAATAAACACACATGCGCTCACTGGTCACAAACACACGGTCAGAAAGAGTCTCCTCATACATACTCCCTCATAAAGTCACACTCAGTCTACCCACCTCCTAATCACAGGCCCACCCACCCCCACATCTACAGCACCCACCAGCTCTCCCTCTGTCTGCTGTCCAGCACCTTCTCGTCCTCCACTCCCTGCCATTAGAGCTAATTTGCCTGCTGCCAGTGCTCTTGTCCTCGCCATCCGCACAGCAGCATTATGGATAAATGTTTTGTTACCATGGCACCAGGTGCTGGTTGCCCTTGGTAGCTCCTGCAACTGGCTGCCCCGTGATTATTATGCCTTTCATAAGCCAGCAATTACAAAGAAAGCCTACATCTCAAAACCTACAAAATACATAATGGCCTACAATAACACATAATTGCTATAATTGTCGTTGTCATTACACCTCCATCAACCACTCACATGGAGGCTTCTGGCTGAGTCTGTATACTGTAGCCAACAAAGAAACACAAAGGATGTGTTCACACAACGAACACGGAATGAGAGCAGAAATGTGAGCAGCACCACTATTTTTTAGCTACGTTTCTCAGATGTTACTACATTTTAATGAGAGGGAGTGTCTGATGTTGTCGTCTCTGGTTGTAAATTCCTCTGGTGCATTAATGCTGTTTCTTTTCAGAGGGAAATATTACTCCTATCACACTATATTTGTTTAATAACTAACTATAACTGATTGAAAAATGCCACTATACGTTTTTTCTAAGTGTATACGCTTGTAAAATGTGATGCTTTGTTATATAATTACCTGCCAAACATTAGAAATAGATAAATCTAGCTTCACTAAAAGCTCCCATGTCATATGAAATGGATATATTCTATTATTTTAAAGAAGGAATGGCAAGTTGTAACACCACACTGGTTGCTTTAGCCCATGGTTTTGGTGGAAGTGTTGGTGAACAGCTGCCTATTTAAACATGCAACACACAGACCAACAGTGTCATCCCATTCTCAGCTCTAATACACTCTCTTTGAGCTCTGGTTTGGTCTCTGTTTAACTTCAGCTAGCTCCCAGCTTTATTACTGCTGCACGTACAATCATTACATAATGTCTATAGTTTTACTACATGTTTAGTTTTCTTCTACAGGTAGCGTGTAGGTAACATCAATTACAAATTTCCAGTGTCCTCCAAAGAGCATAAACAGGGTGGACCAAACGTAGGATTACTGTTGTTTCACTGTTTGTTTCATGTATGAGATCTAATTTATCTAAACCAGTATTCCAAATACCTTATTCACTATTTCATGTTGTTAAGCTATTTCTTCCAATTTTGTATAAATAAATAAATTATGTGGTGTAGTAAGAACCAGGTCCATACAGTGGATGAATTAAAAGAGTACATCTCAGAAGCATTTACTGAAATTGATGCAGATCAGGGTTTGTGTCGTCATGTTCTGGAGAGGTTCACGGAATGCTGAAGGAGGACATTTCACTTAAAAGATTAAACTGTACTAAAAAATGTAAGTGAAGTGTTCAACAAATATACATAAATAGTACCAGGAAAATGTGATTGTAACAAATCAATATAAATGAAATAAAATATCTTTTCTAAAAAATGTAAAAACAAACCTCCTAAGCTACCGTTCAAAAGTTTGGGGTCATCCAGACAATTCCACGTTTTCCATTAAACTCCCACTTTTATTCATGTACTAACATAACTGCACAAGGGTTTTCTAATCATCTATGAGCCTTTCAACACCATTAGCTAACACAATGTAGCATTAGAACACAGGAGTGATGGTTGCTGGAAATGTTCCTCTGTACCTCTATGGAGATATTCCATTAAAAATCAGCCGTTTCCAGCTACAGTAGTCATTTACCTCATTAACAATGTCTGCACTGGATTTATCATTCATTTAGTGTTATCTTCAATGAAAAAAACTGCTTTTGTTTCAAAAATAAGTACATTTCTAAATGACCCCAGACTTCTGAACAGTGGTGTCTATGTAAGCCTACTGTTGGCCCACCCTCTGTATGTCTGTGTCAACGTTCTGTTGTCCTCTCTTGAAACTAGAGGTCTTTTCAGACCTGTGATTGTGAAACTGAGTCTATGCACAGAAGTTACTCCTGCAGTCCACGGTCAGTTCTTTGGTCCTGTAAAGTTCAAGTCTTCGTGGTTCTCTTTGCACCTCCCTGCTGACTGACTTGTCCGTGGTTAGTCCCACCGCCATCATGAGCTTCAGAACTTTGCAGTCAGTCAGTCTTTTTTCAGTTATATCTGGAGCAGAGTGGACTGAAGACAAAGCCCCATGGGACTCTTGTGCTCAGAATAAAGATGGAAGAGATGTGGTTGTCCAGCAGAACTGACTGGGTCTAGTTGGTCTGAAAGAAACTGGGCATAGACACTGTTCTTTACTGGCTGGTGAGCTGGGGAGTTGATAACTGCTTGAATTCCTCAGCAAGATCCAGTGAAGGTCAGAGTTTTAAAAGTTCTTCTGTGCAGCTTGTTGCGGTCTGTAGCTTTGCTGATGCTTCTTTTCAGGCAACCACAAGATGACGGCAAATCATCAGACGGTCATGGATTGAATATATTCCATTTTATTGTCAGGGGTAATGTTGTCTATGTGCTGATGCTAGCACACGCTAACGCTGCTGTATGAGTCTATGGGGGCCCATGGGGCATTCAAACTCCAGACAGTGAGTCTTGTCTCCGTCTTTGGCTGCTTTTTCTCTGTCTTTGCTGTTGGCTTGACGCATGTAATTAGTATTTGGTTTAGAGAACACTGAGACATGGACAGATTGTCCCGTTTGAAGGAAGTTGGAGGCTTTGCAAACATTTTTGTAAACATGGTCGAATGCCGTGTTTCCTCTGGTGTGACAAGAGACATTTTGGTGAAGCTGTGTTGCTGTGACTGAAGTTTCCTGTAATAATTATGCAGCTTGCTGATGGCAGCACAAACTTATTTCAGTGTCAGTTTAGCGCAACATCTCATGGTACATAAAGCTGTACGTAAACTGCCTGAATATGTGCGATCATCAGAAACTCCAGGAAGGCAGAGCAGTGATTAGCAACAACAATAAATAAATGAAAAAAATATTAAAAATGATTAATGTATACCTCCATTTTTGTGTTTTATGTGGTATTTTCTGATGTTTTGTCCAAAAGTTATCATGTCCATCCAGGTCCATCTTGCTCTGTTGATGGCCTCTTTTCAGTGAGAATTAAAATATTGCAGTCTGATAAGAGATCAGAATTTTAATCACATCCATTTTCCTTGGCAGAGACTAAACATTAGCTGGGAAGATGCCACGTAGTGGTGTTCTTTGTGGGTAAGATTTAAACCTCGGCTGTTTATAGTTTCTGCATCGGTGCCCTGTTCTTCCAATCAGCTGTAGCTTCTGTTTTTGGGGTATTTTTGTGATCTCTGGGGATAGCTGAAACCAAAAGTCTGAGAAAATTCACTGTCCAACAGGCCTTTCATGCTTGGCATTAACCAACTGTGAAGCCACCAAAAGAAATGTTAATTGATAAAATGCTTTCTCTGTTCTGGTGTTTTGTTTATTTGACCTAACTCGCCGTTCTATTTTGTGCTTTTGAGGTCATCTAAACTTAACATCTTACCAAGAAACACTCCCTTCAGTGAAGCGTAGCCACAATAATTAATCATCTTTGTTTATTTAAACTCTACCACATTACAATCTTTTTTCTGCCATTCATGGTTCACGTCGGCAGATGCCTCTTATTTTGTTTCGTTCAAACAGTTAGTCAATTTTAATTACACTACTGTTCAAAAGTTTGGGGTCATGTATAAATGTCCTTTTTTAGAAGGAAAAGCATTTTTTTCCAATGAAGATAGCATTATGTGAATGATAAATCCAGTGTAGACATTGTTAATGTGGTAAATGACTATTGTAGCTGGAAACGGCTGATTTTTAATGGAATATCTCCATAGAGGTACAGAGGAACATTTCCAGCAACCATCACTCCTGTGTTCTAATGCTACATTGTGTTAGCTAATGGTGTTGAAAGGCTCATTGATGATTAGAAAACCCTTGTGCAGTTATGTTAGCACATGGATAAAAGTGTGAGTTTTCATGGAAAACATGGAATTGTCTGGATGACCCCAAACTTTTGAACAGTAGTTTATGTAGCGCCAAATCATGACATATGTCATCTCAGGGCTCTGTAGATAGTAAAAATCAAGACCTTAAAGTATAATAGAGAGAAACTCAACATTTCCTCTTTGACCAGAGAAACTGATCAAACTCCCTTTTAACAAGAATAAACCTCAGAGAGAACCACACTCAAGGTGGGCAAACATCTGCTTCAAAGAGTGGAAAGACACAGGACAAGAAATGAGCACCAAAAGACAATAAACTCTGAGCAGGTTGGTGAGGCCAGTGACTGGAAGTCAGAGGCATGCAGAGATACAGGGAGACAGAGGACAAAACTCAAACTATGGGAGAGACCAAACTAAAGCATATAGAAGTATGGAATGAAAAAATAGAGGAGAGGAGCTCTGTGCATCATGGGAAGCTGAGACATAGCAACATAACTAGGAGATGCTGGTTTAGAGTCACCTGAACTAACTGTAAGGTTTATCCATCCATCATCTATACACTACTAAATCCTCATTAGGGTCATGGTGGGTGGAGTCTATCCCAGCTGACTGAGGGTGAAGGTTCACCTGGACAGGTAACAGTCTATCACAGGTTCACCTGGACAGGTAACAGTCTATCACAGGGCTACACATAGAGACAAACAATCACACTCACATTCACACCTACAGACAATTTAGAATCACTAATTAACCTCAGCATGTTTCTGGACTGTGGGAGGAAGCTGGAGAACCTGGAGAAAACCCACACATGTACAGGAGAACATGGAGACTCCATGCAGAAAGATCCCAGGAAGGCCGGGATGTGAACCGGGGATCTTCTAGCTGTGAGGCAACAATACTAACCACCAATCCACTGTGCAGCCCGTGTAAGGTTTATAAAAAAGGGAAAGTTTTAAACCTAATCCTAAAAGTACAGAAGAAGCTTTTAGACCCCAAACCAGGAAAAGGATCCACAGGACAGGAACTTAGAGTGCAAATTATATGTTTAGTTTGTTCAAAAATGCTACTTTGATGGAGATCTGAGCATGTTTTAAGAGAAATTTCTGCAACTGCCTGCATTGCCATCAAGTCATGAACTACTGAAACTGAAATTCGTATTTTATTTTTTTACACACACCTTTAACTGACATGTCACCAAACTAAACCAGACCTTCATCTAAATCAAATCAGTCTGTAGAAAGTACCACCAACCTGAGTAAGAAGATCATTTAATGAATTCCCAGACTAACTAAGGCAATCCCAGCTATACATGTGCTCTGCAAAGCATGTTCTGCCACCTGGTGGACAAGGCCATGCACTGCAAGAGCTGTGTTTCTGAAAAACACTCCATAGAGGGTCTCATGTCGAGACCATGTGACCAATAATACGACTGCAGGAACATCTGAAGGGAAGAGTTGAACACAGCTGTGTCTACATCAGAATTACAACAAGATAAATATTTTTGCCACACATCATATTTTTAGATTTATGGGTGCCTGAGAATGATTAATAAATATAGCTTTGGACACACAGAGACCAACACTGAGGTATTTATATATTATCTTTAGTTACAGTATCCTCTTTGTCAGGGTTGCAGGCTTCATGCTTGGACTTCAACCAAATGGTAGATCATGCAGATATTGTGTTGTAAGATTGAATTATTTAGGAAGAGTTGTTGAAAATGTTGTCATCAGCATCAACAACACTCAGGTTGATAAAACAAACGTAAGAAAGTCTCTGAGTATGTTGATTTTCCCAGTAAGATGATCTGACTGTTGCTTGGCCTCATTGCTTTAAATCTGCTCTCCTTTAGAGGTTCTAAGAACGTAAATGTTGCTTCCTTCTGTCCAGTGTTTCAGTATTATGCGGTGCTAAATCGGTTTCATTCCATCTTGTGGGAATTCTGAGTGAATGATAACATAAAAATCTGCTAGCTATATTGGCTGGCAATCTAAAAAGGTAATTTCAAGCCTCAGTCATATTGTGTTACATTGCTCATTCTCACACACTGATAAGAGTGTGTGAGTGTGTGTGTAATGATGTGCATCGTGGAAGCCTGCTGGAGGAGATAATGCAGTGATGGATTTCTTTCATCTGGCCACTGTCAAACATTTTCAGTCACTTTCTGCTCGTAGAACTCTGACAAACACCCTATCACACACGTTCACATGTATTTTATATATGTTTGGGTGCATGTATGCATTCTGTGTGTGTCTGCGCTGATGTAGAGAGTATATTAGGTATTCCTCAGCCTGCTATCAGTCTCAGCTCATGCTTTATTCTCATGTTAACCTGCAGCCTAAGTAAAATGGAATCAGTCCTCGACCGTGGGACGCCAGCAGCAGCTAAAGGCAGCCCCGAGTCGGCTGAAAAGTTTCTGAATCCTGTTCAGCATTTTTTTTTTTTACAAGAACCAGAGGAGGCTGAGACGCTATGGTCTCTGGCTGTAGCTCCATCAGAAGACCAGACGAGTGGTTCTTCATCACTGGACCAGGGATGTGGTTCTTCGTCATAGGAGTCAAAGGCTCCATCAGAAGACAAGCTCATTGGCTCTTCATCAGAAGACCAGACAAGTGGCTCTTTGTCATTGGACCAGGGATGTGGTTCTTTGTCACTGGAGTCAAAGGCTCCATCAGAAGTCCAGGAAGGTCCAGGTTTAGAGGCTGCTGAGATGTTCACCTTGTCTGCTGAGTCCTCCACCGGGCAGATGCTCATCATGGCTTGGGAGATGCTCAGACTGGATAAAGTATGAAAATCAGTTAATCACTAACTCCATCAGCTCATCCAGCCTCATGTGTTCTCTACTACTGCTGTAAACTTACTGGTCTCTGCTGACAGGGTGCTTGGACAGGTGGGACATGGTGGTAAACGGGTGCTGCAGGGCTTCACGGGGAGAGATTCTCTGATCTCCATCAAGATTCAGCAGCTGGTTCAGGTAGTCCACAAAAACAAGTCTGTCCTCAAATTCAGCAGCATCCTCTCTGGGATAGATCTGCATTTGGAAACAGAGTCAGGTTAGCTATCAGCTCTCACCTTTCAGAGAAAAATCAGCAGCTGGAGCCGATTCAGTTTCTACTCATACAACACAGCAGAGAGCACCTACATCTACCAGGTCCTTCAGAGAGCTGGGCAGCTCCACAAAGCCGCTCCACTCTTTTGCTTCAATGCCGTTGGCATCTGAGTATTCTTCTGGTGTCATAAAATGGCACATTTAGAAGTTACAGCTCTACAAAAGTACAAATGAAAACACAACTAAACTGGAGATTCCCTATGAACAAAATATCTTTTTCTTTTACATTTTAATTTACTCTTATTTTGTTCTACATTTTTCCTTGTATTTGAACAACAATCTGTAACAAATGCTGCTCTGAAGTAA
Organism: Amphiprion ocellaris; assembly: GCF_022539595.1. Lineage (NCBI taxonomy): Eukaryota > Metazoa > Chordata > Actinopteri > Pomacentridae > Amphiprion > Amphiprion ocellaris. The sequence continues at coordinate 23,473,838 of NC_072785.1, read as the reverse complement.
TAACCACTGCTCAGGCATAGACAAGGATTTTCCAGGATTTTCAGAGAATTCATAAAGAACATGACCTGCAGCTGCTCTGTCCTCTGCTACATTTAGGTGTGTGAGTGTATTTTCATAGAGGACACATTTATCATGGTGTTTGTGTTGAGTTTATTTTACCTGATGCACCAGAGAAATCTAAATTTGGCCACGTAGACATCTTTCAGTCTGATGTTCTCGTGCTGGTTTCACAAAGGTTGAGATGAAGCTTCACTCTTCCATGATGCTGAAGAGACAACAAGTGTTCGTTGTCTTCAAATGACTCTTATCCCAAACGTGTGCAGGTGTCTCAGTGTTGATGGCGAATGACCACAAATCATCTACAAGACCTATTTATCTGCTCACACCCTGATGACATCACAATGCCGTTTAAAATGTTTTCTTTTCTGCAGGATTATGTTTTAGAACTCACCAACACACATGGTAAATATCTGACTTTAGCTTCAGAAAGTGTAAACAATTTATCTTTTTTGCACAAAACAACAATAAAAAAACTAAATAAGCACTCAGAGGTGTAATAGGAAAACACAGAGACACAAAACAGCCTAAGAAAATACACAAAACAACCACAAAGAGACACAATATAGGCTACACTACCATTCAAAAGTCTGGGGTCACTTAGAAATGTCCTTATTTTTAGAAAAACAAGCATTTTTTTTTTCAATGAAGATAGCATTAAATGAATGATTGAATGATAAATCCAGTGTAGACATTGTTAATGTGGTAAATGACTATTGTAGCTGGAAACGGCTGATTTTTAACTTTGCTAACTGTCATTCTTACAAGCTAACACTTTTGAATGTTTATCCGTACCTTTTGCTCGCTTTTCAGCTGGTAATTTCCAATTGTATATTCACATTATTAACAAGTAAATTTAACTACAAGTCACTCATCAGTCAATGGTTGAGGTACAGTTTTCCGATTTCTCATGTCAGTTTGTTGTTATTTCTTTTGCGTTTGATTTGATGACAAACTGCCTTTCAGTTAGTTGTTTTGTGAGTTTTTCTTCACTGACTTAGGACCAGTTTTCATCAAACTATGACCATAATGAGACACTCTTCTGATTCCATGTTGCCATTGTTCCACCCTCGGTAGCCTAAATGCATCGATGCTGTACCTGTTTTACATTTTCCTGACAGGGACCTTTTATAGTCTTTGGCAGATGAGACCGATGTTCATGTCTTATATCCTAACAACTATTAATCTACTGTTCATGCAATTAAGTTACCTTCCACACAGAAGCAATGTCATGCAATTTACTAATGTCAGCTTTGCTTTTCAGAAGAAGATGAAACACAGGCTTGAGCTGAATTATGAGTTTTATTGTAGGTTGTGAATTAAATTAGTACTTTACATCACATTAAAATAACCCAAAAACTGAAATAAGGTGTACGACTTTTACCATCCGGTTGTGGATTTTAATATTTATATGAAAATGCTGCAAATATGTATTATCACTTGGCCCCTGTAGGCAACAGAAATGTCTTTCTGTGCTGTCTGTGAGTCCAAAAAAAAAGGCTTTTATTTTGAAAGTGAGAGTGATGGCGCTCCTGGAGGGGCTCGGGGTATTTATGCTCAGTCACAGCAGGAGAAAGAATGGCTGCTTCTCGCTGAGAGGTGGGGGGATGAGATAGATGGATAAAGGGAGCAGGAGGAGGACGAATGGAGTATAAAGAGAAGGAGAGGCAACAAAGAAAAAGAGGGAGAGGAGAGAGGAGGAAAAGACAATTTTCCATCCAGTCCCTGAGCACCTTAAGGGATGAGTTGATTTACTGTCAAATCTGCTGGTGGATTATCGATAATCTCAGCCTGGCCCCTCAGTCTACCCACTCAGCCAGTGCTGCACTGTGGACGAGGAACAGGAGCTGAGACGTTAATGTGGAGGAGAGTGAGATGGAGGAGAGGGTGTGTTTGTTTTCTATATGTATGGGCCCAAAATATAGACAGACAGAGGGTGTTTCTCTGCCCAGAGAATTAGAGGGGGGAAAAAGGGGCCTTCAATTTTCCACTTGAGCAGATTTCAATTTACACACACATCCCCCACTGTGACTCCATCCTCCCTTTGTTATTGACAGCATTTAGGCTGCTGTGATAAAAGATTGGTGTTATTCATTCATTTGTTTTCCATCATTGGAAGGACTCTCAGTCATATAAGGAGCTCTGTCTGTTACACAGCAGCTTTATGGAGGAGATGTAGACCAGGCTCTGAATGCAAACAGATAGACTCTGTGGTCTGTCCCTGGTAGAATGTAGGAGGATTATTATGATTCACAGGTTTGTATTTCGCTTTTTACAAAATGTTCTGTTGGATAGAGAAGCAGCTCTGTTACATGTTTAAAACTGAATTACAGACAAACCAACACATGTTTGTGCTGAGCTGTAGATCAGAGATGTCAAACTCACATACAGCCAAATATAATCTCCAGTGGATTGGACCAGTAAAATCACAGCATGATAACTTATAAATAACCACAACTCCTAATTTATCCCTTTGTTTTAGTGCAAAAACGGACATTCTGATACAATGTTTTTACAAAACATTATGAACAACCTGAAATCTCTTAAGAAATTAAGCGAAATTTCAACAACATTCATCCTCAGTTTATCATTTCCACATTACAACTTCCAGATCACAGAGTGTCTACAAAGGAACACAACATTTAGTCATCTGGAACTGAACCAGAGAGGATTTAACTCTATGATCAAAACAACTTGTCAAGGTTAAGAAATTATTTTAAATTTACAGTTTTACAAATATACAATTTGCAGCTGATGTCTTCTCTGTAATTTTTACACTTTGCAAAGACATCATGCGGGCCGGATCAGTCTGTCTGTCAGACAGTCTGCAACATTACTCTAAAACAGACAAACGGATTTGGAGGAAATTTTCAGGGAAGGTCAGAAATGACACAAGGACCAAGTGACTAGATTTTGGCAGTGATGCGGCTTATAGTCTGGATCCACGGATTTGTTAAAGATTTCCGTATTATTACCAGATAGCGGCATGGCATCCCTGTAACCATGACAAGTGAACACTACACTCAGCTGCCTGCTGATGACCACATGATTGTGATCCTACTACAAATCCACCACTGTGGACCATGAATATTTTAAAGATTTCATCCATCTGAAATCATACAAGGACTGAGCAGCCTTGGAGGAGTGCTGCTCTCTGAGTGCTTTTCTAGTTATTAGATGTGTGCAGACTAATACAGCTACAGTTAACATTTTGGTTATTAATGTGACTGACCTTTCAAAACAGATCAGGAGAAGAGGAGCTGCTGTATTTGAGAGAGAAAAGTTCACCAATTCTGTCAGTGTTTGATAAGTCATCTAACTACAGCCAAGTTAGGTACAATACAATGCATTTTTATTGTCACTCCACTACCTCTTGCCCTATTACTGTTCCATCCAGTATAAAAACACTGTCACAACTAAGGACAAGAGAGAGAAAAGAATCTCACTACTGCATTTGAGATGGCATATCTGAAAGTGTTTCATTATCAAATCAACTACAGCATGCATGAGTCGCCAAAACCCAGTTTGTTGAAAACCTGTAATTATTTTATTATACAGGGTGGTTCTCATACATAAACACAGAAAGAAGACAAGGCAGGAACTGACTGTTACTCAGCAGTAATGCAGCAGTGAAGCTGACATCCAACAAGACGTAAGAACCTGAGTTTAGCTCTGAACACGGAGATGATCCTGTTATAGTCCAAAGGATTTAGTTTGACAGCTGCTCTCAGCTCACTCAGGAAGTAATTCTAATCTGTTGAGTGATGTCCATCCATCCATCCATCCGTCCATCCATCCATCCATCCATCCATCCATCCGTCCATCCATCCATCCATCCATCATCTATACACTGTTTAGTCCTCATCAGGGTCATGAACTCTATCCCAGCTGACTGAGTGTGAAGGCAGGAGACACCTGCACAGGTAACAGTCTATCACAGGTTCACCTGGACAGGTAACAGTCTATCACAGGGCTACACATAGAAACAAACAATCACACTCACATTCACACCTACAGACAACTTAGAATCACCAGTTAACCTCAGCATGTTTGTGGACTGTGGGAGGAAGCTGGAGAACCTGGAGAAAACCCACACATGTACAGGAGAACATGGAGACTCCATGCAGAAAGATCCCAGGAAGGCCAGGACATGAACCGGGGATCTTCTAGCTGTGAGACGACAGTACTAACCATCGAGCCACTGTGCAGCCCTCTATCTCTCTTCCTCTACCTCTTCTGTCCCTCTCAATCCGCCCGGCCAGCAGTAGATGGGTCCCCCCACATTAAAAGCCAGGTTCTGCTCAAGGTTTTTTTCCCTGTTAAAAGGATGTTTTCTTGCCACTGTTGCCTTAGGGCTGCTCTGGGGGTCAGGCATATGGGTTTTTAAAGCGTCTTGAGACAATATGACTGTAATTGGCACTACATAAATTGAATTGAATTGAACTGAATTGAATTGAATTGAATTAATTCAAATCAACAGGTGACCTGGATGAAGCTTGTTTTGTTCCTCCAACCTCCCCTGTCTGCTGGGGTCTGTGTGTACTGTAGAATATATCAAACAGTGCGTTAGCATGCTCAGATATTTTGCTTTTACTGCAGGGAAAGACCAATTTCATTGTGAAAAAAAAACAGAAACCATGGTGAAAATGAACCCAATGCACAGAGACTTGTCAGACTGCTGTGGTTCAGTCACTTGAAATATCTCCTCTGAAATAGCATTTTCACTCACATCACTTGTTTTCATGAACCTAATTACCCGTTCTTTTTATTTTCCCCTGTGAGCACATATCTCACACAAACAGCCACAAGTTTACACTTTGACTGAGTGATTCCCGTCAGATGTTTTCAAGCACTGGTGCTTTGTGTACATCTACAAGGAATACTGGAGTCCTATTCATGTGTGTTTGTGTAGAAATAGCATAAAATAACCTTTATTATAGAGTTATTGATATATAGCATGTTTTTATTATTTTTATTGAATAATTTGCCCAGACATTTTGACACTTGAAGGTCTCAGGATGCTCAGATCACTGTAGAAATAAACACACTGTGTTCAGAGAGGATAACATAGAACCAGTTATTCCAAGTTTGTGTCTCTCTGACGTTACCACACTGCTGGTGTGGAGAGGAAATACGACATCTGACTTTAGTAGAACACCCAACAATCAGTAAACAGCAGCTGAATTAACACAATTTTGAAGCACTACCATTAAAATCCTTGTTCTATGTCCTATCTGCTCATAGAAATGGAGTTAGGGATGACTGTTGTTTTAACGTACTAGGAGTTGATGCTGAAGGGGCCAGTGAGGGGCAGTATTTGCAGTTTAAGTGACCTGTTGTGCAAGTTGGGGGGCATAGTCTGTAAAGTAAGATACTACTGTAGATGAAGTACACCAACACGGAAATAGTTGCATATATTGCTGCATGTTTCTAGTACTTATTTTATTTGCTCTATGTTTGCTGTTTGCTTTACATCATGTTACTGATCACTTTGGCTCAGAGAATAATAAAGCCTTAGAAATAGTTGGTCATTGGATTAAGGACATGTGTTCAAGTTTTTAATTGTCGCTTTTCTATTCATCATCACACAGCAGCTTTCAGTCTTCACAGACAAGTTTGGAAATTAACAAATGCTTAAATAAAAAATCCTTTCCACAGATAAACATCGCATTCATCTGGAAAACACTGATGACTTTCTTGTTATTTTTAGGTGTTTCCTGGTTTGATGAGAAACTGTTAATTGTTATATCTTATTGAAACATGTCATGTGTTACCTGGGTGTGATAAAAGCTGTCCTTGCTCCATCGCAGGTGGTGTATAAGAACAACGACATCCGTCTAGAGTTGTCCCGTCTGGCTCGAATCGTGGACCCTAAGATGAAGATCCAGGGTGAGGTGTTCTACAAGTGTGAGAACGTGGCAACCCTCGACCCGATTTCTTTTGAGACCCCCGAGGCCTACATCAGCCTCCCCAAGTGGAACACCAAGCGGATGGGATCCATCTCTTTTGATTTCCGCACGACTGAACCCAACGGCCTCATCCTGTTCACCCACGGCAAACCCCAGGAGCGCAAAGATGCTGCTCGCAGCCAGAAGAACACCAAGGTCAGTTCATAGTCCTGAAGATCATTTGTTCATTTCAACTCTGCTTTAAGAAACACCATCCTAATGACACCTGCGATAATTAACCAATTAGTTGAAAGGACCAATGAATCCTCTTGGATGGATAAAAATTGCCTTTCAGACAGAAGAGCAAATTCAGATCCATTAACTTGTGGAAACAGTGGCTTTCAATTAATTTGGCTGGTGTCTCTTTAAAATTATGCCAGTCCCAATCGGATTTCTTTATAAAAAAAATGTATTACCCTAATTCTGATCCGAGGTTTTTAGTAATTAGTATTTGCTGATACACTTGATGTATTCACAATTTGTTAACATTTTCCAAAATAATACGAGCTTAATATCACACTTGAACTTGTTCTATGGCTCTTATTAAGGTTGTTTTCTCCTGACATCCTCGATGTGTTGGATCTACTCTCAGATGTACGTCGCTTTGGAATAAAAGCATCTGATAAATCAACTTATAGAATTGTAGAGCTTCAAGTACTGTACATTAACGTTAAGAATTCAATATACATACACGCCTTGGACAACAGACAGTTCTGTGCTGGTGAGCAGAAACATTCTGGGGGTTTATCTAGCAACGGCCACCATGACAAAGACTTCAGTGAGACTTAACGACATCTCACCAGAACTTGTTAGTTTTAGACAAAGTAGGATTGTTTAGAACAGCATTTCTATACGCCAGTAGCATTATCTAACAGAGCCAACTTTGCTGCTCACATCATGTGTCTATTGAATAAATAGTTCCATCATTATTAATTAATCCATTATTGATAATACTATCAGCTGCTGATGAAGACAATTATCATAATTTACAATCCTAATGGCCTCCATAAATTATTCTCTCTTTGGACGTCGGTGTGAGAGCAGATGAAAGCTCAGAATCAGGTTTAGCTTCATGCAGAAATGAATGAGTTATAAATGCTGTGATCAACCTCAATCCCGATCTCAGAGATTGGTTCATGACATCCTGAAATAAAATGAATCATTGTTTACTCAGATTGCATATATCTGCGTGAGTTTAATGATAGAGTTAAATTCCACTCAGAGATTGTTTCATTTGGAAAGTTGTTGGTGTGAAAATATGAGAAAAGGAAGCAAGGAGAGAAAATTCAGACGACATAAAGCTCTTTAATTACTGATCTGAACCCCTTCAGATGTATTTTGTGAGTCTTTTAGAAGCCTGGACTTCTAAAATGATACCAGTCATTTCCCAAAGATATCCCACATATTTGGTGTGAAACTGAAAGTCAGATTTCCATTCCTATTTCCTTCTTTTTTTTCTTTTGGATGAAAAAAAATCTGTACACATACACAAAATAAATGGCCTACTTTTCTTAAATACAAATTGGGTCTTCTATCTCCAAGTGTATTAAACAAAGGTACTTTGATTCTTTTGTCATTTTGTTTTCATTAATTTAAAGGAAACATTGTTTGTGTTATATTTATAAGTCTCAGAATTTCAACAGTGCCTCATGTGGCCAGTCTTCACCTGCTCTGCTGCTGTTGCCTAAAAACACCGATTGCATCCAAAACTATATTTTAGAGATGGATTCCAGATTTATTGCATTTAAACACTTCACAGCAAAGTTAGAGCTCTAAGAAACAGGACAAATGTCATTAAATCTTTGTCTTTACACACACCTGCCTCTGCACATTTATAAATTATTTTATTTTATTTTATTTCACTCACCGTGTCTGAATGTCAAACATATGCGAGATGCACTATTTTAGGTTTATTATAAACAGTGGAAACTAAAAATGTAATCAGATGGTTATGAAACGTTTTATTTTGAAATTCTGTATTGTACTCCTGACAGCGAATCCCATCTTATTTTAGGAGGAGCGGTATTTAGTGTCATCAACTGAGCATGAGAAAATCAGTGTCTTTCTGCCTCTAAATGATTGACAGAGTTAGTTTCATGTAAATCCTTTCAAAAACATATGTACAGAATGCATGTTCGAAGCACTTATAACTGTGCTCTTTCCCCTGGTCCAGGTGGATTTCTTTGCAGTGGAACTGTTGGATGGCAGCTTGTACCTGCTGCTGGACATGGGCTCAGGGACCATCAAGGTGAAGGCCACTCAGACGAAGGTGAACGATGGGGCCTGGTACCACGTGGACATCCAGAGAGACGGACGCTCAGGTAAATTAAGAGATTAAACAACTCTAATAGAAAGTAAACCACTGTATTTACAAAATATTTCAAGCTAAAAAATACTTTAACTTCAACTTTGTTCTGTAGCAATCAGAATTTATAATGAAGGTAGTCGATTGAACCGCAAACACTAAATGGAATATAAAATAAATGATCTGGACACCAGTTAGACATGTGAAGCGATCTCAGAAAAAAGGTCAAGAATCGTTTATTTACCCAAAGAAGGACCTTCTCAGCAAAACTCTTTGAGCCACAACAGTTGGATATACAGTGAAAAGAAAGGACTTGTGCCTGAGAACAGATATACCGGTTCACAGACAGACCAAGAAAGATTACATTGAATCATTGTGACTAAAATCAAGACAAACAGGAGAGAAACAGCAGAGAAGTTTATAAGCTCAAGGAATGACGCAACTGACATTAAAGGTACAGAGCAAAATATCCTGCTGAATATTTTGTGAGGTGTGTCAGATTCATGATCCTAAATGTCCCCCCAGAGCAGTGACTTACATCCCATAGAGCACCTAGGGGATGTCAAAGAGAAACAGGCATCAGATCGATGCTGTAGTGGGGGTGAACTTACAGTTTTTGGCAGATAGGCAGAGAATCTGGCTGCAGCTGTTGCAGATACTGGTGGACTCCAGGCTAGACTGCAGAAACCGTCAAGTTCTTCAAGCTAAAGGATGGCAGACTAAAGAGTACAACATTGGAACTACGTTCTGTAGTTATCCCACTATTAGATGTCCACATGCTTTATTACTCTGTCAAGGAACGCTATGAGTAATGTGATGATCGGCATACGTGAATCCTGTCTGTGAGCAACATTACTCAAAAACAAACAGATTTGGATAAAATTTTCAGGGAAGGTCATAAATGACACAAGATAAGATAAGATAAGATAGATAAGATAAGATAAGATAAAGTTCTTTATTTCTCCCCACTCCAGGGGAAATTTACATTGTTACAGCAGCTTTATTTACAATATATACAAGGGTGAAAAAAATTTTTAACAGAAAAAACTAAAAATAAAGTTTAAAAGTGCAGAGATGTGCAGTGCAAGAATGTCAGTGCAAATTTTATGGTTTGGGGTGGTAATGATATAGTCCAGTTTATGTTAACATCAGCCAGTGATGCTGATGTTGTAAAGTCTTATAGCAAGGACCAAATGATCAGATTTCGGCAGTGATGCAGCTTATAGTCTGGATCCACGGATTTGTTAAAGATTTCTGTATCATTGCCAGATAGCGGCACAGCATCACTGTAACCATGACAACAAGTGAACACTACGTCAGCTGCCTGCTGATGATCGCATGATTGTGATCCTACTACAAATCCACCACTGAGGACTTATCAGGACTTATCCTTCAGAAATGATCCAAGGAACAAGTGATTAAATTGCGGGGGTGTTTCTGAGTCCCATCAATTCCTGCCGCTCGCTACATATTTAGGTCAGATTCGGTATCCGTACATAATGTACACATGCATAACACACACCTGTGCTCAGAGCAAGGTCATTTTGTTTATGGGTACATCTATATTAAATGGACACATTCTATGGTGCTGTGATTTCTGATCATCAATAACTAATAAACAAATGCTGCATTTCTGACATATGGCGGAATAGGCAGCCTTGGAGGAAGACTGTGCTCTCCGAGTGCTTTTCTAGTTAAGTGTTGTGTCCAAATATTTTTGGGGGTTAATTTACCTAAACAAAATGTAAAAACCAACATGTTGCTTATTTTTGATTAGGATAAATAATAGATTTCCACTTCCATCACTGTGTATCATGTTCCATGTTTGGTATCGATGTTTAACTGATCTCCACTGTCTCCACCTCAGGCACCATCTCTGTAAACAGCAGAAGGACTCCATTCACAGCCAGTGGTGAGAGTGAGATCCTTGACCTGGAGGGTGACATGTACTTGGGGGGGCTTCCAACAGACCGCACCAACCTCATCCTGCCCACAGAACTCTGGACAGCAATGCTCAACTATGGCTATGTGGGCTGTATCCGTGACCTTTTTATTGACGGTCGAAGCAAGGACATCCGTCAGATTGCCGAAGCACAAAATGGTGCTGGCATCAAACCATCGTGCAACAAACAACAAGGCAAGCAGTGTGAGAGCTACCCATGCAAGAACCGAGGTGTCTGCAAAGAAGGCTGGAATCGATTCATCTGCGACTGCACTGGCACTGGCTACTGGTCACGCACCTGTGAGCGAGGTAAGTGTGTTTGTTTAGACATGGACATGCTTTGTGCTCCTGCATAAACCCTAGAACACACAGATACTATCTCCAAAGCAGACACCGTAGTTTCTACTGACAAGCTAGAGGACCGAAAGAGCATGGAAGAAACAGTTGTAACAGATGTAAAGGAACTCTTGGTTGCAGACTTTGTAGGCAGACCAGAGTGGTAGGAGCTGGATTCAAAATGTGCCCCATTTCAGTGAGGAAATATCAAATGAAACTAGAATTTATTGCAGAAACTTTAGCATGCTGATAGACCTCAGAGTTCTCTGTATGTGTCCCGTCCTATGGTCCTGTCTCTGGTTGCCTGGTTACAGATGGTGCTGCGCACTGCTCCCACACGTTTAAACATGTCTACACCCGAAACTCCACCACGTCCAAAGAAGCAAAAACATTTGCAAAGGTACCGACGTGAGTGGGAAGAGTCAAACCCCTGGCAGTGGGTACAAAGCAAACTATGTTTTCTGTTGTTCATGGACTGGCTGAAGTAAGGCAGCATCAACATGTAAGAAACATGAGAATAGAGAGAACCCAACCAGCAGGTCACAGTTTATCATCCCCAGTCTTCTCCTGAAGTCCATATGGTGAGAGACATCAGTATATGGTCATTAATTTACCAGTGTTAGGGTATTCTGCGATGTTGAAAGAGGAATCAGGAGGCAAACTCAGAGACACTCTGGAGTCTCAGATGGCTTATGTTGAGAATAAGGTTTACTGAATTCAGGAGAAATGATACAGCGAGTAACAAAGTGATGTGAGCACTGGCAGCATCAGTTCTAAGGAGTCTCTCTGGCTTTGGGCATATATACCATTTGGGAGGCATGCCATGGTTAAGGCTACATTCCAAATATTGTAGCAGGACTGTTAGTTCAGGATCCATCTGTACAGTGATACAGCAATGTAATCTAGTTCTTACGTTGTCAGCCAGATAGTTGTTCTTCCATCCCTATGTCATCTTTACCAAGGGTCTGTCTGTCTCTGGGTCAGATTAGGGGATAGAGAGAGCAAACGCAAGTTTGCTCTCTCTATCTAGGAGAACCATGAGTCAAGGGTGATCATTTGGGATGACTCAGCATTTAGGCTGTCATAAACTAACAACAATGAACAGTAAACAATAAGTACCTCAGTTGTGAGAAAGTGAGTAATTTTTCCTTCACAACCAGAGGATGCTTATAATCAGTGGTGTGCACAGATAGACACCAGGTGGTGCTAGAGCACCTGCCCTTTGCCCTCAGTGTCAAGCAGGTGCCCTCCGCATCTCAACTTTAGTTTTTTTAATTTAAACATTAAGCACACAGAAGTGCGCACACACATGCACACACGACCTGTGCCGTGCCGTGCCGTGCCACAACTTGCCCCTCCCCATCTCATAACGTGAACACGAGGAGCAGAGCACTGGTGTCTATGGAGTGAACAGGGACTGTGCAAATTGCAAAATCACTGCAACAGCAATGAGAGACACAAATATTTAATAACTTCACTCTTATACATTGTAGTGTCACTAAAATCACTGCAGCCTTCAACTGGCTCCTGTTGACAAAGTGTTTTAACAGAAATGTAAATGCTGTAATTTGATTCTTTTAATGAACCATGTAACTTGAATGGATGTGATGCTGGTGTGACCACAGTGCACACGTCTGATGTTGCTCACAGTGGTCCAAGGGACGCTCAGGGAGTTTGTGTGTTTGCTCACACTCATGAAAAATTACAGGGAACATTGGTCGAGGCCATGATGAAGGTAGCAGATGAGGGGAGGAGGGTCATTCCAGAACTGGAGGACATTTTACGTTCCACCCATCAAATTTCAAATAATCCATGTACACAATCTTAACACATGCAGTTGTTGTAAATGTTCTTGTCCTGAGACCAAACCTTAAAAAAAAAAAAAAAAAAAAAACCTAGGAGAAAAGATTGTTTGAAAATATTTTTTAAAAAACACTAAATAAGTCTGGAGTTCCTCCTAAAATACCATTTTCTCTTGTCCCTCTATGATGACCAAACTGAATCTGAAATAAAACAGTTAAATGAGATTTAAATCTACTTTTTTGGTTTTATTTTTTTCACTGATGTCTCTTGTAATTGTGAGATCATTTTTTTTATCAACATATTTGAAATAATAATTATTATTCATGGAATGTGTGTCCCACAACAACCTTGTTGATGATATTTTTGTCATTTTATGTCTTGTTTTTGTTGTTTTAAGTCTAGCATTAGCATGGATTAGACTAGGGTTAGCAAACAGCACAGAAAACATGGAATAAAAATGCTACCATTGATGTGGAAGCTGAACCAATCAAACCTTTGATAGTTTATTACCTATTACTGATCAATATGGAGCAGAAAACTGGAAAAGAGAAAGTTTTGTTTTCAAACATTTTGAAGCCCAAATGTCCTCCAGTTCTCGACTGACCCAGGACTCCCTGGAGTCCAGTTGCTGATGGTGGTAGAGTGGAATGGGCAGATGGCTGATACTGAGTGGCTGAGATGCCGTGGCTAACCGGATGATATGGAGATGAGGATGGGAAAGAATGCATGATCAGCAGCCTGGAAGGGAGAGTGACAGAACTGCAATGAATTTAAAGAACATCGTCTAGAGGCTGATTGGCCAGGAAAAGATAGGTCAGGAGACGACAGGGGCGACGTTTAGATGGAGAGCAAAGCGATTTTAACAGCGTGGGAAAATGTAAGTGACAGAGAGAATACAGCAGCGGGGATAGCTCAAATTCACTGAGAGGGATGGAGACAGAGTGGGAACATCCATCCATCCATTTTCTATCCTTTATCATCTGGAGGACATCCCAGGGTAGAGCCTGGACAGCTGATGGACGAGTGTATTCTTTACTGAACTTACACTATCGTTCAAAAGTCTGGGGTCACTTAGAAATGTCCTCATTAATGAAAGAAAAGCAGTTTTTTCAATGAAGATACCATGAATTGAATGATAAATACAGTGTAGACATTGTTAATGTGATAAATCACTGTTGGAGCTGGAAACGGCTGATTTTTAATGGAATATCTCCATAGAGGTAGAGAGGAACATTTCCAGCAACCATCACTCCTGTGTTCTAATGCTACATTGTGTTAGCTAACGGTGTTGAAAGGCTCATTGATGATTAGAAAACCATTGTGCAGTTATGTTAGCACATGGATAACAGTGGGAGTTTTCATGGAAATCATGGAATTGTCTGGATGACCCCAAACTTTTGAATGGTAGTTTGAGGACTAACTTGCCTTTATGGACTTACCAGACTTCCCTCAGTACACCACAAATATGTGAAAACAACAACAAAAGCTACTATCTGTGTCCTCCAAGTCCACATACAAAGGGAGGAGCTATATTTATTCAATTATAAGTACTGAATAGCATCTCAGTTAAATATTTTATGTGAGTTTGAAAATAGCACGTCTTTAAATTGGAGGTAGAATAATAAAAGTGAATTTCTGATTTCCGGTAATCTGGTCTTTCTTTGGATTATTGTTAAAGTGGTTCAGAGTAATGATAACCACCAAACAGGGCTTGAAGAATGAAAGTATTCAGAGCCTCCTCAGCTGTTGAGATAAGCTTAAAAATGTGGCCAGGCTTGAATAATGGAGGTGTTCAGAGCCTGCCGGGCTATTTTTCATAAAATTCAGTCACAGATACAGATAGTGAATGACTGATGCAGTGCAGCATTGTGTCACATGAACAAAAAATGGTTGCTTCGGCAGAGCAATATCCTTCTGCATTTTTATCATGTTACCACAGTCTGTGAGCTGAAAGTGACTGACCTTGCCCTAACTAGAGCCTGAGAGTGATTTAAAACTATTTCTAATCCATTCTGAGAAGCTGATAACTGCTAAGCAAGTGAGACAACTCCTTCAAGACTGCTGAAGGAGCTGAACAGGTGAAGCTGGTTTTAAAAAAGCCACAAGTGTGCAGAGCTGTTATCAAAGCAAAGAAGGTTTCTGACAACATGCAGCCTGCCACGACATAAATCCAAATGTACCACAATTCTACAGTTCTACAGTTGCACTTAGCAAGGCAATTAGGATTGCAAATTTTGATAATTGTCTCAATCAGTAGCTGGCAGCATTATCAATAATGGATTAATTAATAACAATGTAACTGTAATCAACAGACACAGGATTTGGGCCGCAAAGTCGGTTCTGTTGCATATTGCTACTATATAGAAATGCTGTTCTAAACAATCCTAATTTGTCTAAAACTAACGAGTTCTGGCCAGAGGTCATTAAGTCTCACTGAAGTCTTTGTCATGGTGGTCGTTGCTAGATAAACCCCCAGGATGCTTTCTGCTCACCAACACAGAACTGTCTGCTGTCCAAGGTATATATTGATGTATATTAAATTCTTAACTTTAATGTACAGTACTTGAAGCTCTACATTTCTACAGTTTCATTTAACAGACACTTTTATTTAAAGCGGCGTACATCTGAGAGTAGATCCAACACATTAAGGATCTAGTCAGGAGAAAACAACCTGGATAAGAGCCATAAAACAGGTTCAGGTGTGATAATAGGACCGTGGTGTCTACAGGAAGTACAGACGGAATAGGATTTTTTTTCATGGTCTGTCAAGTGCAAATGTGTTCAGTGAAGAGCTGGTTTTTAGTTTTTTTTTTTAAAGACTGAGAGAGACTCTGCAGATGGAACAGAGTTTGGTAACTTGTTCCTCCACCAGGGAACCACAGAGGAGAAGAGTCCAACTATGGACCTGCCCTGTTGTGGAGGTTGAATCAGGAGCCTTTTGTTGGCCAAGCGTAGTGAGATGGAGGGAGTGTAGACCTGCATGAGAGAGTTCAGGTAGGAGGAGATGTTTCCATTCTAGTTCTGAATGCAAGAGTCAGAGTTTTGGATTTTATTCGGGCAGCAGCTGGAAGCCAGTGTAGCGATCTGAACAGTGGGGTGACATGAGCTGTTTCTAGATGAAAGCCAGACGTTTTACTGCATCCTGGACCATCTGCAGAGGTTTGACCTCCATGAAAGGAGGCCTCCAGTAAGGAGCTGCAGTAATGGATGGTGATGTTAGAGACCTGGACCAGGAGTGGAGCTGCATGTTCAGACAGGAAGAGTCTGATCTTCCTGATGTTCTACAGGACGAATCGACACGACCGAGTAGCAGAGGACACATGAGCCCTGAAGGTAGGGTGGTCATCCATCATGACACCAAAGTTTCTGCCAGGCTTTGTGGGTTTGAGTTGGGTTGATTCAAGCTGGATGTTGGTTTTTTGTTGAATAGAGGGACTGGCTGGGAGGACAAGGAGCTCAGTCTGGGAGAGGTTGAGTTGAAAGTGGTGTTTTTTCATCCATGCCGAGATATCTGCAAGGCATGATGAGATCTGGACAGAGACCGTGTGGTCTGCTGGGGTGAACAGCCGGAAGAGCTGGGTGTCATCAGCATAGTGGAAGTGGATTATCACACCAAGTGAGGCTGTAACAGTATTGGACACAATAAACAAACAATTACTGTTAATCATTCACTCCAGAAACTCTAAAACTCTGTACCTATTTTTATTGCATTATTTATTGATTGAGGCATGACCCCCTAGAAGAACCGAAGGTTCTTCTTTTCTGACACCAAACCTTCCTCGTCTCCTTTGTCTTGTTCTTATCTGTGTAAAAAAAAAGAAGACAAATTTTGCTGCATGAGTCTCGTAATCAGAGTTTGCTCAGAGTGCAGTAACTTATTGTATAGTTGTGACAGAACTATGTGTCATCAGTGTTAGAATTTCATTTTCTTAAGATTGTAAATGATGAATTTGGGACTGATGGTTTTTGGCACTCACCTGGCATACGTGTCTTCCTTCACACGTATGATGCTGTCTGCCAGTACGAGAACCTCCCACTGACCTTCTGACCAGTTTCTATCCCGGTACCCAGACAGTTTAATAACGACTGATTAGAGTTGAAAACTAATTTCCACATCCCCAACCTACAAATTATTTCTGTGGCTTTTTAGCATATCAAATGGCAGCTTTCTGATCATATCTATCTATAGCAGCTTTTCTCTTTTTTCCTCCAGTGGATAATTCCCCTGAGGTTCATTTTTACTTCTGAAAAGAAAAGTCGCAGTGGGTCAATCTGATATGTGGTGTTTTTCACCTGGAATAATTTTGCAGGGGATATTTTATTGAAATATTTCTTTAGAGACAAAGATAGTCTGACTTTGTAATACATGTTTCACTGACATTACTATTTGCTTTATATATTTTATATATTTTCTTTATTTATTTATATTTTCTAATCATAAATGAGCCTTTCAACACCATTAGCTAACACAATGTAGCATTAGAACACAGGAGTGATGGTTGCTGGAAATGTTCCTCTGTACCCCTATGGAGATATTCCATTAAAAATCAGCCGTTTGCAGCTAGAATAGTCATTTACCACATTAACAAAGTCTATACTGGATTTATCATTCATTTAATGTCATCTTCATTGAAAAAAATGCTTTACTTTCAAAAATAAGGACATTTCTAAGTGTGTGAACGGTAGTGCATACAGAGTAAATCAAACATAAAGGAGTATTATGTTAATCAGTTGGTCAGAAGTAAAAGGGCAATGCAAGGATTCACATAAATCAGCTTCTCACTGACTCGTTGCCTTTACTGTATGTGGACCAATCATGCTTACTGTTGTGTATCGTCACCTCCTCAAAGGTCCGTTCTGTGGCAGGAAAAGCCCTGATGTGTGTTTGTTTCTGTGATATAACACCAATTATATCCTGGGAGCAGGGCTGTATACCTGGTGGATGTTTACTGTTCTGCATAGAGTTACCTACTGTTTGTGTTTGACTCTGACTTCTACCAATTTGTACGGCAAAAAAAAATAGTGCCACAGCCCTGAGACAGAACCAGTTCAGTGATGGAGTTGAGGATATATTGTTGCGCATAGAAATATATCACCCACTCTTGGTATGACGGTGTTGCTGTAATTAGTATTGATTTAGAGAAGAGAAAGGGGTCAACTTAAAAATAATCACACAGTCACACCTCTGGATCAGATAATCCAGATGTCATTGAATCTAAATGTTAACATTTGGTACCCATTACCCTGAATTAATCTGAACAACATTAAAACTGCTTCTTAAGGTATTTGATCTTCACTTCTTAATGCACTTCTTAATTTCACACCAGCATAACAATGTCCAACACTTTACTGCTCTATTCCTGATGGAGTCAGACATCCTGATATGCCACTTTATGGATCTGCCGGTGTGTTCTCAACAAAGCTAAACCAAACTAAATACCACGGAACTGCAGAATGAGAACAAGGACACAGAGAGGATGCAAATTAAAGTCATATTTATGAATCCTCTATCTGGTTAACTTACAGCCCTTCAATGTAAAGACTGAATACTAGAAAAGACGTACAGGCAACAATATTCTTCATTTTACTACTTCACTATTTCATTTAACCTTTCCTTCATTTTCCTGTGTACTGTTAACGATGTTATCTTGATTTTTTCGTGGGATTTTTAATTAGATTCACTGCAGCTTGTGAATTTGAGACAGTTCATCACTTTATAATCACTTTACTGTTGTGATTTTGCGTTGGTTTTTAATGATGCTGTTGCTCGCCTTGTTCAGTGATATATCATTATTATCGCATAATGAAAACTGGTCACTATAGAAGGTTTCTGTCAGTTTGGTCAAAGGCCTATCTGGGTAAACAAACCAACAAACAAATTGTAGTGAAATACATATGTTACAAATGGTTCACATAATGAGTTCATCGTTGTGCATATTTCCACTGTACTTACACTACCGTTCAACAGTCTGGGGTCACTTAGAAATGTCCTTATTTTTGAAAGAAAATATTTTTTTTTTCAGTGAAGATAACATGAATTGAATGATAAATCCAGTGTAGACATTGTTAATTTGGTAAATGACTGTTCTAACTCTAAACGGCTGATTTTTAATGGAATATCTACATGGGGGTACAGAGGAACATTTCCATCAACCATCACTCCTGTGTTCTAATGCTACATTGTGTTAGCTAATGGTGTTGAAAGGCTAATTGATGATTAGAAAACCCTTGTGCAGTTATGTTAGTACATGGATAAAAGTGGGAGTTTTCATGGAAAACATGGAATTGTTTTGGTGACCCCAAAGGTTTGAACGGTAGTGTATTCTGTCAACAAAGCACCAAGCTGTTGATCTGAGATTTATTTTTGTGCAGACATTCCCTGAAACCAACAATGTTCTGCTGAGATATCTTTAATGATGACACAAGATCCAATATTCCAGCAATCCTCCTTGATATTCACTGTGTACATATAAAGAGAGTTTTGAAAAATTCATTCTCTCTGCTTCATCCTGAAGGTAAACGGTTTGCAATGGCAAAAAAAAGATGCAGTATTTCAGTATCAAACAACATGCATTCAGGTCTTCCTCTGGGTGCTTCTACCATGGCCAGGCCAATCGGTTAGAAGTGTGTCAATCCTTTGGGCACACTCTGTTGAGACCATCACATATGCAGACACAGTTGCATCCAAGAAATATGACATGTCAGAGTTAATCTGACAGCCCGGCTCAGAGCTGTAATGAGAATTTAAATTGTGTTTATTACACCGTGCCTGTAATCTGACACCTTGTCAATTAGCCATCAGCGCCAGCCGTCCCTGGGACCAACATGGCCATTTATTTCATGTGCAGTGAGCATGGACTCAGACACATGTACAACATGAGGCCACCCAGGTGAACACAGAAAACACACAATAATGTATGCATGTACTGAGGTTTCACAGTCCAAGCATAAGTTTGTCTTTGTTTTTTAAATCTGGAGTACACAACATATTAGATTTTACAAGTAAGCTCTGTATGCTATGGGGACTAGAAATCTTACTGAAAATTGTGAATTCATATGCTTTTTTTCGAAGGACTGAGGTGAGATTCCACCTTCTACTGCTGAGACATTATGGTTCATGTTTTGAGGTGCAGCATCAGCATATAGTGAACAAAACAAAAATCCTAAATCCAAACACAAACTGTCAGAAGCAAGCTGTCCCCTAAAAAAATCAACTGTGAGAAAAGAGAGTAATGGGAGTATAATTTTACAGAGAGCGCTACAGGGATGTTCTGTTAGAGATAGACAGCAGAGCTTCTAGTACTCTGGTGGTAACAGGAGTCATTATTGTGTTGTCAGATAGTGTAGTTTAGGCATACTAGTGTTATCATGACGTACTGTTCTGAAAGTGATTTAGCTTTTTTTTTTTACCATAAAGTACAGAGTTGTTCAGTCGTCAAATACAATCAGTCAAAAATGTCATCAACCTCAAAAAATAATTGCAGCTAAAATTGCCTCATTTGCATTGAAATAAACCACCAAGAAACAAAACAAAGGGAAATGAATAGATTGTTTCCATATTTGCTGTTTGCTTATAAATTGAAATTTAAGATGGAATCACACAATGAACTTCAAAAAAGGTTGTTTAAGTCATAACTTCTGTATGGAATAAACGAATAGAAATGAACCAAAGGTGCGTTGAGCTGAGTTTAGCTGTTTCATCCTGTTTCTAGTCTTTATGCTAAGCTAAGTTAGCCCAATGTCAGTAATAAAACTAACACAATATAGTTTGAAAGTGAACCAAGCTGTGGGTCATTACTCTGTTTAAAGATGTTCTGAGCACTGGAAAACACATCACTATCATCACTGTACGATTTCTGGCAAATTAAATCTTTGAAGAATTTGTGGTGGATTTGTAGTAGGATCACAATCATGTGATCGTCAGCAGGCAGCTGATGTTGTGTTCGCTTGTTGTCATGGTTACAGTGACGCCGTGCTGCTATCTGGCAATGATACAGAAATCTTTAACAAATCCGTGGATCCAGACTATAAGCTGCATCACTGCCAAAATCCAATCACTTGGTCCTTGTGTCATTTCTGACCTTCACTGGAAATTTCATCCAAATCCGTCGGTCCGTTTTTGAGTAATGTTGCTGACTGACAGACAGACAGACAGACAGACAGGCTGACAGACAGGCTGACAGACAGACAGACAGACAGACAGACAGACAGACAGACAGACAGACCAACCAGTGCTGATCAACACATAACCCTGCACTTTGTGTGAAAACACTTTCACTATGTCAGCAAACTTGTACACATTTAGAACAGTACTGTCAGGTTTAAAGACCAGAGCTAATCTGACGGCTTTAGGAGTTAAAGTCATCAAGTCCAGCCAATAAACTATTTTCCATGTCATTCCCCTTTCCCATCAGCAGCTTCCTGAATAGTTTAACCTTTGCCTATTAGTGTAACCTTAAATCTTTAAAGTTCATGTTTGTGTGACAGTCTTCCTCACCTGCTGCTTTGCATCTAGAATCTCTCAGTGAACACCTGGACTGTGTCTCCTCACTGTGGTCATCTACCAGAACTACAGCTTCCTGGTCCTGCAGTCAAACTGATCAAAGGGCATTTAGAGGACACAAAATGCCTCAGCATATTATTAGATCATTTATCATATTAAGTTACTGTGACAGGACAAATAACCACCTCTGATTGATGCTAACAGAATGCAGGGAAACAGCGAGCATCCCTCAGCTCTGGGTGAATTCTAGATGAGGTGGAACAGAGACGGGCAGTGAAAAGAAGATCTGCCCTAATCACCTGTAGTGCTTCAGGCATGTTTGTGGGTTTTATTACAGAAAGGAAGAGCTTAAATTAATCTCAACAAATTAGCAATTATCTTCTCTTTCACTTCTAGTCAGGAATAATGTTTTTACATTTCTGCAGATCCACTTCAAGCAGATTTTTATTACATTGCTGTCAGTGATGTGAGAGACTAATGTCTGTTGGTCATATGGTGATACAGGAACCCATGTCTCAGGATTTAACAGCAGCTCAGCAACACCTTGCATAGAAAACATTTTCTGATCTGCAGTCCCAGCACATTTTCAGAATCTTCCAAATGAGATTTCAGGTTTATTCCTCTCCTATTTAATGACAAACCCTGTCTGAGCCAAACTGTCTTTAGGTTTAGATGTTATTTGCCCGTTAAATGGCTGTCATCAGTGCAGATTGTTTCCATACAAATGGGCCTATATGAACCTCTGCCACCTTCTAGTAGCTCAGCGGGCTGATGCCATAAACATAAAGTAACCCCGGTAACACTGCTGATCCCTTGCTATCATCAGACTAACTGCAGGTTAAATCTCTGGTGGAGTCACCACACTGGAAATGTACAAAATGGACCTCTGTACATTGTGATAGAGGAACAGTGAGTATTTCCACCAAAACCATGATCCTTTTCTGAACTTTGTCATGTAGTTTTGAACCGTAAACTTAACCAAACACAGAGCAGGGAGTCAAAACAAGACTTCAGTGAAACAATGAATAGAATCATGCTTCAGATGGGAGTTGAACTCAAGTCTTCTGCATACCAGTCCAGAGATTTCACCAGCCTCTTACACCTCCACGTATGGACTTCTGTTTCTCTTTATAAATGATAAATCACAGCTTCACTGGCATCCTGACCTGGATGAGGTCCCTGCAGGTCAGCATGTATGGGTGTGATCTATGATGATAATGGCCATTTTTTGAGCTGATGACATCTGAAATTCCAACCAACCTACTCCCTACTCAGAACATCATTCAAACTGACAAAACTGCACACAGCAGGGATAGAACTTTTCAAGCTATTCTGTTGATGCAAACAGTGAATTAAGCTCTGCAGAACCCCAACCAGAAGAAGTTATGTCTTCAGAAATAAAATAGAGACGAGGCACAAGTCAGGGTGCATGTTATATGACAGGGAACAACACCATGACCAGATTAGCTCAAGGTGAGATAATCCCAGTCTGAGTACTGTAGCTGATGGTGTGTATCCCTTTCTAGCTATGTAGTGGAATGACAGATTGGCAGCATTGGTCCATGCCAAGATAAACAGATGTTGTTGTGAGAGCACATGGAGGCCCTCCACCTTATTACTGTGTTGTTCCTGTAAAATAGTCACTGGATGTATGTGCTTGTAGAGGGTTAGGGTTAGAATTGGGTTAAAATTGTGATGTTTGGAGCAGATTTTTTTTTTTCCATCTAAAACAACATTGCTACCCACAGTCTGACCAATCACACGGTGATGTTGACAATACTGATAAGGTCTCTGGCATCAGGTTTGTCTGAAATCACTCCTGAACTGCAGCATAAATCACAACTTTAAAAGTGTTAAATATGTTCATTTGTTCTGAGATATTCCACCGGTACTTCTCTGTAACTACTGATGGAAATGTGAAGGTGGTTTGATGCCTGCAGATATATAATTACATGTTAAGCACTCACTTTGTGACTCTCACACACTGTGTGTACGTTTGAGCATTCCTCACACTGATCACCATCAGCGTATCCATGAGCCAACCACAGCATGGTGCACCTTTAATCTGAAGAAGAGGGAAGTGTGTCAACAGTTTCCAGTCAGATGAGGACACGGACTAAAAGCTAATCCACAACTCCTGCAGCCAAATAAATGAGGCGTACGCTGTACAACTTCACTTTTGGCAGGGATTAGCTGTTGGCAGAGGAAGCCCCGTTTTAATTGACAGGCATAACAAGTGCAAAGTGATCGGTCTTGGTGGGAGGCCTCCAAGTTCACCTGCCACTTCTTCATGTATCTGGCAGCGCTGGGTGAGGTGAAGCATGAATAGGTGGGTGTGATGATTAATAACAAATACACTCTCAGCCAGTCACATCGCTGTTCTTGTAGATTTGTGCCACTGGGCCAATCACAGTGAAGCATGACGACAGCAGCTCAACAGGTGGAACGATACTTCTCTAAGAAGTCCTATCGTTTAGAACATTCAGACTAACATGATGTAAACACAGTGCACCACAAAGGTCAGTATGTTATAAGTGAGCTGGTGTGCCTGAGCTGCCAAAGCAGCCACTGGCAGGAAACTCGACACCTTTGCTGGTGTCGAGTTACATGTAAGCCATTTTCCTTGAAAAAAAGCGAAAATAAATTTTTAAAGATGCAACTTTGATACACATAGTTGAGATTTCAGGGTTTAATCAACATGTGGAGAGAAACTTTAAGTACAACTAAATAAATACTCAGATTGATTATTTAGTCCCACTGTTGATTTTTTTTGCAGACTGCAAAAAATTTCTAAAAGTCCTATTCCGTCTGCACTTCCTGTAGACACCACAGTCCTATTATCACACCTGAACTTGTTTTATGGCTCTTATCCAGGTTGTTTTCTCCTGACTAGATCCTTGCTGGTGTTGGATCTACTCTCAGATAGATGTCGCTTTAAATAAAAGCGTCTGATAAATGAAACTGTAGAACTGTAGAACTGTAAAGCGCCTTGAGATGACAGACACTATGTGACCGTTTGGTGCTATGGAAGTAACAGTGAATTTAATTAATGAATTTATTTGCTTTATGAAAGGATTTTACTCTTGCTTCAACACATCCATAGTCTCTTGTACTATTAAGAACTAAGATTCACCTGTTTTTTGGACCATATTTTGCAGAATTGCATTACATTGTTTTTTTTTTTTTTTAGTCTCCATAAAATAACAGAGGCAATTTTCTCTCTTTCTCCCCGGCTTTTTTCCTTTATTATTACAGGCCGTTTAATATGACCATTCTCACACATGCAAACACACACAGTCTCATTTCCTGCCTGATGCTGACTTACAGTCATTTCCCAAACACTTACCCTAACCCAATCCAAACCAAGCCATCACACTAAAAGTTAATGTTTTACCTTGAGGGGACTTGCTGTTTGTCTTCAGAATGGAGGCAGGGCTTCAGTTTGACTGCGTGCACAGATTTATGTCCTCATAACTCGTACACTCACTCCTCCTCCTCTGTCTGCTGCTTGTCATTCAGACTCTGGAATATCTGTCTACTAGACTTTAGCCGAGAGGCAGGGAGAGCATGTCTACCTGTGAAAGCATCTCAGCAGACGTATTACCATACTGACTGAGCTGTGTGTATTAACTTGTAATGGTCACTCCCAAACAGATGTTCTGTAATTAAGAAACTATTAGTTTTAAATGTGGGGAATTTGATGAAATAAATACGGCATTTACAAAGGCTGCTTATTTTCCTCCTGTTTTTATGCTATGCCTCCAAAACAAGCAGCGACACATTCAAGCAGTTCCATTTACCTGATAACAGATCAGGTCGGATTGTGTATAAATGTAAACAGTATTTGTATTTCCAGGTTGTTTTTGTAGAGATGCCTGTCCACAGCATGAAAATGAGTCTCATATGGAGAGAACCTGCACAACTGCACCGTGATTATACTCCCTGTAGCCGACATGTTGCATAGAAGAAGGCTTCGTCTACGTATTCTGTCCTTTAGTGCAGACACAGATTTAGACTGCATGTTAAGGGGTCTTGCATATGTTAGATGGTGAAATATACCTCATGCGGATGCCAATGCTTTAGACCAGGGGTGTCAAACATGCCAAAACTGGCCCTCCAGAGGGTCCAATCCAACCTGTGGGACGACTTTGTAAAGTATAGAAATTCCAGAAAAGACATTAACTGCAGTTTGTAAATTAGTAAAACTATAAATTTAAAATAATTTCTAGACCATGCCAAGTTGTTTTGATCATTAAGGAAAATAGTAGATCGCTCATTGTTCTTTTGCCATTTTGTGTCTCGTTTTTGTAATATTTTGTCTGACTTTTGTCATTTGTCTCATGTTTTTGTCATTTTGTTCCTCGTTTTTGTCGTTTTTTTGGTCTTATTTTTGTCCTTTCGTGTTTTGCTTTATGTGTTGTGTCGTGTGTCGTTTTCTGTTTTTTTGTCTTGCTTGGTGTTGTTTTTCTATTTTTTGTCATTTTGTTTCTCGCTTTTTTCATTTTGTGTCTCATGTTTGTCATATTTTGTCTTATTTTCATTGTTTTTTGTCTTTTTTTTTGTCTGACTTTTGTCATTTTGATCATAAAGTAAACTCCTCTATGGTTCAGTTCCAGATATCTGTGACTAAATGTTGTGTTCCTTTATAGATAAACTGTGATCTCTATGTTGTAATGTGGAAATGATAAACTGAGGCTGAATGTTGCTGAAAGTGAATTTGTTTTTCTTAAGAAATTTCAGTTTATTCATAATGTTTTGTAAAAGGATAATTCCTTAAATGTTTCATAACATACATTTTGCATTAAAACACAGGAAATATTTGGAGTTTATAGCTTTATTATGCTGGGATATTACTGGTCCCGTCTGCTTGAGATGAAATTGAGGTGAACGTATATGGGCATATGGGTTCTGTAAAGCGTCTTGATACAATTTGACCTGTAATTGGCACTATATAAATAAAATTGAATTGAATTGAATATGGAACCTGAACTAAGATGAGTTTGGCACGGCTGGGAACTTTAAGTTCGACACACCAGCTGACCTCACTGACTCCAGCCTTGGTGGACTTCTAGCTAACGTGTGTGTTTGCTCCACAGAGGCTTCCATCCTCTCCTACGACGGCAGCATGTATATGAAGGTGGTGATGCCGACCATCATGCACACCGAGGCGGAGGACGTCTCCCTGCGGTTTCGCTCCCAGCGGGCTTACGGCCTCCTCATGGCCACCACCTCCAGAGACTCAGCCGACACCCTCCGGCTGGAGCTGGACGGGGGTCGCGTCAAACTCACGGTCAACCTAGGTATCGTATAGCTCACCCAGCCATTTGCCTCTACACCTCCACCTTCACCATGAGATGGTTTACCGTTGAGCGGTAACTTCTCCACTCTCCTCCTCTTACTTTTTCTATCTTTATGTGCACAGTCTTTTCATCAGTTACTCATCACTATGATCCCTGAAGGTTTCTACCAGCTCTAGATTAGAGTTTGTATCTTTTTTGCATGAGTGTTAATGCAGTTTGTGACACAAATAACCATAGACTGAATACAGCTATTTATTGAGTAACTTAAGTTATTTTACTTCAGTGGTAAACATGTCTGGCCCATCTAGTCGCATCCATGTCTTTGTTTACAGAACTTTTGAGACAGTCACAGCACAGTAATCAGATTACACTGTATGATGTAGAGATACCGGGTCCAGTCTAATGAAGTATTTTTACAGAACAGTGTGCTGAGACTTTCTAAGAGGTGATCTTCAGTCCATTATTCAACAGGATATTTGCAGAAACTTTTCTTGTATTTCTCACTAACCTCATTTTTGTGTCCGGCATTAAATAATTTCTCTGTCACTTTCCTGTCATCCGGGGTGTTTTTTTTTTCTTTGCTAATGATGGTATCTTTTATGGAAATCTGTGCTTTTTCAAAGTCTTGTTTTTTCTTTCTTTCGTTTACCTGTCAACTCCATTTTCCATCAAGCTTTGTCAAAAGATGGTATTCACCCCTTCAAAGGCCTTAAGCCTGCGGCCCGTCAGGTGAACAGCCCGAGAACAGAGCCCAGCAAAACCAACAGCTGGCTGTGACCCCAAATACTTTAAACACTTCCAATCAAAATATATGTGCCATATATGAAACATGAGTCACAAACCTCAATTTATATCTTGCTTTTACAGAATGTAGAGCAATAAAAAGTAAGAGTAACAGTAGCGTTAGCAGCTATTAACTGTTTCTTAAAGTCACATTTAAATACACATTTCACTGATTATATGATTATTCATGTAAGACTAGATGTAGTCAAACTATCTGGAGCTCTAATTGGTCAAAGCTCATATGAATTCTTCACCTGTTTTGATCTGTGTGATTTTCTGCAGTACTTTTATTAAAGCGTAAATATCCCTAGCTCTAGTTTCTGCTCCAGCTTAGCGAGGCCTGAAGGAGTAGGGTTTGATTTGATGGTTGGGGTTCCTGTGCCTCTGCATGGTGCTGGTGCTGATTGGATCGTGGCTGTTTGCTCCCACTTTTCTGTTGCGGTTGACGACACATGAAACCACCAGCCACATGGCGACCAACCCTCACTGTCCTCACGGCTGCATACGGCAGTTATTCTGGCCTTCTCTTTCCCTATCACACTGTTATTGGTCTGACAAAATCTACTTTTTTTGCTGTGTGAATTGCAAAAGCATTTGTGGCCCTAAAATGGATTCTGCTACCAACTTACGGGTGCAGAAGCTTTGGAGTCAGAGATTATGACTTCTTTGATGTGAACACAACAACGCAAATTCAATCAGTCAGTGCAGGGTTGGAAAATCTATGTAGCCGGTACTACAAGTGGCCATTTTACTATAAATACAGCATCTAAGAAATTAAAAAATATGCATTGTTTTATTAAGTAATAAGTAATGTAATGGTGTATTAATTTCATGATTATTTGGCCTTAAGTTAAATCTCCTTATCAGTGGAATAAAATGGCTGCCTTTCTGCATGTGTGCGTCCCCGGAAGGGTGGACTTTTTGTTTTTGGATGTCTGCAGCAGTAACCTTGAAGGATGCAATTTCATCTGTCATTTATTCTTCCCCATCTAGACTGTATCAGGATAAACTGTAACTCCAGTAAGTTAACACTCAAGTTTCATTTTGCTTTCTATGTTGATGGTATGTTGATGTTGTTCCTTTGTTTTTGTTTTTTTTTTCTTTGGAAAAAGAAATGTATTTTTAAAAATGTAAGTCCTGCACCACACACCAACCTTTTTATGATGCGGAGAAAGACATCGATCAGTTGGTTTGAGCTTTAATTCAACAGAAAGCAACAGAAATAGACGATAATAGACTATTGTGTTATGCATAGATGGACAGATAGATGTAGATACAGATACAGATATATAGATATAGATATTTAGATATGCATAGAATGTAATATTACAATATACATTTCAGTACAGCTTGTTTTTCACTTTGCAATTACAAAATTAGGACATAATGCAGAATCATAATCAATGGCATTAGGTGACTACAGTGTAAGAGCCACATGTAGTTGTGGCAAAATGCAATTAAAATTTATTATCTAGTATTTGAAACCACATCAGATGCAAAATAGAATACTCCAAGTCAAAAATCTGATTCTGTAAACCCTTTATTCTCAGTTACAGAGACACTTGGATAATCCATGAAGTATTTAGTGCTGTAGATGAAGTTGTTTGACACCATCTAGTAGGTGGACCTGTAAGGGATCGTAGCTTTATATCCCTGACAAAACTTTTAATCATAACTGAAGACTCCTTTTTCTAACACACAAGACAGTACGGTTCCTTCCATTGACTATTCTTAATTATAAAGAGTGAATAAATGGCAAAACATTGTATGATAGCGCACCAATAAATATTGGTAATCAGTGCTCACCCTAATTTCATGCTAACATCCACAGATTAAGACTATGAATCAGTACTGGTTTAGAAGGCTGCTTGTTTTAGGGAAATTTCAACATCCAGTATTAACATGGTTGAAAGTGATGAAACCTTCCATGACAACAGTAACTGAAACTCACCATCACCTCAAACAGACGAAACAGTACCCCCAATTTAGTCCCAGCTGAAGGATCTGATTATTTATGTACTGTATAAGTTTATGAATTGAATTAAATGGTAGGCCAGTTTCACATTGTTGCACATCCCATAAACAATCAAGGAGTTAATTAATTTATACTGAATATGAATGTGGCAGAGCTAACAACACGTTGATTCAAATTGTGTCTAAAGCAACTAAAGAAACTGGATTAATAACCTTTGAAACACAGCACATTATTACATTGACTTCAAAAACAATCATGGTTTGTACACATTCCTATTCCACATAATTAGACATTTTAGAACTGGACTATTTGATGACAGAGTGGTGTCATAGAAGAGTGACATCCAAAACTGGACCTGGATTTCCATGATGTTTCTGTATTGCTGTGAGAATTCAGAATCAAAGTTGTGAGGTTAAACTATTGATGCAGCTCTGGTGAATCACTGAACTCTCTTTGCCTCTAATCTGTCAGCTGCTGCTTTGTAATGCTGTCCCTAGTCAGTAGGAATTGCTTTTACTCATGTGGAGGCCATTGAGATCTTTGCCTCATCCATATTATTTTTACATGTTGTATCTGTGCATAGTGATAGAAATGCAGTTGCAATCAAAACTTCACAATCCTGTGAAGACATTCTAATGATGCAAAAGAAATTTAGTGAAACATATCAATTAAATCCTTGGTTTCTTTCTCCAATACGGCATATAAACCAATTGTTCAACCTCCAGTGTCACTATTTAAAAACTTCCTCTAGTATAATCTAGTTGTTGGCATGTCCATATAGTGTTTTTTATATGCTTGAAGATAGATCATGAGTGAAATAAGCAGTTAGTGCCATATTGCTGAGCATTTCCACTTGAAACTCAAGTCTTTTCAATGACAGTCTCAAAAACACGGATTCACACTTCTGGGGTTTCAAACATAACACATAAAAGAACCAATACCCCACCCAGGGAACCAGTTTCTCCAACTGGTAGAGTAAGGCTTCCTGTATCATTCTTCTTCTTCCGATCTGATTTCCAGATTTGTTATGTTTGACTAAGCTGCTCCAATGTTTCAACCATTGAAGATGTGGAGACTTCATTCTCGAGACAGCAGCAGTGTAGAGTTATCTAAGTTACTGGGAATATTTTCATAGGAAAAAAATCACATAGACATAGAAAATATTTTGTAAAGGTTTCATTATTGACCAGAGTTGGACTTTAATAATACAAATCTTTGACCTTCATGACATCCAGTAAACTTGTAGTGTCTCCTCAGAAACGTCTGATACCTGTCTTTCTGAATTTCCGATGAATTCTTGAACTGCCGCTGCTTTCTTTAAATCCAACCAGCAGTTCATGATGCCACTCACTTGGTCACATTTATCAGTTCCTGAAGCAAAACAACCCACAGCAGGTGTTTAATGGGGAGATTTCCTCGCCTGTTGAAAATGCCAGACTTTCCTTTTTATCTCTTCCCCCAACCCAGAAAAGGTCGCTGCCCTGCCGTGACTTTTAAACATGTGATGCTCCAGACTATTTCTTGAAAATCTCCCTTCTTGATGTGATGAAAGGAATGATATCGAACCACAGTCAGTGTGGTTGCAAGATTCCCAAAGGCAAATCGGAAAGATCACATCACACATTTTTTCTATTTAAAATAGAATGTGCGTTTCAACTTATACAAATGTAATAACCAGAGTAAACTGAGTATCTAACCACACTAACTCAGCAGGGTTCCAGCATTTTGAATGCAACTGTATCTGTCCAATAGGGCAACAAATACAGTGACAATATTTAATAACTATAGTTCTAAGATGTGTTCAATAAATAGATGCACACCCATGTGTGCAGAGATGACATGACTTCAAATATTACAATACAGTTCATTTAGGCATAAAAACTGAAAATGGCACTAATAAATCTAACATGTGAGAATTGTCTTGGACCTCCAAAAGCAGCTCTGATGGAGCTCTGGGCTCATTCTGAAAATGGCCGCTTGATTTCCAACAGTTTGAGTAGATAAATATGTAATCAGTGAACATTACTTATTGCTTATCTGTCCATTGTATTTGAAAATATATTTTGTTCCACGCTGTCTGTGTCATGTCTAGTTGTTTAATATAGTGAAGGGAAATAATTAATGCACGCATTTGTGGCCAACAAATATCTCAGTGATGTTTCAGCAAAATCCAGATTAGATTCTTTAGTAAGTGACATTATAGGTCCGAATCCCACACTCCAATGTTAGTCTCTGTTTTAATCATGTTAATAGTTATGATTGACTGTGAAGTTCAGATACCACCTCCTGTCGCATCTTATCTTAGATGTCCACACGGGTTTCTTTTGACCAAGACTTCTTAATTTTAAACATGTACACCATCGTTCAAAAGTTTGGGGTCATCCAGACAATTCCATGTTTTCCATTAAACTCCCACTTTTATCCATGTACTAACATAACTGCACAAGGGTTTTCTAATCATTGATGAGCCTTTTAAAACCATTAGCTAACACAATGTAGCATTAGAACACAGGAGTGATGGTTGCTGGAAATGTTCCTCTGTACCTCTATGGAGATATTCCATTAAAAATCAGCTGTTTCCAGCTACAGTAGTCATTTACCACATTACCAATGTCTACACTGGATTTATCATTCATTTAATGCTATCTTCAATGAAAAAAGCTGCTTTTGTTTCAAAAATAAGGACATTTCTAAATGACCCCAAACTTTTGGACACTAGTGTAGGTTTTGTGCTTAAATCAGATCAGAAGACACTCATAGGTACAAGAAAACAGAAGACAACTTTTCTGTCAGCTTTCATGAAGTTTGAAAAGTCCGCAGACCTTGATGAATCAGCATCTCTATTGGATGACCCAGAAAAACAGCATGTTTAGTTGATTAGTTTGATTACTAGCTCATATTGGTTCCTTCAGAACCCTTGAAGGACTTTCAGGAGGCTACATTTGCTACGTTTCAGCAAACCTCTCTTCAAATGAGAAAACCCAGATTCTGTCACATTATGGATCAAAAAGAACATGGTTAGAAAAATGTCATTATATATATCTACAACAAAACAACAAGAAGTTGTATTTAATTTTATATTGGACTGGTGATGCATTTGCCTTCCATTCAATAGTCAGAAAAAATAATGAAGAGGGAAGCAAAAGTAGCAAAGGACAGGAAGAATTGAAAGGAAAAGATTTCTATAAACCTACGATGGGTAAAAGCAATTTTTAAAAATGTAGTTGTCCTTTCTCTGTTCAAACTCCTAGAGAGCCATGACCCTGTTCAGCAGCGTAGCAGTCTCATTTGTGAGGAAGATGTCAAGTATTTTGTATATTTTCACTGTATAATTTACTGACTAAACCAAACCTTTGTTTCCCAAAGGAGTAAGATTTAGTTCAAAATCCATCTTTTTCAGTAATTAGCAAGCTACTAAGCAGCTTGTAGGACTCCTGTCGATGTTTCCAGACAGCCTGGTGGGGAAACAAAGGTTTGGTTTTAGCCTCAGGATGTCCTTAACTTTGTGACTGACCATTGTTCTCAGGCAAGGGACCGGAGACCCTGTATGCCGGGCAAAAGCTCAATGATAATGAAT
The DNA here is from genome assembly GCF_022539595.1 of Amphiprion ocellaris. Taxonomy (NCBI): domain Eukaryota; kingdom Metazoa; phylum Chordata; class Actinopteri; family Pomacentridae; genus Amphiprion; species Amphiprion ocellaris. The sequence continues at coordinate 23,441,309 of NC_072785.1, read as the reverse complement.
GGCATACAGTGCGTGTGGTGCGTCGTGGCAAAACCTACAAGCTAACGGTTGACGATGATGTAGCAGAAGGTACTTACCTGCACAACTGGACATGTTCTAAGAGTTGCTTTGTCACCATGCTGTGGTGTGTTAGCATAGACAGCTGATAGTGTCAGTGTGTAATTATAGCACAAAGACAGTACGTAGATATGTGATCATTAGTGACAGTTTGCATTCATCTAATACTGTTAATGTAATTTTCTCCTTAAATCAGCCCTTTTGTGTTAGTGTCAGACAGTGTTCTCTTTTCTTTTCGTTTTTTGTCTTTCTTTTCAACCCATCCCCTCCACCCTCCCCATCTCCAGGCCAAATGGTGGGTGACCACACTCGTCTGGAGTTCCACAACATTGAGACAGGCATCATGACGGAGCGCCGGTTTGTTTCCAGCATCCCGTCCAGCTTCATCGGACATCTGCAGAGCCTTAGGTACTCTGAACCCTGAGGTTTTTGAATGAATATTTCCTTTAAAAAGTCTCAGTCATCACTTATTTCACATTAGCAATGCATCATATTACAAGTTACAGCACGTTTACTCAGCAGTCTCTCAATGAATAGCTGGTAAAGGTCTGAGAACACTGTGTAGCTAAAGACCCTGTTCTCAAACCAAGACAAAATGAATTATTACCACTGCTTTCAGTTTGTTAGCTGGTTTTGGAGTTCTGCTGCCTTCAAATACCTACAAAAATCAAAAACCCCAGCTTTGTTCTCTTAGGAAACAAACTAGCCTTAACTGTAAATCTAACATTTAGCTCAGGCTTTCCTATGTTCTTATAGCTGTGCTTAAACAATGTGTTTGTAAGAACTTATTCTATAGGTCAGTCATTTCAAGTGCTTACCTTTCACATTCCTCAGATTTAACGGCATGCTCTACATTGACCTGTGCAAGAACGGTGATATCGATTATTGTGAGCTCAACGCTCGCTTTGGGATTCGTTCCATTATCGCCGACCCTGTTACCTTTAAATCCAAGAGCAGCTATCTGAGCCTGGCCACGCTGCAGGCCTACACATCCATGCACCTCTTCTTCCAGTTCAAGACCACCTCCCCAGACGGCTTTATACTCTTCAACTCTGGAGATGGCAACGATTTTATCGCTGTGGAACTGGTTAAAGGGTATGTTTCTGAAAGGATTCTTGTTCTTATTTGGTGCACAAAACCTGGAAGGTTCAGTAGTAACATTATTTGTTCACAAACATAACTGGTCATCATTAATATTTGCAGAATAACAGTAGAATATTCATATGATGATGTACAAACCCTGTGCTGTGTGCAAGGGCTTGCAGTGATGAACCTACAGAGAATAATCACCTGATACTCCCAGCTACCTGATCTTTACGCTGAGTTCTACCTCATGGTTCGGCTGACAGCAGCTGTGTTGATTCACTCCCAAGAAACAGCTTCTACCTGCTGACCTGAAACTTGCATAGATACAGTCAGCAAGCAGAAACAGAACTAAAAGCAGACCAAATATTTCCAACAGCAGCAAGTTTTCACAGTTTGTTTCTCCTCCCCACAAATGGTCAAAACAGCCAGTTATTCCAAGTTCCAATGGTTTAGATTTTCTCAGGTTTACTCACAATGAACAGTACTGGATCTTACATGTATGAACTGGGCTGCACCCTGTTGTAGGTTACAATAATATTTCAATTTGCTGGTGACATAGCAGGTGTCCAGCATCCCCGGGTTCTCACTTACATTCAGGCAGATAAAACACCCATTTTGTGTCTAGATACATGTGGACCCATTGGTTCAGTTTGAATCTGATTCAAGGAAGGCAAACTGGATTCAGGACTCTTCATGCCTTCATATGGATAGAAGAAGAGAAGAAGAAGACAATGAAGGCTGCAAAATGAACACAGTTATGGTTACTTGAATCATTAATCATCTTTTCACAATGGCTTGTCCCTAGAATATATCACACTTAGAGCTGTAGTCTGTTGCTATGGCAACATATCAGACCCACTTAGTACCAAAATACCCATAATTCACTCTGTTGAACCTCAGTGGTTTAGATTAACTCATGTTTGTGCCTCTCCTCCCCCACTGACACCATGTTTGCTTGTCTGACCTAAAAAATAGGAAAACACAGAATTCATGAAGATATGAAATTGTGTTAGTTTTTACTCCACCTGCCATTAAAGCTGTGATCAGATGTTGAAATGGGCTGCGCTGCCTTGATGATAGATTACATCATTCCCATGCTTTTTATGATTTTCTGGCATTTATCTACGGCTGTGATCTCTGAGGTCTGTGTTGTTCATGATCAAAGTTCCAAAACCTGAGATGAATCTACACTACCGTTCTAAAGTCTGGGGTCACTTAGAAATGTCCTTATGTTTGAAAGAAAAGCAGTTTTTTTCAATTCAGACACCATTAAATGAATGATAAATCCAGTGTAGACATTGTTAACGTAGTAAATGACTATTCTAACTGGAAACGGCTGATTTTTAATGGAATATCTCCATAGGGGTACAGAGGAACATTTCCAGCAACCATCACTCCTGTGTTCTAATGCTACATTGTGTTAGCTAATGGTGTTGAAAGGCTCATTGATGATTAGAAAACCCTTGTGCAGTTATGTTAGCACATGAATAAAAGTGGGAGTTTTCATGGAGAACATGGAATTGTGTGGGTGAACCCAAACTTTTGAACGGTGGTGTACATATTAAAACATTATTTACTAAAAAGGCTCCCTCTAAGTCAGAGGTTCAAGCTTCAGTCTTCTCTAAATGCAGTAGAGGTGCTTTCTCCTTAAAAATGATCCCATGTCCATTTCAGATTGGATTGGGCTTGAATGTCTACCGTATGTAAATAAGAAGTTGACATTGTGAGTTCAGAAAGAGTAAAATATAGGTGAAATCCAACTGCTACAATTTATTTCTGTAGCCTCCAGAGCTGACCTGTCCAAAGAAAAGAATGAGGTTATTGGGGAAGAGAAAGGAGAGGAGACTGAACAAAGTGGCTATGTAAATAGTCATTATAGTAATAATAAGGACTTTCTGAGCTGCACTTTATGCAGACATGTCCATAGCACAGACAGAAAGTATAGACCCGGAAATGTTTATGATGTATCATATTTTTGATTCAGAGTGGCCAGTTTATGAACATTTTAAAGAATATCTTTGAAAACATAAAATTTCTTAGGAAATCATTAAGTCGTTCCCTTCTTTCTTGCAGATACATCCACTATGTCTTTGACCTTGGAAATGGGCCCAACCTCATCAAGGGGAAAAGTGAACGGGCACTAAATGACAACCAGTGGCACAATGTGGCCATCACTCGAGACAACAGCAACACCCACACACTGAAAGTAGACGCTACAGCCACCAGTCAGAGCATCAACGGGGCCAAGAACCTGGACCTGAAAGGTATGCTCAGGATAAGATCCATCGCATGGTTACATCTCCGTGTGAGTTCAGTTTTCATTTGAATGCTTTTAGGTTTGTTTTGTCCTATTACATTTGACAGCTTTAGACATTAAAGCGCATAAGTAGTTTTCCTGCTTTTTCCCTTAGAAGTCATTTTAAGATGACATAACTGCATGTTTTTTCTATACCACAGGTGATCTGTTCATCGCAGGACTTGGACCAGGCATGTATGGCAACCTGCCTAAACTGGTGGCTTCCAGAGAAGGCTTCCAGGGCTGCTTGGCATCGGTGGACCTCAACGGTCGCCTGCCGGATCTCCTCAATGACGCCTTGTTTCGCAGCGGGCAGATTGAGCGTGGATGTGAAGGTACACCGTCCCTCAGATCTCAGCCTGATTTAGACTACTACAACACAAACTTCAACTCCAACTTCAGCTCCAGCAGCCCTTTCTTCCTGCTCAATGCAAACGGTAGCTCCTCAGCTCTGCATCCTTACGGGAGTCGCTCCATCTTATTAACTGTACTCGTCACCTCGCTCGCCCACTGCTAGAGCCCGACCAAAACACTTCCTCAGCTACACCACACGTTATCGGCCACATTGGTCGTCCACTGACAGTGCCGTCACATTCACTATTAGAGACGTTTTAGCCAGTGCAGCGACATAGCATAGCCCCAGGTGCTCTATTTTTTATCTGTTGTGGTTTTGTAAAGTTATTTTTTCGGAAGGATGTGACTGTCTACGGTCTCAAACGATATAATCAGTATGTAAAAGTAGATACTACAGAGATTCTAATGAGCCTATTTCAGGTGTGTTGTACAGAGATAGAGCAAATTTTGGTCCTAAAGTTAGTATTTAAATCTATTGAAAATCCCTTTACTAAGCCACGCCCCTTTAATTACAGAGACTATGACTTTCCTTTCTTGCCCTCTGTTCATGTCAGTGATTAAACTGACAGATGTACAGGATGTTTGGAGTCATTTTAAAACAAGTGGTCCTGGACAAAAGTAGACCTGAGTAGCTTGTCATTTTTGTGAAGGTTTTACAGATTCTTCCACGAGATCCAACTAACTTTAATCAACTCTGTGAATTGGCTAAAGCTAAAAAAGAGATGGGCATTTTACGGTATATATGCATGGTGTCATGGGAAGTCACTGTAATTATGCCAAGGATGTGTCAGTGATGTAACCATCGAACCCCATAAAATAACGCAGGATAATAAGATGTTAACACAGTTTTGACACAACCTGTTGTTGTTTGAGGAGTTCAGGCCATGCTTATCAGCAGTTACAATTACATATATTACAGAAAAAAAAATGGATTCAACCCACCCTGTGAACAAGCCTTAACTTTTGGACACCAGTTTACTGTTCTAGGTAGGTGTAGCTAACTGTTGTTGTGCTTACAATCTCTCTTTCGGGTTGGGGTTTAGCAAACGGACAACTAAAACAATGCGTCTCTGAGTTTGGATGCACAATTTTAGCAGCATTACTAATCTGCATCAGGCCATACATGGACTCCAGTCCACAGTTTGTTCACACAGCAAATCTTGCCAAAGGTTTTAATGTTCTGTACTCATCTCCAGTTGTTCAGAACTGTTCTGTAGCTACATCAAAATGGGCTGTCGAAACATTTTGCACAAGCAAGCAAACGTCACTGTGGACAAAATGTTTCCATCTTTCTGTGCAAGTTGTGCATTTTTGTGGCTGTTTTTGTCATCCCCTGAAGGTTCTGGGATCTTCCATCTTCCACAACCTGTTCTCGTTTGCATGGAGATCATTTTCTGTACAGCAGTTTTTTCTTATGCTTGCCATATCATTGAGTGTACTGTATGTTTTTTAACATTACCTTACAGAGCCCCACTTCTGACCGACGAATGTGTTAGTTAACATTTCATTTAAATCCTAACAGAAAACAGCAGTATGTGTACTGTACTGTCCTCCTTGCTGTGACTATTTTAAAGGGTTGAGAACGATGTTTTCATTGAACTGTATGCACTGCAAGAAAGTAATGGTTGATTTACTTTATTTTTCCAAATAAAATCTCATCAATCACAGTTGGTCTTGTCCATGGCATTCTAATGTCTCATTTTTATGTGTGCTTGTATAATTTTGTATGGTTTTCTTCCTTCGTTTTTTTGCAACGCATCATGATCAGCTGATTAATCATGTGAGCTGTTTATCCATCATTACAAGCTTTCATCACATGGAGTGGATTTGTGTTTCTTAAGCCAGTGAGCCTTTATCAAAGCCCATTTTTTGATTAGTGATCTGGCGGTTCAGGCTGCAGCAGTACTCTGGACCGTCACTAGATGGCGACGCTGTACTGCTGCTAAACATTCAGAAGACGCACCAGGAATACCTTTACACATCTTACATTAAATCCTGAACCAGATCAGTGGATCAAACAGAGGGACTTGGAGCTGCAGGATATTTTTGCATTGTAAGTCATTCAGAGTTTCTATCCCCTCTTTCAACTAATCATCAGTTCATTGGTCCTGAGTGCCACTTAAACAGAACAACATTTAACCAGGTAAGTTTCCACACATTTACTTCATTTGAAAAGAAAAGTAGATGTTGGCGGACAGTTTGTCTGCTTTTGTGAAGATTTTTGCACATGATTTTTCAACCTGGATATAATGAAAAATGACTATTGTTAACCACAAATGAAAATTGAATGATTGAATCTGAAAGTAAAATGTATAATAATAATAATAATAAGAAGAAGAAGAAGAAGAAGAAGAAGGCAGGAAAATAAAACAGACAAGTCATAAAATCTTTAGTTATTAAAACACCTGCAGCACTATTTTTATGTATAAAACCAACACAGCGTTGGAAAAGGTTGCATTAAAAGAAAGACTTTCCACAGGAATGTTTAATTCAAGTATACTCTTTAGAGTAATTTAAGGAACATATTGTGATACAGAATATGTATTTGCAAACATCATTTTGAATGTTTGGGATGACAAAGTAATCTTGACAATGGCATCAAACTAAGTATTTATTATAAATAATTTAAACTCAGTTGACTTAATAAATTTAACTCAATTTAATTGATTTTTCTTCATGTTGAGATGAGGATTTTCAGGCCCTCACCGATCTAAACATCTAAACAGTTTCAGACAGTTAAGACTGGAAAGTAAAATTTCCTTTGAGTTTAGAAGAAAAGCTAATTCCCTTATTTTAGTGTAGTTTGTTGGCTGAACATAATATCTCAGAGTCACTGCACAGACACATTAATACTGCAGACAGACAAGCTTTTTACATTTTCTCATTTTAAAAACTCACCTGCTGGTCTGACATGGAGAATTCACAGCTGCTGAAGCCATTTTTAGAGTTAAACCAGTATAACTAACAAACACACGGTCCTACTGCAGTCACTTTATTAATATGTGAACCTTCATCAGGGAGGAACAGAAACAACCATGACTGAATAAAACATGTATTAGATACAAATGGACAGTGTCACATTTAGCCTAAAACACGGCTAAATACACCACTTTTACCCCCTCATATAACCTCAATAAGCTCACATGTATAGTGTTGACGAGAGCAATCTAATTTCAGAATGTCTCTGTCCAGAAAACACACCCCATGTCCAGATTTGGCATACTGTAAGTATCAGGTCCATTAAAGCTGATGAGGAAGCGGTTGGGGTTCAGTTACACATCTGACAGATGTTTTAGAACATCCAGAGCAATGATTAATCTTGGAATAAAACATAGTTATTGAGTCTTTAGTTACAAACTAGGATATATTCTGGTACGAGGTGTGGTAAATTCATTACTATCATATAACAACACATGGCAGTTTCTCAGATATGTTGCTTCACACAACAAATGAGTCACTCATTTCACTGAGCACTAAGAGATGATGAAGAAAAAGAGACAAGGTTTATTCCATCCATCATTTATACAACGCTTAATCCTCGTTAGGATCTACACATAGAGACAAACAATCACACCTACGGACAATTTACAATCACCAATTAACCTCAGCATGTTTCTGGACTGTGGAAGGAAGCTGAAGAACCTGGAGAAAACCCACACATGGAGACTCCATGCAGAAAGATCCCAGGAAGGCACAAACTGGGAATCGTCTAGCTGCAAGGCGACAGTTTAACCACTGAGTCACTGTGTATATATATATACACACACACACACACACACACACACACACACATATATATATATATATATATATATATATATATATATATATATATATATATGTTGGAATTGTGAGTAAGAAATGATGATGGAATAAATAAGCTGCAGCTCACAAACACAAATGAATGAAAACTGATTTGATCATCCATGTGTTCATGACACATTCTAAACAGGAATGAGGAGGAGAAATTTATGGATTTACAGATTTTTTCTGCATTAAAAAATAACTAAAATATAAATAAAGTTACAAAACCAGACTTTGAATTTACATGGCTAATGCAATGCAAAAGATTAAAGATAATCCTTTATTACTCCCCACGTCAGGGGAAATTTCCATTGTTACAGCAGCAAAAATCTTTCAGAGCAGCACTAACCATATATACAGTAAAGATAATAATTATAATAACATTAATATATCCAATAAATACAAGAATGAAGGATTGAAAATGAATAAATAGAGTATTACTACACTATAAATAATGACATCAGCATAAAGTGGCTTGTGGAATAAATGTAAGTGTAAAAGTGCAGAAAATACCAGCAGTGCAAGGAAGGAAAACAAACAACAACAAAAACAAATAAACATTAAAGCCATCTAGTTGTGTGTAGTTATTTTAGAGACTGTCCAGTTGTAGGTCTAAACTAAACCGCCGTCCCTGTAGCCTCCTCAGACTTGGGATTTAGTTGAAGTTAGATTCCTTCTAGTTATTTGGGATAAAGAGTAACCAACAACTATAATAATCTGATAATATCTAATGTCTATTAGATTTATTAGATCTTATTCTATTTATATTATTGTTATTGTTAGCATTATTATTAACAGTACACTCTTTTTGAAAAAGAAGAAATCTACATATGTGGACTTCTGGTCTTAGGAGGTTAAGGGAGGCTCTGGGCTGAGTTTCCAGGATTATTGTTCAGATGGTGATACTTACAGCCTGTTTTGTGTTTGTCTCTGTGTGTTGTGTGGCTGGGTGTTGCTGTGGGAATTGTTGGACTTCCACAGGTCCCAGCACCACCTGCCAGGAGGATTCCTGCGCCAACATGGGTATCTGTATCCAGCAGTGGGAGAACTACACCTGCGACTGCTCCATGACCTCCTACACCGGCACACAGTGCAATGACCGTAAGTCCTGCTGTCAGATATCTGGTGTCAGGCATGTTTGAAACAGCATGGATGGTTGGAATGATCAGGAGCAGCTGTGGCTCAGGTGGTAGAGCAGGTTGTCCACCTGTCAGATGGTTGGAGGTTCGATGTTCTACCTTTCTACGTGCAGAAGTGCCTTTGGGCAAGACACTGAACCTGAAGGTGCTCCTGGTGGCACGGCAGCTCTGTCTCCAATGGTGTGTGAATGTGTGAATGGGAAATGTATAAGTGCAGACTATTTACCATGTAGACCAGGGGTAGCCAACACGGTGCCCGCGGGCGCCTGGTTGCCCGCAGAGACCATGTGAGTTGCCCTCAACACATGTTCTAAAAATAACACTAGTCACCATGAAATTCCTTATCAAAAATTATAGTTGCTGTTCTTTTAAAATCAAAAATACTTACATTAATGCAGATTTTAAATTACAATATTTGTTATAATTTTTTTAAAAACAAAATGAATGAACTTGGACCACGTCCGAGTCAAAGTTCACTGCGCATGTCAAACCACCACGTCATTCTTTGCTGAAGCGTCCGGACGCAGACACTTTGGGAAGCTAGATGTGGTTTTTACCCCCAAAACATGACAGAGAAGTGAAAGAGAAAACACTATTTTCACGATGACTGGGAGGAAGAGTTCTTTTTCACGATAGTGAAAGATAAATGTATGTGTCCTATTTGCGGGGCGACTATTGCGTCGGCAAAGCGGCACAACGTGGAGAGACGCGACTTTACCCGCTACAAAGCTTCCATGCAAACTATCCACCTGGCAGCGCACATAGACTGGATGCGCACTACGGACAGGTAAAGCCCGCTTTGACATCTACTACGCGGCGAAAAGATTCTTCGTGGAGAAAAATGTACCATTAGAAAAGCTTGTTTCAGTTACGATGGACGGGGCTCCTCCATGACGGGTGGCATGCAGGCTTCATTGTACGATGCAGAGGTGATCCAGACTTCCCAACATTCCTACATTACCACTGCATCATTCACCAGCAGGACATATGCATGTACAAAAGTGGCCGGATTTGATCATGTGATGACTCGTGTCATGAAGATCATAAATGGCTCCAAAGCCAGACAACCAGGACATTGAAGGTGCTGCTGGAGGAGCTGTCAGCTGAATATAGTGACCTGTTACTACACACAGAAACCCCATGGATCAGCAGGGGAACAGTTTTGCAGCGTTTTTTGTCACTGTTGGCCGAAATCAAAGAGTTCATGCAATCCAAAGGGGAAGACACCTTGCTGCTTGAGGACACTGAGTGGATTCTTGCCCTTGTATTTTTAACGGACATCACTGGGAAACTGAACCATCTGAACTGTGAGCTGCAAGGTAAAGGTAAGACATGATAAGCTCTGCAATGCCAGGCTTCCCACTAACACACATTTACAGACAAAGAAAGAGGTAACATATGTTGTCATTCAAAACACCGTGCCATTACACAAAAATGTGAAAAATAATTTGTTGAAAACGTGTAATGATTTGTTGTTATGATCTGTTAAAAATGTTGCAATGCTGGTGAAAAATGCTGGTGATTAGTACTAATGTGGTAGGATTCATTTCAAAATGTGAAAGAGTTGATTTTTTTTCTTACATACCTGCTAATTTGTACAAACATGGGACAGAGTTCATGAATTGTTCAAAAATGTTACAAAGGTAGTGGTTTGCACAAATGAAGCATGATTTGATGACAGTGAATGATTTCCTAAAAGTGTTAGAAGTGATAATTTGCACAGAAATGTAACTGGTGTGATTTTGAACAAAATGCTGCAAATATGCTGATTCATACAAAACTGCCAAGAAATATATTTACAAAAGTTTCAGAGATGGGATACCTCTGGCTTTTAAATATTGGAACAGATTTCCATATATATGTGTGTGTGTGTGTGTGTGTGTGTGTGTGTGTGTGTGTGTGTGTGTGTGTGTGTGTGTGTTTCGTACCGACATTGTTGTGGAAATCGTTGTTAATAATTATTGTAAGGAATAATTAACATAAATGTGATCAGACAGTCTTTTTACATATTATTTTCATTATTATTATTATTGTTGTTTAAAGATGATGGCACAAGTTTGCTATTGAGGAAGTTTGTATCAAATAAGGTGTCCTTCGTACTACTCAGTACCCTTGAAGTTGCTCTCAGGTTCAAAAAGGTTGGTGACCCCTGATGTTGATCATAAAGAAAGTGTATTTAACACAGTTGGATCTGTAGCATCATGCTTCTATGTAAAGGCTTCTTTAACTCAGCACACACAGCTTCACACCCATTTGAAATGTATGACATCTGTTCTTAACCTGTCAGGAAATTTGTAGATTTTGGATCATTTAACAGTGAAAATGGTTCACTCTGTGTCACCTTGGATATGTCCGTCCATCCACAGCTTCCTTCAACAACACATTACACAAAACATTGATTATAGCTCTTCATATGGCCCATCAAAGGTGCTGGCTACAGAGCACGTCACATTTCTATGGCAAAACAACAACAAAATGATCATCCATTATCCAAAGATTTCAACTTTAGCATTATGAATCTCCAGGATCCAGACGTGGCCAAAACTATTAATCCATTCCACTTTAGAAAGTTTAAACAGGTAAAAGTAAATGTCATCCAGTATTCTATATTCTAAACTTCATAGATCGGTCTTGTTACATGTGTATAGGTGTATATTTTAAATAAAACAAATCATGTAAGCAACGTGATGAAGGTGTTAGGATCTCTAACTCACTTTGTAGCACACCATTATCACTGTATTCAAGCACTTCAGCATCTCCAGTTTTCAGGGTTTTCTGCTCCCAAAAGTAAGATCCAAGGCAACCTGTGCCAGATGCAGCCATCCAGTCCCATAACGGAACGGGTCTGCTGCTGTTCTTCTTTTTATCATCACTTCTAAGTTGGGTCTATACTTTTTCCAGGCCGATATAGTCTCAACAGCTTCTTTATTTCATTCTACAGCAAACTAATTCATACCTACTGACAAATAGTAAAGGATTTTTCAAGAAAATGAAGCATTGTTTTAGTGCAGTGTTAAGGTAACAAGATTTTTAGCAATGTCAGTATGTGAGGTGAGGGTAAAACTGGTCACCCTTGTTGTTGGTTACGACTTGCCTTGAAAACCCTGCTGTATAGGTGTAAGTCCAGTGTTTGGTTTCTGGCTCACCCTGCACCAACTGTTGTACATTTATCAGAATGTACAACAGTTGGTCACAGCCTGGGATTCATGGATGATCTGGGCCACATAAGAATGTATGCATGTGTATACATTTAAAAGCTGAACTACACTGTGTTGAAGACTATCTGTGACCCAAATGAGGCACTAGTAACCAACAATGGCCACACTCACATTATATGCATAGACGGTATTTACCACTAGAGGGCAGAGCATCACCAACATGGCATGCAGAGAGTATTTCAGGACAGACAGGAGTTCAGGCACATTTCTGTGCATTCAAACATTCAGCTTATAATAAAATAAGGGAATTTGCATTAGAGTGACAGGTCTCAGATTTAATCTGAGTGGGTTTACATAAATATAGAAAGAACTTTGTGGTAAATCCAGTGAGTTTACAGTCTGGAGGGTAATTCTGTGGAAAATCCTTTTAAGTCAGTAACTACCTGAAGTCTTTGGCCCACAGACATCACCAGATGCAGAGCAGAAACATGCTGTAATTCAAAGTGTCTGCAGGCTCTGGTGCACACAGTTCCTATCTGCCCCCAGTATGCTCATATGCCGACACATAAACGCAGACAGGACTGCTCAGATCTTCCTTTGAAACAGGCAGCTGTCTCTCTGTTGACATGGGGTTGCATCATTGCTGGCCACCATCAGGGACTGCAGACTCAAAATTGGTTTTAGTTTTTAATACACTCCAGGTTTGCTTAGTTTAGCTCCCCTCTACTCACAGAACGGTGGAAACACTTTAAAAAACAGATAGTTTTGTAAATAGCCCCCTTCATCTCTGACCTTGCAGCGCTCTACTGACTGAGTTACATCTGAAAATGTGTGTTAGCCATGCAGTAACCAGGACATGTTTATCCAGGGTTATTTGATTAACTATACCAATAAATATCTCATTAGGGGGATCATTGCCTGGCCAATGAGCTCACATCAAATAAATGCAGCATTTTTAGAGAGGCTGGGGAACAGACAGTCTGTTCAACAGTCAACCAAATAAAACACAACACTTTCTACTATATAAGTGATATTTTAGGATTACTTTTTTGTTTTCAACATTATTTTATATCATTATTGCATTTTATGTCTTAATATGTTGTTTTTGAAATATAAGCAGCTGTCATTGGACATCCCAGCCGTCATGCACTGTTTATCCATCATATACTATTTTTAGTAAACAGTAGGGCTGGGACTTGAACACGGTAATTTCAAATAATGAATTACAGAAAAATATAACACGTTAAAAAGAATAATGCATTTAATTTCGCCTTTCTCATTTCCCTAATTTCTGTCCCACCGGTAACACTGATGAACACTCCAGCCCAGTAGGTGGCGCTAATAAACCTAAAGTCTGTTTTCCAGCTGTGATGAAGATCCACAGGATGCACTGAGTGACGTCAGAAAGTTTGGTGAACAGTGAAGGAAGACGAGATGCATTGAGCTCGTTGGGAGGAAAGTTTTAAAAATCTTCCTGATGGCAGCTTGGATAAAAGCCTGGTTGTTTTCTGATCACCTCAATGTAAAACATGTTGCTGTTAGCACCAGAGCTAACGTTAGCTACCACAGTCCTGGTACTACCTAACGGTGGAGCCATCCCATAATAGACCACTTTAGAAGACATAGAAAAGTCTTAAAATGTTGAATATAATAGCTATAATTGCTCGTTCACTTCACCAGGACTTAGATGAGGACATTGCTCAGCTGTAAAAGGTGAGTGTGAATTCAGTCAGTGAGTCCGGTAAACCAGGACTAAAGTCTTCTTGGGCTTTCTTGTATATAGAGTAAATGTTCAAAGTGTTTCATTTGTTGTATTTGTTATACCAGCTGAGTGATTTTAAAGAGGTGTTTCTTGTGGATCTGGTTTCTCTCTGCTCCCAAAGTACGACTTCTTGGTCTTAGTGATGTTGAGCTGAAATGAGTTTTCCTGAAATGTCCAGCCCAGGTTGTTACCTGTCTAATGATAATCCAACAGAGAACACTGGTGCCATTCATATGGGCCACTAACAGAAAGTCATCCAGGTACTTTGCCACCATCGACTGGATTGGGTGTAGGCGTTATGGATGGTATGTCCCCCAAGGCTGCTGTTCCACGGCTAAAGCAGGAAGATAGTGATCATCCATTTTGTTACTCATTTCGTGTATGACAGCAAGAACAGCTGAAGTCTCCGGTGCATGGTTAGCCTGTGGCTCGGCTAGCCTACCACTGTCCAGAGGTTCATCGTCCGAGACTTCTTCAGTCAATTTCTTCTTTGACACTAACTTTTTAGGCATTTTTGGTAGCAGTTAGAAACTTATGTTATAAGAATCAGTTCCCAAGGGTTGACTAGTCAGAGAAGATGTTTTTTCATTATAATCTTGATTCATCGGTGAGGAGCCTGACCGAAATGCGTCTACTCTCTCATGTGCGCAATAGTGCACCCCCATGTGTGGGTTTTCTCCAGGTTCTCCAACTTCCTCCCACAGTCCAGAAACATGCTGAGGTTAATTGGTGAGTCTAAATTGTCCGTAGGTGTGAATGTGAGTGTGATTGTTTGTCTCTATGTGTAGCCCTGTGATAGACTGTTACCTGTCCAGGTGAACCTGTGATAGACTGTTACCTGTCCAGGTGAAAGACGGTATTTACCACTAGAGGGCAGAGCATCACCAACATGGCATGCAGAGAGTATTTCAGGACAGACAGGAGTTCAGGCACATTTCTGTGCATTCAAACATTCAGCTTGTAATAAAATAAGGGAATTTGCATTAGAGTGACAGGTCTCAGATTTAATCTGAGTGGGTTTACATAAATATAGAAAGAACTTTGTGGTAAATCCAGTGAGTTTACAGTCTGGAGGGTAATTCTGTGGAAAATCCTTTTAAGTCAGTAACTACCTGAAGTCTTTGGCCCACAGACATCACCAGATGCAGAGCAGAAACATGCTGTAATTCAAAGTGTCTGCAGGCTCTGGTGCACACAGTTCCTATCTGCCCCCAGTATGCTCATATGCCGACACATAAACGCAGACAGGACTGCTCAGATCTTCCTTTGAAACAGGCAGCTGTCTCTCTGTTGACATGGGGTTGCATCATTGCTGGCCACCATCAGGGACTGCAGACTCAAAATTGGTTTTAGTTTTTAATACACTCCAGGTTTGCTTAGTTTAGCTCCCCTCTACTCACAGAACGGTGGAAACACTTTAAAAAACAGATAGTTTTGTAAATAGCCCCCTTCATCTCTGACCTTGCAGCGCTCTACTGACTGAGTTACATCTGAAAATGTGTGTTAGCCATGCAGTAACCAGGACATGTTTATCCAGGGTTATTTGATTAACTATACCAATAAATATCTCATTAGGGGGATCATTGCCTGGCCAATGAGCTCACATCAAATAAATGCAGCATTTTTAGAGAGGCTGGGGAACAGACAGTCTGTTCAACAGTCAACCAAATAAAACACAACACTTTCTACTATATAAGTGATATTTTAGGATTACTTTTTTGTTTTCAACATTATTTTATATCATTATTGCATTTTATGTCTTAATATGTTGTTTTTGAAATATAAGCAGCTGTCATTGGACATCCCAGCCGTCATGCACTGTTTATCCATCATATACTATTTTTAGTAAACAGTAGGGCTGGGACTTGAACACGGTAATTTCAAATAATGAATTACAGAAAAATATAACACGTTAAAAAGAATAATGCATTTAATTTCGCCTTTCTCATTTCCCTAATTTCTGTCCCACCGGTAACACTGATGAACACTCCAGCCCAGTAGGTGGCGCTAATAAACCTAAAGTCTGTTTTCCAGCTGTGATGAAGATCCACAGGATGCACTGAGTGACGTCAGAAAGTTTGGTGAACAGTGAAGGAAGACGAGATGCATTGAGCTCGTTGGGAGGAAAGTTTTAAAAATTTTCCTGATGGCAGCTTGGATAAAAGCCTGGTTGTTTTCTGATCACCTCAATGTAAAACATGTTGCTGTTAGCACCAGAGCTAACGTTAGCTACCACAGTCCTGGTACTACCTAACGGTGGAGCCATCCCATAATAGACCACTTTAGAAGACATAGAAAAGTCTTAAAATGTTGAATATAATAGCTATAATTGCTCGTTCACTTCACCAGGACTTAGATGAGGACATTGCTCAGCTGTAAAAGGTGAGTGTGAATTCAGTCAGTGAGTCTGGTAAACCAGGACTAAAGTCTTCTTGGGCTTTCTTGTATATAGAGTAAATGTTCAAAGTGTTTCATTTGTTGTATTTGTTATACCAGCTGAGTGATTTTAAAGAGGTGTTTCTTGTGGATCTGGTTTCTCTCTGCTCCCAAAGTACGACTTCTTGGTCTTAGTGATGTTGAGCTGAAATGAGTTTTCCTGAAATGTCCAGCCCAGGTTGTTACCTGTCTAATGATAATCCAACAGAGAACACTGGTGCCATTCATATGGGCCACTAACAGAAAGTCATCCAGGTACTTTGCCACCATCGACTGGATTGGGTGTAGGCGTTATGGATGGTATGTCCCCCAAGGCTGCTGTTCCACGGCTAAAGCAGGAAGATAGTGATCATCCATTTTGTTACTCATTTCGTGTATGACAGCAAGAACAGCTGAAGTCTCCGGTGCATGGTTAGCCTGTGGCTCGGCTAGCCTACCACTGTCCAGAGGTTCATCGTCCGAGACTTCTTCAGTCAATTTCTTCTTTGACACTAACTTTTTAGGCATTTTTGGTAGCAGTTAGAAACTTATGTTATAAGAATCAGTTCCCAAGGGTTGACTAGTCAGAGAAGATGTTTTTTCATTATAATCTTGATTCATCGGTGAGGAGCCTGACCGAAATGCGTCTACTCTCTCATGTGCGCAATAGTGCACCCCCATGTATGGGTTTTCTCCAGGTTCTCCAACTTCCTCCCACAGTCCAGAAACATGCTGAGGTTAATTGGTGAGTCTAAATTGTCCGTAGGTGTGAATGTGAGTGTGATTGTTTGTCTCTATGTGTAGCCCTGTGATAGACTGTTACCTGTCCAGGTGAACCTGTGATAGACTGTTACCTGTCCAGGTGAACAGGTGATAGACTGTTACCTGTCCAGGTGAACATGTGATAGACTGTTACCTGTCCAGGTGAACATGTGATAGACTGTTACCTGTCCAGGTGTCCCCTGCCTTCACCCTCAGTCAGCTGGGATAGACTCCAGCCCCCTATGTGACCCTGATGAAGATCAAACGGTGTATAGATCAGGGATGGATGGAAGAATCAATAGTCGATTCAGTGTATAGAAAAGGGGGTATTACTCCTTTGCACTGTGTGAAACCCAACATTATCCACCAAACTATGCTGACAAAGAGCTTCTGACATTAAACATACAGGTTGGCAGATTTGTAATGAAATGTGTGTTATTTTCCTGGAGCAGAGGTTCTGTCTGAAGGAGTGAGGGTATTTTAAGAGGATAGCTCTGGGAGCCGGAGCCCAAATCCATCATGAGTCTGTCAGAAGGCTTGATGTGGTGATGATGAGGAGACTGACAGAAGATGAAGTAGTGCAATAAGACAATAAACAGCATCCAATGAGTTACCGGCAATGACTGAAGAATGGATATGAATAGAGCACAGGAAATACGACAGGATGTCTCAGCTGTGAATGCGGTGCTAGATTGGAATAATTTACTGTTCTGAATAGAAAGAGAAGAGGAGGAGCCCCTGTGTGTGCAGGAGGAAGAGGAATTGCACACTTGGAAGTTGTATGGCTCAGATGATGGCCAAGCTGCCATTTATTTGGATTCAGATGTTGGGCATCCAAGCTGAGGGTGGTAAACTTTTTAAATCCCATCTGTAATCTGGGTTTGAGGCTGCTGGTCGGCTCAGGCCTTACTGTGAGGAGTTCACATCTACTGTCTTTGTGAGTTTTCTCCAGGTGCTCTGGCTTCCTACAGTCCACAGATGTATGGGAGGTTATCTGGTGGTTCTAAACTGGTTGTGAGGCCCTACAAAAGACAGGTGACCTGGACCGTGTTTACCTCATCATCCCCCTGTGACCCTCTAGTCCAGCTGAAAGATTACCTGCATATATGGAAAACAATCCAGCTTTGAGGAAACCACTAACCACTAGTTCTTTATAAAAGGCATAAAAGCCTGTTGAAATAATGATAATAATTTGATTATGGTTCTTAAACTACCATCGACCTCCACATGATTGTCTTACAACAGGAGTTAACTGTATTTTTATCTACTCTGTCTGGTTTGTAGTCTTATGCTGTTGTAGTTTTTGCTCAGAGAGCTTAATTCCTGGCAGCAAGTTTCAGTTTGAGCCAGTTTTTAGTTACTTGTCTTTTACACGTGACCTTCTTCCTCCTTCCACTGTTCCATGTAGATGTTTTTATGTGTTCTGGACAGAGGTGTGAGTCCTGACAGATGGTGTCTTTTATGCTTCAGCTGCTGCTAAATGAAAAGTGATATGAAAAGGTAAGGCAGGATCCAGAGCCCCAAACCAAGACATGATGTTCTGAAAGGTCAGTAGGAGCAAAAAATGGTCCCTGGTCAATCGAATGTGCATCAAAAATACCCAGATTTTGGGTTAAATGATAGCACCGAATGTACTCAAATATGTACAGAGGTGTGGTGACGTAATATTCACATAGCTTCAACAATAATCTGAAATGATGTTATCCAACCTATTTTTGTTCTGGTTTTCAGCTGGACAGCATTACCAGGTCATCATTGTAAATGAGAAATTGTTCTCAACTGAGCTTACCTGGTAAAATAAAGAATAAAAAAAAAAACTGAAATTAGTAGCATTATTTGTCACGTTTACTTTGACAACAATTCATTTTACAATCTACAATCAAATCTGTCTTTAAAACTAAATGTTTATTTTTCTCTCTTGCTTCTTTTCCCAACTTGATTTTCCAAAACAAAACAAAAAAAAAAACAAAAAACCTAGAATTAGTGATCTTAAATGCTGCTCGCCCTTCTATTTCCTATCAAAGGAACCTACCTAATTCCAAAGTTTTAGCATATAGAGGAGCGTGCATCCAAGAATAAACTGTGTGTGAGCGTTTCCACAGGTTAGTTGGACTATTTACACTAAAGCTGACACCAGGTTAGCAGAACAACACAGAGAGAGAGAGAGAGCAGGTCACAGTTAGAAAATGGTAACATTAAGTGGATTTACTGATGTGAGACCATCTGTTGTATCGCTGCACACCAGTGGGACTCTGAAATTATTTAATAACTCCAGAATAAAAGCAGTAGCCATGGCAACAGTACACAATGAATGCTGCCGCCTCAAAGTGTTTAGATCAAAATTTAAAAGACAGAGATGTGCTGGACTCTGCTCAGTTTTTAGAGAATTTTTTTAATCAATGAAAACTGATTCAAAGCTAACACACACACACAGAGAGGCTGCTATTCTCTTTCGGTGCATCGTAAGCCTTTTGTGTTCTATGGCCGTTGGATAAACCTTCTCCCAGTGTGTTGGCTTCATTCTCCTGTCTCCATTAGACACACTGAGGGCCGTGTGGGGAGGCAGCCTCAATAATTCTCTCATTGTTTGCTTTTTATTCTGGTGATCAAATGGTTTGTCCACTCCTGCCCTGATGTTGGCTTCTCATGCTGCAGCAGTCAGAGGTTCACATATAGTTGTAAGAGTAAAGTGTATTTTATGGTAGTTTTGGGATTATTTCTACAGGTGTCAGCATACATTTAAAATATACCAGTATAACATGGGAGAATACATTTTCTCCGAGCTGGAGCTTTCCTGTGGAGGATGCTGAGTGACTGGACCTCCTGGCTGAATACTTCTTTCCCAAATCAGATCTGTTTCTGGTGAATCTTGGATAACTTGTGATACATGGATTATTAAATTAGATATGTTTTTTTTTTTAACCACACTCTGTTGTGTGTGATTCATCACATCTGTCAGTCTAATGTGAGAAAATTTCACTGCATCTAAGAATGAAAGTCGCCCCGGAGCTCATTTGAATAAAATAGTTTCATTTATGTTAATGAGACGCGGGGAGCGAAGGTCCGACGCATCGTGAAACTTTCATTAAATGTCTGGACTAGCTGTCATTGAACTAAAACCAGGACAGATTCAGCAGATTATTTCTTGCCTCAAATGCTTTCAGAAATACTTCTTGCTGAACATTTTTCATAATAAAAGAGAAAGTTTGCGGTCGAGCCGCTATGTTGGTCCGACGTTTCTGCGTTGACATCACTCAGTGCGTCCTGTGGATCTTCTTCATGGCTGGGAAACAGACTTTAGGTTCATTAGCGCCACCTACTGGGCTGGAGTGTTCATCAGTGTTACCAGTGGGAGAGATATTAGGGAACTGAGAAAGGTGCGATTAAATGCGCAATTTTTTTTAACACGTTATTTTTTCTGTAATTAATTAATTGAAGCCCTAATTAGAACACAATGGAGTACTGAGCTTGATTTAGTCCAGAAGTCACACTCTAACTTCTGCTTCTAAGTCAATGTAAAGTGTACAACAGCTGTAGTTATTGTATGTCTGCATGTTGTTGTTGGTGAGGAGGAATTTACACTAATTAAGATATGTGATTGCAGTATTTTATCTGAATACCACCTGAATATTTTACCACTAATCATGAACAAAGACACAAGGAAATCTGATCTCATATACAAAGGAGTTATCACAGCATAGTTTACTTCAGTTTGAATACTGACCAGATACTTCAGAATCAGGAATATTTCAGTTTACAGCGCTTTCAGATTATTTCCAGTTCACTTGACCAGTATCCTATATTGTTTCAGTCTTTTGCATCCAACTCTGCACACGTTCTAACAGTCCAGGCATTCTGTGGGTTCAGTTAACTCAGGAGAGGAGAACAAACATCCTGACTAACATGAGGGAGGACAAGAACGGCAACAACATTTCTGGACAGATAGATTTTAATGATAGATGACAAACCCTCGCACCCTTAGTGTCGATCAATCTCTGATCCTGTTCCTGCATTCACTGGGCATGCCGGCCGTCAGAAACAGCCCAGGGCTATGTTCAGATAAACAGTGTTCACACCGGGTGAAAAACACACCGCAAATTAAAAAAACAGCAGTCAATGATTTCTGTGCATGAGATGAAAACATGCAGAAACTTGACTTGGTTTAAAGAAATTATCTGCATTTCTATGGCAACTGTTGTGCGACTAATCTGTCAAGTTTATTCTACAGTTTCACAGTTTCATTTATCAGACGCTTTTATCCAAAGCGACGTCCATCTGAGAGCAGATCCAACACAAGCAAGGATCTAGTCAGGACAAAACAACCTGAATAAGATCCATAAAACAGGTTCAGGTGTGATAACAGGACTGTTGTGTCTACAGGAAGTGCAGACGGAAGAGGACTTTTTTTTTACATTTTTTTGCAGTCTGTCAGGTGTAAAGGTGTTTAGTGAAGAGCTGGTTTTAGTTTTTTCTTAAAGACTGAGAGAGACTCTGCAGATGGAACAGAGTTTGGTAACTTGTTCCTCCACCAGGGAACCACAGAGGAGAAGAGTCCAACTATGGACCTGCCCTGTTGTGGAGGTTGGATCAGGAGCCTTTTGTTGGCCGAGCGTAGTGAGATGGAGGGAGTGTAGACCTGGATGAGAGAGTTCAGGTAGGAGGAGATGTTTCCATTCTAGTTCTGAATGCAAGAGTCAGAGTTTTGGATTTTATTCGGGCAGCAGCTGGAAGCCAGTGCAGCGATCTGAACAGCGGGGTGACATGAGCTGTTTCTAGATGAAAGCCAGACGTTTTACTGCATCCTGGACCATCTGCAGAGGTTTGACCTCCATGAAAGGAGGCCTCCAGTAAGGAGCTGCAGTAGTGGATGGTGATGTTAGAGACCTGGACCAGGAGTGGAGCTGCATGTTCAGACAGGAAGAGTCTGATCTTCCTGATGTTCTACAGGACGAATCGACACGACCGAGCAGCAGAGGACACATGAAGGTCATCCATCATGACACCCAAGTTTCTGGAGGACTTTGTGGGTTTGAGTTGAATTGATACCAGCTGGATGTTGGTTTCTTGTTGTATAGAGCTCAGTCTGGGAGAGGTTGAGTTGAAGGTGGTGTTTTTTCATCCATGCCCAGATATCTGCAAGGCATGATGAGATCCAGGCAGAGACCGTGTGGTCTGCTGGGGGGAATGACAGGTTCCTGACAAGTTTATTGGCACTGTTTAACTAAATATAGAGTACTGTATGTTGCAAAAAAAAAAATCAATAACACATGAAATATAGACTATATTATAAACAGTATGTTGAACAAGAACTATCAGTCTTACATGATTATTCATTATATATACACTACCATTCAAATGTTTGGGGTGACCCACACAGTTCCATGTTTTCCATCAAAACTCCTACTTTTATTCATGCACTAACATAACTGCACAAGGGTTTTCTAATCATCAGTTAGCCTTTCAACACCATTAGTTAACACAATGTAGTATTAGAACACAGGAGTGATGGTTGCTGGAAATGTTCCTCTGTACCCCTATGGAGATATTCCATTAAAAATCAGCTGTTTCCAGCTAGAATAGTCATTTACCACATTAACAATGTCTACACTGGATTTATTGTTCATTTAATGCTATCTTCATTAAAAAAAACTGCTTTTCTTTCAAACATAAGGACATTTCCAAGTGACCCCAACCCTTTGAATGGTAGTTTCTGTAATTTTTAAATTATGTTGTCTCAAATGTGTAATGTGTAGCTAGCAATAGTGAAAATATTCCGGTCCTGACCAAAATGGACTGATTGAACAGCATAGCCATTCCTCCTACCACACTGCCAGCATTAATAAAAAACAAATTAAAAATGATAAAGCACTGGTTTGTTTCAGTGGATAAGTTTCCCCAAAACACTGAGTCCAAGGAGAGAAGAATCTTCATCGTTTAAGCTTTATGTGTTGAAAAATGAGTCACTTCCATTGAAGCAGTGTAGTGTAGCTTATAGTATGATGACATACTCACACTCTCTCCTCTCATGATATCTGTTCTGTCCCTTCTTTATGGCATTCTGTGACGATGGAAGGTGTAGTTTGGTAGATGAGTTCTGGTTCGAGGTGCTTTTTGTCAGCTGAACTGATGTAACGTGGAGTAAAACTTTCAGGTTTGACATTTTTAGAGCAACACCTCTTCCCTCAGTTTCTATATCCAGTTTCATGCTCATGCTAGAGGCCAGAACTGTGAGAAAACTCAGTAAATTAAACAATGATTGTCAGGAGATATTGATCCCTCGGAATCTCGGTATGTAAATAAAAGTCACAGAATATAGCTTTAGCCGAGTTCAGTCCTGAGATGAGCAGTTGGATAGGCTGGTCGGCATGGAGACAGACAGGCTGCATGCTGTCCTGTCTGGTCTGCTGGGGGGTTCTTACTGGGGGTCTACAGGTAATCACTGGACATGGATGGGGTGGGCCAGCTGGTCACAAGTGAGCAGACTGGCAGGTAATCAGAGCAATCGGCGGGGTGACAGAGAGCCTATTTTCCCCTTCGCTGGTCTTTATATCTGCCCTGCTGTGTGCTAGATCATTCCCATTGATCCCCTAACCTCAGCACCCCTACCCCAACCACCACAAGTGCATGCCGTAAAGCTGCACGGTAGCTCCAACTTTAATCCACGACCAGCGACGGGTCTCAGAGCGGCAGGATGGCAGCAGTTTGAAGATGAAGCTTAATGCCTTTCTATTCTTGTCAGCGTTTTACTCCGTCTCTGGGCGCAGCAGATAGACGAGGTTGAAGAAGGAGAGTCTGATGCGAGCCGGTGTGTCTCTCTGTAATGCAGGAGGAAATGAGCTGCGTTAATACGCCGTTGATAAGTGGAGGATAATGTGTTTGTTGACCTTCACCTTCCTGGTCAGCCTTGGCTGTTGTTTGCATAATCTTTGCCCCTCACTGTTCCACCTTGCATAAATCTGGTGCAAGAGGTTAAAAAAAAAGAAAAGCAGGAGAGCAAGAAATAAAGAATGTGAGGGTGTGGGTGGAGTTCTTCAGTAGGTGGGGAAAAACAGCCATGCATCACAGTGGACAGGTCATTTGAACAGTGCAGTGCTGCGTCTGAGTGTTCCTGAGATTAGGGAGGCTAATAATTCCTGAGGGCCATGCTTTATGTTAATGTGACAGGCCGGGCTGTATATTCCTGCTGAGGCGCTGTCTTTGTGCCTCTTAATTTTCCTTTAATGGAACTGTTGTGCTTGTATCAACAGCCACCTCAGAGATTCTGACCGGCCCTGAATTATCTTGTTTTTAAAGCAGAGGACGTCCTTTGATTATTTCACACAGACAAAACCAAGGACGTTCCCGACACATAAACTTCACCAAAAACAAAGAGTATATTTTCAAGACCAGGAATGGTTTGACAGTAAAAGCTGCCCTTGTTTGAAAGTATTGTTTTTTTTTCATTACTCTTAGTTTTGTCTGTTTTCTTTCTTCCTTGTCAGCCTGGTCCCTCTTAAGATCAGGTGACACTGAATTTCTAATTGTGAATCAATGATTTATGTCTTTCCTTATATTTTTTTTGTTAAAGACTTTTCCCTTTTAATGGCACATCTCAACTCCCTATGTAAAAATGTTCCACAAAAAACCTCTTCCACTTCTATTTCAAGCAAACATCATCCGTGTGTTCTGTTCTTAGATCCCCCAAAGATCAGTTAATAAAAAAAATAAATAAAATTGCTTAAATTCAAAAAAACACGTCATTTTGCTGACAACGTAATGATGGGCACAATAACTCTAAGTGTTCTAGGTCAGGGGTAACTCTTGATTAATTTCCTTCTTTCTATTTTGTCGTGTTAATTGAGTAAAATTGGTGCAAAGATTAGTTTTGTATTGAACATCCATCCATCCATCCATCCATCCATCCATCCATCCATCCATCCATCCATCTTCTTCCTCTTATCCGGGGTCGGGTCATGGAGGCAGCAGATGAAGCAGGTCATTCCAGACGTTCCTCCTCCCAGCGACGCTTTCCAGCTTTTCCTGGGGAATCCCGAGGCGTTCCCAGGCCAGATGAGATATATAATCCCTCCAGTGAGTTCTGGGTCTACCCCGGGGTCTCCTCCCAGGCGGAGGTGTTTGGAAAATCTCCAAAGGAAGTCTCTCTGGAGGCATCTGAATCAGATGTCCAGACCACCTCAGCTGGTTCCTTTAGAGTACAGAACGTACAGAAACATCCACTTTGGGGAGAGAAAAGTCGCTGCGTTCAGGCGCGCCGCCATCTTCAGACCAGACAGAGAGAATCCACTTAATGACAACATGGAAGCTACTTTACAGTCATTAAGTTTTACTTAAAAACTGCTACTTGAAAACAAGCACAGCGATGTAAAAACACATTCATATATGCTGTGATGCATGACTCCACTGCCATGTTAAACCTGCTTTTATGAAATCTTCAACCTCTCTGTTGGCCAGAGCGAAATGAAATGATGCAACATTTTGCAAAGGTATTGAATGAGTTATTTCTTTTTTAGGTTCCATGCATTCTCATATTTCCAAAATCCATGTGCATCTTAACAAATTTTGCTGCAATGTATGCTTAAAAAGAAACACTCAAGAAAAAAAAAGAGTGTGTCTATGGTAATATTACATATGTGGTTTTCATTGTGCTTCACAATGTCTATCTGGATGATTGGTTTTATATTATATTCAGCTTCCCCACTTTATGGCCTCAGGCTAAAGAAGAGTCAAAGACATTCCAGCTGCAAAGTCGAGTTTCAAAATTCCCATCACCTCAGGAATCAGAGTGGATTAAGATTTGGAGTCTGTCACAGAGAATAAAGACTTTAATGTCTCCCAGATGGAGGTCATCTCAAAATGTTTGGCAATCCCACAGATTTATAATTCATAACAGCAAGGTGACGCATTAAGACGTAGCACTAAATATATTTCACAAATATATACATATAACACCAGCCCAAGTCTAAACACAAGTCAGAATAGTTTCACCAGTAGATTTAAGTTGTGCAACTTTCCATATGTGTTGAGAAATAAGAGAAATAAGCTTATTTACAGCACTGTGAACTTCTACAGGGAAGATGAGAGACAAAACCTTCTGTAAAAACGTGTACCACTGAAGAACAATCCAAACTTAGTGAAGGATCAAAATGCTTTTTCTTGAAACTGTATACATGTCTAAGGTAGAATGATTTTTAAGCCTTGAGGATCACAATAAACTGCCCTTTCCAGTTGAAAACATCCACACTAATTATTTATGATTCTTAAAATTTTTAAAAAATGCACATAGCTTAATTTTTTTTAGCACCCTGTAGCAACCAATAACGTAGTAACGGACAATAACATAATCATTTTGGCCATTTCAAAATGTAATAAAGCCAATAACGTAATAACTTGCCGATAACGTAATAACGTTTTTGAGCCAAAAAAGTAAAAACATTTTGCCAATAATATAATAAGTTATTACGTTATTGGCCTAGCATTAAAAATATCCCTTGAAAATGTAATAATACATAAATAGGACTGCATTTCTTCTCTTCTGTACCAGAGAGCCTAGAACTAGACAGAAGATGATGTTCCTTTAGCATTCTGAAGCTCTAAGTTCACACATAAACCAGTTATTTAAAGGACAGCCGATAGATGAAGTCTGGATTCTTCTCAGTAATGTACAAAATTCAGGACATTTACTGGAAGAAGTAATGTCAGTTTTATGTTGATGTTTTCCCTTTAGTTCACTATGTCCAGAATACTCTTCAGTTTTTTGGAGTTACGTGCCATTACAGTGCCACTACAGTTATTTAAAGACAGATTTAATTGAGGACTGAATACTTTTTTCCTCAAGAAATGTTTGAAAAATGTTTTAATGAAATGTTTACTGAGAAAAAAAATGTAATAAATTCATTTGACAATTCAACATCCTACAGAGACATGAAATAATGAATGTACATATCTAAGCAAATTCTGCATAAATATTTTTTACAACATATAATTAAGGAGAGCGGGAGCTACATGGAACTTGATGAATGAATATGACGACTCTGCCGTCCACTAGACCTATTTTTGATGAAAAAACTGCTCAAAAACTGCAAAAAATAATTTATTTTCATGAAATGCAGTCCTATTTCTGTATTATTACATTACTGGAAGCAGATATCACATTTTCAGAGGTTTTTGTCTAAAAAAAAAAAAAAAAAAAAAAAGTAATGCTAGGTCATTCACGTAATAACCAACCATAAACGTAATAACTTATTACATTATAGGCAAGTTATTACATTATTGGCTTTATGACATTTAAAATAGACATATTTAATTGTGTTATGTTATTGGTTGCTACACACCCTGTCAGGCTTTTATCGTATAGATGTCAGTTGTTAACATTAGACTTAAATTGTGTTTCATTTCTCCAAATCCACATATTTGTCTGGTTACTACAGAGCATGAAGCTCTAAGCCTGATTCCAGCTGTGTTCAGTGAAGCGGTGGTTTCTGGACCTAATGGGTCTGAAAACAGCCGTGTTGATAAATGACCGCCTCTCCCAGTCTGCTGGGCTGTTTTCAAGACACTCAACCTATTCAGTTATTGGCTTTCGACCCTTTTTAGATGTGCTGTATTTCTTTCTTTTCGTATCTCCCTGTGCTGTGGTGAGGCAAACATTACTGTTAGAATTATTAGCAGAAACCTCTTTATCTGCTTTAATCCAAAATCAGCTTTCTGGTCAAACTGTTTCCACCTGAGCTACTGATGGTAGTTTACATGTGTACATTATGTACGGATACCAAATCACGTGACCTAAATATGTTGCGGGCGGCAGGAATTGATGGGACTCAGAAACACCCACATAATTTAATCAGTTGTTCCTTGGATCATTTCTGATGGATAAGTCCTGATAAATCCTCAGCGGTGGATTTGTATTAGGATCACAATCATGTGATCGTCAGCAGGCAGCTGACGTAGTGTTCACTTGTTGCCATGGTTACAGTGACGGCGTCATTGCAATCATCACTATCTGGCAATGATACAGAAATCTTTAACATATCTCTACATTTGTCCAAAATTATAAAAATTTTGTCCAGAACTCGCTAAAAAAAATCCTCTTTTCCTGTTCACAATCTGTCCAAAATGACAGCGTCATTATCATTTAACAGCTACATGTTTTGCATTGAGGTGATGCTGTCGGCTTGAAGTGTTTTATCCAAGCTGCCATCAGGAAGATTTTAAAAGAAAACTTCCCTCCCCAGTTAAACCGCTGCACTATAGAGCAGCCCTGCGATAAACCTGACATGAAGACGGATCTGAGAGAGAACGGATTTCCTGGTAGTTGGGTTTGGTCTTGGAGAACTCTACCATAGAGTTGGAGGAGTTGTTTCAGAACAGAGAGAAGTTATTCTTGTCAGATTTCCATGTTCATGCTCTTGCTGCAGTAACATGTTGGGATTGTTGGTGAAGATGAACCTGAAGCTACTGAGGCTGAGGGATTTCCTTTAGCACCATTGATGAATCAGATCATTTAAAGCAGAACTAGAGGACGAGGAATGATGACAACACACAGGAGTTCTGTGTAATAAAGAGTAACGTAGCTGTAGAATATAAGTGTTGATACTGTGAGGAGTTCCAGCAGGATATGTGAAAGATAAAACAGAATAAACAGGAAATGTGTCTTCTTTGGGAAAAAACCCAAAACATTTCTTTGACATCAATGAGGATAATTTCACAAAGGTTAAAATGTGTTTAGCATTATTTAGTTTTTCTCAGTCGCTTTGGTATATTTCTCGAATCATCCTTGACATTTGCAAAACAGTAAGTGCATTTCTCAAAACAATTCATACAAATAGCAGAACACCATGGATTACCTGCAAAAGCCAGTCTCTGGCTCAAAATCCTTAGTTCATCTCTCCAAAGTAAATATCTGTCAGTGAACATGTCAGTGGCATCAGAATGACCAGTCCTGGTGTCATTGTGTGTGGATCAGACAGATTGCTGAGTCATGTCATTATAACAGTGTTCTCTGGAGGGATGTTCTGATTAAACTATGGCTAAAGTTTTCATTACAATTATTGTAAATTGTTAGTTCCACCTTAGTGTATGTGGGAGATTGATTGCAAGAGACTGGACAAGATTCACATTTACGCTTTTACTGTTTGTGCTGTAATTTGTTGACAGACCACGTCATTGTGATACAGAAAGGAAAACAACGCTGCACAGCACAAAGAAAAATCAAAAGTAGAAATGTGAACATAGGACAATCTCCTTAAGGAAAACTGTACATGCGGTGCTGTAGGAATTCCAGTGCAGTCTTCCTACACCTCCTGACGTTCCTGTCTATTGGGACACAAATTCTCATCCACATCATGAATATCTTCTCTTGAGTCTTTGAGCGATTTCAGAAAATCCTAACCCTTCACACATTTCCTTTTGTTAGAGAAAGTCAAGATTCACCTGGGAGCAATTTACCAACTCAGGACAGATTTAGACAAAAAAAATCTAATGGAAATGTATAGAAATATCCTGACATACTTTGACAACTTGTTCATCCATTCTACATGTAAAGACTGATGTGATGAACTAAAGCCTAAATGTTGTGGGGGGTGAGACTATTCAACAGAGAGCCATTAGAATACATTTAGATCAACATGACATCAGCAATTGATATTATAGGAAACAGCAGAGAATTGTACAGAATCATTTGCATGGATGGACCAAAGCATTTACAACTTGTTCAAAGAAATGAGAAACTGCTTTTTTGATGTGCACAAGTGACACAATGATGTGACGATTGAACAAGTAGTTTAGAGAATTTCAATTCTGATCTGACAAATGAACCAAAGCGACTGAGGAAAACTGTAATATAAGACCTTGAGAAGGTCAGAGACAGTTATTTAATATGAAACCAGTCAAAGGTTTGAGTTCCTCCCAGTGAACAGACCATTGGTCTCTCTTCCCTCTGTGCATTCCTGCTGTCGCTGGTATTTCATCCATTCTTTCATTTAAACACTCTCAGCCTTTTGAAGTCGTGTCCTCCCTCCTCCTGCTCTGCTCTCCTTCTCCTCTGTTTTTTTTTTTTTTTTACTGCCTCCGTCAATATTTACAACAGGCTGCTATTTCTATCATCCCATTTGCCTCCACATTCCCTTATCCTCCCCAGCAGTCTTTCACCTCTCCTTCCCCTCCCTCCCTCTCTCATGCTGGGCTGCTCTGGGATCCAGATCATTGCTGCCGTCTACATTGAGAGGCATGTGTGGCAAGGCTCAGCCACATCACAGCAGGGTCTACAGGAAACAAAACCAAAGAACGTTCTCCTGTTTCTGACAGTCTGTGATTTAATGGATATTTAATTCTGCTGCAACTGAAACTGAAAAAACAACAAGAAGAGAATGCAGAAGTGCTCCAGTGGATGTCTAGGATTCTGTTTGAAGACCAAGTGTCTCAGGATCAGACGGGAGAAAGATGTCCGTTTCTCTGTGGCTTTGGAATTCCTTTCTTTTCAAGAATGCCTCAAGTTGTCCGTCTAAGGGAGAAGCAGGATGGAGTGATGGTCAGTGAGGTGGTGGAGTGAGCAGAGGTAAAACAGGAGGAAATGGCTGCAGGTGTTCAGCCCCAAGTTGTGAAGAGAGGAGGCTGTAAGAGGTGTTCATCCATCCCGACTCCTCACAGGCCAGACGGTGTGTTTGTCTGAGGATTAGTCCTATTCTTCTGTGACCGTCTCTTTTCTTCTGAGACTGAGGTCAGTCAACTGGAGACATCAGGGGCTGACAGCTGATCTTTACTGTATCTGGAGTTTCTCAGTCATGAGTCTGTTGTTCTGTACAGCTGGGTTCTGCTCTGTGTCTGTTTAAACTGTCTGGCCGTCATGTGTCCCACTGGTGCTTCACCTTTACCCATGAAGAAGGCTTCATGCTCAGCTCTGGGACTGATCGTCGTCTATCAGACTGCCTGGATAGGGTGGCTTATTCTGGGATGTGTTGCTGCGTCTGCAAAGCATATTTCATCCTTATCGGGGAGGTTGGAGAACTCTGGGACCAGATCCTCGTATTCTTACCCTGAGCAGCAGCACCTGCATCTGACAAGGCAGCGCTCCTCTGCTCCTGTCTCCATCTCCAGGTCTCCAGGTTCTCTGAAGGGTGCTCATGGTGAGTGGCACATCTTCCAGGACGCTTTCTCATTTACTCCACAGCGGCAACTAAACACAGACATGTGAAATAAGAAGAATGAACGACTGACCGCCCACAAATGGAGGTTTAGGGTGTAATAGTAGCACTTGTTGTTTATTTGGTAGTATCAAGAGTTGAACCAGATTTATTGTGTGAATAATAAAGATTGAGATGGAGATACTGGCTGGTGAAGGCCAAGGACTGAGGAGAGGCTGGTGGTGGAGGAAATGTGTCTGAGTGGATGAATGGAGATGGACACAGTGAGTAGAATGGAGTTCAGACAGGGAGCATAAATAAGAGAAAAGTTTACATGAAATTAAGATAAATTTTTTATGTGTTTCTGAAACTCTTGGACTCTATTGTCAGATCATATCATCATATGCATCAAATGTGTGTATATGATCAGACTAGATATCGGAAGATGCATAAAACCTGATTAGGATCGGGGTCAGAAACATTTGACTGGGACATACACTACCGTTCAAAACTTTCTGGTACTTGAGCTTCCACTCAGAAATATCACAGATAAGTGATGAAGAGATCTGTTATTGTAAATAAAGTTGAGAGGATACATCTCAGCCCAGAGCCCAGTCACAGGAAGTAATCTAGGACTACACTACAGTCTGAGATTTCTGAACCTAAGCCAGTTCAAACCAGAATGTACTGAGAAAGCTAAATGACTGCTGGCTTTTTTTAGTAATTTTTTTTTGCTGTTTGCTGTTCCACTAATCTGCAGGGTAAAACTGTTAAATGCAGCAACAGGGGGATACAGCTCAATAACCCTTTGTGTGAAGGAGTTACCCTGGTCAGTGCCACTAATTTCCTATTGGAATAATACAATAATACATGCTTGTTCATTGCAACAGTCATCATCAATATCATGTAAGAAATAATGCTCAGTGGCACGTTTGCAGGTTTAGTTTCAAGAGCAGCTGCAAAGACATTATGCACTATTTTAATGAAGATAACTTTATTGAAATCATTTTCTTCTTGAACTTCTGTAGAGAAAATTGAGTAGAAGTCCTTAAGGCTGTAATAAAATGGTATTTCTGACCACCCAACATTACATTATTCTAAATAACTCTTCAAGTTGTTTTTTGAACTTTATAAACCAGCTGTGACCTTAGTTTGGGGTTTTACGTGAAGTGTCTCTATTCTGTTTCTACTTGTGGAACTTAATACATATTAAATATTTATCTTTTTAGCATGGTTCAGTATCTAACTAAAGCCCTTGTGCAGAGGAATGGGGAAAACGTCTAGTTTGTAGATGTTGTAAAAATGAAAGTAGAAAAAAACTATTCCATGTTCCTGTATGCTTTCTGTAAGCACTTTGCTCAAATAAAACTGAATCCCAATAGTTTTCCTAATAAATATATCTTCTCTATTATCAAACAACTAAATGTGAACTTTTTTTTAGTTTGTACCAGATTTGAGCTGTCAGATTATGTATTATTATTAAGATGAGAGTGTGCAGTTTTTTTTACAGTGTAGTAGCACATTTCAGGAGTAGTACCCAAATACATCATGTGGTAAAAATGTGTTGGATAACCAAGCAGCTATGGACATGTATAGATTTTATTCCTGTATGACTGAGTTCATGTCTTTCTGTCAGGGAACATTGCTTCAGCACCTTGGACAGAGACTGACAGTTCAGCATAAACTTTAATTTCTCTAAAACCTCATTCTGTTCTCCAGAACAATGAGCAGCAAAAACATCTTCCTTTGTTCTTTTTTAGTGGAATTCTGTGTTCAGTTCACTACAGATGTTCAAACAGTTTGACTGTCTACTCACGTCATCTGCGGAACATTCTCCAGAAAGGTTTGAGGCTCAGTGAGTGTTTAGGCCGACTGCATTTTTCTATCTTCAGCTGTCCAGTGTTCGTGAGTCTGTGTCCACTGCAACCTTACATCACTGCTCTGTTCTCAACATGCTCATCTGCTGTTTTGTATCCCATCTGCCTCAAGAATGAATGCGTGCGTTCTGAGCTGTTAAAACTGAGTAGTCTGTCATTGTCAGTACGTCTGAGCATGACAGTGGTTCTCATAAAGCCTGTAAAAGTTTCTGCACAGTGATATGGGGGTAGTGATGTTAGTCAGCTGATTTCATGACTCTGTTACTACACCGCTGGTCATCATGAGTCCTGGGTCAAATACCTGAAAACCTTCAGAACAGATCTGACTGTAATCTGATTCTTTACAGCCATACCTGTCATCACGCCCTCTGCTAAGCTCACATTCTGTGTAAACCATTTGAATATGCAGTACAAGCTACTGTACAGCACCAACGTACCACAGAGCTATCATAGAGCAACACACTCTGTATTGTGTTGTGATTTTATTGTACTGCAGCACAACATATACAATCACAGCACACAATGCTGCATTGAGCTCTTCCTCCTTAGGGGTAAAGGCATTTACAGATTTCCATAGTTGTCTTTCTGCTTGTGCAGGTGGGCAGTCATACAGAAGAACAGTGGAAAGGGAGATTTTAGGAACATGCAGCTGAAACAGCTACAGCCACCATACTGGCATTATTGTATTTGGAGATGAATAAACATTTGTTTTTAGCAGACACAAGGGGGAGGCAGTGTTTTCATCATTTGTAGAGGCTAAAGCAGCTTGGGTAGAGAGGAAAGAGCTGGGGTTCTGGACTCCGGCAGTAAAATGCTTTTGTGACTGGATTTATCTGCCTTGGCAAAGAATCGACTCATCCGTCTGGGCCTGCTCGTAAGCATCGGCTAGCATGTGTGTGTCTGGATATGTGTGTGATCGTGTTTTTGTGTGTGAGAGCATTGGTTGGTTGGGCTTTGTAGAATCACGGGAGGTAAAGTATAATAGACTCACACACAAGCAAACATGGATCAGTGATTCACTGGTTTAACAACAGATTACAGTTTAGCAGCAGAAATATGGGCCAGAATAGAGCATATACTGCTGTATGTATAGTGTATGATAAATAATAAAAGGTCTGCACTTACATTACATGTTTTTACTTTAGTGGTACTCTGAGCTTCTTTCATTGTTTCCCAATCATGTATTCACACACCAGTGAGCAGAGAGGACAGGGATCGAACTTCCAATCTTTAGCCACAGCTGCCCAGATGTCCTGAGAGTAGGACAACATTTCATTAGTCAGCAATGAGCAATCACTAAACTGGCAACTCACCAACACAGAACCACTGTGGTTCACAAATAAACATTCCAGCCATTCTGCATGTTTCCACCAATAAAAAGAGCCAAAACTTAAAACTACAAAAAAAAATAATAATAATTTTCAAAAATTGAAAAGTACAAATTGTGACAGATCTTAAATGTGTGTCTAATGTATGTCTGAAACTAATTTACATACCATGTCAATCCCATAAATATCAATAACTGACTTGTAGAACTTCACTGGACTAAAGAAATGTTTGCAGTCAGGTGCTGAGAGTTTGCTGGTAAATATTTCGAGGTTTTCTTGAGAAAAAAAAGCACCCAACAGAAAACCTTTGTGGAACTCTTAACAATAGACAGCAGCTTTGAACTGAACCCATTATCTTTCACACAAAACCAGTAAACCAGTCTTCTGCCCAGTCAGAAAACCTACATGAAGTAACCACAGCTGCTGATCCGTCATTCACAACCGCTACTGGAGCAGCAGGGAGACTCTGCTGCTCTTAAAACCCACATTGATGGTGTTAGCATGTAAAAGCTGTCAACTAAACGGTCTATAATTGTTCAGATCTGAACCAAAAAGTTGATGCACAAGGGAAGAGAAATTTTAAAAAATGTATGAATAATGAAAACCTGATATCGGGCTACCTGTGAGGCTGAGAGGAACCAGTGGAACCAATAATAAATACTGTTCAGTCATATTAAAAAAGCTGCACACAGATGATGTGGTCCTGGTTTTAGTTCAGAGCTCAGCTGATAATTAAACTTCCTCCTTCTGCTCTGCTCAGCTGGGACGACGTACATCTTCGGCAAAGGAGGAGGCCTCATTACATTCAAGTGGCCGGCCAATGAGAGGCCGAGCACCAGGACGGACAGACTGACTGTGGGCTTCAGCACCTCCCTGAAGGACGGCATCCTGGTCCGGATCGACAGCGCCCCTGGTCTGGGGGACTACCTCATGCTGCACATAGTAGGTTCTCTCACATTCTGTCTGATGAAGTGTCAGTTTTCACTTTGTTTTCCTGTTCTTTACGTCACTTAACAGTTCAAACAGTTAACTCTGTGTTGGACATTAACATCTTTGTTGGTGTATTGACCTGCATAGTGTAACAGACACCATCTGCTGCTGTAGCTGATTGGATCACAGAGTAGGTCACACTCCAGTTTTTGAACTAATCTTAATTCTTAACCAACTTTACTCCCAGATAGCTCAGCTGGTTGAGCAGACGACTCATAAACAGAGGTTATAGTCCCCAATGCAGCGACCTGGGTTTGATTCCAGCTCACGGTCCTTTACTGCAGGTCTTCCCCCCATTCTTCTCCCTACTTTCCTATCTGCCTCTCTACTAACCTGTCTGATAAAGCCAACAAAAGAACTTAAAAAAAAGATGCAGAACCAACTCAAGAATCAGAAAAGCAATACCATCTAAAATAAGAAAGAAACAGGACTTATTTGTTTCTCATTCACCATCCTATCCACATAAACTACTGTTCAAAAGTTTGTGGTCATCCAGATAATTCCACGTTTTCCATGAAAACTCCCACATTTATCCATGTGCTAACATAACTGCACAAGGGTTTTCTAATCATCAATTAGCCTTTCAACACCATTAGCTAACACAATGTAGCATTAGAACACAGGAGTGATGGTTGCTGGAAATGTTCCTCTGTACCTCTATGGAGATATTCCATTAAAAATCTGCTGTTTCCAGCTAGAATAGTCATTTACCACATTAACAATGTCTACACTGGATTTATCATTCATTTAATGCTATCTTCATTGGAAGAAAACTGCCTTTCTTTCAAAAATAAGAACATTTCTAAATGACCATAAACATTTGAACAGTAGTGTGGATGTGGGCTGTGACTGTTATATTTTGAGATCTGAGTTTTCTGCTACACACTATGTTTTTTATTCCCACCCCCAATTCCATTACTAAGATCAGTATTAGACAATAATATCAAACAAAAACTGTTTCCATGTAGGAAGATAATATTGTCATAATCTGTTTGTATTTAAGATTCTCTTTCTGTTTGACATGACAGCTGATGTATATTTCACAGAAATTACTATAGTTATTAAGCAGTGATATCGCAGTAATAATAATAATACATATGTTTTCTTATTTCAGCAACAAGGAAAAATTGGAGTGACGTTCAACATCGGCACCGTGGACATCGGTGTGCAGGAGAGCAGCACCCCAGTGAATGATGGGAAGTATCACGTTGTCCGTTTCACCAGGAACGGTGGCAACGCCACGCTGCAGGTGGATAACTGGTCCATCAACGAGCATTTCCCAACAGGTACAACCCATTAATCAATCAGATGTGAAAGAATATCAGTTAGAAACTAGAACAAGGCAACAGGATCGTGTTGTTTTGATCCAGCTGAGGAGGTCACTGGGCAGCATCTGCTTCAGGAGAGAAACAAAATTAAATCTCTGTTCAGCTCCTGCTTTTGTTCCCATCTTAAGAAACTTTTTTTGAGACAGACACATGCATGGACATTAAGTTATGACATAATGGAGTTGATCTGTCAGTAGCATAAACATTTTGTCCATTCAGTCACAGAACAGTTCATCAACAGCTTTCTGTGAACTCTGTGGACCTCTGTTGGTCTGCAGCAGGAACTGCAGCAGACTCTGGTGCTGATAACAGACATTTCTAAAGCGACTCACCTGAAAAACTAATGGAACAGGTGTCATTAAAAAGTAAACAGCTGGTTTTTACATCATTGATCCCCAATATGTGACAGATGTAGAAAGATTTGGTGTTTTTATGGTGGTGTTTATGGAGTAAACTGCTTAAAACATGAGTTCAGAGGTTTCATGGGTCGGGATCAGGTGACTGTGGAGTCTAGATCATCAGACTTTCACCATTTTCACACTCATGGAACCATAAATGGAACAGAGACATGAAAATGTTCCATCATAGCATAAAGATGGTCACTCAGAACAACTTTGTATTGATCTGTAGTGACCCTTTCCTGAGTGGGTTAAGTGGACCCAAATAATGCCAACAAAGCGCCCCCCTCCATCAGATCCCCTCTCTGTGGGGGTCAGGGTTTCAGGGTTTTTCTTTCATTTGCCTCCCATCTGCCTGCACACAGAGCCCACTTCTCTGCTGTGAGTAGAGGTTTGGTGTGTGTTTACAAATGGGAGAAGAAAAAAAAAGAAAGAGGGGGGAAAAGTTCCTGCACTCTGCGTGTGATAATCCACATCCTGCTGATCTCATCATTTAAAAGCAGCACAGCTTGGCAGAGGATGATTGCTTTCGTTTGTGCATCGTCTCCCAGCTCCCACACTCTCCCCTGTTTCCCACTCTCCAAGGCCTGCTGGGACTGCCAGCTACATCACTGGGCTTTGGTTTGGTTTTGGGTTTTGCACGGACAGACAGTAAAAGTGACATGGTTCATGGCTTTGGAACTGAGAAAAGCTAAATTTAAGAGGACTCTCAGTCAAAACTTCATTCTTCTAGAGGACCAGACCTTCTTGCCAACTTCAGATGTGTGTGTTGGAAAGCGCAGATCAGACTAGTCCAGTTTCTGTGAGGAATTTTGGATGGAACATAAGGCATTATGAGAAAGTAATCGGAGAATGGTGTTAAATAAAAATTATTTTTTTAGCTACAATAAAAGGGACAAATAAAACAATGTACACTACTGTTCAAAAGTTTGGGGTCACTTATTTTGAAAGAAAAAGTTTTTTTTTCAATGAAAATAACATTAAATAAATGATAAATCATAAATCCAGTGTAGACATTGTTTATGTGGTAACTGACTATTATAGCTGGAAACAGCTGATTTTTAATGGAATATCTCCATAGAGGTACAGAGGAACATTTCCAGCAACCATCACTCCTGTGTTCTAATGCTACATTGTGTTAGCTAATGGTGTTGAAAGGATAATTGATGATTAGAAAACCCTTGTGCAGTTATGTTAGCACATGAATAAAAGTGGGAGTTTTCATGGAAATCATGGATAAAGAGTGTTGATCCAGAATGAAATAAGTTCCTTGTACAGGGACTTTTATATATTTTTCTTTTATTGCACTGCACATCTCTGCACTTTTAAACTTTATTTTTATTTTTTCTGTTAAAAAATTTTTTCACCCTTGTATATATTGTAAATAAAGCTGCTGTAACAATGTAAATTTCCCCTGGAGTGGGGAGAAATAAAGAACTTTATCTTTATCTTTATCTTTATCTATTAAGACAAAAAAGAGAAAAATAATACTAATAAATCACTCCTATAGGAGACTTTCTAAGTCTCTTCTAAAGAATAGACCTGGTACAGACTTCAAGTCGATTTCCATCATTTGCCTGTTCCAGACAAAAGTCCTGCAGTAGCACAGAATCCACACTTGTGTCGTTGCCCACCAGCCTGCTCTATCACTTATTTCAGTGCTTGGGTTCAGTGCTTTTCCATGGGTGATCAGCAGCCTGGAGTCCTGGTGTGTTGGAGACAAGTGTAACGGACTAATTGTCCTGCTGTGCTGGGTCTCTGAGTATAATGTCCTGCAGTTCAATGTGGCCTTTTGCATTAAAGGGACATTCTGGTATTCAGCTGTTTGGCAGGGTTTCCAGGTGCCTGACCTAGATGGGGATATGATGGAAACAGCAAGACTCTTTCACCAAGCTGCAGTAGTA
This sequence comes from Amphiprion ocellaris, assembly GCF_022539595.1. NCBI lineage: Eukaryota > Metazoa > Chordata > Actinopteri > Pomacentridae > Amphiprion > Amphiprion ocellaris. The sequence goes on along the minus strand of NC_072785.1, from coordinate 23,402,534 downwards.
GAACAACAAGGTGTTCAGAGACTAGATATCAGGGGAGGACACTCACTCTGTCACATCTCTGGGGTCCTGTGTTGGTCCCCAGCAGCTCATCATGAGATGTTCAGGTTCTTCTCAGGGATCTCAGTCAGTATTCCCCTGCTGCTTATCTGTCTGAAAATGTGGTTGTTGCTTCATTGCTTCATCTAGCCAATGAGTAACCTGATAGCATCCATTCATGGAGAACTCTAGATGGTTTAAGGACAGGGACAGATCAGACCTCCTCCTACCAAAACCAGATATTCAGCTTACACTACCACTCTAAACCTGGGGTCATCTGGGATTTTCTAATCATCAATGAGCCTTTCAACACCATTAGCTAACACAATGTAGCATTAGAACACAGGAGTGATGGTTGCTGGAAATGTTCCTCTGTACCTCTATGGAGATATTCCATTAAAAATCAGCTGTTTCCAGCTAGAATAGTCCTTTACCACATTAACTATGTCTACACTGGATTTATCATTCATTGATTGCTATCTTGACTGAAAAAAAAGATTTTCTTTCAAAATTAAGGACATTTCTAAGTGACCCCAGACTGTTGAACATTAATGTGTGTTTATGGTGATAGTTTTGTTCTTCCAGGCTGTGTGTCGTCTTTCTTATCCTCAATTCTTATGGTCAAAAATGTGTTCTTAGGCTTCTTAGGTTTGGTTTCACTGCTTTGTAATTCTTTTTCTAAGGCTCGTTATTGAGATGATGCACCTTTTGTCTTTTCAGTATGAAACTTACTGAGTTTCCAGTCTTTCTGCGGAGCGTGTTGTCCACTAAGGATTGGTCATTTGATCCTGGCCTCTCCACTAAAGTGTTACTGGCCTAGACACTGAACCCTAGGTTACCTCTTGATTACAGACAAACACCTTCCTCACCTGCTCTGTGGCTATTGGTGTGTCAGTGTATGTATGAAAGAGAATTAATGAAACATATGAAGCCCTTTGAGTAGCACTAAGATGCAGCACAGACTATTTACCATACTGTATCACTCCCTGTATCACTAAACACTGTGCATGTTCACAGAGAAGACGAAAAAAGATCTGCAGAAGATTGTATCTGTCTTGGTGCATTGGCATTACTGTGATCTGCTGTGTTTCACTCTCTAGGGTGGGCCAAAAGTAGGCTTACAACCACAGAACCTGTGCTTTCAGATTTATTTCTCATGTGATAAATTGCCTGGTGTGAAGGTTGAGGACTGTTAAAGGCTCCTTGCCACTTTCTTTGCTCTTTATTTCATTTGTTTGCTTTCTATCCCTGTGAAAACTAAACAAAAAAACATTAAAATTGATCCCAAAATTGGAAGAAATAGCTTTATAACATTTCCAAAACGTGAATAAGGGATGTGGAATACTGATTTGGATAAATTAGATCTCAAACGTGACACAAATAGTGAAACAGCTGTCAGCCTATCAGCCCACTCTGTATATAATCAGTATGAGTGAATGGTGGGATATGAAACACTGATGAGGAGTTTAGTTCCACCACAGAAAACACTTTGGCTAAATATTTCAGTCTTATCTAGTCATGGCACATTTGCCCCTTTATTTACTTTTGCCATCAGCGGTGGCAGAAGCACACAATGGTCGGCCTTCATGTTAACAGAGAAGCACACAGCAGACGAATGAGCAGAGCATTGATGCTTTCAGTCCGTCAGCGCTGGGCTGGATGTGTGCTGCACTGAAAGGATCATGTGAGAGTTTCCCCAGGCTGAAGCTGAATGAATTTATTTGTGTCTGACAAAGGCTTGAATGTTACTGAATACAAGTTGTTGTCTGTTAATAGCAGCTCGACAGTAAACCAATGTCTCTACAGGAGATGCTTTCAGGGATTTCACTACTCAGGACTCCACAGATCATGAGCTGCTCTAATTAAATGACAATTTTCAAGTAATTAGTCCGTTTCATCAAAGCTCTCTTTGCTTTCTGTACTTCAGTTTTAGCCGTTTTTTTCTTTCATGAACATCTGGCCTTTTTTCAACAGTTTGTCACATCCTGAAAACTGACTTTGGTCAGATTTAGTCATGAGAAGCTCTTTGGTTCATTTATTCCTTATTCTCCTGTCAGCTGAGCAGTTCCCAACTCCTACAGCTGTTTTATCTGCATGTAAACTGTTAAGCTGTCAATATTAGTTTCACAATTCCAACATTCATTTAAACCTTTTCTGCATCCTGGCATACATCTTACTGTATAACACCAATAAACTACAGTGAGTTCTGAGATTTTACCACTCAGTAAGATTTACAACAGAGTATCCTCATTTTAGATTCTCCTTCGTATCTTTAAAAGGTTTTCAGTGTCAGGACCAGAATATGCAGATGCTGTCCAGTGAACTTGAGATAAATTTGATTAAACCTTTCTGTGCTGTGTATTGTGTGGTCCCATTACCCATTTGCCTCAGAAGCATCCAGAGAGTTTATTCTGAGTCTTATGATGCAGACAAAACAAAACTACAGTACAATGGCAAATGCTTTTACTAATGCTTTTTTATAAAAACAAACTGAGGGCTCATCCTTTTTGGTTTATTTTCTGAGTTTTATTCAAATCTATCTGTATTGATAAAAAACAAAACTGAACATTATTGAGACAACATTATTGAGTGAAAATTGCTGTTTGCAGATAAAAAGAGAGAGTATGCATGTGATGTCGCTGCAGATGTAGTCTCCATGGTTACGACTGTATCTAGGAGTGAAATAAAATGAAAAGTATCAAGTTCTAACTGATAGCCAAATATTAAACTGAATGTTTTGTGCAAAAAGACCACTTCCTGTGATCTGTTTAATTTCAAAATCTTTCAAAGACATCCAGGTTCATTAAGATCACATAAATAAATCCATCCATCATCTATGGGTGAAGGCAGGGGACACCTGGACAGGTAACAGTCCATCACAGGGCTACACATAGAGACAAACAATCACACTCACACCTACAGACAATTTAGAATCACCAGTGAACCTCAGCATGTTTGTGGACTGTGGGAGGAAGCTGGAGAACCTGGAGAAAACCCACACATGTACAGGAGAACATGGAGACTCCATGCAGAAAGATCCCAGGAAGGCCGGGACATGAACCGGGGATCTTCTAGCTGTGAGGCGACAGAACTAACCACTGAGCCACCATGCAGCCCTATGACAAACATAAAGAAACCTTTTAAATCGGAGTTAAGATTCTGATGATTCCACAGACTCCCTGTACATGAGGCTAAACAATGGCGAAATTTATATAAAATTATGCAAAAACATCCAGAAAATCTCAGTTTGACGGAGTGCTCATAAAAAAAAGTCAATAAAATTAAAAAATGAGTCAGTGTCTTTGGTTTGAATCCAACACAGACAATGTGTATGTTTCTGATGGAGTGAAAAATACACAGGAGTTATTGAAGGAGGAAATGTTTGTTTGAGTATCGCTCTGTGTAAATGTTCTGTTTGATGAAGATTTTGGATGATCTGATGCTGTCAGTGAGGAAAGTGATGATTTTATCAACCTTAAAGTTAATAAAGAGGAAACAAAATGGCAAAACTGACTGTTAGGGGGATTGTATCATGGACATTGTAGACATTTTTAAGAGTTTTGGTCAGAATATAACAGCTTCTACCATACAGAGAGGATGTAGTGATACTCCACTCCATGGTTACAGATGAAGCCTGACATCAGTGGATACTCTCTACATTAAATGAAGAGGAAAAATGGGGTAAATAACATGTTAGAAAGGGATTTTGGTGTTATTGGTGACCAAAAAAACCAAAGATTTTGAGCCCTAGTTATCTTGTTACTAAAACATTTGCAATCAAAATGTAAGTTTTTGCTAAAATCACTCTAACCTTTTGTAAATGTTTGTCAGAAAGCAATATTTCCCTCAGTGATCCTGATGATCAATAAATGTCTTTATAAATGTCTTCTTAAACTTTAAAGGGAACAGCGACATTGAACGTTATCAAATGGCCAATAAGAAAATTCCTTTCAAATATACCAGACCAGTAGAAGAATGGCTTCAAGAGAAAGGTAATTTCACATAAACTTATTTCTGTGTGCTCACTGTTCTGAATGTGAAGCAGAGGATGAAACGCATGCTCTCTGTCTCTGAGGACAATAGTAATACTGAATTAATGCACGTTATAACATGTTCGCATACACATTCAGACACTTCCTGTTGATGCTTTCTATTTACAACAAGCTGCTTTGGTCTGAGCCTGAACATGACTGTAAACTGATGCATGCAACTTTATGTGGGATAAAAATGAAAATCTAATTACTAAATAAGATGTGAAATAACAAAATAAATGAACCAATAAATTGCAAAATAAATCACGGTATAATAAAAGTCACTGTGTTATAGTAATAGTGACAGGATCAGTGCAGAGTGGGAAGTCTAGACAGACTGTCTGCAGAGCTTAACTCTACGTTCTATCATATTTATCAGCCACATTGCATGTATTCAAATAGCACTGAAACATCTCAGCCAATTACATTAAAGTATTAGTGACTCAGCAAATGGAGAAATGCTGATCACTGTCATCAATCCAACACTATTTCAGTCAGAATTCTGCTGTCACCAGATGCAAATCACAGATCAGCACTGATGTGACAAAACGGTGAATGAATCAACTTTCCTTGATCAAAAAAAGTTGAAAAAGCAGCCAAGTAGTCTGAAGTATCTAAACCAACCAGCCTGATGTGTGTGGAGGTGGAATATGAAGCAGCTTGTGGTCATTTTCTGGTGATTTAATGTGTGATGGCTCAGATCTGTGGCTGCAGATTAGTCCATCAGACTGCAGCTGCAATTTAAGCAGCTATAGACACATGCTGCCAGATTTACCCACATTTCTTTAGTGCAAACCACTTTTTAACCACTTAAATGTTGTTTTTAGATGCAGATTCAAATGATTCAACTGTCTGGAGATAATTTTAAATATTGGCATCATTCTATTTCTTGCTCCAGGTATTTATTTTGCTGAGTCTCTCTGGTGCATGGAGACTCAGCAAAATAAACCGTTGTTCTCGGTGCAACATCTGAGACCCGATTCATTGCAGCATGATTTGAATGTAAACCACACACATGAGTCTGAGCAATAAAATATCACACTGACAGGAAAATACAAAACTGTTAAATCATTGCTTGAGCTGGTCATTAAGTAACCATTACTATAAGGCCCTGTTGTAAAGTAAAGAAGAGTGCACCCTTCAACATTACTAAGTACCTTCCTGTGAAATATCACTGACATGTAAATGAATCTAATTTGTATCGATCAGGAATAGTATTCTTTTAAAACTGTGTGAATATATATTTAAATCTAAAAAGTTAGTTTAGTTACATAAGCTGTTGCTACATTGACTGTTTTGGCCTCAAAGTACGATCTAAACACAACCTGAATGAGAATTCACTTTATCAGTGACATTACGTCCTTTAATTGATTTTAGTTTTTGTGTATTTCAGAACATGTAATATTTAAGTGACATAGTGCAGGAGCGTGTTCATTTTTATCCTCTGTATTAAAAGGTGTTTTTCTCTGTTGAAAATCTCTTACTCTGGATGTCTTCTCCAGGACGGCAGCTAACAATTTTCAACACTCAAGCAACAGTCGCAATTGGTGGTAGCGATCGCGGCAGACCCTTTCAGGGTCAACTGTCGGGCCTTTATTACAATGGCCTTAAGGTGTTGAACATGGCCGCTGAGGGCAACCCTAACATCAAGATTAATGGCAGTGTGAGGTTGGTAGGTGATGTGCCCAGTGTGGCAGGTTCAGCCAGGACCACAGCCATGCCTCCAGAGATGTCTACCACCTTCATAGAAACCACCACCATGATGTCCACCACCACCACACGGAAACACAGATCCTCCTCAACTGTACAGGTATGAACACACTTCCAAAAAACACTTACACTCCACACTGAAGGTATCTGGACAATGCACATGTTTTAGCTCCCCACCCTCTGTGCTTCAGTTCATTCAATAGGAAATAAAACTAGTACAGCACTCAGAAAGCGCAGTACTCCTCCAAGGCTGCTCATTTCCTCATATGGCATTGTCAGAAATGCAGCATTTTTTGTAGAAATCCAGCATTTATTTATTAGTTGTTGATGATCAAAAATCATGGCATCTAATACATGGATACCGAATCACGTGGCCTAAATATGTAGCGGGTGGTGGGCATTGATGGGACTCAGAAACACCCCCACAATTTAATCAACTGTTCCACTTCCAATGAATAAGTCCCGATAAGTCCTCAGTGGCGGATTTGTAGTAATTTTGTTTGTCATGGCTTTCCTTTTACTTAACAAGCTTGTTGACAAAAAAAAAAGTCTTAACTCAAGGTCTAAATAAGCTTTCAGACACAGTTGAACACGCAGTATAGAGGATCAGTGGTGATGACCCATCTCCATGTTAGAACAGTAGAGAAAGGGAGAGGAAACAACAAACAGACCTGCTGAGATTCTGATTTAATGTCAGGACTGGACTCTGCTTCATTGTTGGTGAACTTATGGGAGTGGAACAAGCCATCACTTAACCATCCACTAGCCTAAAGACAATCAGAAAGCTTTCTCTACTACTTGCAACCTCTTTTTAGTTCTACAACAGTTTCTTTTTTAATCTATTTTTCTATCCCAAACACTGAAAACAGACATGTTTTCAGTGACCAAACCACTCTCAGCATCCACTAGGAAGAGCTCAGGGGTCATCCACCAGGAGAAACATCACTGAGGACATTCACTCCTGACCCCAGGGATCAGACAGGCAGAGGCTTCCATCTCCATCCATAAGACTTGTAAAATTCCCTGCTTATTTCATGTAACAAAAACTGATCAACCTCTATGACAACGTAATCATCTGGCACCAACTTAGGCTCAAACACAGTGAACCCTGAGTTAAGATATTTCAGTCAAACTAGCGTTTCTATGGTCAATAGAGATTCTCACTTTCTAACTTTATTTCTGTCTTCCCCTGTCCTTGTGTGTTTTCCTTGTTTCTTGCCCGTGGCTGTTTGTGTTTGGTATCTTTACCGTGGATGTGACCTCTGATGACCAACCTATGAAGCATACGGGAGATGACATGGGGTCATCTGCAGAGTGTTCGAGCGATGACGAAGACCTGGAGGAGTGTGAAAGCCAAGCAGGTGGGCTAGGTTAGTTTGCATTTGCTTGCTTTCTTTGTGCATTCACCCATCGGCATCAGAGGATGAAGACATCCTCAAAGCATCACACCCCCATGGTTAGACAAAGTGTAACTTCATAAAACAGCCAATGTAGTAAGAGCCAAACTAGCAAGCTGCACTCTACATGACCCAATCCAAGGAGAGCTGCATTACCAAAGACAACGTTTAAAGTCAAATTGAAAACAGTCGTACACACAGCTTGTTTTGTATGTCGCTAGTTGACAGCAGTACCACAGAAAACCATTGATATCATGAGCTACACTTGCACATGGGGACTTTCAAAGTGGTTAACATGGTCACCAGCATACATACAAATGTTGTCTGCTGAAAGGAATAATAGGGCTTATTACATGTCATCTCAAGTGTGCTACATTTGTATGATGGTGGACCATGTTCTCTGCATTGATGCTGCAAAATGTTCCACGTCATGTTTGAGTCCATCGCTCCTGCCATTCAGTGCTCCACTGGTTTTCATTTCCAAACAGAACATTTTGACAGTTTTTTGTTCTTAAATTTTGTTTTCAGCTAAAAATGAGTGTTGCCTAGATTACACTGTTGATTTTTTCTTTTGTACTTTTTTTGTTTTCATCCGTGTTTTTCCAGATGTAGAGGCTTGCGTTGGTACATGTGATAGAGAACAGATATCATTGAATTTCTGTGTACAGGTTTTTCTTTTCTTTTTGGGTCATACTTTTGCTTTTAGGTGTACTTGTTATTCTGTCTTTTTTGTATATAATTATTTTTTAAAATTCTAAAATGTTGTGATAACTTCAGAGAGTCAGTTTGAAAGAATTTGGGAATTTCCCTATTTTAGCAATTTTTGAGTCATATGTTAGTATCACACCAAATAATACACCTTTAGCACACCTTTTGAATGATAGATTATTATCTGAAAGGTTTTCAGTTTTAATAGGGCATTTTAGTTGGGTTACCCATTAAAACTAAATATAGTCTTTCCAATTATTGCTTGTCTGCATGCTGATATTCACCCAGACAGCAAAAATAACGCCTGGGTTTCAATGTCACGTCAGAACGTTAGTCAATTTACTTTCAAAACAGTTCAGATTGAATTCAGGGATGTTGCATCGAAAATGATGGTTTTCTACTCTGAAGACATCCCACAAGACAAGATGCATTTAGCTTTATCTTTTATTACAATAAGACTAGGGTTTCTGTTAAGTAAGGCATCTGTAGTGCAGTTCTTCATCTCAGAGAAAAGGCTAATATTCTATACAAGCTGATATTCAGATGCAGGACTGGTGAGGAGTTCAGTATCTAGTCTGCTTTTTGAAGGTCATTCCCAAATTTTTTCAAAGCGTATGTTAAAGATTGTTGTGGAAATGGGTTAAAAACTGTGCTGTGAAGCCTGAGATCCATGGGGATTTGTGAAGAAAGACAAAGACAGGGCCCCAGTCATCCAATCATGTGTTTACACAGAAATTCACACCATTCTAACCCTAACATCACTTTAACGTTGACAGCCGCATGCTTTTAGTTCAGTTTTCCTTTGCTCCTTTTGGAAGTCAATGCTATTTCCCGTTGTTTTGACTTTTTCTAACTTTTGTTACCAAGATATCATTCCCGTCTATTCGCCACCTGTCCAAAAATGCATTTTTGTATTTTGGCCTCATCCTGTGTGGCATGACATTTGGTGGATGTTAACTGTTTCCACGTATTTTCTGGGGTACCACGTGGCTTTGTACCCTGCAGCTTTTAAAGAAAATATCCCTGTTCCTTTTACAGAATTAATACAAAGGCAAAAAAATATTTAAAAAAAATCTTGCCATCGGCTTTTTTTTACTACACAGAAAAAGTTCAAAGCGTAATCTGAAATAAGCTCGTAATTCTTCTCTCAGTCTCGCCATCATTTTTCTTCTTCTAATCCCAATGGCTGAGCTGCATTTGAACTGATTTTAGAGTGGATGGTATAAAAAAGATTTTTTTTGTTTTTTTGCCACAAATTAAGATATTTTCCACATTAATTTTCTTCTGAAGCGATCATTGATATCATGGTTTATCAAACTCTTCAAATCATTGTGTTCAGAGTGGCCTTTGATCATTTCTTTGCATGCTTTTTTGACTGATCCTCGACATCTCCCCGCATTTAGACTGTTTAGTCTGCATTTGTGTTAAAGTTGTAAGCCATTTTTGCGGTCGCAGCGTCATCAAATGTCATCTATCTTACCCCACACTGTCTTTATTTTGTCAGTGTGGCTGTTGTCTGTCTGGTTTGTCTGGAGAAGTTATCAAGTGATTCTGTTCTCTGTTGTTAATCTTTTGTTCTCCTTTCCTTTCAATTAATTTCATAAGATGGCAATTAAAAAGGGTTCTTAAACTGTTAATACTGTAAACTCTTAGTTATTCACCATAATGCAGACAAAAAGCTAGGTAAAATGTGAGATCTGTCACCACACTCAAACACTAAAAATAGTAAAGAAACTTCCTTCTTCTGAAAGAAATCACCTGGTAAAGTGTGAAACATACCTTCTCCACAAATGAGCAGGTGTCAGAGAGCATAATATATTCAGCTTGTACTGAAAATAGATGGGAGACGAAGGAGATGATTGGATACCTTTGATTCAGAGCCTAAGAAATGACAGCCTAGCATTGGCCGGTATCTCTGTGTAGATTCCTAGTCGTCCAGGTCAAGGTGATCTTAAGAGTTCTGCTAGAGGGCAACTGGACTTTCCTCTTGGTTCTTGGAGACATTTCACTTCTTTCCCAAGAGGCTTTAAAGCATCTTGGATGGGAGGGGAAATGTCCAGTTGCCTCCTGCTGAAGCTCTTTGGATAGTCGTTCCCTAAATCTGAGAAATGATGAGACGAAGGCAGATAGTCCCAAAACAAAGATGGAGTGTTGAGTTTGTTACAGATGTGATGGCAAATATAAGTGAAATTTCCTTTAATGTATGCAATCAAAACATGATGTCAATTTTTTATGCTGCTCAAATTCCTTTGAATGTGGAAAATAACAAGTTCATGAAGCCTTTCCTTCTCCCCATGGGTCTCCTCTTCTAGCCAAGAGCCATCTTACAGATCTTTCTGCTGCCTTGGTGTTGTTCTTGATGACTTGACTCCTTGAAACAACCTCAGTGAGTGTCTGGTTTCCTCTAGACCTACTTCTGGCAGTTGGTTTTTGCTATCCTCCCATGGACTGTCAGTTCCACCAGGATGATGTTCTTGGTGGTCCCTGAGACCAGGGAAGTTTTATCAAGCTGCTGTGGGATCTTAAAATGGTTCTCCGGGTCCATTTTTTGTGAAGGTGATCCTCTGTGTGGAGGAAATACTTGTCTGCAGTTATCCATTCTGATGCTGATGGTTTCTGCAGTTGGTTCCAGCACCTGGTTGTGGTTCCAGGTGTAGTGAACCTGCCCAAGGACTTAAGATTTGTTCAGCTTGCTGGGCTCAGTTTAGGGAGATGTGAAAAAGATGTTAGAGACTGGGAAACACATCATAGACTGCCTGCTTCAAAAACAGGATGGCGCTGCCAGACATCTGCCCATGGGATTTTCCAACACATGACCTGCTCCCACCTTATCCAGACTCCATGCTGGTTCATTCCTACAACTATACTACCATTGCCCTCCCTTCCTGCTGAACCACCCTCTGTGTTGCTTTCTCCTGTCCGTCAGTGGGATCATCCTCAGGACAGCTGTTCCACCAGGACTCTCTACTTTCTCCCAGCCTTAATTCCTTCTTGGGCCACATTTCTGTTTCTTCAATCCCATCATCACCAAATTTGCTTGACTCACCTTAAATTCCTCTTCCAGGGACTTTAAAGAAATACTAATAATATTAACGTGTCTTCACTCTTTTAGACTTAAGCTGAGCATTGTCAGTGCTGGTCGATCGCATCATGATTCTACACAGAAGGTGTCAAACTTCTTTAATCCAGCTGTCGCAACCACTTCCATGTAGACACAATGGAAGACCTCTCTTGTTATTCCTGGATGATTCCTGTTGTAAATTTGTACCGGTGAGATCAGCAAGTGTCCCAAATGTTGAGGATTTGGACACAGATGCTATCCAATTATTCAAATTACTAATAAGGTTAGATCATTCCATCTGAATAATAATAATAATAATAATAGTAATAATAATAATAATAATAATAATAATAATAATAATAATAATAATAATAATAATAACAATAATAATAATAATAATAATAATCCCTTCATGCTTTAAAATGGTTAAGATGAAACACCATCAATCACTCCCCACTCACTGCAACTCAAACACACCTGCTCACTATGATTCTATTAAAACTAGAAAACTGTGATAAATTCCCCGACACATTTTAAAACCAGAGAATGATTCTGAAGATGAATAATGATACAGAAAGTCCCACCAGCCCTTTCAAATTGTGTGAATTCCATTTTTTTACACAAAACACCAAACAGACACAGAAAGTAAAGAGAAACGAAAACAAAAAGCTTCTACCAAAGGGTGTCTTTAAGAAGTCACCACCATCAAAAACAACAACAAAAATAAGAAGAAAAGCACCCCGAGAGCAGTCCTCCTCCGAGGCTGCTCAGTCGTTGGATCATTTCCAATGGATAAGTCCTGATAAGTCCTCAGTGGTGGATTTGTAGTAGGATCACAATTATGTGATCATCAGCAGGCAGCTGACGTAGTGATCACTTGTTGTCATGGTTACAGTGACGCCGTGCCACTATCTGGCAATAATACAGAAATCTTTAACAAATCCGTGGATCCAGACTATAAGCTGCATCACTGCCAGAGTCTGATCACTTGGTCCTTGTGTCATTTCTGATGTTCCCTGAAAATTTCATCCAAGTCTGTTTGTCTGTTTTTGAGCAATGTTGCTAACAGACAGACAGACAGACACTGATCATCACATAACTGGATCGTGTTCCTTGGCGGAGTAATAAAACAGATGAAACAATGATACATGTCTAACTAATAGGTAAAACTTGCATTTAAAACAGTGTGTAAATTAATTTAAAGCAGTTTAATAATAAAAGTATCTCAGTTTGTTTTACATAAAATATATTAGGACAAGCGTTTTTTATTAAATTGTGTAAAACATGTTTCTAAACCAGGTACATTTGGAGTTTCACATAAATTCAGTTAAAAATGCTTCAAATCATAAACATCTTTTTAAAAGACAGCATCTGGTATCTGAGATGAATCAAACCACACATAAGTGTTGACTTTAAATAATGATTGTTGCTTTCTTAGACGAGTCAGAAATGTGCCATCTTATGGAATTCCGCTCCAACTACATTTTTACCTACATGGAAAACAACAACATGTAGACAAAAACACTGAACCATACGTCGGAAGACACGGCGGGTTTAAAGCTGGTATCCTGAATGTTTTTCTGTCATTAGATGTGGATCTATTCTTGTCAGTGGTGGGGTTCTAGTGGAACATACAGACCCAGGTGTGTTTGGCCCTGTTTTCACACCTGGTCTGTTTGTTTGACTGCTGGTTCTCTCCAGGAAAGCTGCTGCAGTCAGACTGGTTTACTGTGGTCCTGATGGTGCACTGGATCCTCATCCATGCACACGTTTACATCCATGGTTAGGATAGAGCACTAGACCTGCTGTTGTGTGGTAGAAGCTGCAAGTATTTTAACAGAGGACTAATCACACCATGGTCCAAACACACATGTTCCCTGCTGGCCAAAGTCAAGTTCACTGTGTGACATCAAGCTGGGCTTTGACTGTTGCTCCTGGCTCTTGGTCAGTGAGGTGTCCTGTTAACATTCTGACTCTAACCACAACCCAAACCACAGTTCAAGCACAGCTGATCATAGCCACTGCTTCTTTTTTCAGTCCTGTTACTGCATTAGAGATTTGAGCTAAATTGAGAATCTGAAATCACCTTTGATCCCACTTTAAATGACTGCTGCTGGTTGGTTCATGCCAGAGGGCTGTACTACGAGGTGAGATGAGACGGTTAACGAGGTTTGGGGTCACTTAAAAATGTCCTTATTTTTGAAAGAAAAGCATCTTTTTTTAAATGAATATAGCATTAAATGAATGATAAATCCAGTCTAGACATTGTTAATGTGGTAAATGACTATTCTAGCTGGAAACAGCTGATTTTTAATGGAATATCTCCATAGGGGTACAGAGGAACATTTCCAGCAACCATCACTCCTGTGTTCTAATGCTACATTGTGTTAGCTAATGGTGTTGAAAGGCTCATTGATGATTAGAAAACCCTTGTGCAGTTATGTTAGCACATGGATAAAAGTGTGAGTTTTCATGGAAAACATGGAATTGTCTGGATGACCCCAAACTTTTGAACAGTTTTCTACCAACATTCCTGTCTTACATAATTTCCAGTAGCAGCTTTTTACCGTCATACATTTTAATCTCTCTCATTATTCTCCATTAAAACAACCTGTTGACTGAAGCGGCTGAACACGATCGTTTCATTTTGAGTCTCATGATGCATTGAACGCCGTCATTTCTGTGAACATACAGAGTTTGAAGCAGAAAGCCTGAGCTGACACAGAGAGTCGATAACCGCCTTCACACCCGTTAACTCTGACTGAGGTTTCAGTTTTTATCGACTCACACAAAGAAAGCTCGGCTACGTAAAGCTTGCTTTGCAGTACAGCCATCTGGTTTATGAGGCCCAACCTGTGACACAATAATATCTTCACGCTTACATTCTTTAGTAATTTTATTGGCTGGAACAAATGTTTGCTTGAGGAGGTTTAGAAAAACTGCAAGTTTTCACTCAAACTCCCACCGGCTTGCGTCTGGAGCGAATCTTCCACCGCTGCACAGGGCAAAGACATGCGGTATTTAGTGGATATCAGCTTTAGGCCTGTCTTTTGGCTCAGTATCATATTTGAAATCAGAAAAAAAATTACATTTCACATTTTGTACATATGAATATGTTTTATGATTTTTTTTTTTGTTTGTCTTCCCCACTACTATTAGTTAAACTTGAGCTGTGTCCCAATTGCATACTAGATACTAATTTAAACACATTTCTATTGAGGGGGGTGACGTCGGGGTTCTAACACTGAAAAATGACTAAATTCTTCATCCTTAAATGTGTGATTTTGCATATTTAATCTGACATTTGCTGCTGAGTCGCCGGTATTGGATGCTACTGGTCACAGTGAAATGCACAGCAGGAAAAGTGGAGAACTCCCTGTGGTTTTACAGAGCTGCAGTTTGACTGCTGTGTGTCACACTGCACACGCTGCATCATGAGAATCACATGTTCTTCCTCACATGTAAGCTGATGAACCGTCTGCTGATGGGATTGGGACACAGTGTCCGTCTCTTAGTTTTCTAACATCGGTCAGTCCTACCTGCGCCCAGTTTGCTGTGTTGTTTCTTTTCTACTTTCCCTAAATGCAACTTACTTTAAGCATGCATCAACATCCTGCAGTACAACTAAAACAAAACCAAATAATAATAATAACCCATTGTCAGCCAGTACCGTCTCTCTCTGATGTACACCCAGACTGCACGGCCGGTTCATGTTTAAAGACTAACATTACAGATAGATTTGTCATCAGGAAGCACATGAGAGAGGAGCCCGGCCTCCAGTCGAGTGCCTCTCTCAGCAGTGTCTGTTTTCGATTGTGTGCATCTGGTTGTAGTGTGTGCAAAATTTTAAATGGCTTTGTTCTTTCATCTTAACATTTTTCATTTGATAGTTTTAACTTTAACTGATCACTGACATTTTGGTTCTGGTTATGTTTTTTGGGCTTATTATAAGTATGCTTTTTTTTCTTTTTTTGTAAATCAGAAAATATCTAAATCGCAGTGTGAACTATTTTTGATATAATTTGACTTTTTTGGATTTGGAACTCCTTCAGTGACTAGCTTGTGTGTTTTATCTCCAGTAGTTTGCTCACCTGGCTAACACCAAACCAACAGAGAACCACTAGAGAACCACTAGAGCAACACGACCAACTCAACCTCAGGGTTTTTTAAAACTCATGTAAAAGCCCACAAATTAGTAGGTGAAGCAGTTCCAGATCTACTTCTCATATATCCTCCATTTTTCAGATTTTTTCAAATCTATTTTGACAAAACCAAATAATCTTTGCTGAATAATATTTTGACTGTGAGAACAACCAATGAATTGCATGGCTAAGAAGTTGCAGTTTAGGGTTTGTAAGACATGTCAGTGTTAGAGTTCTTCTGTTCTTTTCTGTAGATGGGCATGTATATTGCTCATTGTTTGTATATCCCCATCCCTTCCTTACAGCCAAAAGCTCTAATGCCGCCCGACCGCTTCGTACTGCCTTTACATGGACATGGCAACTGACTTACACTGTCACCCTCATCATCCTCATTTCCTATGTAGTATGTTCATAGGTCCCAACCCTTCTTCACCTTCTCCCTTGTCTTTAGAGATATTAAAATATGAAGTCATCCATCCATTCTACACTAAAGAACAAATGACAAATTAAGCAAAAATTGTAACATTGAATAGATTTTAGGTACCATTGAAGTCTCTTGCAATGAAAAGATGCAGATACACATTTTTTGTATAAACAAATTATTTACCAGGAAAAAACAAAACATTAAAAACAGAATTATGGTGTTTATTTTTTATGTTATGTGGTGTGGATGTATGTGTTGTTGCCTCCCTGTACCGTCATGTTTTAAGATAGAACACAATCTTCAGTGGATAAAATGATCTTTAACGGTACCAAGTGGCTATCCAACATTCTTACACAACTTTTTCTTTGTAAATTCTTTTCTTCATGCCTAAATCATGCGGGCAATTTGTTGATGTAAGTTGACAATCTCCAGTTTGTATGTTTTCATTCTCTAAGAACTGTGATTTATGGATGCAGTTTGTAAAATGTGATTATTCTGGTGTTACAGGTAGCTGCTTCATATCAGTGATTTTTTTTAGAAACCATAGGATATGAATATCAATAACATGAAAATAAGTTGGTGTTGTGTTGGAGACCAGTCCTTAAAGTTAGTGAGGAGGTGGAGAAGGATCCTCCTGTTTCACTGGAATCTCAGCTCTTTAGGTTCCACTTTTTGTTTTTTATAGTTTCTCTAGCTTTAAACAAACAAACCATTCCTTGTATTGTCCTTAATGCTTCATTTGAGATTTGTTCCAAACAAACCTGACTGGTTTTTGAGAACATTTGCTACCAAGTGCTACATGTATGATGTAAATACAGCAAACAACACGAATATTTATTTTTAAATTTTGCAAACTGCATCTCTGATCGAGCTGTGACGTGTGACAACTGAATGAGTCTTTAATAGAGTTTTATCATTTGAACTTAAGGAATAAAGGGCCTTTGTTAAATCTTGAGTTGTGTGCTTGTGAATGTGTGTGTCAGTGTTTGTGATAATTTGTGAGTTACTCAGTTGTTTGCTTTAACTTACGTTAACCGCGATGCTTGATTGGAGTGGATTCTTTTTATGACAGTTTGTGTTGATGGCACTCTGAATGTTCACTCCAGTGATAGATGCTTGAGATCAGTAACCCTCAATAACTAAACCTGCTGACTCTTCATATCTAACAACTCTTGTCACCAGAAAGACCACTTTATTTGCTTTAATGTGCATCAACTGAGAAACAATAACATCTTTTAAGACTTTCAACTAAGTTAACTATAACTTTACCAAGACCCACACAGCTGAAAACTTGGGGAGCATTTTGCTTTGTAGTCATACAATATAAGTCATATTTTATATGTTGATATATCCAGACTGTCGAATGGAATAGTACATGTCAACATGAAATAAATAAACAAACCTCTGGTCAGCCTCATTTTTAATAAGTCTCAGAGGAGGTGATTCAGTAAACCAGTAACATCACACTGTGACAAATGTATCCTAAAACTTTGAGTTTAGACATTATTTGCGGTTGGAAAAAGTTTTTCAGACTTTATATTTTTGGTTTAGCTGTGTTTCAGGAGGAAAACTACTACACTGCTCTGCAAAATGAAGGTGTATACATATTTAAAGTGATTTGGTAGGAGACCTGGTCTTCTGGTGAACAATATGAAGCTGTCCAACACACATTCTTTATCCAATATTTGACTCTGGATGAACATTCAGGAGGCTTCGCTCTGCCATTGACTTGGTTGAACATGAACATTCAACATGTTGGAAAAAGTTACAGTTCAACAGCCTTTTCTTGGTCTCAGAGCTGCTCTCATGATGAAATCAGTTTCTGAATAAGAAGTATTTGGGTTATTTGACAACATGGTTAAAAAAAATAGAACAATGCAGAAACAACAGATAATACAGAAGGTCCTCAAACCTGGGAGGATAGTTTGATGAAACTGACATGACCAGCGTTCTCTGTCATGTTGTCTAATCTATCTTCAGTCATCTGTGATGCCTTGGTTATAATACTGACCTACCACTTGGCCTCATGCATAACATCTGGACAAATTAGATTTACTCTTCTAAAAACAGTATGTGTACATTAAAAACTAGAAATGTTCGTACGGACAAACAAATTGCTGAACTAATATGGGCACATTTATAAATGTTAGCTTACACACACGGCTTTATTTCTGTTTTGACAGCTGGCTGCAGAAGGCCATAAAGACTGATAACTCTACATGCAATTATTTGGGTATTCATTTATTCTAATCACCCAGAATGTGCATCCACTTTAAGAACAGACTCACCACTTTTCCCCCGAAGCTTTAAGAAATCCATAATCCGACTCAGTGTGAAATTTAGTTCAAATTCATCTCCACAGTTCAGCTCTGCACCTGAGAAATGTCTGTAGAACTGTAACTACAAATTGTTGTATCGCCATAAAAAAGCAAAAGGTTTAAGATGATCAGAGAGCCACGCTAGTGAGATTATTGTCAGCCATTTTAGTGTTACTACATGTGCAGTTCTTTACTTTTTCTGTGTTCTACCAAAACATTATCTTGTGACAGTCAGTACTGTGCTAAATACCGCTTCAGTCATTTGTATTTTTTCCATGGTGACAGTTTGTTAAAAGTTTCTCAAATAATATTGACAAAGAATGAAGCAGTGAAAATCACAATTACTCGGATTTTTGGCTGGCTCATCCTGCACATCTCTTAAGCCTTTTTAAACTAATATAAGGATTTAAACTTAAATATGGCAAATTTCAAAATGGTAAAATTGGGCCTACTTTGCTTTAGCGGTGGCTGATATGCCATGTCAGTGTTTCCTGATCTGGGTTCAGTCGTTGCCTGCTCTGTTTTTCTTTCTCGGTGTGTCAGATTGTTTATACTTCATAAAGCTCATATGTTGCTGTCTAAGATGACTGCCTGTCTGTCTCCAACCCCAGGAGCTGAGTTAGTCATCAGAGTACTTGAGGATCCATTAGCGCACCCCTCTGTAGCTCCTCGTGCACCCTTCATTCCCACTCCCTCAACCCACCACCCACTCCTCACCATTATTGAGACCACCAAAGAGTCCCTGTCCAAGGCCACTGAGGCGGGGGTACCTTGCTTGTCGGACCGAGGCAGCGATGATTGTGATGATGATGGCTTGGTGATATCGGGGTATGGCTCTGGGAAAGCGTTCAAGTCTAACCTGCCCCCTACTGATGATGAAGATTTTTACTCGACCTTCTCCTTGGTAACAGATAAGACCTTTTCCACGTCAGGCTTTCAAGGTGACTACAAAGCAAATGCACCCAAGACTTTTATACCTAACAAACCTTCCGTCTCCAGACGCAGTAGGATTACCACTACCGCCATACCACTAACCGCCGACCAGAGCCGCACCACCACCACCTCTGCCTCCACCGCAACCCTCCACAATGCTCCGGCCAAACAGCCGGCCGGCAAAATGAATAACCGCGAGCTAAAACCCCAGCCCGACCTAGTGTTGCTTCCATTGCCCACATCCTTTGAGGTAGACAGCACCAAGCTGAGGGGCCCATTAATAACCTCCCCAATGTTCCGTAATATACCCACAGCACTCCCCACAGAGCCAGGCGTCAGGCGAGTTCCAGGGCCCTCGGAAGTGGTCCGTGAATCTAGCAGCACCACCGGGATGGTCATCGGAATAGTGGCGGCCGCTGCCCTGTGCATCCTCATCCTTCTGTATGCCATGTATAAGTACAGGAACAGGGATGAAGGCTCCTACCAGGTGGACGAGAGCAGGAACTACATAACCAACTCAGCTGTGCAGAGCAATGGCGCTGTCATGAAGGACAAACAGCAGAGCTTGAAAGGCAGCAACAAGAGACAGAAAAACAAGGATAAGGAGTATTATGTGTGACTGTGAGACTTTCGTGAACACGTGAGAGTAAAGAAAGAAAGAAAGCACTAAGAGACCATTTACCTACCAGTTTCCTTGTGAGGAGCTATGACAAATGATGGTATAACATGGAACTTGAATAATCTTATACTGTGCTGAGTAGTTGAACTGATGATATGTACTGTAACATAAAGCACACTTACTATTAAGCATACGCTTAATGACAAGGTTAAATAGCAACTTTAGAGACCTTACTCTTCTATCTGGTCAGAGACATTATCAGTATAGAAATATTTCACAGCATCATTCTCCTAAGTGACTTTTAGAGCTCTGTGATCCTTGGCATTAAACAATTTTTTTGTGAAATTGTTAATTACAAAAGGCTCATAATCTACATTTTCAGCATGTAAGCAACATGTAGTGCTTAACAAGAGGGGTCAGGCACACAATCATTGTAAAAGTAAAAAGGACTCTTGTATCAAAATATTACAAATTTTTATGGTTTATAAATAATATAAGTGTGGTGTATTTTTGCTTTAAGCAAAAGAAAAAAAATGACAAAAAGAACAGCAAGAAAAGAAAACTATTTCTGTGTATAAAATGAAACCAAGTGAGCAAATTGCCACGGGCAGATCTTATAGCATCGGTTTGCTCTGGCATCTAATTCACCACAATAATCCTCATTGTCTGACAGACACAGGTCTCGTTTTGTGGAAAGAATTTGCTGGTTCTCTTGGTAAGAAGCGACTGATTGTAAAATGCATGCCATCCTAATTCTACAGTAAAGTCCAGTATAGTAAAAGTCCAGTATACAGTGTTCAACTTGGACCATGTTCTCTTTAATGCAGAAACAGTTCTTTGTCATCGAATCAGGACTTCCCCTCTTCTGAAACCCCTCAAAAGTGTTAAATATGGAAAAAAGATGACTATCTCCTAAAGAAAAGGTCTATTATTGATGCACAGACAGTGGTGGTTTTATCTTTTGCAAAACTGTATGTTGGTTCATTGCCTCTCATTCTCTTTTTCTATGGAGGTGTCAGGAAGAAGACAAATGCAGTACTACAACACTGTTAATGTGTATACAGAAATAAATCAAATGTTGAAAGTGTGAATTCTATCTGCTGTCACAGTCAACTGTGTCAAAAAATAAGAAATTTGTTTACATATTTTATTACATGCTATCTGTTGTACTTTGTAGGTAGTAAATTGTACATATACCATGACAGTTGTAATTTTTAGTACCTCTATTGTACAGACTGAACATATGGTTTATCAACAGAGTTCATGACAAAATCTATTAACTGTTACTTTACATGGAGAAAGACTTTAACCAGAATGTGGAGAATCATATTGATATTCATAAAGAATAAAAATGTATTGTTAGCCTAGAGATCTAAACGGAGATGTTTCTAAAGTTGCATGAATATTTAACTACTTGCAGTTGTCCAACAAATACAAGGTGCCCTTCCTTCTGTACCATGGCTTTGTTGTTCTGGGTTACACTAGAGCTATGTTTTGTTTGTTTGTTTTTTACAGAAAGTATAAGGTCAGCGTTATGATGAAGACAGAAACACAAACTATATTAGATGGGGTTCACAGTTTAAAGAGCTAAAATTGTGTTTAAAATGGGACTGGTCACCTCAGATCATTGTTGTCACCTCTTTATCATGAGTTAACGTCTTACTTTGACAGTAGTTTACTGTCCTTTTTCATTTCATTTTCATTAATGAGGTGGAAGTGCAGACTTTTTCTTAGAAATCATATTTTTTCTGTTATAATTGTTACTTTTCATAACCATTTTTTCATCAGTTTGATAACAAATAAAATTTTCTTTTTTTTCTGTGAAATTATAGTGTAGTCATTGGGTAAATCCAGTTACGTAACTAGAAAAGCCCTCAGTGAGTGCAGTACTCTGCCAAGGCTGCTCATTCCCCCGTATAATTAGAAATACAGCATTTATTTATTAGTTATTGATGATCAGAAATCACGGCAACATAGAATGTGTCCATTTAATATAGATGTACCCACAAACACAATGACCTTGTGTTGAGCACAGGCATGTGTTATGCATGTGTACGTTATGTACGGATACTGAGTCACGTGACCTAAATATGTAGCGGGAAGTGATGGGACACAGAAACACCCCCACAATTTAATCAGTTGTTCCTTGGATCATTTCTGATGGATGAGTCCTGATAAGTCCTCAGTGGTGGATTTGTAGTAGGATCACAATCATGTGATCATCAGCAGGCAGCTGACGTAGTGATCACTTGTTGTCATGGTTACAGTGACGCCGTGCCGCTATCTGGCAATGATACAGAAATCTTTAACCAATCCGCAGATCCAGACTATAAACTGCATCACTGCCAAAATCTAATCACTTGGTCCTTGTGTCATTTATGACCTTCTCTGAAAATTTCATCCAAATCCGTTTTTGAGTCATGTTGCTAACAAACAGACAGATGTACGCCGATCGTCACATAACTTCCTTCCTTGGTGGAGTAACTATTAATGACAATATTAAACAACTTCAACATTTGTCTTCATTCGTTGCATAAAATCATGTTGATCTGTGTGACAGAGAAAAGTCACTTTCATCAAAACTGTCCTTTATTTCAAATGTTGGTAAATCCTTATTGGTGCACATCAGGATATGATGTCACTGATTTCTGAACAGAAATCAGAAACCTCTGACTTTTTGTTGGACACCGTTGTTCATGTGTAACGTTAATTGAGAAAGGCTGAGGTTTTGGTCTTCAAACGATGAGTTCACAGTTTCTCCAGACTGAAGGATCACCAAAGAAGCTCCACTGTGGAAATCCTTTAACATGGAAAATGTAGTTTACTCTGCCCACTCACAGAACAAAACAAAATCTGAAGCAGTCATCCATTTGAGTCCTGATGCTTACCCAGGTCTGTGGCATCAGGAGAAGCTCTTAAATCCACTGGAAGAGAACAGATCACTTCCTGGCTACACCTCAGCAGTTTTCAGCAGCCAGACTGTCTCTATGGTCCTGTTGTTTTCACAAGCACACTGGCTGCATATTTGTGCTAATTTATTTTCAGTGTGGTAGTAAACTGAATAGCTGTGGTACCAAAGAAAATCAGCGTTTTGTTGTACGTTTTATATATCCCCGATCTGCTTCAGAATGATGATTGTCTGGATCCTATTGTCACTTATCCTCACTGGAAAGATCTTGGACTGTTGTGTTTTTTATGGCGTATGGTTGTACGGAGATTTCGAGACTGAAAGTTTAACCTGTTCTGACTAAGCTTTTGGCAAACCGGCCCAGTTTAATGCACAACCTCAACAGTAGAGAGAAACAGACAGTGCTGTGTGGTTGTGCTTTGGTGTGAATATCAGGTCAGGAAGCCTGAACTCACTGAAAAAAGATGAAGAAAGACTCAGACGGTGGTCATTTAAAACACATCAGATTTCAGTAAATGTCAAAATTAAATGAGATAAGACTTGGATGCATGGTCCAGCCTTCAGCAGGCGGTTCATTCATCCTGGACTGAAATTATTTTAATGCTAGAACTTTATTAGTGGCAATGCAGCTTTTTTCAGGATGAGCTTCAGTTCCACCAATGCTTCCTTATTCAATTCAGGTTTTGTTCTAAATGCTACATTTTACTTACAATGTTTGACTCTGGGCTGCACAGTGGCTCAGTGGGTGGTGGATTCTAAATTGTCCGTAGGTCTGAATGTGAGTGTGATTGTTTGTGTCTGTGTGTAGCCCTGTGATAGACTGTTACCTGTCCAGGTGTCCCCTGCCTTCACCCTCAGTCAGCTGGGATAGACTCTAGCCCCCCTAATGAGGATTAATCGGTGTGTAGATGATGGATGTTTGCCTCTAAAATCACCGTTCTCGCTCCACTGACCAGCGGTTCGCCTCTTCTTATCCAATAATTGATGTTGGTTAACGGCTTAATGTAACTGATGTGTCGGATGAAGCTGTTGGTACCACAGTAGTGGGACCTTTTTTCTATAGGAAGTGTGTTCAAAGTCTTTCATCTGCCAGTTACAGTGGAGTAGATGGGTGACCCCATAGTTAATGTCTTAGTTTGGCTCTTAAAGTGTTTTACATGAACTATGGTGACACAGGGATGGATGATCTAATCAATGTTGAGGCTGGACCTACCTCACTACCTGAGGCCTTGAGCTATGTAGAAAACATCATTGTCAGTAAGTTTCTGGAGGAAAATGAACTGTCATCAAAGAATACCAGTGTGGGTGTGGGAGTCTAATCTCCCACAATAAATAAACGAAGTGCTGAAGTTAAGAACAGTAACGTGTACAGAATATGGCTACCTCAAGCAAACAGGAAGTCTCACTGTAATATCTAATG
This sequence comes from Amphiprion ocellaris, assembly GCF_022539595.1. Classification (NCBI taxonomy): domain Eukaryota; kingdom Metazoa; phylum Chordata; class Actinopteri; family Pomacentridae; genus Amphiprion; species Amphiprion ocellaris. Next base: position 23,378,827 of record NC_072785.1, on the reverse strand, counting down.
ACATGAAGTCCAGAAGTATCTCACAGATTATATGGCAGCACATTCAATTTCAAATAAATGACTGAATATAAGATTGAAGTGCCAGGAATAAGTTTATATTTAAGTGGTTTCTGTCAGTAATAAAACTGTGTGTGGGCTATAATTCTGTCAACATCTTCTGCCTGAACTGGAAAGTTTTCCAAAGAATGTTTCACTGGCAAGTTGCAGCTGGCAAAAGATACAATAAGAAGCAGCCAGATGTCTGGAATGTGCTTCTATAAACCTAAACCTATGAAATAAAAATCGAAATGATGGAAAGCGTGGAGAAAAAGGATAAGCTCATGACCCAGAACACCACTGATCATCTGTCAGACATGGAGTGTTTCTGTCTTTGGCTGTATGGCTCCCTGTGGAACTGACTAAATGTTGTCAGATGTCAACTGTTTTTGTTTTATTTTTTTTAAATTGCTTTTGTACAGGACCTAAAGAACAAAAAGAATGTACTTTTGGCTGACGTTTCACATCCATGGCTCCACAAAAATGAGATACTAAAAGACTGATGTGCATAAATTTTAATTTTTGAAATGCTTTGCTGGTATATAAACTTAAAGAAACAAGTGCCAAAATATGCATTCTCCTACTTTTACCCAGTAAATCACAATCGTGTAATTTTACTAACTGACAAGTGACACTACAACGGATTAAACTCTTCCAAGATATGATTTATTTATTCTGTAGTACAGGTACAGCAGCATTAATAATGGATTCCTGTGTACTTTTGTTAAATGAGAGTGTGTAGATAACTGAGATGTATTTGTGCTTTTTGCTATTGGTTGTCACCGTTACCACCTTTGTGAGCCTATAGGATCATGAAAACTGTCAATCCAGAGCTACCTCCCTCTGGATTTTACATTTGGCAAACTACTTAAAATTCTGTTTACATGATGTGTGCTTTGCTCTTATTCTATTGTCCTGCAGCCTCAGTTAGTGTCATGATTTCAACCATTGTATTTCTTTTGATTTAACTGAAAGCTGCACTTTGGGAGGAAACTACGTAACCCTGGGTTCTCATTCCATATTTTCCAGCTCCTTCTTGGGTTTCTCAAGGCCTTTCCAGGCTTTTTCTTAAGTCTCCACCAGGCTGAAGCTTTTAACATTTTATTCAGGCGCCCAAAATATCTCAACATCCTTCAATAATCAGCCACAGTGTTTTCATACACTACCGTTCAAAGGTTTGGGGTCACTTAGAAATGTCTTTATTTTTGAAAGAAAAGCAGTTTTTTTATGCAGATAGCATTAAATGAATGATAAATCCAGTGTAGACATTGTTAATGTGGTAAATGACTATTGTAGCTGGAAACGGCTGATTTTTAATGGAATATCTCCATAGAGGTACAGAGGAACATTTCCAGCAACCATCACTCCTGTGTTCTAATACTACATTGTGTTAGCTAATGGTGTTGAAAGGCTCATTGAGGATTAGAAAACCCTTGTGCAGTTATGTTAGCACATGGATAAAAGTGGGAGTTTTCATGGAAAACATGAAATTGTCTGGATGACCCCAAACTTTTGAACAGTAGTGTATTCAGATTCAGATTCAGAAAAATTTATTTGTCCCAAGGGGGCAATTAAAAAGGCAGGTTAAGCAGTCAGTGCAACATGACATAAGAAGAAATAGGGATAAATATATATACAAGTCTAGAGCAAGTAGTAATTCATTTATTTATTGCGCTGAAGAATATTCTGGCTCTCGGAGACTAATTTCCTGGAATCCACATTCAGATGCAGCTCTTTCTTGTCCCGTCTTCGTTCTAAACTCCCCCCAACAGACGGACGCATCAAGATAAAAGTCAACATTCATTTGTGAATTTACTCAGGATTCAAACTGTGATTGAAACTTCCCCATCTAACCGTATCTGCTCTCTCATCTGTGCAATAAAAACTCTCTGATTAGCTAAAATCTCCTATCATGGCTTAGATTATTTTTTAAACAGACCTGAGGGAGGAGATGCACAAATGTAGTTGCATTACATACAATTACAATATGTTTAAATGTTAGTATGCAATTTTTGCACAGTGATACCAAAATAATAAAGGACCTCTCCTGAGAGGATGCCATGCCTCTTGTTAACAAAATGATCAAAATGCGTCTTAACCTGAGATCCCCCCTCGATTCTAGTCACTGGGTTATTTTATCTGACTGAGGTTCATGCATGATACAGTCGATGGTTCTATAATATTATCTAAACTACGTGCAGTTCTCCTATATTATATATAAATACACCACAGATAAAGCCACCACTATACTGTTTCTTTTGGTTCAGGTGTTCTGTAAGAATGTCTGTTGGGAGGAGTACATACAACTTATTTACTCATTACATTAAAAGAAAGTTATATCATGAAATACAATGAAGAGACAAAGGAAGATAACTGGATGAAATGGAACTGTAGCATTACATTTAAAACAGTAAGGCGCTCCCATTAGGTTATTCTTCCTTTTTGTAAATAACTTATTGGACATTAGAGGCGTATTTTTTTAATAAAGTATCCTTTGTGGTAAATTCATTGGCTGGATGATTTAAAGCAGAATTATAACAAAATTTATTTGCCAAGCTTTGGAGATAAGACATATTTTTAAAAGACTGAGCAGTAATATAGCTTGTAATTTTACTGGTGAATGTACTGTTTGAGGGCTGTACAGTGGATCAGTGGGTAGCACTGTCATCTTACAGCTAGAAGATCCCCGGTTCATATCCTGGCCTTCCTGGGATCTTTCTGCATGGAGTTTCCATGTTCTCCTGTACATGTGTGGGTTTTCTCCAGGTTCTCCAGCTTCCTCCCACAGTCCAGAAACATGCTGAGGTTAATTAGTGATTCTAAATTGTCTGTAGGTGTGAATGTGAGTGTGATTGTTTGTCTCTATGTGTAGCCCTGTGATAGACTGTTACCTGTCCAGGTGAACCTGTGATAGACTGTTACCTGTCCAGGTGAACCTGTGATAGACTGTTACCTGTCCAGGTGAACCTGTGATAGACTGTTACCTGTCCAGGTGAACCTGTGATAGACTGTTACCTGTCCAGGTGAACCTTCTCCCTCAGTCAGCTGGGATAGACTCCACCCCCCATGACCCTGATGAGGATGAAGTGGTGTGTACATAATGGACGGATGTACTGTTTGACCACTGCAAGTGATTGTTTAGTGTCGCACAAACCCACGAAGGTTGAACATTTTGTGTGGACGACTTGAATCAAAAAAACAAACAATACCAAACTTGAGCTTTCAAAATGGAAAAGTGTATTTCTCAAAAGAATAAACAGCTTACTAACCTTTGATTAGGCAATAATTCTGTAATTATTTTACAAGTACCAGGCATCCTGTATGTGTGTATGTGACTGAAATGAGGTCAAAGAGCAGAGAAAAAGTTTTAAACATTTAACTGTATGAGGAAAGGAAGCTCCTGTTATGATTCTATGCTGATTCTGTTTACTACTTATTCTCTTTTCTTTAGGAGACTAACACACACACACACACACACACACACACACACACACACACACACACACACACACACACACACAGCTCCTTTTGTCGCTTGTGTAGCTAATGAGTCCTTTCTGTTCCCAGCATTGTCTTCTGCTACATGTCCAGCATTACAGAGTGTCTGGCTGAACTCTGTGTGCTTTTCTCGTGTAGAGGACAGCCATTTTTGGTAAACACTGGGTGTGTTTGCCCAGAGGGTGCCATTCTTTTGTTTACCACCATCCAAGAGAAAAATGGAATGTCTTTGATATGTCGCCACAGAAATCAGGTCATGGATGAAGGTAATGGTGTAGAACAGGGAGAGAAGAGGAGAAGGAGGTATATTTTATATGTAATCACTTTAGTTTTTTCTGAGAGGTGCTCGGTGGGTGTCTTTGCTAATGTATTCTTTACTACTCTCTGTCCTCCTTCAGCCATGCTGTCTCATTGAACTAACCGGTAAATCTAAATGAACAAAAGTTTAGTCCCGAGGAACAGCGGGTCAGCCAGAGAAGACTCTCTGAGGCCTTCATGCCACATGAATCCAAAGCCCTCTGTGTCCTCACAAAAGCTGACCTGTGAGGGGAAGTAAATATTCTGAGGTTCCAAAATGTGTCATGTACTGTGTCAGTGCTTTCAGCCTGATACGCCAGAGGAGAAGCAGTATGTGGGGATTAGGGAGGTAACGTCGGGTTTAACTCTAGTCTATCTAGTAGATAGATAGATAGATAGATAGATAGATAGATAGATAGATAGATAGATAGATAGATAGATAGATAGATAGATAGATAGATAGATAGATAGATAGATAGATAGATAGATAGATAGATAGATAGATAGATAGATAGATAGATAGCGTGTAGTGATGTAATCCAAAAACAGAGATCAAAGCACTAAAACCTTGCACTTGTTGATCTATAAGCTTTGCAGAACTTAATAGTACTTAATAATAAGTTAATATTCATTCCTTACTTGCTCCTCAGCCCGTTTCACACCGCCGGTGTTGCAGCTGAAAGGCTAAGTGTGATTTCCTTAAAAACCAGAAGAATAAATCTGCATCATGTTAATCATGAAATACACATGGCAGATTTTTTGACAGAGTGTGTTTATAATCAGATTCAGTTCTGCCGTAATGATGGAGCAGTGATACTGATAAGTCCATTAACTTAAACATTCACACAGTTCACAGGTTCTTTTTCCAGCTTTCCTTCCCTCTTTGGCTGCACAAGCTGTGCTGCTTCTGGCCTGCATTAAGTTTTAAATTCCTCATGTTGATTTAGGATTATAGTGAGACTCTAGATCTGTCTATGTTTGCAAATCATCACCTGGTGCCAACATAGCTTCTTTTATGTGAATGTGCTCATAGTTTGGTTTGGGCTTCCATAAACGAGCTGATAAGCATGGTTAGCTTTGCTTGATTCTTGTTGTACATATACAGACCACAGCAGAATCCACTTAAATAGCATTATTTAGGACAGTGATTTTGAATTTGTGGTGCTGTGTGGGACAAATAGTTTTCACAGCCCCAAAGTTTGTTGTTTCACTAATAACAAAAAATTTAAAATTCTTGAAAATAATTTGTTTATACAGAATGTACTGAATACACACCAGTTTGCTGAGTGCAGTGAAGTAAAGGAGGTTTTTCATATTATGACATCTGACAAGTTCAGGAGTTCAAGTGCAGGACCACTCTGTGGCAGAAGAAGGCAGGTCCTGGAATCCTGCCAGGGAGGGGAACTATACCAGTTTCAGTGTGGTAGCAGACTATGCTGTGCCTTATGATTTTTAAAGCCAAGCACTTAAAAGGCGAATGACCCCACCAGGCACCACCAACCACTCTTAGGAGGGTTTCAGACATCAGACAGATTAACGAGACCCTGATCCTGGACTGGAGGAGGCACTTTGTGAAAAACCAGATCCAAGGCCACATTTCCTTCCTCCAGATGGATACTTAACCCACGTCTGCAATGTCATATTTCACATTTAATGACGGAAAACATGTATGTCTGCAGTTGTCAATGCTGTAAGAGTAAGAAATGCTTGTTTACAGAAAATTATTAAATAATGGAGTATATAACATCTTTAATTTTCTATATCGAGCAAAATGACTCAAAATTCTCTCTTGCCTCTGGAGTTGTCGGCAGAGCTGAAAACAATTCCTTGGGTGAAAAACTGAAGGTGGCGTTGTTAGCAAACGCTTGGCTATTGAGTGGGTTTACACCTGCTCTGGCTCCAAACTACACCACACCGTTATTTACCTCACTACGCCACACATGCACACATTGTGATGCTGATACGGTAACCATGTATGGGGCAGACCTACGGGGGAAGCTGAAGTGAGGACTTTGCAAGACAGTGTTCCTGAAACTGACTAACCCTCAGAATATGCTGGTGATTAGGTCAGTTGGCTAGTTGTTAATATAGATGACAGGTAAACAATGACATGAACACTACAGCCATACGTTTCTTATGAATATGTTTAACACAGGTGTTACTGTATAAATATTTAGAGTAGTCCTCTGTAGTGCACTGATATTTACACAAGCCTCCACAAGCTGCCATGTTATTTTCTCTATATGTTTTAGCACAGCTAAATATTTAAGATATTGGATGCTTGGATCATAGGTTTTAGGGATCCTGGCTAAGTGGAGTGTTGCGCTAGCTAGGTAATGCAGTCAGCAGATCATTACCTGCAAACAGAAGGATGTCTTCCTACTACTCCACAGACTGTAGTTTTTAATCCTGTCATGACTTCTTTCCTGGACAGGGCTGAACCTTACAACCAATGCCTGCACTCACCTCTCCTTCTGAGTGCTACAGCTGTCTTCGCTTGACCCAGAAAATTGCCATACTTTAAGGCAGAATATCCTTCTTGTACCGGATACATGATGAAGAATGGATCATTGACTCTCTGGTCACCGTGAGAACTGCTGTCACCAAACCATCCACTGGAGAACTGGACTCGACCGTCTTGATGTCAGTGATAACCCAGCTGCTGAACGCTGGACCCAACTGGGAGTGAGGTCCAAAGCCCTGGTAAGCTCCACTTCAAAGCAGAAGGATCCATGGACTAGAGCTGGTAAGGGAAAGCTTGGTGGGAAGCTCCTCTGTCATTCCCAGGCACCTCGGAGCCACCAACAGGTTCTCCATTCTGGACTATGCTCCAGTCTATGCTGCGTGAACTGAACCAGTGTGGTGAAGAGGGAGTTTAGCTGGAAGGCAAAGCTCTCTGTTTACCACACAATCTACATTTTAGAATACTGAGCCCCGGGTAGTGAACAATTAATGAGTTTGTGGATGCTATGCACCTGAAATGAGTTTTATCTGTAGGGTGGCTGGGCACACAAATAAGACAGGCTCAGTCATCCAGAGAGGGTTCAAAGTAGACTCACTGTTTCCTAATGTAGAGGGGTTGGTTCAGACATCTCATCAGGATGCCTCAGGTGCTTTGATTTCCTATGGAGGTTTTTCTGGGCATGTCCAACTGAGAGGAGACACCAAAATAGACCCAGAATCCACTGTCCTTCCAATCAGACAAGCCCAGAAGAGGACGCATCCTAATCAGATGGTGAAACCACCTCAGCTGCCTCATTTCAACTTGAAGGAACAGCAACTCCACTCCAAGCTTCATCCGGTTGTTTCAGCTCCTTACTGTATGCCTAAAGGCTCAGCCCAGCTCCCCTAAAGAAGAAAGCCGATATTGGCTGGTTGTAACTGCAACCTCATTGTTTCGGTCATGACTATAACTCATGCACATAGAGGAGCTGGGAGAGGAGATTGTAATGTAGATTTATTTGTAAACATTCACCACAACGGTCTGTTACAATGCCCACATTACTGTTGATACTGTAGTGTATTGTTATACTGTTACTGTGGTTTTATTATGTAAGGTAACCGGAGGTGTAAGAAGGATAGAACCTTTGGTATCACACGCTTGACAGTGATGGACAATAATAAATGACTGACTTGCTGCTGTTCGTACATTTGGTCCTCTTGTCAGGTTATTTAATATACCACCAAACATTACAGATACTGCACCAGTTTATCTGTTCACCTCAAGAAGATTTGATAAAATGTTTGGACATGTATGAATTTAAGTGTCATCTCAAACTTCAAGCCTTTTCACAAGTAAAAAGTTTGTAAAGACATTTTAAACTTTTTTTTAAAGATGTTTAACAAATTTTTTCACTCCTTAACCCTTTAAGACCCACCATTGTGCAAGTCCGCCAGGACATATTTTTACATTTTTACATGCTGTAGTGCCATTTTTTGGAGTATTTTTATTTGCTTTACATCAAAATAACCCTGATATCCCAAATTTTAATAATATGTATTGACTTATGTCTTAACTACTACAAAAAATTGCTTAAAAGTGCAATAAAGCTTAAAAAATGAAAATCGTTTTTGTTTTTTTCACATATATTTCAAAATACAGAAATTGCATAGCTGTATCCCTCAAATCTGTAAATGTAAAAAAGTTGCACAATATACTTTGGAACTACAGGAAATTTATTTGGAGTCTGTACATAATTTGCTTTTTGAGATATGCTCAATTTTGTAACTTGTAAAAAAAACGAAAATAAACAAAACTGCAAAATTTGCAGAGACAACATCAACATCAAAACAAATTATTTACAATAGTGCAATCAAATTTCTAAGTGTGCCAGATACTTATGAACACACATATTTTATGTACAAAACCATAGTCAGACCATAAAAAGTGCATTTGAAAATAAAAGAAACTCGTTTTTACTGAGTTGAATCAGAAACAGTATTTTGATGATCTCCTGGTCCAAGTACTTGGACAGGTCTGATGGAGAAGGGCTGTCCCCATATTCTGACAGAGGTGGCTGGACACCTGGCCTCCTTTTCGGCAGGCAGGAAATGTGGCAGAGAAGGTAAGCTGTCAGGTTCCTTCTCAGTGTTCCAGCCAGCTGTAGGGAGCGCCTCTGGCCCGGAGCGCTCGCTGGAGGAGCGGTTGCTGCAGCGTCTCCTGGCTGGAGGACGGTCTGTCCCTCTACCTCTCGCTGGGGTACCAGGACAGCAGGAGACCTCCATTCTCTCCTCTTCCTCCTCCTCCTCCTTCCCAACATTGTAAATGCTGCACACAGAAAAAGTTACGTGGTACGTTGGCTGTGCGCAGCACATGACTTGTAAAAATGATGCGTATTTTGCGCGGAATGCTTTCGGCGGCGTTACATGTATATTATACTTTCTTTACTTTTCTCCAACTCAAAACAAACAACTTCTCATGAATACAGACTTACATGTCACTGGAATGATCAATTCCTTCAATAAGATCGGCTTCATCCGCGCTGGTGGCAGAATCCGGGCCAGACGAGTGGCTGGACTCTTCATCCGACGCTGGAGTTTGCTGGAGAGCTTCGTGCCAGATGTAAAATAGTTTGGCTCGACCAGGTTTTCGCGGCTCCTCAACTAATGTGTGGAAGTGTGTCAAAGGTGTGTGTGGTGGATCCGTGTACGGATCTGGTAATTGGATTTTCCGTTCTGAAACAACGGGTATTGAAAAAGAACGAGTGGTTATTTGATTTTCGTTTTAAAATACAATTAAAATTGAAAAACAAGGCGTTTTTCCTTTTCATGATCAAAAAGGGATATACGATTTTTTTAAAAATACTTTGATTTTCGTTTTATATTTAGAATAACAAGAAAGTAAAATCAGTAAGAGACAGAAATGAAAAAAGGTCCGTTTTTTCATTTTCTGAGACCGGAAGTGGTCATCAGGAAGTGTGGAGCCAAACTGAGTACGGTGCATAGGCTATACATAATTTTTTTTTCGTGAGTTTTTCATGGTCCTGAGTTTTTCATGGTCATGGCTTGTTTTAACCAGTTTTCTACTTTTGGCTGATTCTACCAGCAAACACTGAAAGGACTCTGATAGTTCGGTAAGTAAATGTTTATTTTTGTATCGGTGCCGCTTTTAATGCACTTTATATGCAGCTTTAGTGTCAGATGTAATGTGTGCCATGCACTCCAGATGTTGGTGGAGTTTGTTTCAGTGTGTGTTGACCAGAGAAGAAAGTTAGCATAGTAAATATTAGCTTTAATGTTAGCGATGCTAACCGAGCTAGCTGCTCTGTGTAGCCTGATTAAAGCTAACGTAGCATCAAGCTAATGTGTTGAGTTTCATGTAAACAGCTGAAATGTGTTGAGTTCCTGTAATGTGGTTCATTAAGTTCATAAAACTGTGGCTGGTTGACATTAATCTAACGTTCAGGAAACTTAAATGTGATTAAAACAGTAACGTTAAAGTTCTAGTTGTGAGTAATCAGCTTTAATTTGACACTAAAACAGACTGATAGTTTTAAATGACATCAGTTTCAATAATTTGGAGAAAATTGTCTCATTTGTTGTTATGTTGCTGCTGATTCATTAAAAGCAGATGATCCATGTTGAAGATACGTTTATTTCAGGTATCAGAAGTACAAGAAGGAAAATGGAAGTTTAGTTCTGCTACATCAAAGATTTCAGGATTAAAATAACTGAGTCTTTATGCCTCAAACTTTATTTTTACAATAAATAATGAAATAATCACAGATAATAAAAATATTAATAGCAGAGAAAACCTGAGAGAATAATTTCCTGAAAAGTCTGTGAAGGAAAAGCAGCTTTTTTATCCTGAAAGATCAGAATCAGCTCCAAGATCTGCATCTGACAGCATCAAGTCAACCAGAAAGAAAATAAAAAAGCAAATGACTTCTTTCTGATCACATCTGTTCCGCTGCTCACAGTCTGCTGCTGCTCACATTCTTCACATTTATAGTCCACTTTTAAAAGTTCAGCAGACAGGTGCTCTGCTTTGGAGTGTGACAATGTCGTCGGTGATGTGGAGAGTGAAGTTTCCGTTTCACCCACAGCGTGCTTTAGGGCAGCCAGGTCGGACTTGATGTTTGAAATACTGACCGACACCTCAGATTTAACTGTCTGTAGTTCCGTTTTGATGGGTGTTAAACATTCACTTAAAGCCGCCAGGAGCTGGGTCTTTAAAATAACCGCCGTCTCGTTACAGAGTAAAAGTAGCAATTCCTCCTTAAGGTCAGAGATTGCAGCATCTGAGGGCCTCTTCAAAAGAAGACATAGTTGATGAAGGCGTTCTGGAGCAGGACCAGAAAGACCACAACCAAGCAGCCTTGAGATCTTAGGCAGCGTCTCCCTCAGGTGGGTGTCAACGGTGTTCACGGTCAGGTCTGTGGTAATCCCGTCAAAAAATAAAACAGAAAAAAATCTAGATTATAAATCAACATGTAACCAAAGCACTCTGTGTATAACGCCATAGTATAGGATGTAGTTCAGAAAATGTCAAAGTATAGTATGCTTTTCAAGAATAACATAGTATGGCCTGTTGTTCATAGTATAGCATGTTGGCAAAAAAACCTAACTGATTATTATGTGGTTCAAAAAGTGCAAAATAATAGAATGTAGCCTAAAATTGTCATGTATGATATGTGGTTCAAAAAATGTCATAGTGCAGTATATTGTCAAAATAGTATGTTTTTCAAGAAAACATCAGAGTATATGTCGTCTAAAAAATGCCATAGAATAATATTTCATTGCACAAGTAAAAGTATAGTAATTTTTAAAACTGGTCAAATTCTTGTATGTGGCTAAAAAACAAAAAAAAACTAAAACAAAACAAAAACGCCATAGTAATATGTCAATTTAAAAAACCTATAGTATAGAGTGTTGCCCAACAAACGTCATAGTATAGCATGTCGCTCTAAAAACGTCATAGTATGGCCTTTGGTCCAAAAAACGTCATAGTATAGCATGTCGCTCTAAAAACGTCATAGTATAGCATCTCGCTTTAAAAACGTCATAGTATAGCATGTCTCTCTAAAAACGTCATAGTATGGCCTTTGGTCCAAAAAACATCATATTATAGCATGTCGCTCTAAAAACGTCATAGTATAGCATGTCGCCCAAAAAACGTCATAGTATAGCATGTCGTCCAAAAAACGTCATAGTATAGCATGTTGCTCTAAAAACATCATAGTATAGCATGTCGCTCTTGAAACGTCACAGTATAGCATGTCACTCTTAAAAACGTCATAGTATAGCCTTTGGTCCAAAAAACATCATAGTATAACGTGTCGTCCAAAGAACATTATAGCATGTCGCTCTTAAAACGTCATAGGATAGCATGTCCCTCTAAAAATGTCATAGTATAGCATGTCGCTCTAAAAACGCCATAGTATAGCCTTTGGTCCAAAAAACGTCATAGTATACTATGTCGAAAAATGCGATTTTTCAAACATGGTGTAACAACGTGCCATATGATGAAATAATGTAAAGGAGGCCATGAAAAACACTCCAGAAAGGTTTTCTTTGAAAAAAAAATCATCATGAATTTTGTCGCAAAAAAAAAAACGCCATACTATACTATGTCATTTTCCAACATGTTGTGAAAACATGCCATATGACGAAATAATGTAAAGGAGGCCGTGAAAAACACTATGGTAAAGTTTTCTTTGAAAAAAAATCATCAGGAATTTTGTTGCCAAAAAACGCCATAGTATACTATGACGAAAAAAATGTAATTTTTCAACATGTTGTGAAAACATGCCATATGATGAAATAACATAAAGGAGGCCGTGAAAAACCACTCCAGAAAGGTTTTCTTTGAAAAAAAAATCATCATGAATTTTGGCGCAAAAAAACGCCATAGTATATGTTGAAAAATGTGATTTTTCAACATGTTGTAAAAACGTGCCATATGATGAAATAATGTAAAGGACGCCGTGAAAAACACTATGGTAAGGTTTTCTTTGAAAAAAAAAATCATCATGAATTTTGGTGCAAAAAACGCCATAGTATACTGTCGAAAAATGTGATTTTTCAACATGTTGTGAAAACATGCCATATGATGAAATAATGTAAAGGAGGCTATGAAAAACACTCCAGAAAGGTTTTCTTTGAAAAAAAATCATCATGAATTTTGGCGCAAAAAAATGCCATAGTATACTATGACGAAAAAAAAATGCGATTTTTCAACATGTTGTGAAAACATGCCATGTGATGAAATAATGTAAAGGAGGCCGTGAAAAACACTCCAGAAAGGTTTCTTTGAAAAAAATGATCATGAATTTTGGTGCAAAAAAAATGCCATAGTTTACGTATGTCGAAAAATGTCATTTTTCCAACATGTTGTGAAAACATGCCATATGACGAAATAATGTAAAGGAGGCTGTGAAAAACACTATGGTAAGGTTTTCTTTGAAAAAACAAGTCATCAGGAATTTTGTCGCAAAAAAACGCCATAGTATACTATGACGAGAAAAACGCGATTTTTCAACATGTTGTGAAAACATGCCATATGATGAAATAATGTAAAGGAGGCCAGTGAAAAACACTATGGTAAGGTTTTCCTTTGAAAAAAAATGATCAGGAATTTTGTTGCAAAAAAAGGCCATAGTATACTGTTGAAAAAATGTGATTTTTCAACATGTAAAAACGTGCCATATGATGAAATAATGTAAAGGACGCCGTGAAAAACACTATGGTAAGGTTTTCTTTGAAAAAAAAATCATCATGAATTTTGGTGCAAAAAAACGCCATAGTATACTGTCGAAAAATGTGATTTTTCAACATGTTGTGAAAACATGCCATATGATGAAATAATGTAAAGGAGGCTATGAAAAACACTCCAGAAAGGTTTTCTTTGAAAAAAAATCATCATGAATTTTGGTGCAAAAAAAATGCCATAGTATACTATGTCGAAAAAAAATGCGATTTTTCAACATGTTGTGAAAACATGCCATGTGATGAAATAATGTAAAGGAGGCCGTGAAAAACACTCCAGAAAGGTTTTCTTTGAAAAAAAATGATCATGAATTTTGGTGCAAAAAAAATGCCATAGTATACTATGTCGAAAAATGTCATTTTTCAACATGTTGTGAAAACATGCCATATGACGAAATAATGTAAAGGAGGCTGTGAAAAACACTATGGTAAGGTTTTCTTTGAAAAAAAAGTCATCAGGAATTTTGTCGCAAAAAAACGCCATAGTATACTATGACGAGAAAAACGCGATTTTTCAACATGTTGTGAAAACATGCCATATGATGAAATAATGTAAAGGAGGCCGTGAAAAACACTATGGTAAGGTTTTCTTTGAAAAAAAATGATCAGGAATTTTGTTGCAAAAAAACGCCATAGTATACTGTTGAAAAATGTGATTTTTCAACATGTAAAAACGTGCCATATGATGAAATAATGTAAAGGACGCCGTGAAAAACACTATGGTAAGGTTTTCTTTGAAAAAAAAATCATCATGAATTTTGGTGCAAAAAACGCCATAGTATACTGTCGAAAAATGTGATTTTTCAACATGTTGTGAAAACATGCCATATGATGAAATAATGTAAAGGAGGCTATGAAAAACACTCCAGAAAGGTTTTCTTTGAAAAAAAATCATCATGAATTTTGGCGCAAAAAAATGCCATAGTATACTATGACGAAAAAAAATGCGATTTTTCAACATGTTGTGAAAACATGCCATGTGATGAAATAATGTAAAGGAGGCCGTGAAAAACACTCCAGAAAGGTTTTCTTTGAAAAAAAATGATCATGAATTTTGGCGCAAAAAAATGCCATAGTATACTATGTCGAAAAATGTCATTTTTCAACATGTTGTGAAAACATGCCATATGACGAAATAATGTAAAGGAGGCTGTGAAAAACACTATGGTAAGGTTTTCTTTGAAAAAAAGTCATCAGGAATTTTGTCGCAAAAAAACGCCATAGTATACTATGACGAAAAAAACGCGATTTTTCAACATGTTGTGAAAACATGCCATATGATGAAATAATGTAAAGGAGGCCGTGAAAAACACTATGGTAAGGTTTTCTTTGAAAAAAAATGATCAGGAATTTTGTTGCAAAAAAACGCCATAGTATACTGTTGAAAAATGTGATTTTTCAACATGTAAAAACGTGCCATATGATGAAATAATGTAAAGGACGCCGTGAAAAACACTATGGTAAGGTTTTCTTTGAAAAAAAAATCATCATGAATTTTGGTGCAAAAAACGCCATAGTATACTGTCGAAAAATGTGATTTTTCAACATGTTGTGAAAACATGCCATATGATGAAATAATGTAAAGGAGGCTATGAAAAACACTCCAGAAAGGTTTTCTTTGAAAAAAAATCATCATGAATTTTGGCGCAAAAAAATGCCATAGTATACTATGACGAAAAAAAATGCGATTTTTCAACATGTTGTGAAAACATGCCATGTGATGAAATAATGTAAAGGAGGCCGTGAAAAACACTCCAGAAAGGTTTTCTTTGAAAAAAAATGATCATGAATTTTGGTGCAAAAAAAATGCCATAGTATACTATGTCGAAAAATGTCATTTTTCAACATGTTGTGAAAACATGCCATATGACGAAATAATGTAAAGGAGGCTGTGAAAAACACTATGGTAAGGTTTTCTTTGAAAAAAAAGTCATCAGGAATTTTGTCGCAAAAAAACGCCATAGTATACTATGACGAGAAAAACGCGATTTTTCAACATGTTGTGAAAACATGCCATATGATGAAATAATGTAAAGGAGGCCGTGAAAAACACTATGGTAAGGTTTTCTTTGAAAAAAAATGATCAGGAATTTTGTTGCAAAAAAACGCCATAGTATACTGTTGAAAAATGTGATTTTTCAACATGTTGTAAAAACGTGCCATATGATGAAATAATGTAAAGGACGCCGTGAAAAACACTATGGTAAGGTTTTCTTTGAAAAAAAAATCATCATGAATTTTGGTGCAAAAAACGCCATAGTATACTGTCGAAAAATGTGATTTTTCAACATGTTGTGAAAACATGCCATATGATGAAATAATGTAAAGGAGGCTATGAAAAAAACTCCAGAAAGGTTTTCTTTGAAAAAAAATCATCATGAATTGTGGCGCAAAAAAATGCCATAGTATACTATGTCGAAAAATGCGATTTTTCAACATGTTGTGAAAACATGCCATATGATGAAATAATGTAAAGGAGGCTGTGAAAAACACTATGGTAAGGTTTTCTTTGAAAAAAAAATCATCATTAAATTTGGCACAAAAAAACACCATAGTATACTATGACGAAAAAAAAATGCGATTTTTCAACATGTTGTGAAAACATGCCATGTGATGAAATAATGTAAAGGAGGCCGTGAAAAACAGTCCAGAAAGGTTTTCTTTGAAAAAAAATGATCATGAATTTTGGTGCAAAAAAAATGCCATGGTATACCATGTCGAAAAATGTCATTTTTCAACATGTTGTGAAAACATGCCATATGACGAAATAATGTAAAGGAGGCTGTGAAAAACACTATGGTAAGGTTTTCTTTGAAAAAAAAAAGTCATCAGGAATTTTGTCGCAAAAAAACGCCATAGTATACTATGACGAGAAAAACGCGATTTTTCAACATGTTGTGAAAACATGCCATATGATGAAATAATGTAAAGGAGGCTGTGAAAAACACTCCAGAAAGGTTTTCCTTGAAAAAAAAAATCATCATGAATTTTGGCGCAAAAAAACGCCATAGTATACTATGACAAAAAAAAATGCGATTTTTTAACATGTTGTGAAAACATGCCATATGATGACATAATGTAAAGCAGGCTGTGAAAAACACTCCAGAAAGGTTTTCTTTGAAAAAAAAATCATCAGGAATTTTGGCACAAAAAAAACGCCATAGTATACTATGTCGAAAAATGCGATTTTTCAACATGTTGTGAAAACATGCCATATGACGAAATAATGTAAAGGAGGCTGTGAAAAACACTATGGTAAGGTTTTCTTTGAAAAAAAAGTCATCAGGAATTTTGTCGCAAAAAAACGCCATAGTATACTATGACGAAAAAAATGCAATTTTTCAACATGTTGTGAAAACATGCCATATGATGAAATAATGTAAAAGAGGCCGTGAAAAACACTCCAGAAAGGTTTTCTTTGAAAAAAAAAGTCATCATGAATTTTGGCGCAAAAAAAGGAATTCTTCAAGGCGAAGATCGATCAGCTCTACAGCAACATCTCCATGTGAAAGCCAGCGAACCTCATTTTCCTTCAAGCATCCCGAATCCACGATCTGCTTCAACCAGCGACTTGCAGTGGGACAAAGACGTGTCACCTAAGGCTTAACGTGCTTTTGAGAAGCAAACCAAAACTGGCCCAACTGTAGAGGATTTGGAAGGCCTAGATAAAAACAAATTAAAGCAAGAAAATGAAATGCAATGCACATTGTCATATGTATTTCCTTTTGGTTCGTGCATTTAATCTGTTGAAAGCGTACGTTAAAAGGATAGTTTTACCTTAGCTGACATTAAAGTGAGACTCTACATTATTATTTGACACAAATCTATCTAAATCAAAAATTTAATCATTTTTACTCCAAACATTTACTGGACTGATTTAAATATTAAAATCACTCCTTTCTAATCCTCTGCTGTACGTTCAAACCTGAGGCCTTAAATAGAGAAACACACAAGTATCTGTTTGAAGGAACTTCTGCAGAGTCCTGGTTCCAGAACATGATGTTAGAATTACAACTTTAACAAAAGCTGCCTGAGAGTTTACAGGTTTTTATGTTAGATTTCTTCAGTAATTTAATGAGAGTTATCAGCAAAAATCAAGTGTTCATTTGATGAACTTCATTTCCTAAAACATCCAGAATTGGAGCTCATATCTTTGGCAGCTGTAAAGTTTCTGCTCCTTCAAAGTTCACAACACAATGAATGAATTCCTAAAACACTCTCAATGCTGGAGAGCGTTTGTGATGCTGAAGCAGTGAGCAGTTTTTCTGTTTCTTCTCTGGAGATGCACAATGAGGGACGTCTGCAGAGACTGAGAAAGAGTCTCACCACATCCTGACATGAGGAAAAAGACTTTATTGAAGACTAGAATGAGAAAAACTATCAGACAGCAGACGGCTGCATTCAAGGTGAGCTCTGAACATTTGATCTGGAACAGGAATTCAATAACGGCAGCATGAGCTTCATTTCAGTCTGTAGCTGCTGAATTCATGGATGAATCATCTGGCACTAGAGAAGAAGACCATCAAGCATCCACGTCAGCTGATGGAGGTCCAAGAGTCTCACCCAACAAACAACCTACAGAGTGAAGACCTCGAATCTGATTGGACGGCCTCCTTTTCAGCCACATGTGAACAAATGCCTCTAAGTTGGTTTGTTTTCTAAAATAACATGACATGTTCAGGCGTTCTTTGTGTGAAAACTCAGAGATTTCAGGTATCAGAATGTGGTTTTCAACTTTGTTAACTTTCTGCCTCAACTTTAAATTAAATTTCCTTCACTAACCCAGCCCTCTGGACTTCCAGTAAGCTGTGTTCCTATTGGCTGTCCAGGTGGCTGCTTGGTGTTATCAGGAACACCTGAGCAGCTGGTGTTATCAGGAACACCTGAGCAGCTCAGTGTCTTCCTGCTTTATTTAGCTGCAGCCAAACATTTCCTCTGCTTCACTTCACCAGTGAACCGGGTTTGGCTCCTTTGCTTTAGTTTGTTCTTTAGGCGTTGGCTTGCAGCTTCCAGCAGTAAAATTGTCTTTAATGTGTTTCTTGTTGTGTTTTAGGGCTTTGTACTGGATAGTTGTCTTGGTAAATGTGGTTCTTTAGCCACAGTTAGCACATGGTGCTAATGTGTGCAGTGATTAGTGGATTTGTTGCAGCTGAGTTAGTGGTTTAGAGGTTTTTGGTCAGACACATTCTGTATTCTGGTTTGAGAACCAACGTTGGTTGTCCAGAAGGTAAGAGTTCCTGTCCTGATTCTCTGTTATCAGAGGTTCTCTGGTAGACTGCAGGAGACTTTAGCGTTTGGGTTGTGCTAGTTTGGTTTTTGTACGGTTTCATTTGGACGACTATCTTGAGGCCCCTCCATGTGGTTTAGTGAGGTTTTCTGTAACAGTTCTACAAAGCAACCTGCAGCAGAAGAGACTTTGAGAGTTTTTAGGAAGTTCTGGAGACCAGACTTTAGAGCAGCAGAAACATTTGTCAGCAGTTTGAGCAGGAGAAGGTGAGCTTCAGAGTAGAAATGAGATGGAAACCTTCTTGACCCGTGTGGTGAGGTCCTGTACCAAGAGTTTGAGCAGGTTGTGAAGAGTCTGTAGTTCTTTGGTCTAAAAGCACAAGAATTGACTCATTAAAGGAGAAAACAGGAGATATTGTTGGTTCTTCTGTCGCTCTGCAGTTTCCTTAGACTGAATATCAAGTTTATATTTTAAATGATTTACCATGTGAGCCCAAGAAGACTACAATAAACTCCCTCCATCCCCTGGAAACAACACATTTTATTACAATGTTAAATGTTTTTTTTAAAAATGTGTTTTTGAGCTTTAATGATAGTTTTAGCATAGTTTTTTCTCTTTGCTTGTTTAGTTTTGTCATCTGTGTTAAAGGTGCTAAACAAATAAAGTTGAATTGATAAACTGAAAAATTGACTAACTCATGATTGTGACAACAGAAGTATTTTCATTGTGATTTAAGGGTTTGTTTCATTTTTAAGGTTGGGGTTAAAATCTTGACAGAAAAAAAGATTAAAGAAATAAACTACATTAAAAAAGCAATTAAATCAAAGGAAAGAAGCATTTAATACAATAAAACTTTGAAAAGAAAATTAAAGATTAAATACAATTAAATTATATTAAACAGACAAAATATTTAATTTGATAATTAAATAGAAGATACAAAACATGTAATTCTGACATTAAACAAAATCCTTAAACAAAATGATTAAACATTAAAGATGAAATAATTTAGGTAAACATTTGAAAAATACAATTAAACAAGAAGAATATTAAACATTTAAAGAAATACAAAACATTTAATTAGATTATTAAACCTTTAAAAAGACAAAATATTTAATTAAAAAAATCAATGTTTAATTAGAAAATTAAATCTTAAAGACAATAAAACTTTAAATAGCAATTGAACAGAAAATACAATGAAGCATTTAAAAAGAAAATTAAACATTAAAAGGTGGTAAAACATTTAAAAAGAAAAACCGTAAAGATTTAATCGAAAAATTAAACTTTGGGAAAAAAAGGAAATTTTTCAAACAAGCCGATAAAACATTTGAAAAAACAACAATTAAACATTAAAAAGACAAAACATTTCTAAATCAAATCAGACATTAGAAAAGAATAAAAGGTGAGAAAAGAGCAAAACTAAACATTTAAGAAGAATCAAACTAAAGACAAAACATTTGAAAAGACACCAGTTAAACTTTAGAAGATCAAATTAACAGAAGAGACAATAAAAGGATCAAAAGGAGCAATAACAGATACAGGTCTTAAAGCGTTTTCTCGTCTGAAATGAAAACATCAAGTTGTTTCTTCAAACATTTCCTCTTTCTATGTTCTTGGTTTGATTGTGGACAGATTTACTAATAACTCATTTCAGAAAACTGCTTTCCAGATAAAGTCTACTAGTAGTTGAAGGCATTGATCAAACTAATGTTCCCTTCTGATCTCCACAAACTTTACTGTTCTGTGAAGAGAATCAAAGTTTGTTGAGGATTTCTAAAAACCCACAGGTGAAGGTCTGAGAAGAACTCAGATTGATGGTCTAAATGTGAAATCAAGACTCATGGTCACAAGTTTTAAGGCTTCTGTTAACCAGAAAGTTCAAACTAACAGAGAAGTACTGAGAAACTTTTGAAATTTCAGTCCTCAGACTGTCTAAAGGTTCAAACTAACAGAGAACTGCTCAAGAACTTTTAAGATTTCAGTCCTCAGACTGTCTGAAGGTTCAAACTAACAGAGAACTACTCAGGAACTTAGAAGATATCAGTCCTTGGACTGTCTGAAAGTTCAATCTAACAGAGAACTACTGTGGGACTTAGAAAATTTCAGCCCTCAGACTGTGTGAAAGCTCAGGTCCTGAGGACTCGGGAGGTCTGGAGGCTTGGAAAGTCTTGGAACTGAGGGTTCAACCCTCCAGCACAAAGGCTGAAGCCCAACCTCCTGAGAAAAACGGTCGAGTCGAGACTCGAGTAAAAAAAAAACTCGAAAACGACAAAAAATAGATGATAAATGCGCAAAAAAAAGAAGAATTAGTATCTGAGCGAGTAGCTCAGGAGGATAAGAAGAGGACTACCAAGCGGAAGGTCGCAGGTTCAAGACCCGCCACCGGCCTTTTTCTTTGTTCGTCTTTGTCAGGATTTTGATAAAACTTAAGAAGGGTCTGGTCTTGAACCGGCGACCTGCAGCTCCATAGGCAAATCCTTAACTCACTGAGCTACAGATCAGATAAAAAGAAGTAATTTCGTCCTCCCTTTGGCATCGTAGTTTCTGATGTCACCACATGGGTGGAGCCAAGGCGGAGTCTGGGTGGAGTCAGGGCGGAGAGTAGGCGGGGAGGTGGGTGGTGGCCTTCCCCCCTCTACTCCCCCACCTCCCCCCACCACCCACCACACCTTCCCCCGCCCCACGAGTTCTTCGAGTCTCCACGAGTTCTTCGAGTCTCCACGGGTTTTCCCGAGTTTCTGGAGTTTCCACCAGGTCGGAGGCAGAACAAGTTGTCATGAAGAGGTGTTGAAGTCGGCCAGGATGGACTGACTTTTTACAGCGACTAGAAGGAAGACCACTAGAAGAGCAGGTCTTTAACCACCATCCATAAAATCCATGGAGTCGACTCCAGAGAAATGAAGGGAGGTCAACTTTTATCAACCTCCATCCACATGTTCAACTTGATATCTTTAATTTGACATTTTTAGCACCAAAAACCTTTAGTATCACATTTTATTATCATTTCTTAGGACATTAATGGAATCCACCAGTAGATTTAGTTTTTGTTGACAAACTTTATTCTTGTCGTCATGGGACTGCAGTATTTAAAACTGTTCCTTCTATTTGACCTCATGTTTATTAGTTTTAGTAGAGAAAGTTATTTGTCAATTAGGCTCTTAAAAACCAAATAATAAATTGGATTAGTCAAGAGGTTTAAATTTCTTACTTTGTCATATTTTACATATGACAAAAAAATATAAAAAATAAAGTGTCTTGAGACAATTTGACCTGTAATTGGCGTTATATAAATAAAATTGAATTAAAATTGTATGTATCTCGTAATGTTGGAGTAATTCAGCCATATATGTTGGAAAACACATTTTCTTTGTCCATTAATCTGTTGATTGTTTTCACCAGTAATTCATTTCTTGTTTTGGTTTATAAAATGTCAAACCCAAATATATTCAGTTTACTGTCATAAAAAACAAAAATATTTACATTCATGATGCGGGAATCAGACAGTTTTTCACTTTTTATCTTAGTTTAGTCAGAAAGATAGTTGATAATGTGTGAATTGTTGCAGCTTGTGAGCCGTAGAAGGTTTTAATCTTTGGGGCCGAGTGTCAGAAAACATTTAGAAACCAACATCAACAAAACACTCAACATAGATTTGAACATCATTAAAGGGAAATTCAACTTTTGCATGACAGTGTCTCATTAAAGGACATTTATTTCCAACGTAAATGTGTGATATTCATCCTCTGGAGCTTTCTCTTCACATCATCTTCCACCTGGACTGGTTTGGTCAGGAGCATGTGCAACAAACATTTGAAAAACTGCACTTTAACATCAATGAATGACACTGAAGTTTAATCTCTACATAAATGAGACTGAGTCTGGATGTGCTGCTCTGTCATTAACTCCTAAGTTTAGGGAAAGTTCAAACAAAAGAGGACAGTTCAGATAAGACTTGAGAATGAGCTTATTTTGAACAAACATCTCAGACTTTCTGAGCTTCAGCACCTCTAGCAAGATATTTTAACAACAAGCAACTCAAGAGATCCAGAAGTTGGAGAGAGTTACCTTTAGCTGAGCCAAAGAACATGTGGGACGCTAACCTAGCAAACATTTCAGACTTTCCTCTGTGAATTCTGGGAAATAATTTCCTATTTAATGACAGAGCTACACATCTTAACTCAGTCTCATTAAAACAGACTCTAATTCAGTGTCATCCATCCATATTAAAGTGCACTTACCCAAAATGTTTGTTGCATGAGCTCCAACAAGACCTGTCCAGGTAGAAGGCCACTTTGACAAACAGGAAGTGGAAGATTCCAAGCAGATTTATAGAAGGGGGAACCGGACTATACTACGTGTGGTCGAGCATAGAGGGGTGTTCTGTGTGTTTTTAAGGCTGATAATGATTATTAGTGAGACATTTGGAGCAGATATTCATTTGCAGTAAATGACAGTATTTAAAATCTTGGAGTTAAACTTAGAAGAACACAAACTAACAGAAAACTGTGTTGATACGTTTTTGTTTTGTTTACAGATGTTAAAGAAAACCTTTCTGGAGTGTTTTTCATGGCCTCCTTTACATTATTTCATCATATGGCACGTTTTACAACATGTTAAAAAATCGCATTTTTTTTCGACATAGTATACTATGGCGGTTTTTTTGCACCAAAATTCGTGATTTTTTTTTTCAAAGAAAAAAATGCGATTTTTTTGCAAATGAATATCTGCTCCAAATCTCTCACTTGTAATCATTATCAGCCTTAAAAACACACAGAACACCCCTCTATGCTCGACCACACGTAGTATAGTCCGGTTCCCCCTTCTATAAATCTGCTTGGAATCGTCCACTTCCTGTTTGTCAAAGTGGCCTTCTACCTGGACAGGTCTTGTTGGAGCTCATGCAACAAACATTTTGGGTAAGTGCACTTTAATATGGATGGATGACACTGAATTAGAGTCTGTTTTAATGAGACTGAGTTAAGATGTGTAGCTCTGTCATTAAATAGGAAATTATTTCCCAGAATTCACAGAGGAAAGTCTGAAATGTTTGCTAGGTTAGCGTCCCACATGTTCTTTGGCTCAGCTAAAGGTAACTCTCTCCAACTTCTGGATCTCTTGAGTTGCTTGTTGTTAAAATATCTTGCTAGAGGTGCTGAAGCTCAGAAAGTCTGAGATGTTTGTTCAAAATAAGCTCATTCTCAAGTCTTATCTGAACTGTCCTCTTTTGTTTGAACTTTCCCTAAACTTAGGAGTTAATGACAGAGCAGCACATCCAGACTCAGTCTCATTTATGTAGAGATTAAACTTCAGTGTCATTCATTGATGTTAAAGTGCAGTTTTTCAAATGTTTGTTGCACATGCTCCTGACCAAACCAGTCCAGGTGGAAGATGATGTGAAGAGAAAGCTCCAGAGGATGAATATCACACATTTACGTTGGAAATAAATGTCCTTTAATGAGACACTGTCATGCAAAAGTTGAATTTCCCTTTAATGATGTTCAAATCTATGTTGAGTGTTTTGTTGATGTTGGTTTCTAAATGTTTTCTGACACTCGGCCCCAAAGATTAAAACCTTCTACGGCTCACAAGCTGCAACAATTCACACATTATCAACTATCTTTCTGACTAAACTAAGATAAAAAGTGAAAAACTGTCTGATTCCCGCATCATGAATGTAAATATTTTTGTTTTTTATGACAGTAAACTGAATATATTTGGGTTTGACATTTTATAAACCAAAACAAGAAATGAATTACTGGTGAAAACAATCAACAGATTAATGGACAAAGAAAATGTGTTTTCCAACATATATGGCTGAATTACTCCAACATTACGAGATACATACAATTTTAATTCAATTTTATTTATATAACGCCAATTACAGGTCAAATTGTCTCAAGACACTTTATTTTTTATATTTTTTTGTCATATGTAAAATATGACAAAGTAAGAAATTTAAACCTCTTGACTAATCCAATTTATTATTTGGTTTTTAAGAGCCTAATTGACAAATAACTTTCTCTACTAAAACTAATAAACATGAGGTCAAATAGAAGGAACAGTTTTAAATACTGCAGTCCCATGACGACAAGAATAAAGTTTGTCAACAAAAACTAAATCTACTGGTGGATTCCATTAATGTCCTAAGAAATGATAATAAAATGTGATACTAAAGGTTTTTGGTGCTAAAAATGTCAAATTAAAGATATCAAGTTGAACATGTGGATGGAGGTTGATAAAAGTTGACCTCCCTTCATTTCTCTGGAGTCGACTCCATGGATTTTATGGATGGTGGTTAAAGACCTGCTCTTCTAGTGGTCTTCCTTCTAGTCGCTGTAAAAAGTCAGTCCATCCTGGCCGACTTCAACACCTCTTCATGACAACTTGTTCTGCCTCCGACCTGGTGGAAACTCCAGAAACTCGGGAAAACCCGTGGAGACTCGAAGAACTCGTGGAGACTCGAAGAACTCGTGGGGCGGGGGAAGGTGTGGTGGGTGGTGGGGGGAGGTGGGGGAGTAGAGGGGGGAAGGCCACCACCCACCTCCCCGCCTACTCTCCGCCCTGACTCCACCCAGACTCCGCCTTGGCTCCACCCATGTGGTGACATCAGAAACTACGATGCCAAAGGGAGGACGAAATTACTTCTTTTTATCTGATCTGTAGCTCAGTGAGTTAAGGATTTGCCTATGGAGCTGCAGGTCGCCGGTTCAAGACCAGACCCTTCTTAAGTTTTATCAAAATCCTGACAAAGACGAACAAAGAAAAAGGCCGGTGGCAGGGTCTTGAACCTGCGACCTTCCGCTTGGTAGTCCTCTTCTTATCCTCCTGAGCTACTCGCTCAGATACTAATTCTTCTTTTTTTTGCGCATTTATCATCTATTTTTTGTCGTTTTCGAGTTTTTTTTTTACTCGAGTCTCGACTCGACCGTTTTTCTCAGGAGGTTGGGCTTCAGCCTTTGTGCTGGAGGGTTGAACCCTCAGTTCCAAGACTTTCCAAGCCTCCAGACCTCCCGAGTCCTCAGGACCTGAGCTTTCACACAGTCTGAGGGCTGAAATTTTCTAAGTCCCACAGTAGTTCTCTGTTAGATTGAACTTTCAGACAGTCCAAGGACTGATATCTTCTAAGTTCCTGAGTAGTTCTCTGTTAGTTTGAACCTTCAGACAGTCTGAGGACTGAAATCTTAAAAGTTCTTGAGCAGTTCTCTGTTAGTTTGAACCTTTAGACAGTCTGAGGACTGAAATTTCAAAAGTTTCTCAGTACTTCTCTGTTAGTTTGAACTTTCTGGTTAACAGAAGCCTTAAAACTTGTGACCATGAGTCTTGATTTCACATTTAGACCATCAATCTGAGTTCTTCTCAGACCTTCACCTGTGGGTTTTTAGAAATCCTCAACAAACTTTGATTCTCTTCACAGAACAGTAAAGTTTGTGGAGATCAGAAGGTAACATTAGTTTGATCAATGCCTTCAACTACTAGTAGACTTTATCTGGAAAGCAGTTTTCTGAAATGAGTTATTAGTAAATCTGTCCACAATCAAACCAAGAACATAGAAAGAGGAAATGTTTGAAGAAACAACTTGATGTTTTCATTTCAGACGAGAAAACGCTTTAAGACCTGTATCTGTTGTTGCTCCTTTTGATCCTTTTATTGTCTCTTCTGTTAATTTGATCTTCTAAAGTTTAACTGGTGTCTTTTCAAATGTTTTGTCTTTAGTTTGATTCTTCTTAAATGTTTAGTTTTGCTCTTTTCTCACCTTTTATTCTTTTCTAATGTCTGATTTGATTTAGAAATGTTTTGTCTTTTTAATGTTTGTTGTTTTTTCAAATGTTTTATCGGCTTGTTTGAAAAATTTCCTTTTTTTCCCAAAGTTTAATTTTTCGATTAAATCTTTACGGTTTTTCTTTTTAAATGTTTTACCACCTTTTAATGTTTAATTTTCTTTTTAAATGCTTCATTGTATTTTCTGTTCAATTGCTATTTAAAGTTTTATTGTCTTTAAGATTTAATTTTCTAATTAAACATTGATTTTTTTAATTAAATGTTTTGTCTTTTTAAAGGTTTAATAATCTAATTAAATGTTTTGTATTTCTTTAAATGTTTAATATTCTTCTTGTTTAATTGTATTTTTCAAATGTTTATCTAAAATATTTCATCTTTAATGTTTAATCATTTTGTTTAAGGATTTTGTTTAATGTCAGAATTACATGTTTTGTATCTTCTGTTTAATTATCAAATTAAATATTTTGTCTGTTTAATATAATTTAATTGTATTTAATCTTTAATTTTCTTTTTAAAGTTTTATTGTATTAAATGCTTCTTTCCTTTGATTTAATTGCTTTTTTATGTAGTTTATTTCTTTAATCTTTTTTTCTGTCAAGACTTTAACCCCAACCTTAAAAATGAAACAAACCCTTAAATCACAATGAAAATACTTCTGTTGTCACAATCATGAGTTAGTCAATTTTTCAGTTTATCAATTCAACTTTATTTGTTTAGCACCTTTAACACAGATGACAAAACTAAACAAGCAAAGAGAAAAAACTATGCTAAAACTATCATTAAAGCTCAAAAACACATTTTTAAAAAAAACATTTAACATTGTAATAAAATGTGTTGTTTCCAGGGGATGGAGGGAGTTTATTGTAGTCTTCTTGGGCTCACATGGTAAATCATTTAAAATATAAACTTGATATTCAGTCTAAGGAAACTGCAGAGCGACAGAAGAACCAACAATATCTCCTGTTTTCTCCTTTAATGAGTCAATTCTTGTGCTTTTAGACCAAAGAACTACAGACTCTTCACAACCTGCTCAAACTCTTGGTACAGGACCTCACCACACGGGTCAAGAAGGTTTCCATCTCATTTCTACTCTGAAGCTCA
The DNA here is from genome assembly GCF_022539595.1 of Amphiprion ocellaris. Classification (NCBI taxonomy): domain Eukaryota; kingdom Metazoa; phylum Chordata; class Actinopteri; family Pomacentridae; genus Amphiprion; species Amphiprion ocellaris. The sequence goes on along the minus strand of NC_072785.1, from coordinate 23,351,685 downwards.
CCTTCTCCTGCTCAAACTGCTGACAAATGTTTCTGCTGCTCTAAAGTCTGGTCTCCAGAACTTCCTAAAAACTCTCAAAGTCTCTTCTGCTGCAGGTTGCTTTGTAGAACTGTTACAGAAAACCTCACTAAACCACATGGAGGGGCCTCAAGATAGTCGTCCAAATGAAACCGTACAAAAACCAAACTAGCACAACCCAAACGCTAAAGTCTCCTGCAGTCTACCAGAGAACCTCTGAGAACAGAGAATCAGGACAGGAACTCTTACCTTCTGGACAACCAACGTTGGTTCTCAAACCAGAATACAGAATGTGTCTGACCAAAAACCTCTAAACCACTAACTCAGCTGCAACAAATCCACTAATCACTGCACACATTAGCACCATGTGCTAACTGTGGCTAAAGAACCACATTTACCAAGACAACTATCCAGTACAAAGCCCTAAAACACAACAAGAAACACATTAAAGACAATTTTACTGCTGGAAGCTGCAAGCCAACGCCTAAAGAACAAACTAAAGCAAAGGAGCCAAACCCGGTTCACTGGTGAAGTGAAGCAGAGGAAATGTTTGGCTGCAGCTAAATAAAGCAGGAAGACACTGAGCTGCTCAGGTGTTCCTGATAACACCAAGCAGCCACCTGGACAGCCAATAGGAACACAGCTTACTGGAAGTCCAGAGGGCTGGGTTAGTGAAGGAAATTTAGTTTAAAGTTGAAGCAGAAAGTTAACAAAGAAAGTTGAAAACCACATTCTGATACCTGAAATCTCTGAGTTTTCACACAAAGAACATCTGAACATGTCAAACTGGCTTCATAGTAGAACCCTCATTGTAAAAACGTCATAGTATGGTGTGTTGCTCAAAAAACATTACGACCCGGCTGTCTAGGGTTGCCGAGGAGCAACACAAAAACAGGACAAATGCTGGATATTTATTTGAAAGAGTAAGTTTACAACACAACATGTGAGAAGAAAAATCACAAAGTCTGTCTTTAGTTCAGCTGAAAATATTACTTTTTGTCTTTTTTATTGACCAAACTTTTCAGGAAGTAGATGAAGAATAATTAAAGCTCTCATGTAGAAGTCCAACTTATTTTGGATCCTTGTGGAGAGTTTAATCTTAGAGTTTGTACAGCTGTTGAGTTTTTAGAGTCACATGGATTGTTTTGACATTTAATAACCGAGTCCTGAAATAAAATTACAGTTGTGGATTTCTGTCATTTAGTCTGGACTAAACAAATAACAGCAGCATAAATCTCAAACGTCATTATGAGGAGTCTGGATTGAGGTTTCTCACTTGATAATGATCAAAACATGAAATTTAGGTTGGTTTAAAGGAATATTCCACCTTAAATCTTTGAATGTTGACCTAAAAGGTTGGTTTCAGGAAGTATTCCACCTACAAGGTCCTCAAACATCCACCTCAAAGGAACATTCCACCTAAAATCCTTGGACATGCACCTAAAATGTTGGTTTAACCAAGTATTCCATCCAAAATCCTCAAAGAGACCTGAGGGGCTGGTTAAAAGGAATATTCCACCTAAAACCTCAAATATAGACCCGAAAGGGTGGTTTAGAAAAAATCCTTCAATGTAGACCAAAAAAGTTAGTATGGAGAAATATTCCACCTGAAATGTAGACCTGAGAAGTTGGTTTGGAAGAATATACCATCCTAAACATCCTTAAATGTAGACTGAAAGACGGTTTGGAAGAAAATTCCACCTAAAATCCTCCAATGTAGGCCTAAAAGGTGAGTTTAATGGTATATTCCACCTAAAATTCACTACTGTAGACCTTGGAGGTTGGTCTGATGGTATATTCCACCCAACATCCTTGAACATAAACTTAAAAAGTTCATTCAAAGGAATATTTCACCTAAAATCTTTCAATGTAGACCAAAAAATCTTGGTGTAAAGGAGTATTCCACCTTAAATGTAGACCTAAAGGATGGTTTGGAGTAATATTCTACTCTAAAATCTTCCAATGTAGACCTAAAAGGTTTATCTGATGGTATATTCTACCCAACATCCTGGAACATTTACCTAAAAGGTTGGGTTAATGGTATATTCCCAGAAGAACCCTTGAACATTGGGCTTAATGGTATATTCCACCCAAAATACTTGGACATATACCAAGAAGTCAGTGTAAAGGAAATGTAGATCTAAAAGGATTGTTTAAAGGAATATTTAAACGATTATTTTCATTATTTAATAATCTGTTATCAGTCAGAACCCTGGCAAACTTATTTTCATCAGTTTTTTAGTGGAAGTCACAAATAAAGGAGCTCTTGGTTTTTACCAGCGTTAGTGAGTCCAAAGCTGCTGTTTCAACACAGACACATTCACATCCATCCACAAACCTCTCAGCACTCAAACACCCACAGACAGGAGGCCGGCTGGACCGAGGCTCGGCGGCGTCCTCAGACCCACGAGTCGGGGAGTCGCTGAACTTGTTGGTCCGGTTTGAAGGCCTCCGTGTGGTCCAGTAGAAGTCCACGTAGTCGGTGTTGGCTTTGAACCGCAGCGACTGGCCACCATCAGGTGGACCGGCTCGTCCTCATAGGGCTCCTCCTGTAGCCTTGAGGGGACCACAGGAACATTCAGTAGCTGTTGGAGTTCTTCCTGTCAGGCTCGTGGTGGAACGGCTCTGAAGAATCTTTTACTTGTCTTATCTGGAACAATCTAACAGCCTAAACTGTTAACAGCAGTGTAAAGAAGCAAACATACAGACATAGATTAGGACTCAAACTAGATTTATTTTAGAAAACAAATCAACTTAGAGGCATTTGTTCACAGATGTGGCTGAATAGGAGGCCGTCCAATCAGATTTGAGGTCTTCACTCTGTAGGTTGTTTGTTTGGTGAGACTCTTGGACCTCCATCAGCTGATGTGGATGTTTGATGGTCTTCCTCTCTAGTGCCAGATGATTCATCCATGAATTCAGCAGCTACAGACTGAAATGAAGCTCATGCTGCCGTTATTGAATTCCTGTTCCAGATCAAATGTTCAGAGCTCACCTTGAATGCAGCCGTCTGCTGTCTGATAGTTTTTCTCATTGTAGTCTTCAATAAAGTCTTTTTCCTCATGTCAGGATGTGGTGAGACTCTTTCTCAGTCTCTGCAGACGTCCCTCATTGTGCATCTCCAGAGAAGAAACAGAAAAACTGATCACTACTTCAGCATCACAAACGCTCTCCAGCATTGAGAGTGTTTTAGGAATTCATTCATTATGTTGTGAACTTTGAAGGAGCAGAAACTTTACAGCTGCCAAAGATATGAGCTCCAATTCTGGATGTTTTAGGAAATGAAGTTCATCAAATGAACACTTGATTATTGCTGATAACTCTCATTAAATTACTGAAGAAATCCAACATAAAAACCTGTAAACTCTCAGGCAGCTTTTGTTAAAGTTTGTCTATAATTCTATCATCATGTTCTGGAACCAGGACTCTGCAGAAGTTCCTTCAATCAGATACTTGTGTGTTTCTATTTAAGGCCTCAGGTTTGAACGAACAGCAGAGGATTAGAAAGGAGTGATTTTAATATTTAAATCAGTCCAGTAAATGTTTGGCGTGAAAATTATTAAAATTTTGATTTAGATAGATTTGTGTCAAATAATATTGTAGAGTCTCACTTAAATACATCCAAATGAGTTCAGTGTATTTACAGTTTATAGAATATTTGATTTCTTAATCTCAATACTGTAGGGTCTGACCCTAAATATTATAATAATGATGTCAATTTAAATAATATTGTAGTGCAGAGTCATAAACTTTAATCAGCTAAACTTGTATAATAAATATCACTGCACAATCTTAACCTGAACATTTATATTATTGAGGTAAATTTACATAAATCATGATATTCTAGAGTCTTAACTGGAATATTTCTAACATTAATCTTTTTGTATTGTGCTGATAAACAACAATAACCCGACTTTCAGATAATATTTGTTGTCTGTGATTGTGAGACTAAATTCCTCCACATTGTGGAACTGGACTGAATTTCCCAAAATGGAAACATGGACAGAATTTAACACTCATGTATCCATGGCAACGCAAAAGTTTCTGCTTCTTACCAAAGTTCACAACACAAGTAAAGACTTTAATGTAAAACTTCAGGGATGACTGCTGACCATAAGTATTCTGATCAATACTTCATGATCAATATCAGGACAGATGTTACAACTCCAGCTGTTGCATTAGACTGCAGTTATTCACAGAGAAATTAAAACATCACATTCCTCATAAAAACTAGATGGGACTTTTATTAAATAAAGTGTTGGTGAATAAACAGTGTAAAAAGTGCAAAGCAGCTCCATTAAATCAGGAGATGTGAGACTTCCACAGCATGGATCACCATCTGCTGTGTTGATTCATAGCTGAATGTCACAATGAACTGAGATAGAAAAGCTGCTTTGAGCTGCAACATTACAGTCTGACAATCCAACACCATCACAGTTTTCATCTGGTCTAACATGCTGTGAAGTTCAGTTTTTACCTGAATCAATACAGAGATTCTATTTTCAACTAAGACTGGAATAAAAATTAGAATGTTATGAGGTTATTAATGCAACTAAATCCTTTCAGATGGAAGGATTTATTTCTAAGTTCTAATTCAAGTATCAGTTGGAGCACATTGCATTGACAAAGAAAAACAGCGAAACCTTCACAGCAACATTTAATAAACCTAAAGCTTCCCTGTTGGCACATTGGTGGAGTTTGTTACTGAGCATCTGAACCTTAAATCCAGTGAGACGACCATCTTCAGTCGAGGCCAGTCAGAGAACTTCAAGACCTTCCATCAGCTGGACCAGATGTGGCATCATCTCCCTCTGAACATCTGGATGACAGGAGAAAAGACAGAAATCAAACACAGATCACAGAAATACAATTTATTCACTTTCATCATTTTATAAAAGTAGCATGAACTTTATTAAAACTTGACAATATCAGTAATGAAAGTAAATGTTTTTATCTCGTGTTGAAGCTAAATTTAAAGTCAATTTTAATGACAGTTTATCCTGAGAGGAGTGAGAATGGAGCTTTTCTTTCCTTTTTAGAATATTCCCTCAAAATATTGTTTATTATTGGCTTTAGAAGCATTTTTCTTTATTTATTTTTAGATACCTCAGACTGATGCACTTTGCTGGTTTGCAGATAATTTCATGTACAATGACAATAAAGATCTTCTATTATAACATATTTTGCTAAAACAAGAACTGCAAACCTTCTCAACCATCTCTCAGGCTGCAAAATTCCAACTGCGATCAAGAATAATCTGATGTAGTTATTATTATAAACTTTACTGAACCAGCCCTGGAATTAATAAAAGTCTGTATATGGATATGATTTTCTCTGATGGGACCACTAAAATTGCATACAATAAAGCAAATCTCTTCTGCACTGCACACATACTACACTTTTGTATAACTCTGGATGTCAGAGTAAAGGCAGACAGATCCACCAATCAGCCACAACATTCTGACCACTGACAGCTGAAGAGAACAACATCCATCATCTTGTTCTAATGCAAAGTTCTGCTGGGAAACCTTGACGTTCATGTGGATGTTTGACATGTACCACCACCTAAACACTGCAGGACAAACAACCCCCTAGTCTCCATGGCAACAGCAGTCCTTGATGCCAGCTGCCACCCTCAGCAGGACAAATTAAAACTGCTCAGGAGTGGTCTGAGGAACACGACAGAGCTAAGCTGTTCACCTGGGTTCCACACTCCCCACATCCAGATCTGATTGAGCATCTGTGGAATGGTCCAGGATCAGCCTGGTCTAGGTAGGACCCACCCTGCAACCCACAGGATCCACAGAATCCACAGGACATCCCCAGAGGTTCTGATGAACCACTGGGTCAGAGGAGTTTTAGCAGCATAAAGGGACCAACACAGTATTAGTCAGGTGGTCAGAATGTTCTACTGTTATATTGTCATGCTGATTATATGATCAGTAAATGTTACCATCAATGATAACGTCCACATTGATCAGGAAAAAAAAACAAACTATCAGTTCATTCAGAAACTGTGGGGTTAAACCTAAAAACACAGACCTCAACAGCAGTTTGTTTCAAAGCAGAACACCAGCTGGTTTTCACTAAAGAAGCTTTCAGAGCAACAATTAAATGACAGTTTTGTTCTCATTAAGTTCACAGAGTCAGAATCAGTCAAAATAATGTAGACACACATCAGGAAAAGAAAAACTTTTATAAATATTTCACTTGTATAAGTACTTCTATACATATAGATTCCTCTTTCTAAGTTTGATCAAATCACGATAACTCTGTGTCCTGTTGTACGATGTTTTCCCAACAGATGGCGCTACCCTCATGAATGGAGCATCAACAAGTGACGTCTACAACACAACAGAAATGTCTGGAAGCCAGTGGCCACCACTTTGAGCACCTCTTGTAATTGTAGAGGCCAAAGATAACTTTTATTAATCTCGTGATGTCTGAATAAATTTGGTATTGAAATATTTATGCAAGTTTTTCTTTTCCTGATGTGTGTAAACATTATTTTGGCTGACTCTGTATAATGGGTTTCTGACAGGTCACCAGGCAACATCTTTTTATAATAATGACAAACATACCTGCATTCTACAGGAGTGATTTTCCTCATGTGCAGGTAAAGATGTGTGAGGAGCTTAGAGATGACAGGAGCAGGAGTCATCCTCACTAATTCAGCTTCCACCTCGAAACAGAAAGACCACAAACAAACACACTGATATACTCTCAAACGTTCAACCTCACAGCCTCAAAATATCTGTTTAGGAAGTGTTGTGTTTCTAAATTCTGCTGAAAGCATTGACAGACATTCTCTTACAAGGTTGTGTAAAAAGCAGCCTGTCCTCTGAGCTACTGAGAAATTTTCCTGAACAAAGTTTCTATGTGTAAATCAGCTCAACAAAAACTAAAGCCTCAGTCAGAGATAACAGGTATCGCAAATTATAAAGAAATTTCTTTGTTAACTCAGACTTTCTGCTTCAACCTCACATAAAAAGGGGAGTTTAACTCATCAGGTGACTGAAAATGAACGGCTTGTGCAGTTCTAGATCCAAAAGTAGGATGTTTCACCTCATGTTTTACTACAAATACATGCAGTAATAAATAAATACAATGTCTGGTTGTTAGTTTATTCACTATTAATGTCATTTTATATACTGGATTGAACTTGAGCAGTGGAAGAGAGAAGGAATTTAATGAAATTATGGAGATTCAGAGAGGTAATGTTGCGCAATGTTAAGTTAAGGGAGGTTTAATTCAAACCAGCTGAATATTAAACTTCACTGCAGCTGAACGGGTTTCAGTTAACCTTAAAGTAAAATAACTTTTTTAAAAGCTAAAATACACAGCAGAGAAATACAGGTTGAGAAGGTCATTCTAATAATGAGGACAGTTGCGGCAGCAACTAACACAGGTGTTCAGCGGTAAGTTAGCCACCTGTGTTAATTAGCCCGCTAGCTAACTTAGCCGCTTAGCTAGCTAACGCGTCCGGACCAACTGCTCAAACACGACACAACACAACTCTTCACAAGTCGCTGACTTAACGTACAACAAAATAACGCTACTGATTAGAAGTATTTATCTTCTTACCATGTTTTACTCCAAAAACAAGATCAAAAGCGGCCAGAGATGCTACCAGACGTGCAGCTGTAGTTGTCGGCTGAAAAACTACAACTCCCGGCAACAACGTCACTTCCTGTTGATGGGGACGAGAGCCTCTCGGGTATGGACACATAAGAACCATGTGACAGGTCATGGCCACGACGTGATCACGCTTATTTCAACGTAAGAAGTCCTCCAAATAGCGGTAGTGATGGCTGATCGAGGCTTTGTTGAAGCTTCGACACTTCATTCAAAACATGGTTCATTACTCGAGGCCTCAATGACACACAGTGCTCGAGTAGGACATCTAGTGGTCAATAGTATGAAGTGCAATCAAGACGTGGTCGTTGGTTCATGGATTGTTTTGGATTTGATTCGCAATGCACACATTCCTGTTTGACTACACTAGATGATTGTATGGGTTGTAGTGGACACAAAAATAATATTACTAGTAATAATAATGACAATAACTATTGAAGAGCACGTTTCTTATTTCCCATGTTTGTCTGTATCCCTATATACTCTTTGCTTATATTCTGTGTTATGAAACATTTAAACGGTGCTGCTACATTCATGAGATGCTCTACAAATACAGACTGATGTCATTTTCACATGGGGCTGGTGCAAATAAAGATTTTATGGATTATTATGGATTTTGGCAAACTATGTCTTGGGGTTTATTGGTAAAGAGGTCAGTAAAGAGGGTGTGCTTATGTAACTGGTTATGAGGTTTTATTGAGAAATAATTTATCAACAGTTTTGGGACCACTGTTCCCTCTAAGCTGCGCGTGATACTTTTTTTTTTTTGCGCATTTATCATCTATTTTTTTGCCATTTTCGAGTTTTTTTTAACTTGAGTCTCGACTCGATCGTTTTTCCTCAGGAGGTTGGACTTTAGCCTTTGTGCTGGAGGGTTGAACCCTCAGTTCCAAGACTTTCAAAGCCTCCAGACCTCCCGAGTCCTCAGGACCTGAGCTTTCACACAGTCTGAGGGCTGAAATTTTCTAAGTCCCACAGTAGTTCTCTGTTAGATTGAACTTTCAGACAGTCCAAGGACTGATATCTTCTAAGTTCCTGAGTAGTTCTCTGTTAGTTTGAACCTTCAGACAGTCTGTTAATGTTTCGATTAAATCTTTAAGGTTTTTCTTTTTAAATGTTTTACCACCTTTTAATTTTTAATTTTCTTTTAAATCCTTCATTGTATTTTCAGTGTAATTCCTATTTGAACTTTTATTGTCTTTAAGATATAATTTTCTAATTAAACATTTAATTTTTTAATTAAATGTTTTGTCTTTTTTGGATAGGTGTAGTGAGAGACAGACAGGAAACGGGGGAGAAAAGTGGGGAAAAGACTTGCAGCAAAGAACCACTAGCGGGACTCGAACCCGGGACGTTGCATCAGGGACCAGCCGCTGTACATGGGTCACCCGCTTAACCCGTTGAGCTATATGGGTACCTGTGCTTTGTCTTTTTAAGGGTTTAATAATCTGATTAAATGTTTTGCATTTTTAAAAATGTTTAACATTCTTCTTGTTTAATTGTATTTTTTAAATGTTTAATGATGGAAAATACTTCATCTGTAATTTCTAATATTTGTATTTTAAAAATTTTGTTTAATTTCATAATGACATGTATTGTATCATGTTGAATGATCTCATTCAATATTTTGTCTGTTTAATAGAGTTAAACATTAAATTACATTAAATGATATTAAACAGACAAAATATTGAATGAGATCATTCAACATGATACAATACATGTCATTATGAAATTAAACAAAATTTTTAAAATACAAATATTAGAAATTACAGATGAAGTATTTTCCATCATTAAACATTTAAAAAATACAATTAAACAAGAAGAATGTTAAACATTTTTAAAAATGCAAAACATTTAATCAGATTATTAAACCCTTAAAAAGACAAAACATTTAATTAAAAAATTAAATGTTTAATTAGAAAATCACATCATAAAGACAATAAAACTTCAAAAAGGAATTAAACAGAAAATACAGTGAAGCATTTAAAAAGAAAACTAAACATTAAAAGGTGGTATATGTACATATAATTTAATTGTATTTAATGTTTAACTCTATTAAACAGACAAAATATTGAATTAGATACCTCAAAAACATACAATACATGTCATTATGAAATTAAACAACATTTTTAAAATACAAATATTAAAAATTACAGATAAAATAGTTTCCATAATTAAACATTTAAAAAAGAAAATTAAACAAGAATATTAAACATTTAAAAAAATGCAAAACATTTAATTAGATTATTAAACCCTTAAAAAGACAAAACATTTAATTAAAAAATTAAATGTTTAATTAGAAAATTACATCTTAAATTTCTTAAATCTTTTTAATAATAAAACTTTTTAAAAGTTTTATTGTATTAATTTTTTTTGATTTAATTGCTTTTTGTTATGTAGTTTATTTCTTTAATCTTCTTTTTCTGTCAAGATTTTAACCTCAACCTTAAAAATGAAATAAACCCTTAAATCACAATGAAAATACTTCTTTTGTCACAATCATGAGTTAGTCAGTTATTCAGTTTATCAATTCAACTTTATTTGTTTAGCACCTTTTACACAGATGACAAAACTAAACAAGCAAAGAGAAAAAACTATGATTAAAACTCAAAAACATTATAAAAAAAAAAAAAAAAAAAAAAAAAAAACATTTAACATGGTAATAAAATGTGTCGTGTCCAGGGGAGGGAGGGAGTTTATTGTAGTCTTCTTGGGCTCACATGGGAAATCATTTATAATATAAACTTGATATTCAGTCTAAGGAAACTGCAGAGCGACAGAAGAACCAACAATATCTCCTGTTTTCTCCTTTAATGAGTCGACTCTTCTTGTGCTTTTAGACCAAAAAACTACAGACTCTTCACAACCTGCTCAAACTCTTGGTACAGGACCTCACCACACGGGTCAAGAAGGTTTCCATCTCATTTCTACTCTGAAGCTCACCTTCTCCTGCTCAAACTGCTGACAAATGTTTCTGCTGCTCTAAAGTCTGGTCTCTAGAACTTCCTAAAAACTCTCAAAGTCTCTTGTGCTGCAGGTTGCTTTATAGAACTGTTGCAGAAAACCTCACTAAACCACATGGAGGGGCCTCAAGATAGTCGTCCAAATGAAACCATACAAAAACCAAACTAGCACAACCCAAATGCTAAAGTCTCCTGCAGCCTACCAGAGAACCTCTGAGAACAGAGAATCAGGACAGGAACTCTTACCTTCTGGACAACCAACATTGGTTCTCAAACAAGAATACAGAATGTGTCTGACCAAAAACCTCTAAAGACTCACTACAGCCAAGATAAAGACACAACTCAGCTGGACCAAATCCACTAATCACTGCACACATTAGCACCATGTGCTAACTGTGGCTAAAGAATCACATTTACCAAGACAACTATCCAGTACAAAGCCCTAAAACACACCAAGAAACACATTAAAGACAATTTTACTGCTGGAAGCTGCAAGCCAACGCCTAAAGAACAAACTAAAGCAAAGGAGCCAAACCCGGTTCACTGGTGAAGTGAAGCAGAGGAAATGTTTGGCTGCAGCTAAATAAAGCAGGAAGACACTGAGCTGCTCAGGTGTTCCTGATAACACCAAGCAGCCACCTGGACAGCCAATAGGAACACAGCTTACTGGAAGTCCAGAGGGCTGGGTTAGTGAAGGAAATTTAGTTTAAAGTTGAAGCAGAAAGTTAACAAAGAAAGTTGAAAACCACCTTCTGATACCTGAAATCTCTGAGTTTTCACACAAAGAACACCTGAACATGTCAAACTGGTTCCATAGTAGAACCATCATTGTAAAAACGTCATAGTATGGTGTGTTGCTCAAAAAACATTAGGACTCAGCTGTCAGGGGACAAACATGTAAGAAACATGAGAACAGAGAGAACCCAACCAGTAGGTCACAGTTTATCATCCACCAGTCATCTCCTGAAGTCCATATGATGAGAGACATCAGTATCTGGTTGTTAATTTACCAGAGGATGCTTATAATCATGCTGATGTGGTCTGTACTCTACAGTATTTTAGTGACTCAATAAATGCCTAAGTTGTTTTTTTTTAATGCTTTTCAGTTTTTTATAAACATTTAAGAGCCTATATGTAATCAATAAATGGCCTTTGCCTATCTTAAGAAAAATTCACTCAGAACTGTGATATGTTAACAGTACTAAATAAATCAATAAATACATGCATACACACAAAAATAAGTTAATACATTAACTGTGTTAAGATATAGATTTTTTAAAAAAAAGTTGTTTTTGTTTTTGCAGAATCCAGTATTGCTCACTGGTTGGTCATTACATTTTATTAGTTTGATTTCACTGTTTAAAATGATGCCACCTCTTTTCAGACAGAACCTGTGATGATAAAACAATACAAAATTTTTAGTTCCGTGTTAATAAAGCACTTAAAGCTTTAAGTATGGCTAAATTCGGACTTCGGACTTCCAGCATCAATAACTCATTAGATATAGGTTGTCAAAACATAAACGGTGCCTCTTTCCCATTGTTGCAGGGCAGACTATGTGCTACAAGCCCAGTTTTATCAAAAGTAGCTGTCTTTCAAGCTACAGGAATAACATTGGTGTCTATGGAGTGAACAGGGTCCGTCTGCAATTTGCAAAACCACTGCAACAGTAAAGAGAGACAAATATTCAATAACTTCACTCTTATACATTGTAGTGTCACTAAAATCACTGCAGCCTTCAACTGGCTCCTGTTGACAAAGTGTTTTAACAGAAATGTAAATGCTGTAATTTGATTCTTTTAATGAACCATGTAACTTGAATGGATGTGATGCTGGTGTGACCACAGTGCACACATCTGATGTTGCTCACAGTGGTCCAAGGGACGCTCAGGGAGTTTGTGTGTTTGCTCACACTCAGGAAAAATTACAGGGAACATTGTTTGGGACTCAAGCAGTTCCTTCTTTTACTCACTATCTCCCCAGCCTTAGAAAAAGAAACCTGTTCACACGGCACAGTTGAGGCTGAGGTACACAGGAAATGTTTGGCTCCATTGTACAAGTTTGGGTAAACAGTTTTGTGGGTTGCCCAGTAAGCCAGTGGGTCTGCCGTTCTGTCTACAATTGCATTCGCTGTGGCACTTTGCATTTGCCAGGCTCTACTTGCGTCTTCGTCTAATAGGCTCCACAGTTGAACTGAAAAATATTGAAGATCATCATCATCATCACCAGAAATGTCAGTCATTCCCTATTCAGAAGAGAGAAAAAAATACCTGTGGAAGGTGCTGCTGGTGGTGGAAGACGAGGCTGCGGTGGTGCTTGTGACGTAGATGACTGCTGCTTGGTATTCTTTATGTTAATTGTTGTGCATTCTGTTATTAAACGTTCTTTCACACTGGCTGCCACTCTGATTGGTGAATCCAAAAGTTTTGAACTGCAGAGCCACAAGTGTAGCAACAGTCAGTGAACTGTTCTTTTCTTTGGTTTGTAGTCTGTCAGCTAAGCACCTGACAAGGCTCTGTGCCAGGTGTTGTAGCATGGGGGTGGTGAGTTGGGAATATATATATATATATATATATATATATATATATATATATATTCTATCTATCTATCTGTCTATTCTCTACGAAATATGAAATCTGACATACTACTAACTCTCAAAGCAAAAACAACAGCAAAAAAAAACAATCTATTCTGCGAAAAACAATTCAAATGAACAACACTAAATAGGGATCTCCTATCCCGGAACACTCGATCCCGCTGAGTGATTCACATAACAAACCGAACCAATCAGGTGATTCGAAGCAGTTGAGTGCTTCAAACGTCACTGAAGTGATTCAAACGTCACGAGTCACATGACCAAACAACGCCTCGGCACAGTGGCTCGATACGTTTGCTTCATGAGCTACAGCGCATGTGTCGAAGCCTCGGGTATCAGAGGACCATCACTAAATAGCGGTGGTCTGGTTTATAAAGAGTTTTGTTGTGTGCGCTTTAATGTGTATTTTTACAAACCCATCACTGCAACGAAAAAGCACCTTGAGACCTGGTGAATGTGTGAAATGTTAGTGTAACTCCCCAGATTTTATATGCAAAAAGAATTATTGATCTATCTTATCTGGTTTAAAATCTACAGCCAATCAAAAATCAATATGCAAAACATAGCGCTGGGTTCTAAAGGGTTAAGGACCTGTAGGAACAATCTAACAACTTTAAGTGTCAGATGAGGCTTGACCAAGTTTGTACGTTCTACAAAAATTATATCAATTGTAAAAACTCCACCACAGTTCAGTTGTGTAATCGCAGCATGCAGTATCAAGAAGAACAGCTGTTCCCAATGCAAGACACCACAGCTGTGCTCACACACAGAAACTGGTCGTCAAATCATAAATCTTGGCATTGAGCCACTCACATGTAGTAGTTACAGTTCATGCACAAGTCTAGACACCGAGATCGAATAAATCTCACCCAGACAGTCAAAAGAAAGCATAAGTCATAGCCTCAGGATGTCCTCAGTGTGAAACACCTTGTAAGGTTCAAAGAGTTCAGAAAAATGTTTTGCCTTCATGAAAAGTAACAGTGTGGGAAGAATTACAGTTTCATTCAGTATGTACAGTGCACATGTCAAAGTCAAGGCCCGCTGGCCTTATCCGGCCCATGAGATAATACTATATGTATATCAGAACTGGCCCACTGGTATATAGTACATACACAACTGATACTACAACTCACAGATTGTTCTGCAATTGCTTGGAACCTAGAAAATTAAGTTTGAACTTCTCAGTAATCCGTTACCCAGCAGCAGACTGCAATATTCCCTCAGAGGATGTCCCCTCAGTTAGAATTGTCCATGGTAAAACTCTAGAGCTGGTCATCAGTTACAAGAACCTGGGACTATTGATGAGGACCTCACTCAAAGTTCACATCAAAAATCTGATCTCCAAATTAAAGGTGAAGCTCGGTTTCTACTATAGAAACAAGTCAGTGCTCTGAGATTTATCACTGGTTGTAGCCGCCTCATCCACCACTGCTAATTGTATGCTAAAGCTGGCATGCCTTCCTTGAATATAAAGTGATACACACACTAAATGACTCTGGTTTATGAGGCTCTTCTTGACTTGGGTCTTACTTATTTATGCACTTTTCTCCGGAGAACTGGAAGCCGTTATGCCCTACGATCACATGACATTTTGTATCTCTCTGCTCCTGAAAGGGGTAAAAAAGCTTTCAGTTCCTCTGCCCCCTCTGCTTGGAATGCCCTCCAATCTGAACTGAAACTGACAGAATTTGTTTCACTGGAAGCCTTCAGCTCCATCTTCAGAAATCAACGATGGAAATCCTTCGAACAGTACCTGTGTTCTTAAATTGTTCCTGTAAAAATAATTCCTGTACTTTATGGATCTAATTTCTTGTGTTTAATATTTTAACGTCTGTTGTTATTGTTATCTGTTTTTGTTTACTTTGACATTTGCTGCTGCCTCTCTTGGCCAGGTCACCCTTGTGAAAAAGGTCTTGATCTGGATGAATAAAGGTTAAATAAAAATAAAATTGTTACAATCAGTTTTACTTACTTCACCTGTCAGTGTTTGTAATATTGTGGCTGATCACTGTATGTAATAACTTTTTCCTTTTTATTTTTAATAATGTTGGTTGAAAATGAAAGCAGGCAGTGTTGTAACTTCCAGTTTACCTCTATGGGCTCAGGAACGTCTGTTACCTAAACTCAGACACAATGATGTCTGTGTGTCTGTTTACTGGTTTGCTTTACTGTGCAACAGTGCCAGGACTTTTTCAGTGGTTGAAAACCCAAACAAAGGTAACGAATGGAAGGAAACATCTAAACTACTGACTTCTACAGCGAGGGGATCTGATAGCATTTGTTAGCATTGTTTGCTGGCATGGTTTGGGTCCACTTGTCCCCTTATAGGGAAGAGTGTCTGCAAATCAATGCAAAGCTCTATTGAACATCAAGCTGTGCTGGTTGAACACCTTACTGAGGCATTTCATGTAGTTTTTTCCCCTAAATACTTTGGAACATTACACCATTTTTAAGTAACTGACTTGTGGTAAAATGATGTTGGACATGGAAACAACATATACAATAGTTTCATAAGCAAACATTCACTTTTATTTTCCACTTATGTTATTTTTATCCTTTGACATATAAAAATAAACATTACACTGAAGAGCAATATAAAAGCACAAAAAACTGAAAACACAGATGTCTATACCTGTTACTGAGACATACAATTTTAGCAGACTGATGCTGAAAACAGATGCAGCAGCTCCGTCATGTCGACCAGGTGCATTTCACTATCCAACCAGAGACTGAGTCTGGGACTCTTTCGTCAAAGGTTTTCATTTTCACACCTTCGTCTCTGTGACTAGAGCCACCTATCCGTCCTAAGAAGCTCACATGCTGTCATTTCAGAATGATCCTCTTTGCACATTCTATACCCACGTCAAGCACACATAACCTCACAAACCTGCTGACCTTCAAACCTTAACCTTCACATCTTTAAAGTGTTTTTAAATATTTAAAGATATTTAAGGTTTCCTTTTTTCAAAAATCTAAATCCAAAGATGTGAATCAGAGCTGTCATTTACATTAAATAGTAATAAATGCATTTCAACAGTAAAATAAAATTAAAGTCATCTATATTGAATCTCATCCTAAGACATGACGGGGGAAATCTTCATGTTCTTGGAAGCAATAATGGGTTCTGAGTGGGGTCCTGAGATTCCTGGGACAGGTGAGGACAGAGCAGGTAAAGAAACACAAAGGCATTCTTTGCACATGTGAGGAAATCGTTGCTCTTCCTTGTCCTTGAATTTTAAAAAGAAGTAGATTTTGAAATGATTTCACACATTGACATGAATTCTTAGGGTTCTACTAGTACTGTTCTACCAGTACAGTTCTCTCCTGTCTACACATGTTAATGAGTGGGTGTGTTTTTGACCTGAGGGCAAGCAGCTACAAGTACCAATCATTTACTGTTCAAGGAAATATTGCCTGAAAGGGCTGTTTAAAGCCTACTTTGATTCATAAACACATAAAGGTTCACAAAAGGCTTTAAAAAAAAGCAAAACAGAGAAATCTCCTTCTAGCACCTCTCCTGTTGAAACTGATCATCAACTAGAACTGGTGTTAACCACATCACTGCTACAATCTCAGGGATTTTCAGCTAGCTATGGGTTCTTATGCATTTCCATGAGTTACTCAACTCACTCTCATTTGAAATTTATTTATTTTGTTAATTTAAATTTCTGGTTTTATGTAATTTCTTCCTGCAGATGTAAAGAGAAACACCTTGTAGCAGAGCTCAGGTGTTCTCGTGTCACTAACTGGAATATGTCGAGGCTTCTGTGTCTCATTGCTCTGTCATTCTGAATCAAAGTGAATTTATGCGACTTTTATACACTCTGCGATCTCTACAGAAGAATTCAAATGAATAAAAAAAAGGCAAATTACCAAGTGTTCTGCACTTTTAATAGGGCCTGAGGTGGGTAGCAGCAAGTTGCCAGTCTGTTTCCTGTACTTGTGTTGCATGCATTGCACTACACAGATATGTGATTTTGTGGATTCATGGTTGTTAATCACACTCATATTCTACCAAAGCCATGCCCCCTGACCTGTCCATAGCATCAAAACATTTGATTTAGATGACAAGGCACTTTAAGTCTCATTGTTTTCTTCACAGCTCATACTAACAGACCACAGTGCAGAGAGCAGATGGTTGGAGTTCAGAACATCTGAACTGACAGAGCAGCAAGTGTGTCTGTTAATGTTAAGATGTTTAATAGTATTTCATGGTTCAAAACTAGTCATCTCCCTGCTTTCATTGGAATGTAAATACTGAAGCACAGTGGGCATCTTTGTGAGATGCTGTGAGATGTGGGTATGAGCCACGTCTCATTTCAGGCAGTCATGTCCTTCCACTATCAGCTTGATTTAATTGTTTTCACTACTGGAAGCAGCAGGACAGCCCTGCTAGTTTTTGGGGTTTTTTTGTTTGTTTTTTTTTGCAAAAATTATACATTAACAGTGTTTGCTTCTCTGCATGTCACTATTTTGCTGGAACACCAGCAGCATCCTTTGCTTAGCTCCACCCATGACGGCTGTGATCGGTCTAATGAAATACAAACAAACAAGAGGTCATATTTCCCCATATTGTAGCAGAATAGTGAGGTGCCACCAGACTACCATGCACTACAGAATGGACTAGTGAAGCAAGACTCATCATCATTCATAGCATGATGAGGAGACAGAGAGGTAGACCACCAGTTATAACTGAAGTAATGTTTCAGATGCACAGGGTCTTCTGTCAGGTAAAAGTCAAAATGAACACACCTGTGTTTAATAGATAACTCATGATAGAACATCATATTGTCTCCTAATGAGCCATTTGTAGTTCCACATTTTCTTCAAGACTGACTTTCCATTTATTTTTTTAAACAAATGACAGAAACAGACATATCCTCCATAGCATGTTGTCACCTGCACCATGTTGTCTAAATCAGGAACATTCTGTGTCAGAGTTTAAAAATTAGATGATTCATTTCTTACTTTGATGTTGGAGTAGTAACTCATAATTACCAGGAGGTCCCAATAATTCTCCTAAAAGCCTCCAGCTGATCCTAAACGCTGCAGCCAGAGTTCTGACAAGAACCAGGAACAGAGATCAGATGTCTCCTATTAGCTTCTCTTCATCAGCTCCCTGTAAAATCCAGGATAGAATTTAAAACCCTGCTTCTAACATATAAAACTCTTAATGACCTCCATCATATCTTAAAAACCTTATTGTTCCAGATCATCCTAACAGAGTCTTTCATTCTCAGACTGCGGGTTTACTGGTTGTTCCAGAGTTTCCAGAAGAAGACCCTTCAGTTATCAGCTCCTCTGCTGTGGAATGCAATCCCAGTTTGGCTTTGGGAGGTCGTCATCTTCTCTACTTTTAAGATTTGCTTAAATAAAATATCCTTTGTTAGTCCCACAAGGGGAAATTTGCACTACATTTATTGCTGCTATATAAACCAGAGGATTCCCATAATGCACTGGGCTCCTCTCCTCTTTTTTCTCTCTCTTCCATAAAGTCAGACAACACACTTGCATATTGCTAACTTTGTGTCTTCTCTGTCCCCTAGTTTGTGTTCTGTCCTCTCTGGACCCGAAACTTCGGCCTGTTTTCAGTAAGATTAAAGAAGGAATTTTATCTACTGGAAACACAGGTTTGTGTTCACCTCTTCACCTGGGGGTGCCTTTGTGGTTGAGGTGATGTCAGTCACATCCTCATCAAAAAAGGAATTGAGGAAAAGCGTTGGTCACAAAAGCAGCTGCTTTCTTTCATCTGACTTAGTAGTTATTTGAGTGACTATGACTCCACTTGTATCGGTCTTAATACCTGTTTATACAAAATAACCATACTCTTTTTTTTGTCTTGAGTAGAGTTTTTCTACAAAGAATTAGTTGTGGTGCAACCAAGTAATTTAATCAATCCAACTGTGATTAATATGGAGACCACCTCATTAGTCACGAGGTTTCAATTGTAGGAACAACTTTTGGAGAGATTCTGAAACCCTGTATTTGTAGCTGACATGAAGTCATCCTTTAGCGAACACTGCACAGCCCTGAATCTAACACACGTCCACACACAATCAACAAACGTCAGAACACAACTCAACGTGTGCAAGCTCCAGTGACATGTCTGAACACATTACTGACAGAACAGGCAGTCGGTCAAAGACATGTAATGGACAAACAGCTTGGTGCTGTGCTCCAGAGCCCTTCATATGTCAGAAGCTTGCAGTACAATAACACACATGACAAGGTAAACATGGATTACCCAATCTTTAACCCCCACGCTTGACAAGTGCACCACTAAAAAACAAAAAACACAAATCCATAAACAGTTTAAGAAATAGTGCTCATGGATTTTGAAGGCTAAGTGGGGGAGTTTGGGCTGCAACTAGAAGCTCCTAAAAAAACTCACATAACATCTGGGCTACAGTTGGACAGACAGATTGTGGGAAACTATGAGCTCAGCTGGAAGAATGTTTTCATGGTCTGAGAACACCAAAACTGAGAGGCTAAATACCATGTCTGCTGTAAGCCACATAATACACATCATAAAACTGAAGTTCCAGCATGAAGCAACCAGAGGAGAAGCAACCCCAGAGGAGAAGCAACCCCAGAGGAGAAGCAACCTGAGGAGAAGCAACCCCAGAGGAGAAGCAACCAGAGGAGAAGCAACCCCAGAGGAGAAGCAACCCCAGAGGAGAAGCAACCCCAGAGGACGTCTCAGTGGAGCAGAGTAAAAGGTGACATGAATGCAGCAAAAGAAATCCAGGAGGAAAATCTGATACAAGTTACCTGTCACCAGAGAGATTCAGTTTTTAGCCAGACAATAAACTGAAGCATGTAGTCAGAGTCACACCAGGAGAGCTTTAACCCTCCTGTTGTCCTCATTTATGGGCACCAAAAAATGTTGTTTCCTTGTCTGAAAAAAAGCCCAAAAATTCAGCAAAAAAATTCCCCAAATTTCTGAAAATTTGCAAAACCTTCAGGAAGAAAATTCCAATAATTCCTTAAAAGTTTTATTAAAAAAAAAAAAAAAATCCCCCAAATTTGGCAAGAAAATTCTTTTCAAAAAATGAGTAAAAATCTTCCAAAAAATCCCGAAAAATATCTAAAGTGATTCCATATATATCAGTAAAACTTCTAATATTTTCTTTAAGAACGTTCACATAAAAATCAACCAAAATCCAGCGAAATTTGCTGTATTTTGGTTGATTTTTTTGTGAATGTTCTTAAGAAACATTTTGAACATTTCTTTTTTCCCATCAAAAAATGTTCAAAGATTTCCCAAAAATGTTGACATTGTGGACATCAGAAGTTTCCCTGAGAAATTTTTTCCCCCCACATTTTCAGACTTTAAAGCGGGTCAATTTTGACCCGCTGTACGACATGAGGGTTAAAACAACCAAACCAACATCCTGGCTGAATGAAGGACCAGATCTCAACCTGTGACTGGACTATCTCCATACCACCTGAGAAGCTTTTAAGAGGAACAGCAAAAAACTGCAGTCGCCTGATATGTGAAGCTCAACATGCTGAGACCCATCCACACACTGAAGCTGCTTCCAAATGAGCTCCTACTGAACACTGACTGAGGGGATGGACGGAACTAGTACTTATATGACACTGGTCTGTTCTACTTTACACTGTAATGATCTTTTTCTATTAATCAGAGTCAAAAAGCCACATTCAATCTACTTTGATTCAACACTGTAAACATGAACACTATTTAAAAGCACTCAGATTCATCCAACCAGGGAAAAGGGAAAATAAGATCATAGTGTAAAAAACACTGAATATTAAAATGTCCATAAAATAATTTTACATCTACAAATGTATAACCTATTTTTAAAGATAGGTTCTTGTAATTTTTTTGAATTCGTAAATAATGCAAAAGATGACTCTAGCAGCAACAGCAGGCACAAATGCAGATGAAGCACATGAACTGTCAGTTTCATAGGTTGTCTTCAGTCAACGTGCTGCCAGTTAATGTGGATCATCACAGGTTTTAACAAGTTCATCTCAATGTATACGAAGTGCTGTGTGAAAAGTTGGCCTAATTTCAGAAAGAAACTGCCCTTCTTCTGCAGCTCTGGATGAAAACTCATTATAGCTACCTTGAAATTCCATTTCTATACAAAACCAAATCACCTCTCACTTCCAGACTAAAAAAGGCACTTCCTGTGTTCTAGTCCTTCATTCCTCCTACCGTCTACCGTAGCTCTGTTCAAGCCACTGCCGCACATCCTTCAGACTGTAAAAAAACGGCCCCTTCCCCCCCAGGTAGGCAACCTTCCTCTGTTGAACTATACACACCCGTTCATTGGACACACCATAAGCCACGTTAGCATTGTTGTCCATGCAGTCGGCTACCAACTGACACTGTGGCGGCAGAGAAAAGTGCTCGATCAGTTTGCGCGCCGCTCCCATCCTCTCCTCCAAGTTCTGGTGTTTCCGGAAGCTGAAAGAGCAAGAACCCATAGGGGGGGCCACCCATCCATCGGACGGATGAGCCTCGTCAATGTACACCAGCACAAAATCAGCCACATCACTGAAGTCCTCCACCAGCTGCCGGAAAGCTGGCAGGTGGCTGATGAACGGGGGTCAGGTGGCCGAGCCAAAGTTGACCACCAGAGGGCGGTCTGATGATTCGAAATCCAAAAGGCGACACTCATCCCCATTCTGGATCTTGGTTCCACATGGGACGTTGGTCATGTTGCTGATGGTGCTGCTCCACCGGGGGCCGTCAGGGACCTTCACCACTTTGGAGTTGGGTGCCTCACAGCCCAGTTTGACCTGAAGAGGTAAAAATATGGATTAACATTTATTCACAGTGAACCTGTAGAAGACACAGACACGAAGTAGGAGTGCTTTTATGTTCTGATGCTCTTTTTGTGCTTCTTCTGAAACTACACTACACTCTCATTCAGTGCTTTTTATTTATTTGTATTATTTTCTACATTGTAGATTAATACTGAAGATAAACACTTTTTTTGTTTACAACATAATTCCATGTAGAAAATAATTCAATAAAAACCACTGAATGAGAAGGTGTGTCCAGGATTTTGACTGGTAGTGTATGGATTATCTCCCTGCTGTTTCACAGCTGGACAACAACACGTCTTTAAAACGTAAACAACAACAACATAATACAATGAATAGAGAACATAAACAGCTTTTTTCTCCTTTTTTCCATTTATTTACAAATGCTAATATCAATAATATATTCATGTACAATTTGAGTGATTTTTTGTTTTTTTAAAGTCCATACATTTCAGAATGTCTTAGTATTTGCTTGCATCACTTTAGTTTTCTTGGCAGCAGCTCTCGAGCTAAAAGGACTCCACCAGGTTGTACAAACTTGATAATCCACAATTATCTCAGCGAGATGCAACAGTGTTCCAAAGAGCTTCTTGTCACGTCAGGAATGTTTCAGGTGTGATATGAAGGTTAATGGGGTTGAGGTTTATCCTGCTGCTGTAGTACGAATCCCTCACAAAGATAAACCACAGGGTGGACAGCAGCATTACAATCACAGTGTGACTTAATGCTACAGCCGACCTTCTTTAGAGGAAACTTTGGAGCTGCAGTGTGTGATTCCACAACCGCTGGAGGTCACTAAATAAGATTTTGTACTAAAACAGTATTTGGTTCATTTATGCCCTTGTCTAAATTTCAATTACTGTTTAGTTTTATTCACTGACAAAAAAGAAAAACATTTGGTCTCAGTTATGGTCTTGAAACATGAACTTTTATGTAGCTGTAAAAAAAAAAAAAGTAAATGATGAATATTTTGCCATGGTTTTCTTTGACAACATTAACTCTGCTCCAAAATGAATGATTTGAGGAAGTATTAAATTGTTTTTTTTTTCTGGCACGTAAAATGAAGTCTTACACCCTAATGGTCCGCGTCCACAGGGGCGTTTATTCTCGCATGGAATATCTCCTGCTTGGTGGGCGTACCCTAGTGATCCACTAGGTGGTCACATGACAGCCCTTCAGACCTTCAGTCCGGTAGAAGTGTCGGGACAGCATGGCATCACAACATCCCTCGAAATGCACCTCAACAACAACAACACAGACAATGAATGGGATGCCAGAAATTGATGGATCCTGTGGACACCATAAGTGTTTAGTCTTGTTGCCCTCCTCTCCTCTTGGACTTGGTTTCGAGACACTACTCCTTCTATGAGACAACAGCCTTCTTTCAAAACCTTTTAACCAAAATATCTTTCCACAAAGTATCACAAAGTCATCACTGCGTTAGTACTGTTGGTATACAGCAAACAGTCTGACTCAACTACTGTGGTAATCCATTCTAAGGCCTGAGTAAAAGGGAATAACTGTTTATTATTACTTTAAGATGTGAAGGTCAGTCAGTTTGAAAAAGTTCAAGAATTTTGAAAGTTTCATGAAGTGAAACTGCAAAAACTACCAAACTCTATGATGGAACTGACCATTCCAGGAAAGGAAGACCAGGAGTTCTCTGTGCAGCAGTAGAGAAGCTCATTAGTGTTAGAAGCCTCAGAAATCATGAGTTAGGAGCAGATTGGATTAGAGCCACATCAGCGCTGTCAGAGGTCAGGCAGCGAACATCTCAACAGCAGCTGCTGGAAGGAGACTGAATGAATCCGGCTTCATGGTGGAGCTGCTGCAAAGACACCACTACCAAGGAAGACCAAGAAGAAGAAGAAGAGAACTACACAAGGAATCACACCAGTGGAAACCTGGACATCATTCAGGTGATGGAATCTAATTGCCAAAAATTCCTTACATATTTCTTCAGTTTTTCCTTTCTCTCTACAACGTGCCACACAAGTCATTTAAATTCTCTCTGCTGCCAGCTTCTCACAGGAACAAAGAAAAGGAGAACATAAGTCCAGTTTAAGCCTCACTCCACTGACTTCCTGTCTGCTTCAGAACTGTTTCTAAGATTTTACTGCTTGTTTTAAGGCGTTAAATGTGTTGGCACCTTCTTATCTGAGTTTTTACACATCCATGCTCCAGTTTTAGCGCTGACATCGGCCAATCAGATGGTCCTTAAAGTTCCCTGATCCAGACTCAGACTCAGAAACAGAGACCATCCCACCCAGTCTGTGGAACCACTTACCTGTTGAAACTAGAACCGCTCAACCTCTTGATGCCTTGAAGGCCCCTACTGACGACACATATGTTCTCTCTGGCAGATCATGTTTATGTCTATTCTGAGCCTGTAAATCTCTTTGGTCAATCTTGGTTGTTTTTAAATGTTCTGTATCAATAAAACTGACTTGACTCTAAAGTCTAATTAATTTCTTTTGAGTCACCTCATTGAGAACAGTGTTAAAAACAGCGATTCTTTGAATAACAAAATCATACATGTAGTGCCAGTCAGAATAAAATGTACTATTATTATTATTATTATTATTATTATTATTATTATTATTATTATTATTATTATTATTATTATTATTATTATTATTATTATTATTATTTCAAGTTTGGACAGGGGAAGTGCTTTGCATTGTTATGTTCTACATTGTAGAGTACAAATGAAAACATCCAAACTATGACATAATATTCATGTAGCAAACAATAAAACTAAGTATGTCATATCAGAGATTCCTCATAGCTTGGGCTAAACCCAGCCACATGCTGTGTCTTTGTGAGTTTTTAAAGAAGGTGAATGTATGGTTTCTGCATGTGAAGCACAGAGGAGGGGATGCTGTAGTTCTCTTTGCTGCTGAGACTGTTCAACGTTCATTCAAAGTTCAAAATTAGGTATGTAGTTTGTGTACACAGAGGGCTTGAGGGCAGGTTTTTAAATAAGAGGCTGGGCACAGGAAGTCTTGAACTGTACTATTACTACTAAGGTATGTGTACTATTTGTTCGACTACTGCTACTACTAACTGTCTCAGTTTGACAGTGTTACTTAAAGTATTGGTGTGACTGATGGGATCCTGACAGTAAATGAGGAACAGCCTTAGTGGTCCTGATGAGTTCTAACAGTTAATCACACAAATAGGCATTAGACTATTCACAAATACTTAATGTGTGAGTGTGGATGAATGATGACGAATAATAAAATCTAACAAATCATCAGAAATGACAAACCTGCTGGAGGGTTTGGACTCCAGTAAACTGATGTTGGTGTTAACAGTGATCATAGGTCAGCTATCCACAGCACTTATCCCTGCTCTGGTCCTGGATTTACACTCAGAAGAGGTCAAAATGTCATGAGCCAATCAGAATTAAACAGTTTATCAAGAAGTCTGGCCCTAACAGAGGCAGTAAAAGTGACAGAAAGGCAAAACAAGCATCCTCCAAACACAAACTGCAGACGGTCTTCAGTGGAGATCTGATAGGAAGAACAAACACCCGGCTGTACCATGGTTGTGGAAGGGCTCCAAAGACAAATCTGGTTTTCCTTCTTCATAAACACAAACTTGCACTTTGTTCCACAGAAATGCAATCAATTTTTAATGTTAAATTAATGTCAAGTTATGGTTTCAGTCCTGAGAGCAGCTGGAAGACGAGCAGAAAAAACAAAGATGTGGAAATCAGTGTTAACACAATAATAAAATGAGCAAACAGATTGGTAAATCATGATAGATGAGCTGCCCTCGGATTCAACTTCATGACCGCAGTGTTGTCTGATATAAAGCAGGAGAGCACAAAGTACTGGACTGCAGGATAAATTAACCACATGGACAGTGTACATGTTAGTTATCCTATTTTTGTTTTGTTTTGTCTGATAATGTTGTAATCATAAAATAAAACAGCAGCTTGGTTAAAGGTCAGGACAGCATCAGGAATCTTCAGTTTTGTTCTGATTTAGTTTTGTGACAACAGAAAGACAAATTATGGACATGAGAACAGCGTAATGTGAATTACTCACAGAGATCAAATGAGACGTGAACCAAGTTTCCCCACAGCCACATCACAGGGAGGGAAACATCGCAAGGAACTAAAACCATGCTGTCTTTGTAATACTGGAGATATACACAAGTAAACTGTAAAGGTGCCAGATTTTTTTCAGATAGTGGAAGACAAGAAATAACTTTTAAGAAGTAGAGTTTTGATCTGTTTTACTGATTTACATAAACCTTTGATCTTTTAAGTTTAACCAGTCAAAATGAATGACTCTTCAGCTGAACTCCAGTCAGTAGGTTGACTTAAAGGAACACCAGACTGGACCTGACTGGACAGGTGGGACAGGTGAGGGAGAAGAGTAGGGGCCCCTACTGCTTCCCCACTCCTTACTCCCACTCTCTTTCACACCACAAACATGAAAAACAAGTTGAGCTGTCGGCTACCTGTATGAGGACAATGCCTACTCCAGACTGTGGTGAAGGTGTGGCCCAGAGGCAGCGGGTTCGACAGGTTGGGACGCAAAGCTGTAGCAACCGTTTGGAGTTGAGTGGATCAGGTATGAAACGGAGGACCTTTACCTGCTTGTATGCGTCCAGCAGGAAGCTGTTCCAGATGGAGCGGAGCCCCTCGGAGGTCAGCATGCGGCGCCACTCTCCGCAGCCGGCGGACCTGGAGCAGCTGAGCAGCGACACGGCGCGCTTCAGCAGCACCACGGAGTCGTACAGGGCAAGGAACAGGCAGTTGGAGAAGAACCCGGGCAGTATCTGGAGTGTCACCAGCAGATCCTCACTAGCTGTTCCCATTTTGTCTTTTCTGCGAACACACGACCGCAGGCGAGTCACTGAAGAGCGTTCATTACGCGCAGCGCGGCACCGCGGCTCCTATCTGCTCTCCTCATACTGACTCATCTGCGCCATGGACTGCGCCACCACCGTGCGCACAAAGTGAGTCAAGCGTAGGAAGTATAAGTTGTCTGGCGACCTTATCTGCTCTGCTCTCCCTTAGGTCTGTCCTGTGGCGCACTGTGAGTCTTTTTAAAAGGATGGACATTGTAGTTCATACTGAGCTTATCTCTGCTGCAGGATCCTGACGTCAGATGTAGGCCCAGTGCAGACCTCCTGCTCCTCCTTTCTCCTTCCTCTCCTCCCTCACTACGCTTTTCCCTCTTTTTCTCTGGTTTTATGTGTTCTGGAAATAAATGTGCAGAGCTGAAAATGACCACAGGAAAACAACCGCCTGCAACACAACAATAATCACTGTGGATAAGAGTTATTCAATTTAATTCAATTCTGTTTATATAGCTTCACCATCTAAAGGGGATTTTGTAGTGAGATATAGTGTAGGACTTTTATAAAAATAAAAAAAGTATTATTCACTTTGCTCCTGATCGTAGTAAAGTGTTAAATTCAGCTACTTGTCTAATAATAGTTGTTACAAACGCACATAGAAATATATACTGATAGAAAATTGATAATAACAATAATGTGCTGCATAACAGAGTACACAACAGAAGTAGTACACCTCTGTTCATTACCACTTAAATTTTATGACAGTAGGGGATTTGTTCTAATGTTAAACTAAAACAGAACAGTTTAAACTAATTATAATATCATTGTTTTATACATTTTCTGGACTCAGACATATTGAAACAGATCATAGTTTCCACTTTTTCCTTCTGTAGAATCTCTTGTATGATTTTAACAGTGTGCTTTGGGCCATAATCAGACTCAAAATGTCCTCTACTGCCAAGCTCCTGCAGACTGGGAGTCATCATTAATAAGTATTTTGGTATTTTCACAGGCATTCATGCAGATGCATATCATCTCACCCCCACCGTCATTCTCCACTGTCAGGACCGTGCATTCACTGTGGTAGTCCTGGTTAAATGTATGTGGGTCTAATCTGACCAAAGATTGTCCTCCCAACATTTATAAGACTTCTTTTCATTTAAAAAAAGTGTCTTTCCTGAAAGCTGTACAGAAGCTGACATTATCGACTGTCCTCCTTACTGTCTCAACGGTCAGAGAAACCTCCGTGCCAGATCTGAAGCATGTGCATGTCCGTTTTTCAGAGTTAACTTGTGTAAGTAGAGCACAGTCCACGGTGTTCTGATTTTAGGAGGATCGCCGCTATGACTCGGATTATTGGTGCTACGGCTTGTTTTACCTGTTTTACCTTACCTCATGGAAATGGAACAGTCTTTAACTGCACAAAACAGACATTATAACCTTTCAGAATTTCAAAATAGTACATGTAAACATTATTTTAAATTCATGTTTCAGAAGTCTGATACAGAAAATTAACCTCTTTCCATTTAGCCTTTTAGACCTTGGCTCTGATATTAAATAAAATGGATGTTTACCGACTCTGTACCTGTGAGTGGGGTCAACAGCAGTTTTTGCTTTTAGGAGTACTATGTCTCCTAAATTTCCAGAGTAAGGTTATTTAATTGGCTAAGGTTCGAGTTAGGGCTTCATGTAGAGGTTCAGCAGAACATCGGAGTAAAGAGCTGCTGCAGGACAGCTTACTACCACAGGTGTTACTGAAATAAAGGACTGCAAGACTCACAACACGCCTGTATGTCAAGAGATAAGGTAATCAATACTCTATCAGTGAATTCTGGAAGTAAACTCCTCTGTACTGAATTACTATGATCACTAACTGAACCGGTGTAGTTCTCAGCTGAGCTGTGTGTCCACAGTACATTACCTCTTTCTTAAAAGGGAAAAGCAGCAGACACAAACGTGATCTGATAACCCAGAGGTAAATAATAAGCTGCCCTTAACCTTTGTACAGTGATTGCATAGACTAGTGTTGTATTCAACTGAATGCAGCCGATTGGATTATCAACAGAGTGGGCAGAGAGACCGAAGGGAAGAAAACTGGAATAAATGTAGATCAGCACTCCAATGATAAGTTCACTGACTGTTGTATGTCGTATGTGATGTGTTCACTGAACGCTGTATGTCGTATGTGATGTGTTCACTGACTAACAGTCATATTAAAATGTCTTTGAATGGCGATGAGTTCCATTATGGACAGTATGAATCCTGTTTTCATTGATTTAACAGAAATAAATGCATTGTCTTTATGCACATCAGCAGTAATTTGATAAAGATCTAAAGAAATACTTCAGATAGCAGCTAAATCTGCTTCGGTGTCTGATCCCCAGCACTCTGTGGGACCTCGAGAGAGCCGCTGAGAAGCTGGATGGTATGTATCTTACTGATATGATCAACATCCAGTCCCTCCTTGGCTTCCCCTGGGGTTGAATCACCCAACAAAGGAAGGTAGGATATCCTGGGATGATCCTCAAAAGACCCACTCCCCAATCCAGGCTTTCAGTATGTGGTTCTTCCTCAGCACAGAGTGAGAGTCAGGCTATCACTCCAGGCACCCCGCTGCTCATCTATGCTGCTCCCATACAGGTCCCACTGAATCCCAATGAAGCGATACCATATCCCAGTAATCTCACACAGCCATGGGCCAGCCTCGCACAGAGGGAAACGATGTTTGCTTGCTGCGAGCCTTCCAAGCTCATGTCCTCCTCCTTTGTGGCTGAATCTGATGCAAATGTTAGAGAAAGAAAAGAACAAGCTACTTAACATGCTGGTTAAGACTGAGGGCATTTTCACTCCCATGGTGTATCACACAGGTTTCACCAAAAACAGTCTAAAATACTGTCCCACTGCAAAGTTTCAGGTTAGAAGCACAAGATTATCACCCTGAAGCTTTATGTGGTTGCGAAAATATTTAGTATAACCTAATTACAGCCGTTCAACAGTCTGGGGTCACTTAGAAATGTCCTAATTTATGAAAGAAAAGCAGTTTTTTTCAATGAAGATACCATTAAATGAATGATAAATCCAGTGTAGACATTGTTAATGTGGTAAATGACTATTCTAGCTGGAAACGGCTGATTTTTAATGGAACATCTCCATAGGAGTACAGAGGAACATGTTTTCTAATGCTACATTGTGTTAGCTAATGGTGTTGAAAGACTCATTGACGATTAGAAAACCCTTGTGCAGTTATGTTAGCACATGAATAAAAGTGGGAGTTTTCATGGAAAACATGAATTGTCTGGATGACCACAAACTTTTGAACGGTGGTGTACATAACCTGTCAGCTACGTATACATAATAACAGACAGACCGTCATCTATAATGTGGGTTAGCAGTAAATCATCATCATGTAATTCACTGTTAAACTATGAACACTTAATCATTCCATAGTAAACTCTGCCCTCT
The DNA here is from genome assembly GCF_022539595.1 of Amphiprion ocellaris. Lineage (NCBI taxonomy): Eukaryota > Metazoa > Chordata > Actinopteri > Pomacentridae > Amphiprion > Amphiprion ocellaris. Next base: position 23,321,394 of record NC_072785.1, on the reverse strand, counting down.
GCTTGGCTCAGATTGGCAGCATGGTGTCACCTTTTGACCTACTTGTACAGTTCTTGTCATCTAGGAGTTGAGGATGTAAACTGTGAATATGCAGCTCCACATCAGCTAACTGTCTTTACATCACTGCTACACACTCATCACTACACACACTCTAAATGGACACACTGATAAACTTCAACCTAGACAATACACTACCTAATATCCCCTAGTAAAGGCTGACAACACAGCACAGTGCAGTGTTAAGCTGCAAACATACAGTTATAAATGCTGCAAACATACAGGACTTTACAGCAAGTGCAGGGTGATTCCCAGGCTCAGTAATCCCCACTAGTGTAACCTGAGTCTTTAACTTCTGTCCAGTGTGCAGTAAGTACAGACCAGGCTGTAGGGAGGGAGAACAGCTGTGGAATCCTACTGGCTGGCTGCCAGCGGAGGTAGACCTGGTAGGCTTTAAAATATGGAAAGAGCACAGACTGGAGAGTAGCTGCTCAGTTAATGGGCTTCATAACAGCTGGAGATTCATTCTCACTGAGAGACCATTTGTCAGCTAGCAGCTCTACAAATGAACTGTGGCTTTTAGTCCAGGTATTTCATGGTTTGAAAAAAACATGAACAAAACATTACAGAAGTTTCTGACATCTGAAATGTGCAGAGATGATCTGAGGTCTGTTATTCTAGACAGGTGTTGTGTATTGTCCATTCTTCTCTTTGGCTCTTGCTTCAGAAATCTGTGTTTGCAGTTGTTGCATTTGCTCTACATGTTGCATGCATTAGGATCTGTTCATGTTCCTGACTCTCATGGACACAGATACTCTCCAAACGCTTCTTCTTTTACATGCAGACCCATTGGAGATGTGGGATTCATAACAGGTGCTCCTGCAATGTTCTAGAAACCAATTTTTATCAGCCAGCAAGTTCATTCTGTTCTCCCAGATCTCCCTAAGCCTCTCAGCAGCTGTCTGGATGGTGTGATACCACTCTGAGTGGTAATAACCCCTAATGAAAAGGAAACCGTCTGTGAGAGTCCAGCAGCCAGTGGGTGGAGAGCATGACAACTGAGATGTTTTTTAAACACCGACGACGCTTATGAATTGTCCCCTTTCAGAGTTCAGAGCTAAATCTGTGGCCCCTGTTGGCATATCAGATTCAGCCAGTGGAGCTGATGTTTAGAGGGCAACCTTTCACACTCATTCAGCCACAGATTGTGGAAATGCTTTGGGCTTGTCCAGGACAGACATGGAGACAACTTCCTGCTTCTGTGGTGTTCCACTCAGAATGATGACTCAAAGCCAAAGCTCTGCTCTTTGCATTCCCACCTCCTCTCCTTTTCAAACATTTGTCTGCCACGGTAAAGAGAGGAGGCAAAGGAACCGAAGAGTGGTAAATGCAAAGAAATCTACTTATTTTATGTGTGTGACTAACCTGTTTTTATATTTATTAAATGATTACAAAGTGACTATAAAATGTCAGGTTGCTGTGTCCTTTGATTGTTTCATAAAGGATACACAAGGCCTCTGCAGTAAACCTTTGGACAACTAAACCCTAAAACTTCCACTTGTCCAGGCACAAAACTTACTTGTCTGTGTAAAAGCGACGTGTAACCGTGTAGTAAAACATTATTTACCCTTCACTCTGTAAAAATCACAGTCACAGACACATTTATAAACTTTGTTTTAAATAATTTATGAACAATGGATTTGATACATTCTTTTTTTTAAAACTTACATTCAAGCAATTACTTCCCTGTTAATGATATTTTTTAATCATAAATTGTGAAACACTGAAAAATTGGTTTCAAAATGAGTTCTATCCATTAATTCATGTTTATTAGTGATGACTGATCACAGGCGCATGTGATGAATGTGATGGGAGGCTGTGAATAGCTACAGCCATGTAAGAGTGTCTCTATATTAATTTATGGACACTTGTGGGAGTGGAAATGAAGCTTGTGAATATGTGCCAGTTCCCATAGTGACAAAGATTAACAGAACTGAACCAGGTGTACCTGTGAAACTGATGTAACTGATGAACAGAATGTGTATCCATACAGTTATTCTGCAGTCAGTGATGATTTGTTTTGTTTCTGAGATGTTAAGGATGAGATCATTTTCCAGCAACACTCAGTCAAATGATCCACCTCCAGCCTTATGCAGCTTCATCACTGAGATCAGGCCAGCTGCTGTTGTGTGATCAACAAGATTCATTCTCAAGTTTGAGTCGTGTAAAAAATGTGTTCTGTTATATTTTGAAATTGTCTTTCCTCATGTGTTGCTTGTGTTTTTAGTTTTGTTCTGTGCCCCTCTTTTCCCTCCCTTTGAATTGCCCTGATTAATTTCACTTGGGCTGCACGGTGACACAGTGGTTAGTACTGTTGCCTCACAGCTAGAAGATCCCCGGTTCACATCCCGGCCTTCCTGAGATCTTTCTGCATGGAGTCCCCATGTTCTCCTGTGAATTAAACCATGGAGCTATGGAGGAAGTCCAGACTCCAGATGAGATGCTTTTACATTTTTAAGAAATAATAAGAAAGAGACTTGTTGTGTATTCAACCATGACATTTAAAAGTCATTAATTACTTTCTTGACTCCATTTTTTTCCATGTCAAAGATGGAAATAATTTCTGTGCCAAGTTTCCTTTCCAGGGATGGCCCCAGTTCTCAGTATGCCATATATTCTGTGAATGGATCAACTGGAATTTTCCACCGCTCCACCCTCCATGCCAGATGTGTACTCAGTAAACAGGTCAGAGGTCAGCATTGGTCTAAAAACAGACACTGGCTGAGTTAGTGAATGTGTCAGCTATTATCATCAAGAAGGCTATCATTGTGTGCAAACATATTTACTCCATTTTACATCATCAGCACAAGTTCAGACATGATGAAAAAGGCCTTCTCTGAAATACTGTTAAAATAATGGTTAGGTGCACACCACAAATACACATTATGAGCTCCAACCAACAGCAGCAGACAGAAGTTGTTGTCCTCTATGCAGGAACAACTGCTGAATGTTTTCATGGTCGGAGAACACCAAAACTGAGAGGCTAAATACCATGTCTGCTGTAAGCCACACAATGCACATCATAAAACTGAAGTTCCAGCATGAAGCAACCAGAGGAGAAGCAACCCCAGAGGAGAAGCAACCCCAGAGGAGAAGCAACCCCAGAGGAGAAGCAACCCCAGAGGACGTCTCAGTGGAGCAGACAGAGTAAAAGGTGACATGAATGCAGAAAAAGAAATCCAGGAGGAAAATCTGATGCAAGTTACCTGCCACCTGAGAGATTCATTTCTTAGCCAGACAATAAGCTCAAGCATGTAGTCAAAGTTAGACCAGGAGAGCATTAACCCTCCTGTTGTCTTCATTTACGGGCACCAAAAAATATTGTTTCCTTGTCTGAAAAAAAATCCAAAAAAATCAGCAAAAAAATTCCCCAAATTTCTGAAAATATGCAAAACCTTTAGGAAGAAAATTCCAATAATTCCTTCAAAGTTTCCCTTAAAAGTTTTATTTTTTAAAAAAAAAACCCCAAATTTGGCAAGAAAATTCTTGGAAATATTTTCAAAAAATTAATAAAAATCTTCCAAAAAAATCCAGAAAAATATCTAAAATAATCAAATATATATCAGTAAAACTTCTAATATTTTCTTTAAGAACATTCACAAAAGAATCAACCAAAATCCAGCGAAATTCACTGGATTTTGGTTGATTCTGTTGTGAATGTTCTTAAGAAACATTTTTAGCTTTTCTTTTTTTCCACCAAAAAATGTTCAAAGATTTCGCAAAAATGTTGAAAATGTGGACATCAGAAGTTTCACTGTGAAAATGTATTTTTTTCCCACATTTTCAAACTTTAAAACGGGTTAATTTTGACCTGCAGGACGACACGAGGGTTAAGAGCATATCAGGGCTTTGTGTTGTGATTTCTGTGACCTTTCAGTTACTGTTAGCTCTATTTGATTTACAGCTCAACTGTAATCCTTATATTAATATATTTGTTATTCATTTGTAAGAAAATGTCTGAATCGTGTCATTGGAAAAACTAAATCTGATGTTCTCAGATTTTTAAAAAAAGGCCAGTTTCACATTCAGAACTGAATTTACAAAATTAGGATCAAACTAAGTTGTCCAAATCACGTTCATTGTTATTCACTGACGCCCACGCTTTTCCACCCGAGGTACAAACTACTGATCTTTGCATGAGGGAGGAGCAACATGCAAGACTTGTTGGCAGACTGCGGTTATGCAATGTTGAATGAGGTTATCTTTGAACAACATTTGGTGTGAAGGTTGTATTAACCTCCTCCTGGTGCAGTGGTTTAATTAAACTCCACTTTTGAAACAATCATTACATTTAATCTGATGCAGGAAGAACATTTTTGCACTGAACATTCATAATTTATCCAATATATATATATCCTTTCAGGCTCGTTTTGGCAGGAACATCTTACTGAATATTCAATCAGTGTGCAGTTTGTTTCTGTTTTATCTGCTGCTCATTTGGTGCTTTGGGGGAACAGGACTGGAGTTTGTGTGTCTAAGAGATTGTGCTCGGAAGAGAAAGAATCGATAAATGTGACACAGGGTGTTGAACTCCATTAGCAGCCTCATCAATCCAGCCTCAGCTAGACAAATATGTAACAATGAGTAAGTCTGTGCAGGTGGCATAACCTTATATAATGTTACGAAAGACGTGGGTTGATATCAGAGTTCATTCACATAGTCTACTGTTTGTTTGGCTACAGTTTGACCTTGTTGGTGGTTCGGCCGCCAAAGATTTCACTGCGCTGTCATTTAACCCCAAGAACATCCTGCCAGCACTTTTCAAAGGCATGTTATCTTCAAAAAAAAAAAAAAAAAAGCCAAAATTACAACTTTTATCAGAGCCACAAAATATAAAAACAGGAAGAATCAGTGATTTTTATTTCCTTTTCAGGTGATCCTTGAGCTAAAACTGTGTGATATGAAGATAAGTTTGTATAATTTAAAATCTCTAAGCTTCAAATCGTTGTGTCATTGCACCCATTTAAAAATACACCAAAAATGAACAGTTTGCACCAGATTTTTTTGGGAATGTAAGTCATGAGATATCTGTTGTATGTAGAGAGACTTGTTTTTACACTAGTGGTAACACATGTGGGCACATGTTCAGCATAATGATGCCAGTTTTTATTGTTTTTAGATATATAATGAAAGCATATTTAACTTACATGTTTTCTTTATTCATGATTTATGGCATTAAAACTTTGTCACATTTTTAAGTTCTCTTTACTTCTAGCCACGGTTTCCACAGACAGGACTTCACGGTGGTTTTTAACTCAATCTACCTATGAGTTCATTCACATAAAAGGGGCATTGTTGGTACCAGATAACCAATCACAAACATATCTACAGCCGTATATTTCTCCCAAGTAGGACAACTATTTACCTAAACCAATATCAGGAAATTAAAGAAGTAAAACGGGTTAAAAGCAACACAGCTGCTGCAGCCAATGGAGGAAAGAAGGCTGGAGGAAACTGCAGACTGTGCAATAATTAAACTAATATCATATCAATATTAAGTAGTTCTGACCATGATCACATTGTGTGTGTGTGTGTGTGTGTGTGTGTGTGTGTGTGTGTGTGTGTGTGTGTGTGTGTGTGTATATATATATATATATATATACACACATATATATGTACTCATCTTTGGGAATCATCCAAATTCAAAGACTTTTTATTATTTATTTTATTTTTTTATTTATATATTTTGAGGTGCAGACATTTGCTTTTTCCATTGTCAGGGTTTTTTGGGTTTTGACCTCTGTGTCCTTTAAGCTAATTTAATTGTCTTCTTTGCTACAACAGCGTCTCTGCTTGTAAAATAAATGAATATATACTACTATAAATTCTACTCTACTGGATCTCAGTGCTGCATTTGATAGTTAATCGCAGTATCTTATTCCGGAGACTGGAACATGTTATTGGGATTAAAGGAACTGCACTAAACTGGTTTAAATCATGTTTATCACACAGATTCCAGTTTGTTCATGTTAATGAGGATTCTTTCACGCACAACACCCTCTGGGTATTCTCTCTTTATCCAGCAAACCTGTGGTTTAGATCCTTGTGGATGTCACTGACAGTGTTGGCCTGTTTTGTTTGTTTGTTGGTTTTTTGTCATGTAGTGTTTTTATGATTGACATGTAAATAATATTTGTAATTTTTATTTAAGATTTTTTTACTTGTGATTTCTGTGATTCTTTAAAAAAGGGGGGGAGGGGGCATTTATAAAATGACATTAAATTGTTCAAGAAATTACTCGAAAACAGCATAGTGTCATTTTGCCTTTTATAAAATGGTGCTGCTGATTGTTGGGTTCTTTATGCTCTTCAGAAGGGTTACATAGAAGAAAAGGAGTTAATTAAGTGTATTTTAATGAACCCACTACAGAGCTTAGCTTTGTTAGAACTACAGACTTTGTTTAAACACACTTTTACCACTGGAGTCTGTCTTCTTGTTTACACTTCATGGACCATCGGTGTCATTCTAACGGGTCTCGCAGCCCTAATCCAAAATGTCACTCTGAGAGTATGTCCACATTCATGCAGGATATACTCTCTCTTTTTTGTGCATTTTTTTAGACTTCTTTCCAGACTTAAAAATAACTTTTCTCCCCAAAACTGCCTTGTGCCTTTTCTTAACCTGCTCTGAGAGTGTGTAAATCTCAGAATGCTGGCTTGGAGTTTCAGTGCTTCAAGATTTAAAAAAAAAAAAAAAAAAACAGGGGGGGGAGGCTGGCTAACAGCTAGCGGGGTGTTTTCCATGGTGCGGAGCCGCGCTTTCAATTCAGAGAGCCTCGCCTCCAAAGCTACAAAGAGACTGCATTTATTACAGGTATCGTTATCACTAAAGGAGGCAGAGGAGTAACTAAACATGTGACACACTGAGCAGGAAAGAGAAGGAGAGGAAGAGGGAGAAGCCATGCTAACTGCTAAGTGCTAGGCTAGCGGACAGAGATAACAGATTAACTTAGAATTAAGTACTGAGAAGGTGCTTGAAGAAAACGAGTGTATGTCACGATTCAAATATTACCGCTACACACAGATTAAATGAATATCAAATTACATGGAGTGGATAAGGTACAACAGTCACAGAACAACACAGCGCTACAACAGGAAGTGACGCAATACGCTCACCGTAACGTCAGACGTCCACAGTCGAGAAGGGATGACTGCAAAATAGCACGTTGACACTCCACAGTGGTATTGGCAAAATGTTGGGGGTCAGGCATATGGGTTCTGTAAAGCGTCTTGAGACAATTTGACCGTAATTGGCGCTATATAAATAAAATTGAATTGAATTGAATCGAATCGAATCGAATCGAATCATGGCTTGGGCCTGCTTTGCTCCATCAGGGCCTGGTCAGCTTGCAATCACTGAGACCAAAAAATTCTGTACATCAGCTGAAACTCTGCAGAAGTTGGATGATGCAACAGGACAATGACCCAAAACACCGGAGCAAGTCCACAACAGAACGGCTACAGAAAAACAAAATCCGCCTTTTGGAGGGGTCCAATCAGAGCCCAGACCTCAACCCAATAGAGATGCTATGGAATGACATGAAGAGAGCCACACACAAGACGTCCAAATAATATGACAGATCTGAAGCAGTTCTGCAGGAAGAGTGGGCTAAAACTCCTTCTGAATGATGTGCAGATCTGATCCACGGCTACAGGAACCTCCTGATGGAGGTTGTTGCTGTCAACAGGGGGTCAAACAGTTATTAATTCAAGGGTTCATTTTTGTTTGCCACTACCATTTTGAATGTTGACTGAGTATGTTAAATAAAGACATGAAATATCAGATTTTTTGTGTTATTATTTTGGGCACATTATATTTAACTTAAATGAACATCAGGTCAGATTTTATGATAAATTAATGCAGAAAACCAAGAAATTCCAAAATGTTCACATACGTTTTCTAACCACTGTAGATGCATTTTACTTTGTGTACATAAATTTGGAGGCACTCGATCTAATGCAGACAGATGACGTCATACAAGCTGCCAAATAAAGTTCATATTTTATAGAGATAGTTTAGTCTAATTTAACTGAGGTAAAATCATATAAAAAGGTAAACAAATAGAGTAGACAAAACCTGAACTGCACAGAGAGCACATTGTTGGCTGCCTTCTTTGTACTTCTTCTGTACCATCAGAGCCTTTTAAAGGGAAGTGTTTAACCATGTTTGGCTGGTTTGGGGTGTGTGCTAATGTCAGTAAGTCTGGTTGTGTACGAGTCCAGCTGTATAGAATGTCATAGGCTTATCATTGCTGATGATGTGTGTGTACGCACTCATGATAAACACCAACTGTCTTGTGTCCACTGCTGTTTTTTAGATTTAGGACTTCTTCTACAGACAGTGTGATAAATAAGGCTGAAACATTTCACAGGAGACAATGATAAGATGATTGATGATAAGAGAGGATGAGGAGGCAGACGCAGGGAGACACACTGAAAACTCAGATGATTTAAGTTGTGAGGAAGGTTTACTGATATCAGTTGAAGTGACACCAACTGAGCAGCAGTCCATGAAAGCAATGCCAGCATCAGCTCTGAGGATTGTCTCTGGTCTTTGGGTTTATATTGTAGTTGGGAGAAGGTCAGATTTAGATTACAGACCAACATGGAGACAACTAGTCTGCTTAGTCACGTCAGAATAGACAATATCTAACCTGCTGAGCCATCAAAAGGCCATTATGACCTTAGAAATAGGAAAAACATAGAACAATAATAATCACCGCTGTAAAGTTAACCACTTATTTTAACAGAAGTGAATCCAGTTGGTGCTAGAAGTCATGTGATCAGTGAAATGGAGATCATCTGAGTGGAGTGAATGTGTCTCAGTGATTGTAATATAAAGACACCGGTATCTGGAAGGTCCAGTCACTGTGGAATCAGTTCTCCTGGATATTATTAAACCATGAACACTAAAGAACGCTACAAGCATCTCAGGGGTTATTGAACAGCACAAGTCAAAGACGGTTACAACAAAATTTCAAGTCACTGAATATTTCCTGGACTACAGTTAAATCCGTCATTAAGAAATGGAAGGAATATGACGCATGGGTAAATATGTCTAGAGCCATAAGGAGAGAATAAAGGTACATTTGAAATAATTGTGCTGTGAATTTATTACAACTGCCATGAAAATAAGAGCAGAGGACATCACAATATGCAGAAAAAGCACTGCACCTAATTTACAGTCCACCTTTACTACATGATACACACATCTGATGAGCCCTGCGTGATATTTCTGAAGCTTGCAAACTGAAATTTAGCATGTGCATCTGCAAAATACTGAGGACAAGAGCAGGTATGAACCACCAGTACTGAACCATCAAACACTGCAGGAGCTACTTGGTTACTCTTGTCCCTTTTCCAAAGCACCTTAACAACTCTAAGGTTGATCATTAACACAAGCTCCTGCTCATTCAACATGATAAAGGTGTAGACTTCATAGTCACAGCATACTCTTTTTATTTCGGATGAGAGCACGGACACTGATTGGGCATTTCATTTTCTAGAAAGTGAAATATATTTTGTATTTGAGCAAAAAGAACAGGTAGTAATATGCACCTTGGCAGAGGGTGTGAAACAAGTATTGACCTGTCTGAAAGGACAGACAGACAGCAAACATCCAAATAAATAGGACAACGCTGAGCGACAAAGCAGACAGAAAATCAGTGGGACAGATCTAGTTATTTATTCTGTGTGAATGAGATTTATTTGGTTTTGCGTCTGGTCACCATGTTCTTTCAAGGTTATATTTTGCAATGGCCTGCTGCGGCTGGTTGCTGATTGGCAAAAAGGCAAAACCATAATGGATGTGAGCCAGCTAACTGGTGTTTCACATTTTGAAAATAACTATCACACATAAATAACATGTTTTTAGTTTTACACATAAATGTAAGCCTTAACATGTGAAGAACATCGTTTCAGTTTTGACTGCACATTTTACTACATGTGAAAAAGTACGGAAGCACACTTATACTGATCTGCTGAAGTGTCTGGACCAGAGGTGTCAAATTCATCTTAGTCCAGGTTCCACATTCAGCCCAGCAAAAAAAAAAGTAAGTAAAATCACAGCATAATAACCTATAAATAACCACAACTCCTAATGTTTCCTTTGTTTTAGTGTAAAAAAAAAGTACATTCTGAAAATGTTCACATTTAAGGAATTATCTTTTTACAGAACATTATGAACAAACTGAAATTTATTAAGGAAAATAAATTAAATTTCAACAATATTACACCTCAGTTTATCATTTACACATTACAACTTCCAGATCACAGAATGTCTACAAAGGAACATTTAGTCACAGCTATCTGGAACTGAATGATATAGGATTTTCCTTTACGATCAAAACTACTTGTCAAGATCTAGAAATTATTTTAAATTTACATTAGTTTCCACATCTGTGCAGTAATCTTGAGCACCACACCATACAGACTTAAAGGGAACAATAAAGAAAGAAGTTTAATTTATGCCCCTGCCTTGTAAATGTAGAAAATTTATACATAGAAAATAAATACATAAATGTTGTGGCAGTACAGTAGTTTTGAGTTTTTTTGTTCAGACATAAAGTAAACCAAAAAAAAAAAAAAACTAAATAAAAAACTCCAGCTGTCTGAGCAACAGACCAGCCAAACCAAGTAGCTCTGCTGGTGACTCTCGCCTCAGTTCTTCCTAAATGCCTGTTGTCTCAGATGTCTGAAGGGTTATTGTCTGTTCCCTTGTGCCTATTTTTGTCACTCTTTTTCTCACCTGGTCTTCATGGGCCACTGAAACCACTACTAGTACACAGAAGGAACAGTGATTCTGTCACTCAGTGTAACTCTTGATTAAAACCATATCTTTGACATTTTTTTTTTGAACAAACAACTCAACGAACTGTTATTCACTTTATGTCTGAACAAAAGAATTCAAGACTTCAAAACAAAGAAAAACATTTTTTTTCAATGCAGATATCATTAAATGAATGATAAATCCAGTGTAGACATTGTTAATGTGGTAAATGACTACTCTAGCTGGAAACAGCTGATTTTTAATGGAATATCTACATAGAGGTACAGAGGAACATTTCCAGCAACCATCACTCCTGTGTTCTAATGCTACATTGTGTTAGCTAATGGTGTTGAAAGGCTCATTGATGATTAGAAAACCGCTGAAATGGCTCATCTACAGTCAACATGCCCTGATCCATATCTTCTACTGTCTGGCTAAGTGTGGGGATGGCATCCATCTAATAGAAGAGGCGGCTTAATCATGGAAAACTCACGACAGATGTGCTTTTACTTTAATCAATTCAGCAGTTTGCACAACAGCTGAAGTTTTACTTGGGCTATATGACCATAAACAAGAGCTAAGCTTATTTTTAGACGTCGAGTCTGTTCCCCTGCATGTATATTGTGTTTTGAGCTCATCCAAAATTCGGGAGCTCCTAAACACATCTTGTGTATACACAGATGGAGCACTAGCACTGCTCTGCTAATATACTGCTCATGGTACACCTTCTGTGCAGACGTCAGTCGAGACTTTAATTTTTCTGGATTCCAAACTTTTGGCAGCATTTAGAGCTGAGACGTTAACGCTCTCCCCTCATCAGTCAGATTCAGCGTTTGGTTTCACAAGTGTGTTAGAGAAGGGTCACCGTGCCTCTCAGCTCAATGCCCAGAAGACAACATGGGGAAAGATTAAAACACTTTATTCTTTATGAGAAATGGCACAATATTTGTAGAAATAAGAGGCAGGACAAGAGAGCCATTCCAACATTATGTGTGCATGACAGAGTTCTGACAAATCTAAATTACATCATCACTCAAATCATACTCAGCCATTGATTAAAGCTTTATATGACCTGTAAGAAGTTTCCCAATCTACAGCATCAGACTAGATTCACACAGTGTCGTCATCATCATCATCATCATCATCATCATCATCATCATCATCATCATCATCATCATCATCATCATCATCATCATCATTTTTATCATTGTTATTACGGACTACAGCTATTTTGAATGTTGTTATTCCTTTTTGAGAGACAAAAATCAGAAGACGTCAGCTGTAAAACACAACAACAACAAAAGGAGTTACCATTATATTATTACTTATTTTTAATAATAAGTTTTCATAGCAGTCTTGTCACAGCACCATTGGCACTTATTTTCAGTATGTACTTAGGTCAAAATAAGTTTAACAATAATAATTATATAAAAAGGGTAAGGCTGCCATCTAGAGGCTGGAATATGGACTTTCTTCTAAATAAGTTGAACTGAATATTCTGCATATTACTATTTTCCAGATGATTTAAGAAAGAGTTACAACTACATGTTAAAGCCAGTTGCATTCATTTGTTGCGCTATCATCTGTTATGGGGATCCAGTTTACAGTATCTACACTACTGTTCAAAAGTTTGGGGTCACTTAGAAATTTCCTCATTAATGAAAGAAAAGCATTTTTTTTTCAATGCAGATCACATTAAATGAACAATAAATCCAGTGTAGACATTGATTATGTGGTAAATGACTATTCTAGCTGGAAACAGCTGATTTTTAATGGAATATCTCCATAGGGGTACAGAGGAACATTTCCAGCAACCATCACTCCTGTGTTCTAATGCTACATTGTGTTAGCTAATGGTGTTGAAAGGCTCATTGATGATTAGAAAACCCTTGTGCAGTTATGTTAGCACATGGATAAAAGTGGGAGTTTCATGGAAAACTTGAAATTGTCTGGATGAACCCATTCTTTTGAACGGTAATGTAAATAAAATTGAACTGAATTGTTGGCCTTTATTAATAACAAATCTACTTTGTTGTTTCTTTTGTTGATACTGGATTCTGTTCTCATGCCTAACCCCTAAATTTGGATTCCTCCTGGTCTGGAATCAGCTGTCAAGGCAGAACTCAAACCGGTAGCTGAATGTTCCAGAGCTGCTGTCTTCCTGTGTGCTTTGAGGTTCTTTTCCACCTTCTCCTTCTAGAGGTACTTACAGAGGCCCTTCACTTCCCTCAGGTTTTTTTTTCTGGATATTTGATTTCTGCTTCTGTTCACTGTGGTGATTTCCAGCACCTTCCTGCAGAATATAATGTGTGTGTTCAGTTCTGTGCTAATGAAAAATAAGTAACTGAAGAGCAGTGATGAAACAAATGACCCCTGGTTACTTCAATCTGTGTACTACAAGTGTTGAATGGGACGACTGCAACAATGTGGGGATGTTGGAGTATTTCTAGAGACTGCAGTCTTTTTGGGGTCACTGAGCTGCAGTTCATCCTGAAGGAGTTCAAACAGGGAACATTTTGCAAACTCTATTCTCACTGGGGTCTCACCACAGATCGCTTTGGAAATAACTGGAACAAGAAGGAGATTTTTACACCAGTAAAAAGCAAATATTATACTGAAAACGGTGCATATTATCTGGTATTCTGTCATAAAAATGGCATAAGTTGTAATTTCTGCTGCTTCATGTGAGTAGGATGTGTAAGACAGCAGTTAGGAATCACCACAATAACCATGACAACATTCAGCAGCTCTTTAATCCAGGCCTGTATTTGTATTTGGTTGAATATCAGGTTTGTTTTGAGTCTTTCTGCCCTCTAGTGGTCAGAATTACTTAATGCAGAGCTAAGTTGTGTTAACAACAAACAGAAAGGGAATGTTAATTTACAATTCTACTTTAGCTCTTATCGGATAGGTTTCAGTTCATATTAAAAATACACTTTTGTGGATCTTAATAAGATGTTGTTGTTGTGCAGTGGAAGCATTTTGAATATTAAACACGTCCTCTTACAAAAGAAAATTACAGCAGCCTTAAATAACAGTACAGACAATGTAGTAATGGCAACACACACACACACGCACACACGCACGCACACACACAAAAGAGAAAATTATTGCAACCACCAGGGACAGTATAATGGTACCACTGATACAGGACCAGTTGACTTTGGTAGTAAACAGCATACAGTTGGTGCACTGGGACACTAATTGAGCCAATCTGAAGACGACACTCCCAAGAATGTTTCCACCAGACTTGACTGGGACTGAATGAAAAATTGAGAAATATGAACATGCCGAGAACATGAAAGTTGAGCAGCTCTGTTTTCTTTTGTTTTAGTACATGATACCAATTAGCCCTTTGAGACCAATATACATTACCAGTCAAAAGTCTGGACACACCTTCTCGTTTAATAATTTTTCTTTATTTCCATGACTATTTCCATTGTAGATTCTCACTGAGGGCATCAAACTATGAATGAACACATCTGGAATTATGTAGTAAACAGAAAAAGTATGAAATAAGTCAAAACATGATTTATATTTTAGACTCTTTGATTCTTGCTTTGAGCACTCTTGTTATTCTCTGGATGAGCTTTGAGGTAGAACCTGAAATGGTTCTCCAACAGCCTTGAAGGAGTGCCAGAGATGCTGAGCACTTCCATCTCATCCCAAACCACCTGGATTGGGTTCAGGTCAGGTGACTGTGGAGGCCAGATCATCTCCATCATCTCCTTCTTGGTCAGATTTTCCTTCCACAGCCTGGAGGTGTGTTTGGGGTCATTGTCCTGTTGAGAATAAATGATGGTCCAACTAAACCAAACCGGATGAGATGTCATGTCGCTGCTGGATGCTGTTGTAGCCATGCTGATTGAGTGTGCCTTCAGTTTTGAATAAATCCCCAACAGTGTCTCCAGCAAAGCACCCCCACACCATCATACCTCCTCCTCCATGCTTCATGGTGGGAACCATGCATGTAGAGACCATCCCTTCACCTTCTCTGGTCTCACAAAGACACGGCGGGTGGAACCAAAGATCTCAGATTTGCACTCATCAGACCAAAGCCCAGATCTCCACTGGTCTAATGTCCATTCCTTGTGTTTTTGGGCCCAAATAAATCTCTTCTGCTTGTTGCTTTTCCTTAGTAGTGATTTCTGAGCAGCTATTGGACCATAAAGGCCTGATTGGTTCAGTCTCCTCTGAACAGTTGAGGCAGAGATGTGTCTGCTACTAGAACTCTGTGTAGTTAGCTGTGACCTACAGCCAGGTATGGTAGGAGATGGTTCCTGAAGGACAGCAGCCCAGCAATGAGGTGTAAGAGCTCTCTGTCTTTATCATGGACTGAAGCTTCTGGTAGCTTTCACTGGACACCAGGATGGAGGTGAGGAGGTTGGTTTAGAGGGAAGATCTGGGGCTGGAGGGCAGTAGATAAGAGCGTTATATAGAGGGAGTGCTGATCCACAGTGTAAGATTGTGTTTGTATGAAAAGCCCTGATAACCAGCTGAAAGTGTCTGGGTCAAGCAGACATGTTTCTGGTGAGTGTTTGCTGATCCCATATTAATCTGTCTGACTAAACATGGCTGCTTCACAACATGTTAAAAGTGAAGACAGACTTTAAATAAGCTGCTCGTGTGTCACCACATATACATGTCTGGTTAATATGAGGAGATAAGCACTTGGCAGAAGAATGAAGGCCAACAGGGTAGAGGCTTTGAGCTGACTTAGCAGGGCTGGTCTGGCATGTGAGATACAGATTCTGTAATTAGCAGACTTATGAACACAGCTGGCAGTCTTCTCTGAGCTGAATGTTGGCTGTGTGTTGCCAACCACTGAGACTGGAGATGATCTGCTGAGGTTCTTCACGGTGTGCTGAGTCACATCACATCAGTTTCAATGATAGTGGTGTCTGACAAGTTGGTACGAAATCTCTCAGAGGTGTTCAATTGGGTTGAGATCTGGCAACTATGGAAGTCACAGCATAGGATTGGCTGCTGAATGAACAGACTTCTTGGCCTTTGAATGTCTCTAATGGATATTTGGATGGATGGCATGTAACTTTCAGTGCCACTGTTCTTTATTTTTTTATTTGTTCCTCTTTCTATTTGCACATTTATTTCTTGATTTTATAAGCAGATTTATTTATTTGTTCCTCTTTATATTTACACATTTATTTCCAGATTTTTTAACAGATTCATTTATCTATTTCTCTTTATATTTACACATTTATTTCCTGATTTTTCTTAACAGATTTATTTATTTCTCTTTATATTTACACATTTATTTCCTGATTTTTCAACAGATTTGTTTATTTCTCTTTATATTTACACATTTTTTTCCTGATTATTTAAAGATTTATTTATTTGTTTCTCTTTATATTTACACATTTATTGCCTGATTTTTATTTATTTTTTTAACAGATTTATCTTTTATTGTGGCAGTCCTGTGGCTCCCTACCTGAAGACGCGGCTCCCTTCACAGAGTCATAAATCCCGTCTCTTCCACACATACATTTGTTGGACTCGACAGCATCCTGACTGATTTATCTTCCAGCCTATCGCTGCGGTCCCGACACGACCATCTATGGTATTTCTAAGCGTTGCGGAAGTAAACGTCCAATTGCAAACTTCCATAGGCGGGGCTTATCATATTCACATAAAATCCGCATTTTTCAGCCAGTCGCTGTCGAGTTCTCAGAGCACGCTGCCCTCCAGCCAATGATAATGCCAGAAGCAAGTGACGTCTATTTGGGTGTGTTTCACGGATACTCCAATCGCACGCGCCACTCAGTCAAGGTTGGTTAGATCGCAGGACCAGAGGAGCTGCTGCTGTCACTTCAGAAGGTAGGAGATATGTGGATATATCCTTAAATGCTCCGCTTCACCGACCCTATGCCTCGGTGTTCTCCTCGGCTCCGGACAGAAGCATGTCCGAGGCGTGGAGCTGTTGGTGTTTTAGCAGCTGGGGCTAGTTAGCGTGCTAGTTAGCTCATTGTAAAAGTCAGGCTGATCCCCCATTAGTTGACAGCTTAGCAGCTAGCGGCTAGCAGCTAGCTGGAGATGAATGAGCTGCCCCTCTTCACTTACGACTCAGTCTGGGCGTGATTCCTCTATGAGCTAGCTGCTGGCCTGACGGGGAGGCCAAAATAACCCCAGGGGCTATAACTAGTGCTGGGGTGTCTGTTTGCAGCGGTGTCTGGCAGGAGGAGACACGCTGCTAATACCTGACTTATGCCATGTTTAAAACCAATCCCCGCGGCTTCCTGCTGCTTCTGGTAGAATAAAGGAAGTGTTCTGGGTTCGGTTTGCTGCCATGTAGCTGTAAGACTTGTCAGATTAGAACTGAAATCGCAGTAGAGGTTCATTAGTGTGAAGCCAGACTGCTAATAGTGAAGTTAGCCTGAGGACAGGTGAAGTACCCCACGAAAATAAAAGTTCTTTACGTTGTGTTCTTTCCTGCCCCTGGGAATTATTTTTTTAACCATTTTGACTCAGGTGGCTACGACATGTACAGGAATTTTATCTAGTTTCAGTGTAAAAACTGGAGCTAAACATTTGGCTTGTCGCTGCCCTACTTCCAGATGAAAGCAACTGGTTATTTACTGCTTCTGCTAACCCTGAAATGTCTCAGCTACCAGTAGAACATGTCAAATGCAATGGTGCAAGAGTGAACACAACAGTTTTCATGCACTCCTAGCACCCAGTGGAATACTGTTTTTTATAATAATAACTTTATTTCTATAGCACCTTAAGAACAGCGTTCACAGAGAGTTTTGACAGTTAAAACATGCAACACAGACAAACAAGCTGTAGGAGACAAGTCAGAGCAGTCAATTAAAATAAATAGTAAAAATGACAATACATTCAATGAATAATTAGCTAGATGAGCATGCAAATCAGACAAGGGAACTAGGCAGTTTGAAAATTAAAGAACAAGATTGAGGGTTAAAATTAAAAGTTAAAAAAAAAATAGAATTAAAGAATTAGAGAGACAACATCACACCAAAGAATCAGGCAGCTAAACGTCAGATGTTTTGGTGGGGATATTTTGTCAATGTTCGTACCAGAACAGTAACCTTTCTGCTGTTAGTATGTTGTATGAGCATGAACTGGTGAGTGAAACAGCCCATTTAGACTAGATGTTAGCCAGCAGTTTCTTCAGGCTTATTCCTAAACTGCTGCTCTGCACCCCTAAAGTACAAATTTTCTAACTGTGACATTGTCTGACAAATTCAGCGTAACCTGAAGTTAAAGACTATAAACATGCTGAGAAGTCACTGATATTTCCATGTAAAATGATTACCATCTTTGCAGTATTTTGAGCTGAAAATCAGAAGGACTTTGAGGACTAGTGACCTTTGATAAATACTGTTCCTACTTATCTGGATAGATAAGGACCGATCAACGGACTGACATCACAGCTACATATGGGACAGGAAACTGTCACAATTCAGAAAACAAAAGATCGGATTAGATGGAGAGAAATGATTGCCTACGCTGAATGGCATGCACTTTATCGAGTGACTTATCTGGCAGTTTTATTAGTTTCAGTAGACAGAGTTCTGTAAGCCATCTGTGGTTGTCTTCGGCTCATCTTCAGCAGTGTTCCTCATGTTTTGTCCATCCCATTAACATGCACGACCTCAGCTTAAAAAAGATGAGGTGTTGGCAGAATTGTTGTATCAGATTTCACAGGTGTTCCTAATAAAGTGATAAGTTAGAGTAGTGCAGGATTGTCAAAGTCATCTTAGTTCAGGTTCCACATTCAGCCCAGTTTGATCTCCAATGGACCGACCAGATAAATCATAACATACTAACCTATAAATAACCACAACTCCGAAAGGTTCCCTTTGTTTTAGTGCAAAAAAATACATTCTGAAAAATGGTCATATTTAAGGAATTATCTTTCTACAAAACTTTATGAACAAACTGGAATTTCTTAAGATAAATAATTTCAATTTCAGCAACATTCAGCCTCAGTTTATCATTTCCGCATTACAACTTCCAGATCACAGAGTGTCTACAAAGGAAGACAACATTTAGTCACAGCTGTCTGGAACTGAATGATATAGTATTTTACTTTAAAAAAGACAAAAAACTACAAAAACAAGACATAACATTCCAAAAATGAGACACAAAAGCGAGCAACAAAATATCAAAAAATGAGACCAATGACACGAAGCAAAACAAAAAAGTCACAAAGTGAAAAAAAATGAACGAAACAAAAAATTACAAAACCGTGAAACAAAACGACAAAAATGTGACACAAATTATAAAAATCAGACAAAAAAAGACCAAAAAGCAAGACAAAATATTACAAAAATTGACACAAATGACAAAAGAACAATGATCAATCTAGTATTTTACTTTATGATCAAAACAACTTGTCATGGTCTAGAAATTCTTTTAAATTTATAGTATAACTAATTTACAATCTGCAGTTAATGTCTTCTCTGGAATTTTTACCCTTTGAGGGCCGGATTGGACCCTCTGGAGGACCAGTGGTTTGACACGTTTGATGTAGCAGATTCTCTTCAATCTCACGTTTGTGTGCCTAAAAACAAGCCTGATAATCAGCCTGAACAGTGGCAGGCTGCAGCTCTGTTCTGGGTGTAAGGGCTGACCTCAGATCAGTAACAGCTGCTACTACATGTCACTGAGCAGCTGTGGGACTGTTTGGGAGAAGCAGGGAGCTACACAGACACAGCGGGGCTTTGGTAATGTGAGGCACATTGGCCTTTTTCTGAAACAGAAAAGACACAGAGTGGCAGAAATGTCCTTAGTCACTTCCTTTACCTTGGTGAGCTGTCCGAGTTGTGAAATGGTGTCTGTGTCAGACAGAATACCAGCGGGCTAAGGAAGTGCTCGGGGAGAGGAGGGATTCATGGTAGTTGTGCTAAGACCTGTAGGAAATTAAATTGGTGCATATAAACTGAGCATTGACACTTGGTCTATTTAAAGGAGTCGTTTTGCTGGTGTGAAAGCCGTGGGACTAACACTGGGACATACTCCTCCTAATGAAAGATCAGCCTGACACTGGAGATGTGTGTTGGAACTTTTTACTGTGATACTCGTGGCTCTGTAACATTTATATGATGTGCCAAAAGTAATCAGGAAAAGTCATTCACACCGGCCGTTAACTGAACTGTTTCACAATATAGGAAACCTGTTGTTGCACAAAGCAGTGCGCTGTTAGTTTAATGCACAGTTGTCAGAGAACCAAACCATGTGCTGGCAAGGAATGAGCAGTTCATGCGTCTCGGATGTTTGGTGGCCAAAGCACTGAAAGGAATTCTGCTGACGGTTTCCAGCGAGGTCTGCAGAGTATCCAGGGTAGTGAGAATACTTTCCTGAAAAGACAAGATGTTGTTTGGTTTTTAGAAGTCAAAGTGTAGCAGAAATCTCAGTGAGACATTTAACATTCAAAATGACAACATCAGTGATTTAGCTAAATACCGTTAGAGCTGAATGAGATCTGTTTTTTTGTAATACCCTTGTTTTGGTAAAGCTTATTGTAAATTCCGCACAAGCATCAACTACCTTCAGGTCCATCTGTCCTAAGGAAGGAACCCTCCTCTGTTGTCCTTCTTATTTAATTTCAATTTATGAAAATACAGTACCGTTCAAAAGTCTGGGGTCACCCAGATAATTTCCTGTTTTCCATGAAAACTTCCACTTTTATTCATGTGCTAACATAACTACACAAAGTGTTTGTAATACCCTTGTGTTGTATAAAACCTGTTGTAAGTTCTGTACAAGCATCAACTGTTTCAGGTCCATCTGTCCTGAGGAAGGAATCCTCCTCTGTTGTCCTTCTTATTTTATTTAATTTTATTAGCTGCTGAAAAGCTTCCTTGCTTCCTTTATGTATTTATATATCCTGTTTTCTCTCAGCCCAGTCGTCCATCCAGCACCATGGGAAAGAAGAGTCGGGTGAAAACTCAGAAGTCGGGCTCAGGAGCCAGCGCTGTGGTTTCCCCCAAGGAGATGATGAACCTCATCTCTGAGCTGCTGCAGAGTATGTTCACACTCACACTCTTTACCTGGGCACAGATCTCCTTTACACACTTCAGATTCCACCTTTCACTGCCCCAGAGCTGTCTGATGGTAACTCAGAAACAGTATTTATAGTGAAGGCTTGGTGGCACTTGGAGGGTTTGGAGCAGGTTGTACGTGGAACGTTGTGCCGTTTCTCCAGGGAGAATGACCTTATTTTATCAAGTAAACTAAATAGCATTTTGTTTTTCATTTAAGAGCTGTGCACACGGTGAGATGGTCTGGTTTCAGTGTGGCTATGTGCTGTAGTAAAGGAGTTCTGGACCTATCATCTTACAGTATTCTGTGCCATTAAGATGTGTTAAGCTTTGTGTCCTACTTGTCAGCTCAGAGGAAGCTTATAGGGGTGTGTTTCTTTTTCTTTTTAAGGCTAATGCAGTTCAAACAAAGGTACAGTTTCCATGCTGCTGCTGTGTAGGAGGCTCATGTGCTAAAGACGGCGGATCTAGTCCAGTTATTGCTGTCAGATCAACAGACTGCGCTGAAACCAGGGCATCTGCACTGCTTGAAATGTTACAAACCTTCAGACTAAAAGCTGGTTCTCTAAGGCAGTGAATGTTCAGTCTCTTTTCGTGGACTTTGAGTGGGCAACGACAGGCCTGAAATAAACACTAACGCTGCTCCCACAGGTGATCGGCTGCACAGTTCTTCCAATGGCACCACTCCAATAACTCCTCTACAGCTGAGACTGAAGAAAACAACTTCAGCCAGTAAACACGGATGTAAACCACAGCTGTCATGTAGTCAGATTTTCATTGCACAGTCGTCGAGGCTAAGAGAATTCACAACAATGCTGTTATTGTGATAATAAATATTGAATAAAAACAAAATACGATGCTATCAGTCAAATTCATCCTGATACTCTGAAAGTAAACATCACTTTAAGCTGTTTATACAAACACTGCACAGGGCATATTTAATTATATTGTTGGAAATTACTGCAGGGAGGCACTAAAATAAATTTGATGTTATAATAAATAATTCTTAGGTTATAAACAGCATTTTATATTATGTAGTAGTAAGAGAGTCTTAAATTCTCTCATGTATACCTGTCCAGATACAGTCCAGATGTGTGCGGTCTGCTCCATGTCCTCAAAAGCAGCAGAGATGAAGGATAAAGAACGCATCCTGGTAGCTGAATGACCACAGCGGGTTTGAAACCAACCAGGAGAATTTAACGTAGATTCTTTCCACCTTTCTGTCAGTTTCAGGCTCTCATACTCTAATGTAGTCATGAAGCTGATGTTTGAAATACACTGACTGTACCTTCATCTCCACATGTGAGGGAGTAGAAATCTCTGCAGCAGGTTTAGTGCTGGCTGCTCTTCACGGTGTGTGAGTGGTTCATCTCCAGTTCAGGTGTTTACTGTCCATATGCTTCCTCAGAATGCAGCAGCGCAGCGCCCCCTGCTGGTAAAGAGTGGGAGGAGTACATCCAAATCAGAGGCCTGGTGGAGAAGATCCGCAAGAAACAGAAGGGTGAGTAAAAAACGTAAATCATGTTTTTATCTGTTGCACTGTGTAATAGTAGTTATCATTTTCAGTCAGGGATCAGTTTCTAATATTATCATTTATGCTGTAAATGTTTGCGTTTGTCCAGGTATGTCCATCGTGTTTGACGGCAGCAGGGAGGACTACTTTCCGGACCTGATGTCCTGGGCGCAGGAGAACGGAGCGTCCTGCGACAGCTTCACGGTGGCCGACTTTGGACCAGAGGGCTACGGCCTGCGGGCCACCAGGGACATCAAGGTGGTCACTTGATATTTGATTTGTAGGAATGTAAGAAGTTTCTCTGCTTCTTAAATCACTTGTCTGGCTAACTTGGCTGAGTTTTTAATGCCATTCATAGGTTGGCTTGCCATCATTTTAGTTGCTCTGCTAAATATGACTTACACTGCAGGCAGAGGAACTGTTCCTGTGGATCCCCAGGAAGATGCAGATGACAGTGGAATCAGCTCAGAACTCTGTGCTGGGTAAGAAGTGAAGATATTAAGTCATATCAGCATGTCACATTGCTGTGCAGATAGGGAGATCTGGCTCCTTTTGCAGTCATTACTCCATCATTATCGACTTCTGTGTGATCAGTCAGAAATCACTTTTATTGTCAGACATTTTTTTTTAAATGTAATATTTTGCTGCATATACATGTGTAGTGTTCATTTCAGAATCAGCTTTATTGGCCAAATACGTCCACAACATACAAGGAATTAGGATTTGGCTGTTGGTGTCACCCTAGGAACGAGGAAAGAGAATAATAAAATAACTATAGAAAGAAGAAGAGAAAAAATATAGTAATAAAAATAAAAAAGTGTATATACAGATATTTACACATATGAAAATAATGCATAAAGAGTAGTTCAAAATGCTGATTGCTAGAGTGATAATACAGTGCAAAAAGCAGAGAATGCTGTTCTTAAAATAATGTCCATATCTGCTGGTATGTTGTACAGGTGTGGAGGAATGGTGCTGTTTATCAGGGTGATGCAGTGGGGTAGAAGCTGTTCTTGTGTCTGGTGGTTTTAGTGAACAGGGCTCTGTAGCACCTGCTGGAGGGGAGGGGAGGGGAGAGAACAGTTTATATCCAGGGTGAGTGGGTGATGATGATGTTCCCTCTTCCTGGTTCTAGTAGAGAACAGATCCTGGATGGAGGGCAGTGGGGCTCCAGTGATGCTTTCATTTGATTTGAAAGCACTGGAACAGTTTACATTTAGTGTTACTCAGTAAAACACACAGTCTGTGTGGGTCTTTGAGCTCTAGAAAAACTAAATAGTAGTGCTAGTATTTCTGGCTGTATCACTCATCCCTGCTGACCTCCATGTCTCAGGTCCTCTGTACGGCCAGGACCGGATCCTGCAGGCCATGGGCAACGTGACGCTGGCCCTCCACCTGCTGTGTGAGCGGGCCAACCCTGCTTCATCCTGGCTGCCGTACATCCACAGTCTTCCTCAAGAATACGACACACCGCTCTACTACCAGCAGGAGGACGTGCAGCTGCTGCTGGGAACACAGGCGGTACAGGATGTTCTGAGCCAGTATAAGAACACGGCACGGCAGTACGCGTACTTCTACAAACTAGTCCAGGTAAACAGACACACCACAACACACAGGTACACATTTACTGCACATATACACACTGCTAGCTCACTGTTACCTCTGCTATAGATAGAGACTGATGTCTCTGAAGCCTCCCTCATGACAAACTTTGATCAACTTTCCTCTTTTGTCTGACCTTCGATCTGGATTTAGTTTTGCAGTTTAAATGTTTTCATGCAGAAATTCTAAACATGGATATGCACAGCTACATGCTCACTGAATGCTCAAAATGCAAATTTAGAAGAAATGATTAATGAACCTTAGAAGTTCCTACTTTGACCACTGGCCAGACAAAGCTAATTTTAGCTCTGGAACTGAGCAACAAAATTTAAGTGTTCCATGCATTGATGGGAAATACAGATTGCTGAAATAAACCAGAATTATCCTCCAGGACTGCTCTTGTTAAGGCTCCTCTGCAAAACACTTGTAAACCAAAGTTCTGTTTTTCAGTCATAGCTTACAGAGATGTTAGAAATGTTTTGTCTTTTTTGGTGTAGAGATTCCTGGTCTTTGTCAGTATAGGTCTGGATAGCTTGATTTGAGGCGTGCTTTTGATAGAGTTGGTCTCAGCAGGACATTGTGTCCTCACATTAGACGGTCTGGAATTGCTTCATATCCAGACCAGCTGCATGTAGGTCTACCTGCACAGGTAAACTCAAATCAAGTATTCCAATGTTTATATGACATTTACCAAGCTGATCAAAGAAGGGACCTACAGAAAGGGAACGTGCATTTAAACAGACGGAGACACGAAGCTGAAATTTTTACCCAGTAATTACTGGAATTCGGTGCAACGTTCAGGTTTGTCTGTCATTTACAGACATTTTTGGATGTTTGCAGGTCTCAGTAATGTCTTCTTAGCAGCTCTTATTCCCTTTGAGCCTCATTCCTTTAGTCGTCTGCTTATGGTCATTCAGATTCTGATCTAGAAGCATTAATCTCTGTCTGAAGATCAGCAGTCATCTTCCTTCTGTCTCTAGTTCTTCAGATCTTAAGGTTCCTGACATCTGCTTCAGTTAGCTTTCATTTTGGGCCTCTTCCTTGCATTTTCTAAGTACCAGTCTCTGCAATCAAGTCCAAGTCATACTGACTACACTGTGAGAACACTTTATGTCTCAAAGACCATCCAATATCATGAAGAGCTTTAATTCAGACTCTGTCTTTCTCAGTGAGTTCCCTACGTTTCACTATTTTGAGCAAGAGTGAAGAATTTCCAACTGAATTCATGTTTTTATACCTAAATTTGAGCAAGCACACTGGAATTCTCTGAGAAGTCAGAAATGAATCAAGAATAACATACAGCCTTTAAAACAATTTATTTTTCTGTTCAGGAATGCAGCAAATAGCTGTAATTTGGCATCTCAATCAAAAAATATTAATGTGCTGTACTATGTAATTCTGCTGTTTAGTAAAACAGTAAATTTGAAAATTCATGGATAGCAACAGTAATTATATTTTAGCATTAAAGATATCGTTTAGATTAAAGAGCTGCTCATACTGGCAGATTAATCATTACAGAAACACGAAGAATATTTTGGTAATCAGCAATACTGTTAATGTCGCCGAATCCCCTTATTTTGGCTCATCATTGCCACAGATATTCATCCACTGTGCATGCTGATGAACAGCTGTTTTTGCGTAACCTAGCTGTACTACATTTACTTTCAATGATACAATATTGATATATGTAAAATGTTTTGTTCTAAAAAAATAATCTTGTCATCAGTCCTCTTCCAGTATCAGTCAGTTAGGCCTTTGGTGCAAACACCTTCCACTGGGTGGTGGTCTGATAGATTTGTTAAGTACTGTGTATGTATACATTATATATATATATATATTTGTCCTGGAGCAAGCTTTTCTGTCCTTACAAAGAAATGACGACAAACATTTGAATTGTGTGGGCAGTGACATAAGGCTTTATAGTATAGTTATACCCCTGATGGGAGTTACACCTCTTGTTTCTGGGTGAGGCAGAGAACTTTTTGAAATACCTTTTAAATAAAATAAGCAACAAAAACACCTTTTTTTTCTTTTTTAAAATCAAGTACAATAGTTCAACAGCACCAGTAGCTGCAGTCTCCAGTGCTGCAGCACAGTTGAATCAATGCTTCTCTAAGAAGTTACAACCAAAACTAGACATGACAGAGGATTTATTACACAACTGTTTTAGTAGATAGCACTGGTTTTAGCTCAATGTTTCATCTAGGTGTACCCAAGAAACCTCCCGCTGAAGGTAGAAAAGTCTGGTGCCTGAAGTACTCCTCAAAGACCAGGAGGAGGCGACACTGGACGAGAGCTACACAGTTGAACTACAAATGTTCTGAAGTATTGCCATAGCTGTACTAACTGATATTTCTCCTCCTTTGGATTTTGATGGGCATACAATCTTCTAATTTGATGGATGCCAAAAATTATTTCCATATCGAAGATAGCAGTTCTGTCTTACACTTTGAAAAGAAAAACTGTTCAGATTGTGAACTTTGAAAATGATCATATAAAGACATTCTGACCAGTGTAATCTGCCAACAAATGCAATAAGATGTAGAGACAGTGACTGAATGATGAAATGTTGGTTAACAGGCCTAGACTGCATACAGTGGGATGTCAATCTCAAAATATGCTAATTTCCCATTTTTAATCTACAGCATGATAAAATGGCAGCTCTGCTTTGATCAGAGCTCCTCTTCTCTGAAGTCAGTCTCTTATTTTTTCAAAGATGCAACAACAAGTTTTTCAGAGAAACCATTCTTTGCATCAGCAGCTAGGTGTTTGTTTTAATTAGACTGTGTACAGGCACAAAAAACTAATGTTTGTATATTTAAACGGTGGACATTTCTATATTTGGCTGAATCTTTTTTTTAGACACACAAAGTGGAATGGCTCAGAAAATGTGTTTGAAGCAGGATACAAGATATTATTAATGTTTATGGAGTGTTTAATACTAATGTGTCTTTTTAAACACCAGGGCCAACCACCTTTAAACCTACTCCTTATTGAAAATGTGTAATTCCTCCACTAGGGGGGAGTGTTGTTTACTGAACAGCTGAGGATCATCTCAGTCTTGTAGGAACTGGAGTCACTTTTACTTTTACTGTACATGATGGGCACATCATGAAGATCCGAGCACAGCGAACTTTTATCTATTTAGAAGCCAATGGTGCCAGTAATGAAGCAGAAGCGTGTGTTGTGGAAGACATCTTTAAGTCCATTGCCCCATTAATTTCTGCAAGACTGTGATCCATGTTCTTTATTAATGCTCTGCTGTATGTTGTCTATCTAGTCATTCCACTACACAGAAAAGATGATGGATGTTCACCTTCCAGACTAACTGGTCTGGAGCTGATGCAGAAGTGACTTCACTGGTCTGAGGTCTGAGTGTATAAAAGTCTATGAGGAAATGATCCTCCTTCTCACTTAATCTGTTACCTTAGTAGACGTTTTCCCAATATGTTTATAGCCTCAGTCACTAGTTTCAAGCATGTCTGAGTACAGCATGGTGTTCATTTTGTCAGTTAGAGTTCCATGTAGAGGATGATATCATCATCATGACCATGTGACTGTTCCCAGTCTGATCCAGCCCTCACTATGTCTAGTTTCAAAGAACCAAAGTGGCTACAATGAAATTCCAAACTCAAGGCTTCTAAACAGCAGTCTACAAACCAGTGAGTGATGTAACAGCGGCTAAGTCTTCCATACAGTCTATTTAGCTGTTTTTGTCCACAGCAGGTCACTCTAGAGTAAGACCACAGGGCTCTCAGGGGGAAAGGTTGACCGTGTTTGACATTCTGGTGGTGTTTCTGTTTGCTAATAAGCCTGTGCTTGGATGAGATTAGTCATTTTATGGGTTTATCTTGTTTATTTGGACAGTTCCCGTGCTCACATGTTGAGTACATGCATTGATAGATGAGGCCTCTAGACTGTGGCTTCATGAGGTTACAGTAAAGCTTCCATGCCGTCTTCTCAGGCCCTGCTCAGATATGGTAAACACTCAAAGGTACCTGATAAGATCCTTTCAGACTGTGTTCAGACTTAAAAATATCCATTTGTAAGACAGTGTAGACGAAGCAGAGAAGTTGTTCATGCCAATGGAAGTTGAAAAATGGTTTGCCCTGATATAAGTTCTCTTTTTAAGTCGGGCTTTTGAGTGTATTTTTTGTTGAAAAATCTTTATATATCTACACTGCCGTTCCAAAGTTCGGGGTCATCCAGACAATTCCATGTTTTCCATGAAAACTCCCACTTTTATCCATGTGCTAACATAACTGCACAAGGGTTTCTAATCATCAATGAGCCTTTCAACACCATTAGCTAACACAATGTAGCATTAGAACACAGGAGTGATGGTTGCTGGAAATGTTCCTCTGTACCTCTATGGAGATATTCCATTAAAAATCAGCCGTTTCCAGCTACAATAGTCATTTACCACATTACCAATGACTAGACTGGATTTATCATTAATTTAATGCTATCTTCATTAAAAAAAAAACTGCTTTTCTTTCAAACATAAGGACATTTCTAAGTGACCCCAAACTTTTGAACGGTAGTGTATCTTAAACTTTTGTGGCTATATAGGGTTTGTGTTTTGTTCTTTTGCTAAGAAAAAATGATAACTAATTTCTCTCATGTCCTGACAGCATTCTGTAGGATTTCTGTTCATTACAGTTAAAATCAACAATGTAGAACTGTGGTGTCTGGATGGCAAAGTGCTGTATTTAATAATGCTCCTGCTCTGAGCTCGACTGTCTATCAGTAGAGGAGATTTTCTCATGACACACACGCACACGCACACGCGCACACACACACACACACACACACACACACACACACACACACACACACACACACACACACACACACACACACACACACCCACCCCTACCTCGGGGTAAAACAGTGTGGTCACATCATATTTCACCTCTGGAGCTGAATAGCTGCTGTGTGCAGTGACACTGATTCGTCCCTACAGGTGAGTGCAGAGGAACGAGTGCTTGTCGAGTTAAACAAAGTGACCAAGTTTTTACGCCCATATCACTCATGAATCAGTCAGGGTGATAAATTGGCTCTTTGCAGATGTCTCACTGAAGAGGCCAGCCAATTAAAGACAAGAAATTCAAGTAATGTCAGATATATATTTAGAAGCCGTCCGTCACAGCTAGATTCACATGCAGTAACCTAAGAATCTGCCATTTATTACATATTGACTGCTTGTGAATGCTAAATAGGGACTAAAAGTGTTACTGATGGGTTTTTTTTTGTTGTCTTTTACTGAAAAGGACCTTAGGAGTCGTCAGTAACTTCATTCCTTAAACCCCTGTGTGCACATTATTTATTAGCTTTCAGCTTTTTTTTTAACAGCAGACCACATATTTTCCCCACACATGACCATCTTTTGTAAAGGAGGCCACTTTGTATAAATTCATGTTTAGTACATTTAGGTTGGTTTATTTGCTTGTTTCCTCTAAGGTAAGATAAGTAGATTTCATAGAATCTCACATCGATGTGTTCAGGTCACAGTGAGAGAAGTTAGCCTAACTGGAGCCAGACTACTACTCTGACTACAACGAGAAACTACGCTTTTTTTAACATTAGTTTTTGTGTACGAGTCAAATGAGGTGGATCATATTGATCTCTGAGCTTCAGAGGCATACTGGGGTTTCTCATGTATTTGTATGCACGGGTGCATATTTGGGGGGTTGTCGGCAGTGATTTTGTCTGTCTGTATACATCAACATATATCAGGCTGTGTGGCTGGTCATACATACATCAGGAACACCAGGCGGAGACAGAGCAGGGAGATGGGGGGTGGGGAGGAGAGACAGAGGGGTTTTTGAGGAAGGTACATTCAGGTCAATTCAATTCAAAGCCAATGTGACAAGCTAATTTTCCAGCCCGGTCATCTGAGGAGGAGGGTGAGGAGGAACGAGCTGGGGACAAAACAAGGAGGAGGGAAGTGTGTGTGTGTGTGTGTGTGTGTGTGTGTGTGTGTGTGTGTGTGTGTGTGTGTGTGTGTGTGTGTGTGTGTGTGTGTGTGTGTGTGTGTGTGTGTGTGTGTGTGTGTGTGTGTGTGTGTGTGTGTGTGTGTGTGTGTGTGTGTGTGTGTGTGTGTGGGTGTGGGTGAGTGGGTGAGGGGGGGTGTTAAGAAAGGAGATGTATCAAAGATGAGAGGATGGGACACACACACCTCCATGAGCCCTCCCTGCTCGGTCTCCATGCCATGCCATGTGCAGCACAGAGTTATGTGTTCATGTATTACTTATGTTAGGGGCATAAAACTGTTAACACTCACATTATGGAAGCTTTTGGTTCCCCAGAGGAAATGAAATCAACTTTAAAAAAACAAAAAAAACACTCAGAGAGAGCAGTCCTCCAAGTCTACTCAGTACTCCTCCAAGGCTGCTTAGTCGTTGTATCATTTCTGACGGATAAGTCCTCAGCGGTATGTTCACTGGTTGTCATGGTTACAGTAACACCGTGCTGCTATCTGGCAATGATACAGAAATCTTTAACAAATCCGTGGATCCAGAGAGACAGACAGGCAGACGCCGTTCGTCACCTAACTCTGCTGCGTTCCATGGCGGAGTAATCATTAAATGTAAGGTTTGTTTGAACATTGGGCAATAGTTCAGTTTAGGTTTGAAACAAGCTTAAGGTTTGACAGGTACAGGGGGTCCTCAGTTTACGACGTCCTCGACCTATGGCGTTTTGTTGTTACGTGGAGCTAGTTGATGAGCGGAGCGGATGAATATGTCGTCACGTGGCGCTATAAGACGGCTTTGTTTCCATTCTACGGTTGTACGCCACCCTGGATTGTGCTACATTCACTAACTTTCTGTCCTTCATTATGGCTCCCAGCGTAAGTCAGACTCTTCTGATGCTTGGAAGAAAAGGAAAGCTGTCTCCATTGAGTTCTCACTGATCACCGAACAGAGGTGGTGTAGGACTAAAAGTTGAAAACTGATGCTTGTTTGCCACAAGCGGTACAGAGGTGAGGTGGTGACAGTTAATGAGGCCAGATGGACATATGTGATATATTATGGACTACATCTAACCTTAAGGAAGAAATCAAGTGATCCCAAAAAAGAATCTGTAGTCAACACATTATTGCAGTTCTGTTTTTGTACTTCTAGGTGACGTATAATGGAGAGCATCTTGGTTTTACTCCTGTTGTTTTTAAATGTTCTAGATAAATAACGGTGACTTACAGCCTTCCTCACATGTTCCCTTATTACTGAACACTAGGTTCTTCGTACGTTTGCTTTTTTCTGTCTTTAGTTCTTCCTCTTTGCCCTCTCGCTTTGCTTCCATGTTCCTTCCCTCCGTCTCCTCTTTTCCTTCATTATGCATTCCACTGAACTCCTCTCGTATTCTCCCACTTTCTCTCTTTCTCTGCTGCCTAAGCTCGGGACAGTTTGCAAATGACTCTAGTAGGTGGCTGCTGTGACTTTAAATGGAGGAAACACACACACACACACACACACACACACACACACACACACACACACACACACACACACACACACACACACACACACACACACACACACACACACACACACACACACACACACACACACACACACACACACACACAGATTCAGGCCCAAATTGATGAGGCAGATTTATGACGGCTGCTGGCCACAACAAATTAAGCTGACAGTGATGTATGTGGGGGGTCGAGTGTCACGCTGCACTAACGGACCACACACTCACACACATGCCCCAGCGGTGGCCCCCTACTCCCAGTTCTTCTTGTTAGGCAGCCCCCCTCCAGCATACCTGCATAATGAAATTCCTCATACTGATTTGTGTTTTTTCCTCTTGTCCACCTTCTTCTCTCCACCTCCAGACTCATCCTGCTGCCAGCAAGCTGCCCCTGAAGGACAGCTTCACGTTTGACGACTACAGGTCAGTAAGTGTGTGTTTGGGGCAGGGGCTGGTTCTGGGTGTGTTCTTCACTAGTTAGCTTTATTATAGATTAAACAGCTTTAACCTCTTTCCTCACACATCTGAGATCAAGACAGACGGTGACGTTGCCCGAAAACAAACTGTTGGAACAGCCAGAGTGTAGAAATCTGGTGGTTCGTCCATCCAGATTAGTCAAACCAAGAAAGTAACGTTCTTACCCTCGTTGTGTGTGTTGTAAGCATAGTCAGCCCCTGAGACACAGAGGAAATAAACAGGTCTGTTCAGCCACATTTTACTGCTGGTTTAAAGTACATATCACATCTACAGCAACTACACAGGCAACATGGAGAACTGTGAAAAAGAGAGAAGACAACTTTGTTATTCAGTCCTCAGACAACATGAAGATTTAATAACATGCAGCTAGCAGAAACATTAGTCCTCTGCTCACATTCACTGCTCTCTTATGACAGCAGATGAAATCTAGTCATGATATTGGATTGTCTGTATCAAACCTCTGAGCTCCAAGTAGAGTATGGCCACTTTTTGCCCCCATCACATTTTTACTGTCACTTTTCTCTTGAGGTGTTTTACTTTATACAGCCCTGACCAGAACTAGTGAGAACTCAGAAATGTTTGTCAGAAGTCATTTGTGCAGCTTATAAAAGTAATACCATAAATCTTAAAAAAAAAAGTTGAATTTCGTATCTCATACTTCAGATATTTTACCACTTACATTTAAATTTGTTTCCATATATGTCTCCTTTCTGCTCTGTGTAAACTCAACCTCCAGTTCAGCTGAAAACACTGAATTTTTATTACTGGATTGTTATTTGCAGCTTAGCCTCTCATGCCTCCACAGTCGTGGACAGAATGCAGACAGTAAAGATGCACTGAGCTGCTCTAGCTCTTCTCTGATATCTGATCAGGTCAAACACAGAGTGATGTGACAGAAAACCTCGTCTTGCTTTTTGCGTAGCTATGTTCTAGCTTAAGTGTTACTGTTGTAACTTTGGACGTAAGCTCCGTAAACTAAAGTCCGCAGTGCTCAGCCCCTCCTCAAACTGCTAACAGCCAGTAAACCCTCTGCAGAGTTTTGTGGTTGGAGCAGCTGTGGTCCATGGTATCTCCAAGTCACTAACAGATGTGATGCCACAGAGAGGTCTAGTTCAGGTCAGATCTGGTCTGGTGGCATGTGCAGGGCCAACAACATATTAGTCACATGGTTGTAGTATTTTAGCTCCACACCTGTTACTACTGATGCATAGTGGTGAAGATGATGATGATGATGTTGTGTATTGTATACAGGGAGTAGTGAGTAAGGGAATTTCAGATCGTTTACACTGCCATCCTGCTTCACCTTTGGCCCTAGTGGACTTACTACATTTACACACGCATAAACTGGGGGAATACAAACACCTGGGGTGTTTCATTTTCACTTTTAATCTCCATATAGAGGGATTCAGATAATCTAGTTGATCTGTTTCATTTGCAACCCGCCTTATTGTCCCTACATATCAGTGATTCCTTTGGTCAGTGGTTCAGTGTTACCAGAACTGATGGAATGAAAACAAAGCCCTGGTTGGAACGAATCAGAATCATATTTTAAGCCTTTTAAGAGCTAAATGACTGTGTTGAAGGAGGAGAGAAAGTTGCGTGGTGAAAAATGATTCTTTCAGACCTCCTCCTCTCTGCTTTATTGTCTCTGTCATTTTCCTCTTTTCCTCATTGGATCTGTTCACCCTCCATCTTTCGCCGTCTTTTCTCCGTCCTCATCTGATGCAAGTCGTCTCTCCACACAGCAATACCAACGTTAAAAATTACCACTAACAACAATACCAACGTTAAAAATTACCACTAACAACAATACCAACGTTAAAAATTACCACTAACAACAATACCAACGTTAAAAATGAACACTAACAACAATACCAACGTTAAAAATGAACACTAACAACAATACCAATGTTAATACTGAACTCCCTGTTGTTGCTGTTGTCCAGGATTTATCAGTCCATGTCAGTAATGAGCAGTGATTGGTTGATTGTGTGACAGGTGGGCGGTGTCCTCTGTTATGACCCGTCAGAACCAGATCCCTACTGAGGACGGCAGCCGGGTCACTCTGGCCCTCATCCCCCTCTGGGACATGTGTAACCACACAAATGGACTGGTAAAGTCTACCTCAGACACACACACATACACATACACACACACACACACACACACACACACGCACACGCACACGCACACGCACACGCACACACACACACACACACACACTGTTGTCTCAGAAAGTACTCGGACTTCCTTTCTTGTTGTACATGTTACTGTGTTGTAGATCTGATTATAAAGGATGTGTTTCCCATGTTCAGCAGCATTTCTTTCTGTATCTGGTGGCATTCTTCCTGCCCTCAGCTCTAACCCGTTTCTCTGTACCTGGATAATGCTGTCACTACTATACTTCACTGCAGGGAGGATATTTTTCAAATGATGAGCAGTGCTTGATGTTCACTAAATATACTGCTTGGAGCTCTGGCCTATAGTTCAGTTTTGGTCTCATCAGACCACAGATCTTTTCCATCATGCTCTGAGTTTTTTAACTACCAGACAGGCTGTTGTGCCTTTTTGTTACTGAGTCTCTCTCTTCTGTTCAACCCCATAAAGGACGAACTCATGACTGCTGCTGAGATCTTTCCCATCTCAGCAGAAGACTTCTGAAAGATGGTGAGAGTGACTTTTTGCTCATTGGTCACTACTACTGGCTAAGGGTTACTCAGTTTGGACTGAAATCTCTGAGAAAGCTGGTAGTTCCAAACCTCCTCCATTTCACAGTCATTGAGGCTGATGTGTTCCTGAGAGCTATGAGAATTTTAGAAATGGTTTTATACCGTTGTCCTGAAATATGCCTTGACACAGTTTTAGGAGAAATCCTCTGACTTTGTGACTTGGTCTTTGCTCTGACATGCAGTATGGACCAGAGAAGTTTGCCAAAGATGAAATCCAGTCAAGTTCTAGAAACATTAATAGGATAATAAAAGCCAATAAAATGCAACTGACCACAGTCTGCAGCATTAAAACATGTACAACATGTGAAGGGGTCTCAGTACTTTGTAAAGTGGAAATATTCAGTAAGCGCTGGTTAGGACTGAATTGTTAAAAGAAATTGTTGACTTGCAGATCACCACCGGCTACAACCTGGAGGATGATCGCTGTGAGTGTGTGGCGCTGCAGGACTACAAGGAGAATGAACAGGTGATGAGCTGCTCTCTAAGTCTCATACTTTATGTCCATCCTGCTTCTCTTTGTGTACATGTATGTCCCTCGGGGGATGCAAGCATGAGAGATGTAAAGCAGTGGAGGCATTTCCTCCACAACACAGTCTCTAGGAACTTTTTCTGCTCTGGAATGGAAGATTAATGTTATTCTATGTGCTGTTCTGCGGTGTGTTTTATTCAATGTTATACACGCACTGTAACTTTCTATTTATAGTATCTCTATTTTTCTATTGATCCATAAATCTACCATGAAATGATGTTTAATACCATGCTCCTACTCATGTCAGATGATGCCTCATTCATTAAATTAAGACATTCTTGCCTGTATCAGAGTAATCCTGATGTCTGTCTGTACATCCATGGTAACCGAGATTAATGTAACACGACTTAATATGGTGCAAACTGGGCTAAGTGTAAAGAAATGGAGCACTGCCAGCCTCTGTTCAAGACATTTATTGATCATTACAATTCTGTAAATCTTTCTTTTTGCTGATTTTTGCTGATTTTCTACCTTAGCCTCTGTTCTCTAGATGCTGGGTGTTCTGCTGTAGATGGGAAATAGTTAAAACTGTGCTGGCTGCAGAGATAAATGTCTTCTGTGATGCTGTTTGCTATGACAAAAACCATATCCTTCAACATGTGTAGGGCTGCTAACATGATTACTAACCTGTGGATTGATGGCATTTTCTGAGCGAGGAAATGTATTCTGTAAACAGAGACATATGCTTTGGCTAGCTAACGTGTAAACCAGGGGTGTCAAACAGGCGGCGCGTGGGCCAGAACCGGCCCTCAAAGTGTAAAAATTCCAGAGAAGACATTAACTGCAGATTGTAAATTAGTACAACTATAAATTTAAAATAATTTCTAGACCATGACAAGTTGTTTGGATCATAAAGTAAAATACTAAATTGTTCGTTGTTCTTTTGTGTCTCGTTTTGCCATATTTTGTCTTGTTTCTGTTGTGTTTTGTCTTTTTTTGTCTGACTTTTATCGTTTGCCTCATGTTTTTGTCGTTTTGTTTCTCATTTTTCTCGTTTTGTGTTTCCTTTTTTCTCGCTTGTGTTTTTTATCTTATTTTTGTCACTGAGTTTTGCTTTATTTGCTGTTTTGTGTCGTTTCTGTCTCACTTGTGTTTTTTTTTGCCCCACTTGTGTTGTCCATTTTTTTGTTGCTTAGAAACTTTTTTTGTCTAATTTGGTCTCTTGTGTTGTTTTGTGTCGTTTGTCTCATTTTTTGTAATTTTGTTTCTCATTTTCGTCATTTTGTGTCTCATTTTTGTAATATTTTGTCTTGTTTTTGATGCTTTTTGTCATTTTAAAATAAAATCCTCTATGGTTCAGTTCCAGATGACTAAATGTTGTGTTCCTTTGTAGACACTTTGTAATCTGGAAGTTATAATGTGGAAATGATAAACTGAGGCTGAATGTCAAAATTGAATTATTTTTCTTCAGAAATTTAAGGTTGTTTATAATGTTTTGTAAAAAGACAATTCCTTAAATATGAACATTTTCAGAATGTACTTTTTTTGCACTAAAACAAAGGAAACATTAGGAGTTGTGGTTATTTATAGGTTATTATGCTGTGGTTTTACTGGGCTGAATGTGGAACCTGAACTAAAATGAGTTTGACACCCCTGGTATAAACTGCAACCATGTGTAATTTAAAGGTTAAATGCTGAGATTAATTGGATTGTACCATCAAGGCAGGTGTTGGATGGTTTGCTGGTGAAACTGATTGTCTTATGGTTTATTTTCCCTGCAGATCTATATCTTCTATGGCACGAGATCCAATGCTGAGTTTGTCATCCACAACGGCTTCTTCTTCCAGGATAATGCCCACGACCGAGTTAAGATCAAGCTGGGTGTCAGTAAGAGCGAACGCCTCTACGCCATGAAAGCCGAAGTGCTGGCACGAGCTGGCATCCCAGCGTACGTTCGACCCCTGCCTTTCATTATTTTTATCTACACAGATAGTGCATGCTCTGTTCAGCTACGCCCCAAGAGTTCATATGAAGTCTTTAATGTGGGTTAAGGAGAGCTTCAGGCTTCCGATTAACTCCATGTACCTTTCATATGGCTGTGCGGGTCTTTTGTCTTCCAACAGTAGATATTTCAACCAATTAGACCCCCCTTTGGCATAATTGAAGACATAACATAAATGTTGCAGCAGGTCTCTTTTTTCCCCCTCCCACCCCACCAAGTATCAATTTACCATCCGCCCCAACACTTTCATCACCAAGAAGCTTAATCATTTTATCATTAGCCCCTTAATTTTATGCAACATTCTCTGTGCGGCATTTTTAATCAGACGGCTTTAATCTCTTATTGATGACAGTCTAAATCTCAACAGTGGAAATTAAGTGAAACAATCCCCGTTGTTGCCGGGGCGCTCTATTAAACTGACAGATATGCGCGTAGATCATTTTCAAAGGAAAGAGCAGCAGCTTCTGCGTCAGGCCTCGCTGACATGTGGGGCGGCTGCTATCAGACTCTTTTTACCACATGCAAATCACTCTGTACTGATACTGTAAGTGGAAATAATATGTAAACACACAGTGGAACGGTTAGTACGAACAGTGAATTTTCCTGAGCTGGATGATCTGTTGCTGTGGAGCGCTGGTCACAGGGATAATCTGATAGAAAGAGGAGGGAGGCAGCTGTAATAATGGCGACCCTGTGCTGCTGATCACATCGATCACTTTGTTGAAACAGGAAAATATCCCATACTTTCTGTCTCATATGAACATTATTGTTCAGAGACACATAAAAGTCAAGAATTTGATGTTATTGGATTTATTCATGTGTAAAATCTCAAAATTGTACATGTATTGTTTCATAATATCCAGACTGGAATAAATAGGTCCTCTGAGTTCAGTACGCCATAGAAAACTACGTAGTTAACCACCCAGTCTAATGTAGACCCTTTAAAGCTGATCTCTGTGTATAGGAATTACGTATTTGGAAGTATATTCCATGTAAATAATCACTCACTGCCTTAAAATGGCTTTGATTTACCCTTACTCTGTTGCGTCCTTCAGAATGCGTACCTTTAGGAAGTTCCCGTCTCTCTCTCTATCCTCTCCTGTGCTACTCAGTGCACCTTGAGCACACCAGCTCCCCTATGACTCTGCTCAAACACTCTGTACTACACTGTTGTGATATTGTTGAATTACTATAGTCAGTCAGCGTTTCAAATTCCACTTTTGCAAACTGACAGAAATGGTCCCTTCTAGTGAACACAAATCACCAAATGGACCTTCAGTTAATTCATCCGTCCATCAGGGTCATGGGGGGATGGAGTCTATCCCAGCTGACTGAGGGTGAAGGTTCACCTGGACAGGTAACAGCCTATCACAAGGCTACACATAGAGACAATCACACTCACATTCACACCTACGGACAATTTAGAATCACCAGTTAACCTCAGCATGTTTCTGGACTGTGGGAGGAAGCTGGAGAACCTGGAGAAAGTCCACACATGTACAGGAGAACATGGAGACTCCATGCAGAAAGATCACAGGAAGGCCTGGATGTGAACCGGGGATCTTCTTGCCGCAAGACAGTGCTAACCACCTTCAATTCAATTCAGTTTTATTTATATAGTGCAGATTCACAACATATGTCATAGTGTCATAGTGTTTAACATAGTGAAACCCAACAATCCACAGTTGCCTTTGCCTTTCCTTAAGAGAGACGGTAGGAAAGAACAAAAACATCCCTGGTATAGGGAGGGGGAAATAAACCTCAGGCAGGATCAGGCTCAGGGAAGGTGGTCATCTGCCCCGACCGGTTGGGTGATGTAGGGGGTGAGGGGGGTGGAGGATGGCAGGATAACAGGTGATGAGGCCAGCAGCTGCAGATCAGAGATGTGACATGTTGACAAGGTAAAGAAAACTTGATGTACACATAAATGTATAAAATAATATTCTTGAAAAATAATCAGTATTCTTCTGAAGACTGATTGGCAGCTTTTTCCATGAGTCCACAGTGAATAGTACTAATGGTGCAAATAGACCTGAGTTTGTTTTAAACAAAGCAAACAAGTTAAGTGTGAATTACATACTGTAGATACGGAATATAGTCTTAACTTTTTAGCCGTGGACTAAGTTACTTACTATAATAAACAAAGCACACAAGGAGACTTCCGCTTATTGGTGGGCACTGCCAGTGCTGGTTGAGTTTGATGCTTTACTAACCTTTGTCTGCTGCCTTCACCTTGCAAAGCTAATTATTAGGACTTTGACAGTAAAATGTGTCCCAACGCTGTCTTTGAACTCTGAACCTAAGTACACAGTGTAGACCATTCACAAGCTGCACCTGGTTGTTAAATTCCATCTGTTTTATGCTGTAAACACGGCTTTATTACTGAATTTGATGTTTGTTATTGTGATCGAGGCAGAACTGTTGAAGATAAGAATCACAAACCTTGTGCGCTGCCCCCTATTCTGTCCTGAACATGAAGTTGATGTTTTCATTTTGCTCTCAGGAAACCAGCGTTTGAGTGTATTTGAAACAGATGTTGAGCTATCATTTTAAGGCTTCTGTGCAGTTTTGTGTCAGACTGTGTGTTAATTATAAACTTGCTTCATCTCGATTCGTGGAGCTGTTTTTTGACCTATTGCTGTTGGCCCATATGCTTCTTGTATTTTTAGGTCCTGTATCTTTGCTCTGCACTGTAGTGAACCTCCAATATCAGCCCAACTCCTCGCCTTCCTGAGAGTCTTCTGCATGACAGAGGGTAAGACAGACAGACAGACACACCGACATTCACACACTAACTGTGAAATACAAGCAGCTCATTCCCTGGAATCTGCGAGCTACAAACCTGGTAGATCTCTAAAACGAAGCTCAGTCCTCGGAGACGGTCGTCGAGCGACTGCTTCCTCCGCCAGCGACGGAGAGGATGTGAAGGTGGAGGAGGAAGGCCTGTCCATTCCCAGGCTGGTTAATTGATCAAGGCAGGCCACCAGATGTGTGGAAGGAGCAATCCACTGTGG
Organism: Amphiprion ocellaris; assembly: GCF_022539595.1. NCBI lineage: Eukaryota > Metazoa > Chordata > Actinopteri > Pomacentridae > Amphiprion > Amphiprion ocellaris. The sequence continues at coordinate 23,281,257 of NC_072785.1, read as the reverse complement.
GGTTTGCAATATTCATCGGCGTGCATGCAGATAGGCAGCGGTGTCATAAATCCCCCGCCACACAAGGCCACATCCTCCTCTGTCACAGGACTCATCTTCAGGAGCCCGCTTGATATATTATTCACATTTTTGCTGCATGTTAATTTTTAAAACAGCTCCAATGCCTTTGGATGTGTGTGTGTGGGTATCATCTCTGTGTGTATGCGTGTCAACGTTTCTTAACAGATGTGACATGATGGAATAGTATACACACAAAACTAGGAGCTGCAGTTCTCCTCTTTCATCTTCCATTAAGCTGTGTTCAGGTCCTCAGATCAAAGAACAGGGTGAAGGAACCAAAGATCTCCTGCAACTTCTTCAGGAATGTAAACAGAGCTCTTTAAGATAATTACACCTGAACCGTGTTGGAAGGGCAGTCTGGTTTATCAGACATTTGATAAGAATCAGATTGAGAAACACTGATCACATATTAAAGGCATAAGATAGAATTACCACATCTGAATCAGAATCATATCTGATTATTGTATCTATTTAGGTCATCAATTTTTATCAGCAATGTTGATTTTTCTATGAACATGTGCTTTAAGATTACAGTCTGGATTCTTTGTAAGGCGCACCGATTCTGACTTTGTGCGGCCAAACCAGCGGTATCCTCCATTTCAGTCATGGGAAATGGAAAGTAGTTGTCTTCCCCTAAACCAGAGGAGTCAAACTCATCTTAGTCCAGGTTCCACATTCAGACCAGTCTGATCTCCAGTGGACCGGAACAGTAAAACCACAGCATAATAACCTATAAATAACCACAACTCCAAATGTTTCCTTTGTTTTAGTGCAAAACAGTACATTCTGAAAATGTTCGCATTTATGGAATTATCTTTTTACTAAACATCATTAACAACCTGAAATTTCTGAAGAAAAAGAAATTCAATTTAGGCAATATTACACTTCAGTTTATCATTTCCACATTACAACTTCCAGATCACAGAGTGTCTACAAAGGAACACAACATTTAGTCACAGCTATCTGGATATAGCATTTTACTTTATGGTCAAAATGATAAAAAAATCAGACCAAAAAAAACCACCAAAAAACAATACAAAGTATTACAAAAACGAGACAGAACAACAAAAAATGAGACAAACGACACGATACAAAACAAAAAAGAGACGAAAAAGTTACAAAGTGACAAACAATGGACAAATGACACAAACGAGACAAAAAATGACAAAAGCGAAAAACCAAGCAACAAAAAAACAACACAAGTGAGACAAAATTACAAAAACATGAGACAAATGAGAGACAAAAAAGGCAAAAACAAAAACAGTAGACAATATTACAAAAATGAGACAAAACGACAAAATAACAATAAACAATCTAGTATTTTACTTTATGATCAAAACAACTTGTCACAGTCTAGAAATTACTTTAAATTTATAGTTTTACTAATATATAATCTTCAGTTAATGTCTTCTCTAATTTTTACACTTTACAAAGTCATCCAATGGGCCAGATTGGACCCTCTGGTGGGCCGATTTTGGCACACTGGCCACATGTTTGACACCCCTGAGCTAGAGTCAGATGTATTGCAAACCTGTTGCTTTTCAGAATCAACTTTTATTTTTCCGTTTTTAAAAAAAAAAAAAAAATTTTTACTAATGGTCCTAGAAATATTAACATCTAGCTTCATTTCAGAGGAGCTGAAGGACTACCTTCTTGGAGATCGTGTCATCAATAAGATCTTCACGCTGGGAAACAGCGAGTTCCCTGTCAGCTGGGACAACGAGATCAAGTTGTGGACTTTCCTGGAGACTCGAGCTGCTCTGCTGCTCAAGACCTACAAGACCACCTCAGAGGTCAGTCAGCTGGCGTTTAATTCACGTTAGAAGTTATCATCTGAGGTGTTTGACTCTAGAATTTAAGGGTGCTCTACACTAACAGGGTCGGTAAAGGAAAAAATGTTTATGGCCCTTAAGAATGGCCACCAGGGCAGGCATGATTAATGGATTGTTGACGCTACAGGTTTTGTAAAAAACGAGAAAAAAAAGAAAAAGAGCTTTGGGACAGTTTGAAGATCTTGCAGGCAAAATCAAATGTTTGAAGTAATGAGTTTATCCTTCCTTTAAAAACCTTAAACCCTGTTTTTCCTCTCCTCCTGCCTGCTCTCTTCCAGGAGGACCAGTCCATGCTGGAAAAACCCGATTTATCTCTTCACTCCCGCTTGGCTATTCAGCTCCGCCTGGCTGAGAAGCAGATCCTGGAGAAGGCATCAGCCAGCGGTCGGGCCAAACGTCTGCACTTCCAGAAGAAACAGGAGGAAGGTGCTCTGCTGCCGCGCTATGAGGAAAGCGATATTGCTTTGCTTGAAAACACTGATTCGGATGCAAAGCTACCTATTATCTTGCGCAAGCTGGAGGAGGTGGAGGAAGGCCAGGAGATCCCGATGGAGGAGCACAGTCCCTTCCTGAACGGGGAGAAGGCGTTATATGGGATGAGTATGGAGGCCAATGGAGAGAAAGTGCAGGAGGAGACTCAGAAAGTCAGCCAAGATGTTGATTCAGCTTTGGCCTCCATTGGAATTTCAAACCAGCACGGCCAAAGGGAAGTGGGTAACCTAAGTGCCAGTCGAACTGAAGATAATCCCAAAGAGAACAGTGAATAAATATATTCCACTTACTGCCACAACCCATGCTATTTATTTATTTTTGTGTCTCTTAAACGACTCAGAAATATAGAAGCTGAAAAAAATTGATTGAAAGTCAGAACTGTTTCGAGTGTACATTCATCCAGCGTGGCTTTTTTTAGTTGTCCGCTGCTGGACTGTCTCTTGGCCTTCTGTGCAGAAAAGGTTTTGGTTTAAATTAGCTTTTGGTTAAGTTTGAAATGTAGGAAACTGTTTGAGGCCTACTGCATGAGAAGAAAAGAAGAGGGACACCACAGAAAGAACGGGTTCCAGCAAAAAGTTAGAGAAGAAAAAAAAACAGCTAAAGTGAGTTAGATGAAAATTATTTCCACAAAGCCAAACTCTCACTTGATTGTGTGAATTAGTTGGTTTATTACTGCAGTTTGTCTCCATCTGTGTCTGGTATGTTTTGAGTTGACAATCGTATTCTGTGGTGCATCGTGGGGTGTGCTGCTGAGTAAAGACCATCACTGCCCTCTAAGAAACCATTTTAAGGTTAAAAAAGGACTGAAGGACACAAAGTTTTCTGTTTTCAGTCGATGTCAGCTGTTATCACTCTATAGGACAGGCTTAAATGGAAGATGGTTTTGCTTTCTCAATGAAAAATAATTGTGTTTTAATTCTCTTTATGAATGTACTGTGTAGTTTAAACTGCAGTGATTTTCCATGGAGGTTAGTGAAGGGATGATCGCTGCTGTTGCCCCTGATAAAGCCATAAACACCACTGAGAGGCAGAAAGGTGTGTGCTTCGTGTTGGAAACTTTCTGTTCGACTGCCTTAAAATGAGGCAACTGCATCACGACACTTTGTGTACTAAACAAGACGACAGTATCCGTGGATTTTATCCTCTGGTTGGTGTTAACTGGAGGGGTGACCCCAATAACACTCTGGGCTCTGACTGAAAACCTGACAGCCACGGCATCCTGGAGGAAATAATGTGGAACTTTGGCCATATATGTTATCACTTCCAACATTTTATCAGATGTCAGGAAGTGACAGGTTGCACGTTACTCATTATTGTCAGCTAGTTTTTGAACTTAGAAATAATGGTATAAATGGAGTACTATCTAAGATTTTACGTGGCTTTGTGGGTTTAAATGAGTTCAGTTCAGATAAATCTATATAAGCTGGTAATGAAATTATACTGTCTGTTGGGTAATATGTAACATGACATGGCTGTACAGCAGTACCAAAGATAGAGGACTTCTAGAAACATCTCCATTCCATAGGTTGCTCTGGCAGGTTTGTCTTTTATTTGAAAATTTTTTCTTCAGTTCATCTCATAGTTGCAATTCTAATTTAAAGGATTTCAAAAATGTTCATGTTAAAACAAAGATCAGCCAACAGATATGTAAAAATCTGTCAGCACTGTTCTGGAAATTCAGGCCCTGGTGGGAAAACAAAGAACAGCTTTAATGTGTTGCTGTACAGATACGATAGCATGAGCAGTAGTTTAAGCTCAAAGCAGCAGCTACAGATGTGAATAAAAGTTTACATCCACCAGTGAAGGCCGTGCCGATGACAGTCTTGAGTGTCCAGTGACTCCTACTTTAATGTTCTATGATGACTTACTCATTGTAGTGCTTGTTCCTGAGTCTACTGATGGTCCCTGTTTAAATTGGCTCAGAGGAGTCAGCAGCTGTAGTCGACTGTAATTAGAAAGTTAAACAGCCACAGCACTACCACCAGTGCTATGTGTTAGTGCTATTACACCAATGTGATTAACAGCTCGCTACGTCGCCAAAACTGATAATTCAAGTTGCTGTTTGTATATTTTTGTCATATTTCCAGAAGATCTATAATAAATCTATGAAAGAACCAAAATGCATGATTGTTTTTTTTTGTGACAGAGATTCATGTGTTTCACTGATTCCATGAGAGAAAATTAGGGATTCATTGGAAACTCAAGACTGTTGAGATACACAAGGTCTTTCCCAGTGTATGTAAACTCTGGATTATCTTCTAGAGAACCTCTGTAGACCTCTATTTAAATCACGTATCTGCTGATTCTGGTTTGGAGAAAATCAGTGCGATCAAAGAATCCAGACATAAAAACACTGCTGATTCCTTCTAGCTGAGCTCTTTTTTTAATCACTGACTGCAGTAAAGTTGGATCTAAAAGGTGAAACTGCTTTCCTGCATGACCAGTAAACATTTTCCTGATGAGTTTATGTCTCAGTCGCGGATTTCCAGACTGTTTGAATACAGAATGGTGTTCATTTAGTAAATCATGGTTGCATTTAGAAGAAGACAGACAATAAAGCAGACTGTGTTTTAGGTTGGAGCTACCATATCGCCATAAGTCATGTCCTCAGCTTGGCAACAGCCAAATTCCATACTTAAAGCTTCATAATATTTTTCATAATAATAACATTATGAATAATAATTCACAATGTTTGAAAACCAATGGGTGACTCCACCTTTGCTGTGCCAGTCTTTTCTATACAGTCTATGTTTTACATCCAGTAAATTCAGCTGTGTGAAGCCCTTAGTACTGAATAATGTAATCACTTTTAATGTAGATTTCTATAACCCAGTTTGAAATACTGGAATGAAATGTGTCACTGATGCTCACAAACTGAAGTTTCTGTAAAAGTGGTTCCAGTTGTGAACCTTTAAAGCAGTAAACTGATAGCTGAATCCTCTAATCAGACATGAAGTTAGAATTTACTCACATATGTTCTGCTAGATGGACCTCCTGCTTTCAAAAATCCATTCTTCACAATTAGCTTTGTTGTTGTCTATTTGCATTTTCACATCTGGCAAATACAAACCTGTGAAAGTAGCTTCTTACTGTAAACAGTTATCATCTGAAATAGTCATTTTATGTGCTTTGTTGACTGAAAGGGAATGAGTAAACCTGGCAGGTTTAGCATACAGTAGATGTTTTAATGTGAAGTAGAACGATCATCCAACAGATCCTTTAAGGAACAGCTCTTCAGACTGTGATTGGTCAGCCAGTGGTAGGAAGTCATTGTTGCCTGAAACAAATAATAGAAATGTCATTTTAAGACTTTAGCATTCAGATTTGTTGTCTGGATCTCGTGCTAGGATCAGTTTTGTGGCCAATTTATGATGAACTGTAGAATTCCCTTATTGATTTATGGGCATTAATTTTCTATTGATTGGTTTCTATTTTATAGTCAGAGAACCGACTAGTTGTCTCAGCAGCAGTTTGGTTTTAGAGGCAGGTACGTGTTGAAACTAGCCTAGCCTAGCCTGGTTTTAGGCTAAGAATTGGTCATCACTTCCCAGTTCCAGCTCTGTTCTCTAGGAGACATTTATATAGATTCTTTCATCTAATCCACGATAGGAGAGTGAAATTTCTCAAAAGCTACATCTTGACATATTGCAGTTCTGCTAAAAGGGGTTCTAGAGGTCGTTAACAACATGAAATATCATCTTTCAACTGTCCAGGTTTCCTGTACGTGGATGTTTGTGCTCAGACTGAGATGTCTGATGAATAACAGCACCGTATTTAACTTCCTTAGAAACAAGAATAAGTGCTGTGACTGTCAGTGAACCTGTCTTTAGCTTGGCCATTTATAAATGTACCATTTAAAATGTGAGTTGGGGTCACTCCTCGTTAACCCACAGAGTTCTGGAGAGTTCTGTGTTGCTAACGGAGACCTGCTGGTGGTGTGAAGGTGGTGAACTCATGCTGCCGTCACATTCCTCTTTCAGTGGTTAAAACCCTCGTGTCCCGCTGAAGTCGGACGCCGTCTAGCACTTTGTACCGCTCCATGTTCTTGTTCTGAATCCTGTTTCACGTGTCTTCTGTGGCTCGAGCACTTTTCCATCACAAATCTGTATTTTTATGCAACTGTTTACCTTTTACCAACCTTAATGGTGACATCCAATCTGTGTGCTGCTTTTCTAAAGACCTCTGTATCGTGTGTGTGTGTGTGTGTGTGTGTGTGTGTGTGTGTGTGTGTGTGAGCTCTAAGCTTTAACCAGACCCAACAAGTCCTGGATGGAAACGTTTTTCTCCAGCTGAACCAGACTCACTGTGCAGCTGAAGGAATCTTGTCCTGAGACTGTCAGCGTCCACCAACCACAGATTAAACTTCACTCATTTCTCAGCTCGTGTGTGACATGTTGTCCTTAAAGCCTCTATCTTTGGCAGGAGCCATCTCCTCCTCCAGAGACATGAGGTCGCATCCATCCATCCATTGTTCCTGTTGAGGGGGAAAAGGGTTTATTGGGTGTATATTCCTTTTTCTTGCCCCCTGGCCCTATGAGGAATTTATAAAAGAAACATTATCTTGAATCATTTAATTCGGGGCAATTAAAATTTGAAATACTGCATTTATAATTCATGGCTCTCTAAGATAAAACCCCTTTAATCCTTGAATATATTATTATAATGGGCACTGGGATGGGCAGCAGAGAGCCAGGATGTCCAGTATTGTTAGTCTTCGCTGTGTCAGTGCTCCTAACTAATCCTACCCTATGAATTATAAACTGCATCCATATTAATATGGAATGACAGCTGGGCCTGGCTCGGTGTGGGACAACACCATTGTCATGCAAGTGTTTACAGGTATCACGTTGGGGGGGTTAAGTCACTGCATTAACATTTCAGGTGAGCGAGGACGGAAAATGATAGACAGATAAAGACTGCAGCCTGTTTTCTACTCACTGACCTCAGCAGAAATGCTGGTTTAACAGAACGTTAAGGACAATGTCTGTTTTCTTTTAGGATATAAAGTTTGAATCAATATAATGAGTACACAAAAAGCTGAAGGCTAATCAAACAATAATGGATGGTAACTTTATTATTACAACACTAAATGTAAAATCTTCAATAAAGGTCACCTGTGTCCTGGGGAATCTTATCTAATGTATGTTGTTCTTACTGTAGTTTCTCTTACAGCAGGGGCATCAAACTCATCTTAGTCCAGGTTCCACATTCATCCCAGTTTGATCTCCAGTGGACCGGACCAGTAAAATCACAGCATAATAACCCATAAATAACCACAACTCATGATGGTTCCTTTGTTTAAGTGCAAGAAAGTACATTCTGAAAATATTCACATTTTTTTAACAATCTTTTTACAAAACTTTATGAAGAAATGGAAATTTCTTAAGAAAAATTAATTCCAACAGCATTATGCCTCAGTATATCATTTACACATTACAACTTCCAGATCACAGTTTATCTACAAAAAAGCACAAAACATTTAGTCACAGCTATCTGGAACTGAATGACAAAGTATTTTACAAAAAACAACAAAAACAAGACAAAATATTACAAAAATGAAACACAAAATGACAAAAAATGGGACAAACAACCCAAAACTAAACAAAAAAGAGACAAAAAAATTTGACACAAAAGTTACAAAGCGACAAATAAAATGGAAAAACAACACAAACGAGACAAAGAATTACACAAAAGAGACAAAAATGACAAAAGCGAGAAAAAAAGGACAAATAAAGCAAAACGCAAAATGACAAAAATAAGACAAAAAAAACACAAGCAAGGCAAAAAATCCACAAAATGACAAAAGTGAGAAACAAAATGATAAAAACGTGAGACAGTCAGACAAAAAAAGACAAAATATTACAAAAATTAGGAAAAAAAGGCAAAATAACAATGAACAATCTAGTATTTTACTTCATGATCAACGACTTGTCATGCTCTAGAATTTATTTTAAATTTATAGTTTTACAATCTGCAGTTAATGTCTTCTCTGGAGTTTTTACACATTGAGGACCGGACTGGACCCTCTGGAGGACCGCTTTTGGCCCGCGGGTCGCATGTTTGACTCCCCTGTCCTACAGTATAGAACCTCATTCAAGCCACTGTTAGAAAAGCAGTCTGATATTTTGAGATTAATGTCAGAATCATGAGAAAGTCATGGTAGAAGCTCTGTAAGTTTAACATAATAATGATAAAAATGAGATGAAAGAGTAATTTGTTTTGGAGTAAAAAGTTTGAATTTTACAAGAAAAACTCCAAATATTTGAGGGAAACTAATATTTTGTAATGAAGTCGTAATATAACAATAAAAAGCAAGACTGATGAGAAGGTTTTGAGACTAAAGCTGCAGTTTGATTCAGTTCATAGTTGGAATAAAATCGCAACGTTGTGAATATTCTGCTCTGAGAACAGCTGTTCTGATGGTATAATGAGTGGATCTGAAACCTCGGCTCCATCACAGCCTTGTCATTGTAATTAATCTCTATTAAATGGTCACACCTCTGCATTCTCTGGCATATGGTTTTATTCTGTTCATTTATCTTCATCTGATTCTAGTGAAGTCAGGAACTCCAGGTTGGTTTATAATCATTAGCTCAGAAATACTGTACAGGAACTGACAAACCTGAAATAACAACACATCATTTTCACTTCCGTCCTCTGGATGTCAAGGTTCATCCTCAGCAGATGATGACTTCAACTAATTGGCTTCCTGAAAACTTTAGATTTTGTGCTTTCTGTGTTTTTTCTGACTCCTTTACTCCCTCGTTCCCATTTTATTATTTCATTTGTTCGCTATTAGTTTTAAACAGCCTCCTTCGTCAAACACATTTATTTACAATTTCTCTTATCTGGACTTTCATTAGGAAAATGTTTTTTCTACGCAGAGATCTTGAATAAGGAGTGACTAGAAATCCACAATCAGTCACGTTTCACGACTAGGAAGGTCTGAATGTCAAAACAGTATCTGAAGGATTTTTATGTGAATGACCGAAGGACCAAACCACATAACATATACACACGTGGACAAAATTGTTGGTACCCCTCGGTTAATGAAAGAAAAACCCACAATGGTCACAGAAATAATTTGAATCTGACAACAGTAATAATAAATAAAAATTCTATGAAAATTAACCAATGAAAATCAGACATTACTTTTGAACCATGGTTCAACAGAATTATTTTAAAAAATAAACTCATGAAACAGACCTGGACAAAAATGATGGTGCCCTTAACTTAATATTTTGTTGCACAACCTTTTGAGGCAATCACTGCAATCAAACCATTTCTGTAACTGTCAGTGAGACTTCTGCACCTCTCAGCAGGTATTCTGGTCCACTCCTCATCAGCAGACTGCTCCAGTTGTCTCAGGTTTGAAGGGTTCCTTCTCCAGATGCCATGTTTCAGCTCCTTCCACAGATGTTCAATAGGATTTAGATCAGGGCTCATAGAAGGCCACTTCAGAATAGTCCAATGTTTTCCTCTTAGCCATTCTTGGCTGTTTTCAGCTGTGTGTTTTGGCTCATTATCCTGTTGCAAGACCCATGACCTGTGACTGAGACCAAGCTTTCTGACACTGGGCAGCACATTTCTCTCTAGAATACCTTGATAGTCATGAGATTTCATTGTACCTGCACAGATTCAAGACACCCTGTACCAGATGCAGCAAAGCAGCCCCAGAACACAACAGAACCTCCTCCATGTTTCACAGTAGGGACACTGTTCTTTTCTTGATGTGCTTCATTTTTGCGTCTGTGAACATAGAGCTGATGTGTCTTGCCAAAAAGTTCCAGTTTTGTCTGGTCTGTCCATAGAACATTCTCCCATAAACACACTCCTAAACCTTGTGGACAGCCTTCCCAGAAGAGTTGAAGCTGTTCTAGCTACAAAGGGTGGACAGACGTCATATTGAACCCTATGGATTAGGAATGAGATGTCACTTACATTCATATGCGAGTCAAGGCAGGTGAGCCAATACTTTTGGCAATATAGCGTATGTCTAATAGAAGTTTTCTTGAGGTTGATTTTCTTTCAGAGAAACCAGTTTGTCCCTCCTCTGAATACAGAACATTCAGAGCTGCATCCATCGAGGAAATGAAATTACAGGAACAATCAGCTATTTGGCATTAATTTGGGCTTATAAAGGGACTGAAGCAGTATTTCAGTTTCCTTTCCAGTTCAGTAATTTAACTTTTAGAGCCCATGAACCAGACTGAGGACTTGTTTTAAACCCTGAGGTAGGAGGTCGTGGCAACAGGAGAATCAAACTCACAAATGTTTTCCCACAGAGCTCTGTGAGAATTTTATCAGTGTCTTTAAATGTCCCGGCCAGTGAGCATGCTCCTAACGGTAACCACACTACTGTAGTAGCCGTTTTATTCACGTCTTGTGGTTTAACACTCTGCATCTGTGCAACAGGCCCAGCTGTCCACAAATAGAAGGTGTTAGCATGAAGCTTAACACAGCAGCATGTTTGTTTCAGAAGGTCTCTGTGGTTGGAGCCTCTGTGGACCAACTGTACTTTCACAGAGGAGACCGTCACTACAGCTTAATATAACCCCTGGACCTTTCACTGGCCGGAGATGTCAGGAAGTTTAGTCCTTTGATCATATTTAGCCTTTCAGTTGACAGGTACCTGGCCTATTCTCACACATCTACATTTATCTCACTAATGTTCTCACGCTTTCTTTTAAAAACGAGTCTAAACTGTGAAAAAAATGCTCGGCTCACTGGACTTGACCCAAAGAATGTTCAGCGATACGTAACAACCACATAAATAAGCATGTCGCTTTGACTTGTGTGCAGAAACGTCCCGGACCTCCCCGTCCTTCCAGAACATGACCGACTGCGACTCAACGCTGCTCATAATGGAGGTGGCATTTATTATTGAGCAGGTGAGTGGATTGAAGAGGAGTAGAGGAGTCTCCGGCCTGGCGTGAGAGGCTCAAGAAATGAAGACACATAAGACAAGTGGCAGGAAGAGACAGAACAAATGAAGAGAGAGAAGGAAGAGAGAGAAGGAAGAGAGAGGGGAGGAGGAGGAACAAGACTTCCACGTTCATGAAGTGAGCGCCTGTATCCGGCAGAATGACGTTCACAGAGGAAAGTATGAGCTGGAGAAGACAAAGAGCTGCACTGGTGATGATTAACACCATTAATTGTGATGATGATATGCAATGAGGGGAGATACAGTATGAAACAACAGAGTACACCCTGTTCGATACCAATTAAATGTCAAACATCTTCCACTGACTGCAGCTCTTCTAGGTTTTTGCTCACATGTCAAATTAAAAACTAACTTGTTTGGTGTTTCGGAGGACCTTTGCTGCAGCTCTGATTACAGGTTCGATGTCCTGCACTACTACAGAGGAGGATTCCTTCCTCAGGACAGATGGACCTGAAACAGTTGATGCTTGTACAGAACTTACAACAGGTTTTATACAAAACAAGCATATTACAAACAATTTGTGCAGTTATGTTAGCACCCTCTGGAGGGCTGGTTTTGGCCTGTGGGCCTCATGTTGGACACCCTGTCATACAAGGACTGAGCAGCCTTGGAGGAGTACTGCTGGCTTTTCTTGTGTTTGTATGTATTTATATTCATCTCAGTCCATGTGGGGTGGAGTACAGTAAACTACATCCTGACAGTGAGGAACCCTGATCACATGGAGATGAGGGAGAAATGAGAGATAAAGCAGAGATGGAGGGATGAAGGTAACTGAAAGAAGAAGAAGAGAAGGAAGATAAACACGGATACTAATGACATGCTGTGTGTGAAAGCATGCACAGGTTTGGACACACACACACACACACACACACACGCACGCATGCACACACACACAGTGATTTTAAATGCACTATAACGGCCTGGTCTTTCTAACTGCTGTCTTTTCTACTCTCCTCACCTCTTCTTCTTTCTTCTTCTGTCCTTTTCTAATCTGATCCAGAAACACAGAAAGTCTGGTTGAAGAAAACCAGCGTTGTTGATCTGTCTCCATCTCTTTCTTTCTTTCTTTCTTTCTGTTTCTCCGCTGATGGAGAAGGAACATCACTCTCTATTCTCCAGGTCAGAGAGGGAACAATTAAGTGTGGAGGGCGCTGGGAGTGGTTGACAGGTGATGAATGGCCGGGCCGGCTGCAGCTGACAATATGCAGACAAGCCGGATCATTTGCAAATGGATGCGGGGACACGGAGGATGGGGGTGGGACGGAGGCGAGGAGAGTCAGGGGCAGGAGGAGGGGAGCTGCTGGGGGAGGAGGGTTAACCCTTCCAGCATCATTTCTCACCAATGAGAGGAGGGAGGAGGTGGAGGAGAAGCAGCCACCTGCCCGGCAGAGAGGCTCATTTGTTAGAGCTGATGGAGGCTTCCAGACAGCGAGCTGCCCTGGGGAATACGCCGCAGGCCGACTAGCGTGGAGCATCAGCACATCACCGTGTTGACCAACAGCCTGCTACACAACTCACTGTGACGAGGTCAGAGTCCCGATTCAGCTCAGCTCATTAGAACACCATCCTTCAGTACTGTTCTTAAAGCAAACTTCTTTGTTTTGTCCTGACCAGGTGGAGTTTGAAGCCAGTCAGAAGAAGCTGCTGTAGTTCCTCCCAGGAATATCATGTTCTACAGAAGACCAGCTTCACAGAACAGCTGATGAGTTTATTGCTGCTCAGTGAGCAGAAAAAGAGGAGAAAAAAGTCCTCCTGATGCCGGGATCTGGTGGACATGTTGATGTCATAGCAGGAAGGTACGGTGGCTCTGAGGTGACAATAAAACCACGACAACAAAACAGAAAACTCCAAAGTTCTTCCCTCACATGATATTTAAAGAATAAGATTTATTAGGATGAAGACACTGAGGTCCTGAGCGTTTAGTCCTTCCGTTCATCATAATCCATCAGTAATGACACACGTCTCCAGGCTGCTGCTGGCTGATGAAATAACTGCCCGTTATCCATCAGACTGTAGGGTGTTAAGGGACTACATTTACATGGACATGTGCACATATTCAGTCAGTATTTGGCTGCGATTATGTTCCTATCAGACCTAGAAGAGCTGGTTAGATACTAAAAACAAAGAGAAAGCCTCTGCACCATTTCCCCGTCTAACGGTGTTTAGACATTTTGCTCTCAGCGTTTTGTCAGCTGGCCTGGTGTTGAGAAATCTTCTGATTGAAATTCACTTTGTTTTTGCTTTTGCATGCCTTGTTTTGGCGTTTCACAGTGGATCAGTGGTTAGCTCTGTCGCCTCACAGCTAGAAGATCCCGGTTCATGTCCCAACCTTCCTGGGATCTTTCTGCATGGAGTCTCCATGTTCTCATGTACATGTGTGGGTTTTCTCCAGGTTCTCCAGCTTCCTCCCACAGTCCAGAAACATGCTGAGGTTCATTGGTGATTCTAAGTTGTCCGTAGGTGTGAATGTGAGTGTGATTGTTTGTCTCTATGTGTAGCCCTGTGATAGACTGTTACCTGTCCAGGTGAACATGTGATAGACTGTTACCTGTCCAGGTGTCCCCTGCCTTCACCCTCAGTCAGCTGGGATAGACTCCAGCCCCCTATGACCTTAATGAGGACTAAACAGTGTATAGAAGTTTTATTAATATAATAATAATAATAATAATAATAATAATAATAATAATAATAATAATAATAATAATAATAATAATAATAACAATAATAATAACAATAATAATAATAATAATAATAATAATAATAATAATAATAATAATAATAGTAATAATAATAATAATAATAATAATAATAATAATAATAATAATAATAATAATAATAATAATAATAATAATAATAATAATAATAATAATAAAAAACAAGGAGACGATGAGTATGCGATTTTCGTCGCACTTTTCATGATAGTTTCCCAGGCTGGTGGATTTTTACAGGTCTGGTGCAGCTTTAATTCTTAGAACCTAAAGCCATTCCTGTGTGTTTTATACTCATTTTTTATTTCTACATGAAGTCCTGCACCTCTATGCAAACAGCACAACCACGGTTAGAAAAAGAGATAACTCATTCATATCACAAAAACAGAAAAAAAGAACTTTGAATCAACAATTTTCCAACAGTTTTGTCTCCTGTCTGCAAAATCTGCAGTTCAGCCAAAATGTCACCATCATTCAGGATCAAGCCAAAGACCACAGACTTTATTTATTCATATATTTATTTTACAGATTCTGGTTAGACAAGCAAGTAGCTTTGGTGATTTTTTTTAAAAAGCTAACATGTCTGTCTAAACATGGTGGTGGTTCTGATGTTCAGAAGGTTGAAAAATAAAGACACGAGTGAAAATAAACTCCCGGTAAACCAACCAGTGATGTTCAGTTTATCTGCCTCAGTCCTCTTCAGCTGTCATGACTTCCTCCATCTCTCTCCTCCTGTTAGCTCATTCACCTCCTTCCTTCTCTCCCTTCCCTCTCACACACACACAGATTTCCTAATTGACCTGAGGTGTGGACAGAAGCACTATTTAGTCACCTGACATGTAGATCAATCACTTACCTGATCCCTAATACCCTTAACAAGGAGTGTCTGCACTGGAGGACATCCGAGTCACTCACACACGATCTGGTGTCCTTGTTCTGCAGAAGCACCCCCCTTACCATATTCTGTGTGTGTGTGTGTGTGTGTGTGTGTGTGTGTGTGTGTGTGTGTGTGTGTGTGTGTGTGTGTGTGTGTGTGTGGCATTAAATCCATTGACAGATGAAGTGAATAACATTGATCATTGTGTTCTAATGCTATGTTCTGCTGGGGAACCGTGGCTCCTGGCATCCATGTGGATCCTACTCTGACACACCACCAACCTAAACATTGTTGCAGACCAAACACAATCCCATAAATCCTACATTTCAAAGACAAAACAGCTTCACAGACATTTAAAGGCATCTCCCTAGAAAGTCCTGAAGTCTGGTTTATATTTTATGAACTGAAATTAGCCTCTTCAGAATGAAAACCCTTTCCCCATCAGACCTGATATCTCTATGCCAGACCTGGGCATCCTATGGCCCGCGGGCCACATCCGGCCCGCCGGATGACCCTGACTGGCCCGTATGAAGTCACTGGAAAATATTAAAAGTCAGTGCAAATATATTTCATCACAATACATGCAAACAATACGCCTGCACTGCTTTTATTTTGAAAGATCTGCTAAGTTAACGTTTTTTCGCGCGAGCTTTCCATAGTTAAGCATAAGGTGATTGGTTTGTTGGTCAGCTTCAGCCCGGGAAGATGTCAGCTAACGACAAAAAAGAAAGATTGATTCCGAATGCACGGACTTCCAAGTATTTCTTCACTGAAGTCAGAGGTAAAGCTGTGGGCTAGTTTGTGGCGAACAGGTCGCGGTGCTCAAGGATTATAATCGACATTACGAGACCAAACATGCGGAGAAGCACAAACGTTTGACTGATGCAGAGCGGGGAGGATATCTGAAGGTTTGCTAGCTAAACTGCTAAAGCAGCAATGACTTTTTACCAAAGCTCACACATAAAGGGATGTCAGTAAGCCATTCTCTGTTGGAGAGTTTATAAAAGAATGTCTGGTGGACTCAGCAGCGCTTATATGTCCGGAGAAGAAAGGAGCGTTCGTTAATGTGACCCTTTCCAGGCGAACCGTAACGAGGCGGGTGGAGAGCAGCGCCGAAAATCTGGAGCTTCAGCTGCACAACAAAGTGGACGATTTTGACGTTTTCTCCTCGGCTCTGGACGAGAGCCGTGATGTCCGTGACACAGCCCAGTTACTCATCTTTGTACGTGGACTAACAAAAACCTTTGAGATGACGGAGGAGCTGGCAGCTGTGCAGCCAATGAAGGGAACCACGACGGTGAGTGATTTGTTCACTGAGGTAAATACACGCATGAACAAGCTGGGACTAAAATGGGAGAATTTGGTTGGTGTTACAACTGATGGCTGTCCAAATTTGACAGGGAAAAATATTGGACTTTTGAAGCGGATGCAAGATAAAGTGACTGAAATAAACCCAGAACAGAAACTGATATTTTTGCATTGTATTATACATCAGGAGGTGTAAGTCAGTGCTAAAAATCAACCACGTGACTGATGTTGAAACTAAAGTAGTTAACTTCATCAGGGCAAGAGCATTGAATTACAGTTTGTTGTCTTTGTGGAGGAGATGATAGTGAACATGGTAACCTTGGTTACCAGACAGCTGTCAGATGGATCAGCCTGGACAAGGTGCTTAAACGAGTTTGGGATCTGAGAGCAGAGATTCAAGAGTTGGGCATTGTACATCACTGTATTGTGTAATTTACTGTTTTTATTGAGATACATATTGTGCAGAGCTTTTAAGTGTACTGGTCCGGCCCTTAACAACCATCAAAGTTTCTCATATGGCCCCATATGAAAATTAATTGCCCACCCTTGTTCTATGCAGACTCATGTATATACACGTCCCATCATGGATATCAATGTGACCATTGATACCTGTTACCCTACAATTCTACAGTTTATAACCAAAAAGAGACAATTACCTGAAAGAGACAAAACAAAATGCAAAAAGAGACTGAAAATAACCTAAATGAGACCAAAAATGTGCAAAAACAGACTCAAAATGACAAAATAAGACAAAAATTACCAAAAGAGACTGAAAGTAATCAAAAGGAAACAAAAAACTACCTAAAAGAGACTAAAAATAACCAAAAAGAGACCAAAATGACCAGAAAGAGACTGAAAATTGCCGGAAAGAGACCAAAAATTACATGAAAGACACTAAAAATAACCAAGAAGAGACAAAAAATGAACAAAAACAGACCAAAAAATTACAAAAAAGAGACAAAAAATTACCAATTAAAACATTAAAAATAACCAGAGACAAAAAATTACCAAAAAGAGACTAAAAATAAACAAAATGAGACAAAAATTACAAAGAAGAGACAAGAAATAACCAGTGACAAAAAAATACCAACAAGAGACAAAAAAATAACCAAAAACAGACAAAAAACACCAAAAAGAGACACAAAAAATACCAAAAACAGACAAAAAATACCAAAAAGAGACTGAAAATGACCAAAAAGAGACATAGAACAAGTTCAAATGTCATAGGACTGTGGAGTCTACAGGCAGTGCAGTCAGTCATACAGGTGCTTTGTCAGTCTACTGTAGCTGTGAATGGAAGCATAAATACACACACACACACACACACACACACACACACACACACACACACACACACACACAGCCAACGACTCATCTTGGCAGTCACAAGATGATCCAAGTAAAACATTCACCAAACTGTGAGCCTCTTCAGTACAGATCATGCTGACCCAGAACAACATTAAGATTCATCTGATTGGGCCATGAGATGACTTGGTGAGAATCAAACATTTTGTGAGAACATCCTGTGGAATGATGAGTGGAAACCATGTGACTGACTTCTTCTCTCTGACAGAACTTGTTGAAGGAGAATGTTTGGTCCTCACTCTGAACTGATGCTCAAATACAACTAGTTTGTAAAGCAGGGCCATGATCCAAGCATCAGTTCACTTCTGGATGGAACAAAATACATAAACTGAAAGTTCTGGAGTCTCGGTCTGGACCTGGACCTTGTTTAAAAGCTGCAGTGAGATCTGAAAAGAGCCGTTCATCTCTGCTAACCTGACAGTGTAGCTGCACTGAAGCAGGTCTGCAGGCAGGAGTGGACCAAAGTTCTACCACCGAGTCAGACACCGAGCTCCAGTTATCACAACTTTAATAGAGGCAGTTATCATTTCTAACTCATATTTAGTGTTTACTTAGGTTTGTTTTATGTTAAATTTAGTTGGATGATCTGACGCTGTTTATTGTAAGATAAACATAAAAAAGATAAATCCTGAGGGAGACAAATACTTTTTTGTCAGTTTTGTAAAAATGCACAATCGGGAGTTTTCTATTTCTGTAAATTTACTGTAACTGCAACAATTAACAATCTTTGGTTTCATTATCACTAATACAGAGTTATAAAAACTTTTGAAATGAAACTTTATCTTGTCAAATTCAGAGATTAAAATAAAACTTCATTAAGTTAAAAGCCAGAAAACTGCTTCTCTCCTGTTGACTTACAAGCATGTTGATCTTCAATCCTGAATCTAGTCAGTTATCACTCCACCAGGGAACGCAGTGGAGTGGTTGGAACTGGGAAACAAACAACCCTCTCTGGTATTTTCTTGAATCAGTGACCCTGACCTTCTTCAGAACTTTGTGGTTTAACATTTCATCATTTTATGTCATTTTTGCCTCTTCTTTTTACACTTTTTGTTTGTTTTTGCACATCTACACAGTCTACAAACACACACAGCAGATGGCCACATGAATGCAGATGTAAAGACAGTTAAAATGAGGAGCAGAGGTGTTGGTGGAAGTGGAACTGTTACACTGATTATAACTGACTTCAAATTGTTTGAATTCTCATGTCCAACTAAGCTAGCATCTATGCTAAACACTGCTCAGAGTTTATTACCATGCCACAGGGGTTCCTTCATCCCGTCCCTCTCTACCCCCTCTCTGGTCTTTGTCCTGGTTCTGGCGTGACGGCCTGTCAGGAGACGCCGCTGAGAGGACGGAGAGTCGACAAAATCAGCTCAGATCAGACCTGATCTCCTCACATGCAGTCGGCCGGGCGCAGCGGTGTGCTGACCAGTGAGCGGTGAAGAGGCCCAGTGTCGATGTCCCACCTTATCTTCATCAGACCTCCCATCCCTGACCCAGAATCTTCCAGACCTGCCATCCAGGCTCCCTGTGTCTGTGCTTCCTCTGACCACATCGCTGATCGCTGTGGCTGTGGCTCCGGTTGCTCAGGTGGACAGAACATGTGTGACATGATGACTTTTGGCACGGTGGGCTCTTCTGCCCAACAGCCTGACTGTCAGGCCAAATATCTGAAGAGGAGAAAAGAATGGAAGGATGGGGGATTGGGGGGGGGAGACAAGAGGAGGGAGGAGAAAGAAGCTAACATGTAAAATGATGGTAAATTCACCTCAATAACAGCTGTATTAAAATGAATTTCAAGCAGCAAATCCGAGCTGTTTCTAGTGCAGACCCAGTGGAAGTTTAGGAGATAGACTTTCAGGGAGCTGCTGGACCAGGAGAGGATGAGAAGCAGTGAAATAGAAAATCTGAGCTCCAGCAGCAGAACATGTCCAATCTGAGGACAGAGTGACCAGGAGAGGGCAGCGGAGGACAGTAAACCGAGCAGAGCTGCTTAATTAACCCAGACAGAGAGACAGAGAATCAGAAGTCACTTATTAGTTCAACACCTCTAAGTGAAGTTAGAACAGATGGAATATTTGGCTTTGATTTGAATATACAGTATTTACCAGAGGAAACCAGTGAAATATGTTTGTGTTGGTTTGAACATATTTTGAGGGTTTATTTTACAGTAGAAGTTGGCCTACTTTGCTGTTTGCACATCTAACTTAGTCATATTTTTAAAAGGATAAACTTTTCCATTATTTCCCTACCAGTCTACACCCAATAACCCACGATGGCAAAATGAAAATATTTCTGCAAATTCTCTAAAAATCTAATCCAGAAATCTGTCATATACAAAAGTATTCCGACCCTTAGTTCAGTCTTTTATAGCAGCCCCTCCAGCAGCAGTTACAGCTTTAAGTCTTCATGACTGCAAAACTAGATTTGAGCAGTTTTATTCTGTCTAGTTCCATAAAGGTCTGATCGATGGAGAACTGCTGAGATGGTGGAGCTTTAGGTTCTTGGTCACCTTTGACCAACAAACTTCTATCCCAGTGAAGGCAGGGGACACCTGGACAGGTAACACTCACCTCAGGTCAGCCTTCACCAGCCGTCTGTCAGAGGCTGCTCTGTGTTTTCTGCCAAAGACGGTGATTTAGTTTCACTTACAAAACCAGTTACTCCTGTCTGTATGGACTCTAAAATCCTCCGTAAAGTTATTATCAAGCAGACTAACATGTTGGAACATTACAGCCAATCGTACTGTAACTCAGACAGGTGAAGAACATCCATCATCTTGTTCTAATGCAACGTTCTGCTGGGAAACCTTGAGTCCTGACATTCATGTGGATGTGTGACATGTTCCACCACCTAAACCCTGCAGGTCAACAACCCTCCACCCCCCATAGCAGCAGCAGTCCTTGATGCCAGTTTCCACCCTCAGCAGGATGATGAATCCAGACGCACCACATAAACTGCTCAGGAGAACCCAGGGAACACAACAGAGCTAAGCTGTTCACCCTGGTTCCAGATCTTACTGAGCATCTGTGGGATGATCCAGAATCAGCCTGATCTAGGTAGGTCCCCCCTGGAACCCACAGGACCCACAGAATCCACAGGACATCCCCAGAGGTTCTGATGAACCACTGGGTCAGAGGAGTTCTAGCAGCATAAAGGGAGCAACACTACATTAGGCAGGTGGTCAGAATGTTATACCAGATCTCTGTACATCCCAGTGATGGGTGTTCTGGTCTCTGTTTCACTCCAACTCAGCAGTCAGCCATTGGTTAGACTGATGAGAGCTAAACTTCAGCTTCATTTACACTGAATAACTGCGACTTCTGGTGGAGTGTGAAGTGCATGAGTTGTCCAGCATTTGCAGCTTCTTCTCTTCCGTATGAACCATTTCAGCTTTCATTCATGACAGAGCAGCATGTTTCACCTTGACTTCAGGAACTCTCACTCCTATCTGCATACTTCCCTCTCTGACAAAATCATGATGTTTTCCAAAACTCAACCACACGAGTGAAACTGTGCAATCAGTAGCCACTTCCTTCCAGTTTCCTTTTGAGAGTCTTTTACAACTGTGACAGTCAGAATTTGAGTTTTTTCATCATTATCTACTGATTTAATATATCAGTAGATATTATACTGATTCAATATATTAGTAGATATTAAACAGATTTAATATATCAGTAAATAATGCACCTCTGACCATCTGCATATTGAGTTTGAGCCTGTTTGTAGCCTGGAATAACACTGTGACAGGCTGCTATCATCTTCTTTCTTTAATCAACCTCATCAATGCTCCTCAAACAGAAGATGGGGGTAGACCTGTGTGTTTTGGCTTTGGATTTCTCAAGGTAATATTGTTTTTTTCTGTCCATAATAGGACAAAGTGTGGGGTTACACAGCCAGAAGTCATGTCAGCGCTGCAAAAGAAAAAGGGCACAAGAGGTTCTTTATCACAGAAGCGAGGACTTGGCTCTCCAGCGCTGGGTTTAGGATGAGCGTCTGAGGATGGAGCTAATTGTGGTGAATACAAAGCTTTGGCAGTGGCGACTTCCACTATCAGATGCCAGCGTTTGTGTGCCCGTGTGTGTGTTGTGGGTCGTGCATTCCCTCACTCTTTTGTTTGCTCCCTCTCCCTGCTTCCTCCAGGGACTCTGGTGGAAGTAGGTCTGCCAGCCAGCTGCCAAGCAAACCTGATTTAGCCATTTTTCTTCAGCAAAACAATTGTGTTTGGCCCACCGGCCGGTGGCCACTGGCTGGTGGCTGGCTGTCTCCAGATTCAGGGGTCCTAAACTGCTCCAGGAGGACAGCCTGCTTCAGATCTCATTTCTCCTGCAGACACCATCAGGACTCCTCAGCGATTTCTGTTTGATGTTCAGGAGTTCAGTGTTTCTGAGCGTCCCCCCATGAAGACAGAATTCTACTATTCCTGCTAAATTTAGCAACGATGAGGACACCACTTCTGAGCTTCTTCACAAACATTTATAACTTTAAGTATGATGTGGACAATGTGAGTTTACTGACAGTTTATTCTATCAGCGTATAAAAGGTGAACTGTTAAACTTCTGCTTTCGACAACCCACATCCATTAGAGTGGTAAAACTGCTGCCAAACAATTTAGACTTCTACTTGTGAAGGTGTTTTAGGCTTTAGACTTTTTTGAAAGATGCATAATTACATAATATTGGCTCTTGGCACAGTTGGCTCAAAACATGGATGACCAAGTTCACATCCAGCGTTCTGCTGAGCTCCTGCTGAAAATAATCCTGAACAAATGCCCCTTTCCTCCGGTTTGTGGAACATTTGATTAAAAACTAGAGCGAACAGTGATTTTATAAAATTCTCTCATTCTTTTTTAAAGTGATTTTTGACATTGATAGTAATGCATTTGGATTAATGGACAGAGGAGAAGCTCATAAAAGGCACTTGTCTTTTTTTTAGATAACTCTTGGAAAGTGTCTATTTCATAATTAGTTTTCTTTGTTTCTTCTATTTTGTATTGACTTAATGATGCGACGTAAACTTGTTTTTTTCCTTTAGATTAGCGTCTATATGTAAACAATCAGACCTTCATAAAAACTAAACCCTCTTGTGCTGAAGTTATTCTGTAACTTGCTTTTCTACTGCACAAAATTAAAATTAAATAAAAATAAACAGTGGTTTCATTTAAAAGGTTAATTATTTTACAGTCTCCCAAAGGTTACCATCAAAAACTACATTTTTTTTCTTTTTTAAATATCGTCTTTCTGTCAATGTGGCTTCAGGTTTCACTCAGTATATTAAAAGCTAAGAATGAACCGTTGGAAGGTTGTCCTGCTCCTCTATAGTCTCTAATTGAAGGCAAAGCTAATTAAGACGCTACACGTTGAGCTGAAAACACATCTCTTTTTCTTGTTGTCTCTCTCTGCCTCATTATATGGGAATGAATAATAACCAACATATACATTAACCACGGCTATAATTGTAGTGGAATTAATGATTCTGAAAATAAATCTCTTTGAAAAGAGAGGAGGAAAGAATAAACGCGTGAGAGAGTGAAAGGTCTTGAAGTGTGAGTGCACATGTGTGTGTTAAAGTGTGTGTTGGTAATGAGAGTTCAGCGGTGCTGCTAACTTGCTCTAAATAAAACTATGATTAGCATTTTCCCTTTAAACAGAATAATTTAAACTTTGATATCTGTAATTGTGCTTAAGGGCTTCAGCGCTCCTCCGCTAGCCCTCAAACACTCCGTCTGCAGCCCATGCAGAGAGAATCACAGCAGCGTTTTATTCACTTAACGCTCCATTCAGAACCTGTAATAATGAGCCTGGATGAATACTGTTTTAATAAGCCACTACAACGCCCAAAGAGAGGTTCAACCCTCCTGTTGTCTTCATTTACGGGCACCAAAAAATATTGTTTCCTTGTCTGAAAAAAATCCAAAAATTCAGCAAAAAAAATCCTTAAATTTCTGAAAATTTGCAAAACCCTTCAGGACAAAAATTTCAATAATTCCTTAAAAGTTTCCCTTAAAAGTTTTCTTTAAAAATTCCCCCAAATTTGGCAAGAAAATTCTTGTAAATATTTTCCAAAAAATGAGTAAAAATCTTCCAACCCCCCCCCCAAAAATATCTAAAATGATTACATACATATCAGTAGAACTTCTAATATTTTCTTTAAGAACATTCACAAAAAATCAACCAAAATCCAGCGAATTTCGCTGGATTTTGGTTGATTTTTTTTGTGAATATTCTCAAACATTTTTAACATTTCTTTTTTTCCACCAAAAAATGTTCCAAAATTTCTCAAAAGTGGACATCAGAAGTTTCACTGTGAAAATATTTTTTTCCCCACATTTTCAAACTTCAAATCGGGTCAATTTTGACCCGCAGGACGACATGAGTGTAGAGGAATGAAATCAGCCCAGTGTGCAGCATGGAGCAGTGTATGCAGAACACACAGCACAGCAGATGCTGAAAGTGATCAATCATCAGAAACACACACTTTCACACAGGCTCGGACCGAGAATAGAGAGGTCTGCTAATCCACTGGAGGTCCACACACCCGCACACACACACACACCCACACACACACACAGGAGTGTGCTTCCAGTGGTACGGTGGGGTGTTGTTTGCTTGTGACGGTGGATAACCAACAGAGGGTGGTGTTGCATAGCTGGTCTGAGTACAGAGGGTCATCATGGTGAGCTGTGAACACGGAGCTCATCACTTCAGCACCTGCCTTTCTAATCTGCGTTTCATTACTGATGACCGGATAAAAAAAGAAAATCACCCCTTTAATGGATGAAGCTGACATTAAGACTGGGCGGCTGCTGTTCAAGAGGAGAATTCAGCTGCTCATTGATAAAATGAGTTTAAAATGTGAGGTGCAGACGTATCTCTGTGGTTTACTTTAGTCCATTTTAAATCAGCAACAAATTATTGCAAAAATGTTTGTGTTTAAATAAACTTTTTATATGATTTTAATACATTCCAGCTTAGGGTGAAAGCTGCTATTCTTTTCATTTATTTTAGGTAAGGTTTATTTTTTTAAGATCCAGTTAGACAAGTGGAAGCTTTCATTCATATCAGATCATATTCATTTACCTCTAAAGGCTGTTTGCAACGTCAAAATATTACTTTGAAATTTAACTTGAAGGCGAACGTAAACCAGAAGTTTTAAAATGACAATACATTTGACCACCTGCAATTCTACAATTAAAGTGGCATCAGTCAGTTGCGTCTTTTTTTTATAAATGCCGAGCTTCTGATTAGTTTAAAAACTGGTCTAAAAAAACGCTGATTTGCTTAAAAGTGTAGCATTCCCCACACAGGCCCGTTCTGAAGCCTGGAGCTCACATTTGTTTCTCTTCACATTTATCTGCCCGCCTGCATCTGAACACATAAACATCAATATTACCAGTTTAGTGGTGAACAGTTGTTGGCAAAGTGATCTTAAAACTCTAAAGGACACCTCCACGTCCCTCTAATTAAAATTTAACCGCCCAGCCGAGGCGATGGGTGATAGGAGGGGGGGAGGGAAAAAAAGGCTTATTTAGCATTAACATAAAAACAAACAGCCGCATATATATATGCAAATGAAGGAAGGGCAAAAGCAGGATGCCGGGAGCCATCCGCCATAACTCACACTGATGGCCTTTAAGTGAGAAATCGCCTTCGAAAAGCGTCCAATAAGAAAGTGGAATGATGCACCTGTCGCCCATCTGACTAATGAGCCAATCAGGTTGCAAGGACAAGGAGCACATCCAGATAGTGATGTTGGCCTGGAGTGTCACTTCACACAGAAAGCACTCATGATTCCACAATAGTGAGGATTTCACAGCTTTAGATGATACAAAAATGGTCCAAAAAGTCAAAGCTGTATCTTAAAAACAACAAAGCTGCAATTAGGAATGATTTATTAGTTGTTGCAGCAGCAGCAGAGCTCTAAGTGATAACAGGAAGAACTGGAAACCTGTGTTCCACAGCTTCGCTGGTGTGTGTGTGTGTGTGTGTGTGTGTTGACTGGATGTGAGCGACAATGAAGACAGCTTCTTCTTGTTTCCCTCCGTCCGTCTGCGAGCTGCTCAAAGCCGCTTTAATCGCATATCTTCATTTAAAAAAAAAAGACACTGCCACTGAGTTGTGCCTTAAAACTGACAATAATTTACATTTCACCATAATGCTCTCCGTCGCCTGTTATTGTGACAAAGTGCTGCATGTTTCCCTCCCAAATGAAAGTGGGTGTTCTGTTGTGTGCCACAAAGACATTTGGACAAACCTGCCATCCGCTCCTTTTTCTTGTAAATGAGCATGTGAAATCTATTTATGTCCTCCTACAGTATCCTGGTGAAATAAGGAGAGGCTTCTGGCTTGTTGGGAGACAGCCTGAGCAGCTGAGATGAGCCCCGTGAAGATATATTGAAAAAAGAAGAAGAGGGACAGAGGAGGGAAGCGCCAGCACTCGAGGCAATGCAGGAAAAAGTAGCGAGAAGTCCAAACACAAAGCCGGCTGGATGAAGGATGGGAAAGGCGTTCTCTGGATGATCTGCTCCTCTGACAACACCTGGCCCACGAACAAACTACAGGCTTGTCTAGATGCAAGGTGGGAGGGATAAAAAGAACCCTGAGGCCTGCAGTCCCCCCTCCTCTGCCTTCCACCGCCTGCCGCAGGGTTCAGGATAGAGATGGAGCGACCAAGTTGAGACGCAGACATGCAGATGAAGAGAGAAAAAGAAGAAGGAGTGTTTCTGGAATGTGATAGCAGCTAATCCAGCTCAGATGCCGTGCTGTAGGGATGAAGGGGCTGGCAGCTGCAGCTTCTAGTCAAGGCTGACTGGCCGTTACTTCAAACCTCTGCTTTCAAAAAACCACACTGATGTTCCTCTAATCTAAATCTGAGCTAGGTGAGGTTTCATCATGAAGATGCCTCCGCTCACCTGCAGCAACTCAGACCTTCATCCTCTTCATACACACATTCCCAAACAGCTTCCTCCACGTTTTCCTTTGGCTTTGGAGTGTCCTTCTCCTCTCTGTGAGGATGGAACCAGAGGCTCACTGCTGTACCTGCCTCTGCTGGGGAGGCATCAGCAGGAAGCTCACAGAGAAGCTGCTTTCTGCCACCAAACCACTTATCCATCATCAGCCTGCCTCCCCAAAGCAGCACGCACTTAATGTACACACACACGCACGCACGCACGCACGCACGCACACTCAGAGCTGTTTGGCGGTTTTAAATAACACCTTCTCTTGTCTCGTGTTTTCGTCGTAATTTTATTTATGAAATAATAATAAATCAGATTAATTTATTGCTAACATAATATTTAATGCACCAAATACTCTAAAACCCACCCTTAAATTCCTCCTGTGATCATTTCCCACTCGAGTCAAAGGTAATTTGCCACTCTAAAGTCACCATGAGGTCACGAAGCTCCGCTATTAAAAATGAAACCATCCCAGTGAACGCTGGAATTAATCTTTATTTCTGAGACGTTCATCTCCTTTACACAACTAATTAATGCCATCAAACAATCCAAACTGAATGACGCCTTATTTACAAACTACCGGCTACCCACGCGGGTTATTATTAAATGATGTGAGTATGAATGAAAAGGAGTGAAATGTGAAATGATCGATCAATCTGTGCGTAAATCTACAGGCCGAAACCACGCACCTGTCTGACTTCAAATAAGTTAACCTGACGATATGAATTATAAAATAAATGACATCAGCAAATACAAGGTCAATTTTTAAACGCTGGATTTAATCAGTCCTTCATCCAGTATCATAAAATAATTCACGGTTATTTGTGCTGGTGCGTAATTCCGTGTCGGAGAGTCTCGTTAATGAAGGAGTGAATTCAGTGCGTGGCAGGCCGCGCACACGGAACGAGGTGTTTTAAAGGGTCAAATGTTCACCTGAAGTGAAAACAATATTTTACAATCAAATAAAATTAATGTTATCTGGAGACTGGTGTGTTTTTAACAAACAACATACAATTAGACGGAACTCTTCTGCACGGATCTTAAATCTGAACACACCGGAGCAAAGTGTCCGGCGTCCCGCGGACCAGCAGCCCCCCAAAGTCCCTCTGGAGCCCGAAGAAATCTCCTCTAACCGCGAGGCTTTGTCGGAGGAGGTGACTTGAGCGACTCTGACCACTGCTGCCGTGCGCGACACACGCCCGAGTGTGTGCGACGGTGTGAGTGTGTGTGTGAGTGTGTGTGTGTGTTTGTGTGTGTGAAAGCTACCACTAGTCGCCCCCAGTGCTCTTCAGTCTCCACTCTCCCTTCTCACCGCAGACTGAACGTCACGTCCGCACTTGAACTTGAGTTTTCTCCCATCGTAGAAGCCAGAGAGCCGCACAGAGCCGCACAAAGCCGCGCACAGTCCGGGGATGCGGGACTCTGCAGCTAGCGCAAAGTGAAAAGAGGGTGGCAGTGTGTCCTCAGACCAGTACTGGGCTGTGACTTGAAGAGTGAAAGTCTAACCCGCCCGCCCGGCCGCCGCTGTCAGTGCAGTAGCAGAAGTGCCCACCACTTGGCGACACCTCGTGAAGTGCCGAGAAGAAAATTGGATTCCTATTTTACACACGTTCAGACGTTAATTGACGTCCTGTCACCTGCTTTCTCCACACAGGAGCGGGCAGCGTCCAGGGCGGCCGCATAGTGGACACAGGTAGTGAGTGACCATCAGGAGGTGACCGCCGACCTCCCGCGTCTCGCCGCGTCTCCATCCCTCCACTCCGTTCCTTTTTCGGCTCTCCTCTGGCAGATGGTGTGAAGGCGGCGGAAGAAAGAGCCGGACTACCCCTCTCCCTCACCTCCACTGTGACCGAAGAAGGAAGGCATCCGCCACTTTGGCAAGGAGCTCCGAACCAGCGCCCGGGCGCCCAGCGCTGCGCCACGGCCGGTCACCGCAGAGCGCAGGAGCCGCTGCCCGCCGAAGACAGATCCGCCGCGCAGGGGGTCAGTTCGAGGGCCGCATTTGAGGCCACCGCACGGCGGTCAGTTTGGGGTGGCCAGCGAACGGCTGCTTTTGTGGCCAGTTTGGCCAGTTCCAGGAGCAGCAGCAGCAGGAGGAGGAGGAGGAGAGCCGACCCTTCCAGCGCCGCTCTCCGGGCGATGCCAGTGTAAATGCCAGGGCAATGTCCCGACGCAAGCAGGGGAACCCGCAGCACCTGTCCCAGAGAGAAATAACCCGTAAGTAACCTGCCAGACTTCACATCACCTCAGCACCACAGCAGCTCTCTTCCCTCTCCGCTGTTTTCTGGCTGGTCAGTGCGTAAAAAGGAACATTTTCAGACTTGGAGCAGAAAGTTTACCGAAGTGCTTCTCCAAGGCCGTTTTTATTCCTCTACTGGTTTAATGACAAAATTAGATAAATTCTTTAATGCGCTTATGGGATTATTACGGTCTATTAATAACTCGCTATCATTAGAGCAAATTTCTATACCGAGCAGAGAAAAGTCTCCGGCTGCGTGTTTGAGGATCCGTCCCGCATTTTAAGACACGGTTTCTATTTAATTCCGCTTTTTGTTTGAATTCTGGTATGAACAGCGCTATTATTAGCCACAAAATTACACTTGATTTTCAATTATTAATAATTCTAAGAGGTCAGTAATTCCTTCGATTTAAATCCACTCATTTAAATTACATTTGAACTTTACGCACCTTGTTTCCTCCCGGTGAATAAATTAAACGTCTCCATGTTAGAAAAAAACACAAAAGAAAAGACTCACATTTTATTTCGAATAATTCATTCAAACAAATTGTGAAAACGGTCGATACTAAACGCAACAAACTACTTTAAACTTGTCTGTTTTTTTTAGCAGCCGTAAAGAGAAATGATCATAAAAGAGAAAAATGAATGTTTTCTGAGCTTTAACCGTGTTTTACTGCAGGTGTCTGTCCCGTCCGCAGTGTTCTCTGCTGTTTGGATGTAAAGCTCTATAATATTAACACTCCGTGTGGATTATTTAAAACCTTCACACAGGGTTTCCCTCGCGGCTCTTTTCTGCAGCTCCAATGAGTGACGGCATTTAAAGACAACATGTGGACACCAAATATCATCTCCAGAGCGTTTATTGCTC